>NC_064927.1:412568443-413304693 GCF_023897955.1 Schistocerca gregaria | reverse complement strand
GAGTAGAAGTAAAGTCAAAACATACGACAAGATGCCTTTATCTTTCAAAGAGTGTGGACTACCCTAAACCGTGCGAGGACAGGCTGCGGAAGACATAGGGAGACGATAGCGACATGGAGCCTCTCGAACGATCTTCAGTGCAAATGTGGGCTCAGTCAGTCGATGGGCCACCTGATAGAATGCACTGTGAATGGCTTCAGTGGTGAACTTGAGGACATACATTAAAAAAAAAAAAACGGACAATGCCACCGACTAGCTAAAAAAAATAAGCCTTGCTGCTTAAAATTTTGTGTTATGTAATACTGAATGAGTTTTATTTTATGGTGTGATCTCTTTTCCTATTTAAATTCGTCTTGTAAATTACGAACGAATAAATAAACAGGACTTACATGTTAGTCTGAGTCATTAGCTCCGGAATACTTGGATATCATAACCATTGCGCTTACTTTAATACAGTTGTAATAGAAAACCAGAACTACTACCTTTGTAACGGTGAATGAACGTTTACGATTAACTACTTTCTTTTAGAAAAATGAAAAAGAGATGAAACACAAGGCCTAAAAGAGAAAAACAAAACAATTTCGTCTGTGAAAATATTTCAGTATGTGATATATCGCCAGTTCACTGTCCTAGCTCCAGACACAACGTTTTTCGGTATACTTTCAACGTAATGCGCTTGGAAACCATTAGTCAACTCCATTTCAGCATAGTTCATTAAAATAAGTACACGGCAATCCAATTAAGTACAGTAAAAAACCTAAAAATAGTGGTGATCAGCCCTTCTTTTCCTGTAACAAAAAAAGATGACACCTGAAGTGTGACACGTGTCGCAAATAAGCGAAATTCCCGAATATTTGTCTCACCGCAGCTTTAAGAGAAGTTTGCCAACAAAAATACTGTTCTGAGCATCTGAATACTGATTTTGGATTGGATTGGATTGTTTAGGGGAAGGGGACCAAGCAGCGAGGTCATCCGTCTCATCACATTAGGGAAGGATGGGGAAGGAAGTCGGCCGTGCCCTTTCAAAGGAACCATCCCAGCATTTGCCTGGAGCGATTTAGGGAAATCACGGGAATCCTAAATCAGGATGGCCTTACGCAGGATTGAACCGTCATCCTCCCGAATGCGAGTCCAGTGCGGAATACTTATTTCTTAGGTATTCCTACTTTATGCCTGTAACCGTAATATCTGTGTAACTAACAGTCATCTTGTGTGCCCCCAGCATTCAGCTGCGATCTAAGGACTGCGTAAGAAGCCGAAAGTGTTTCATGATGGAATAAATAACATTTGAAGATCGACAGGAAAGCTTTTAATGAAACGATTAGTGTTAAAGAGTGCATATTCACAAGTCAGACTTTAATCTGTTTGTGAGTGTCGCCATTATTCTTTTTCTGCTCCACATTTCAAAAGTTTCTATTTTCTTCCTATCTGAGTTTCATATCGTCCACATTTCACCACCGGTAAAGGGCTACACACCAGACAAATACCTTCAGAAAAAATGCCCTAACAGGTAAATTTATGTTCAGTGTTAACTAGTTTCCCGTTTTGTTAACTAGTTTCCCGTTTTCAGAAATACTTTTCTTGCTATTCCAGTTTCCATTTTATATCCTCTCTACTTCGTCCCCTAATCAGTTAGTTTGCTGCCAAAGTGGCAAAACAGATCTGCTGCTTTTGGTATTTTATTTACTTTATTTCCTAGACTGATTCTGTCAGTATCAGCTGTTTCCATTTGGCCACATTCTACTACCGTTTTTAATTTTGCTGACACGAATCTTATAACCACTTTTCAAGACATCGATTCTTTTCAACCGCCTACTTTTGCAAGTGCTTCTGTGTAAAATGTTTAAAATACACTCCCAGAAAAAAAAGTGCGCCTGAAAAGACGACGTCGATTGTGATGCGATGGAACCGTACGCCATATGGGGAATAGTAGATGTACTCATAATGGTTTCAACATCGTCCGCCAACACGGTAGCTACCATAGCGTCATCTGTGTCTACTCTTTAATAAGGGATGTTCATCGCCAGAAGGCTCTGTGCGATGCAAACCTGTGAAGGAAGCATGCAACCATCTACAGCTACGTCATTACTCTGCTATTCACAATAAAGTGCCTGGCAGAGGGGTCAATGAACCACCTTCGAGGTGTCTCTCTATCGTTCCACCCTCGAACAAGGCGCGGGAAAAACGAGCACTTAAATTTTTCTGTGCGAGCCCTGATTTTTCTTATTTATCGTGATGATCATTTCTCCGTACGTAGGTGGGTGCCGACAGAACGTTTTCACAATCGGAGGAGAAATCGCTAAGTATTTAATTGAATCTACAGCCTTAAGATTTGTGTGATTTATCGAGTAATCGAAATTTAGCGTATTTATATTAGTACTCATGTGAATAACTTCACACTTCTCTTTACTCAAGTTCAATTGCCACTTTTCACACCATATAGATATCTTCTCTCAATCATTCTGCAACTCGTTTTGGTCATCTGATGACTTTACAAAACGATAAATGACACCATTATCTGCAAAAAATCTAATAGGGCTACTCAGATTGTCTCCTATGTGGTTAATATAGATCAGGAACAATAGAGGGCCTAAAACACTTCCTTGGGGAACGCCGGTTATTACTTCTGTTTTTACTCGATGACTTTCCGTCTATTGCTACGAACTATGACCTTTCTGACAGGAAATCACTAATCCAGTCGCACAACTGAGACGATATTCTATAGGCATGCAGTTTGGTTAGAAGACGCTTGTGGAGAACGGTATCGAAAGCCTTCTGGAAATCTAAAAATATGGAATCAATTTGACATTCCCCGTCGATAGCACTCATTACTTCATGATTATGAAGAGCTAGTTGTGTTTCACAAGAACGATGCTTTTTGAATCCGTGTTATGTGTCCGTGTTATCTGTCAATAAATCGTTTTCATCGAGCTAATTCATAATGTTCGAACACAATATATGTTCCAAAACTCTACTGCAAATCTACATTAGTCATATGGGCCTGTAATTCAGTGCATCACTCATATTTCCGTTTTTGGGTATTTCTGTGAATTGAGCAATTTTCAAGTCTTTAGGTACGGAACTTTCTGTGAGCAAGCGATTGTATATAACTGCTAAATATGGAGCTATTCTATCAGCATGCTCTGAAAGGAACCTGACTTGTATACAATCTGGACCGGCTCCCTTGTCTTTATTAAGTGATTTAAGCTGCTTTGGTACAATTAGCATATCTACTTATATGTTTCTCATCTTGACAGTCGTTCTTTATTGGAATTCAGGAATATTTACTTTGTCTTCTTTGGTGAAGGAGTTCGGATAAAGGTATTTAATATCTCTGCGTCTTCCGACTGGTATGCTTTACGTATGACCAGAATATTTTTCGGTTTTCTGCCAGATTCCGAGACAGTGTATAATTGTGGAAATTATTAAAAGCACCTCGCATTGAAGTACGCGCTATTCTTAGAACTTCTGCAAAACTTTAGCAATCTTGGGGATGTAACGTTCTTTTAAATTTAGCATGCCTTTGTTGCTTCTGCAACAGCGATCTGCCCGTTTCGTGTATCATGGGGGTTCAGTACCATCACTTATTAGTTTATGTGGTATGTATCTCTCAACTGCCGTCGATACTCTTTGAAATCATTCCGCATCTTTCTACGCTTACGTGATCAAATCGGAAGGAGTGGAGACTCTCTCTTAAAAAAAGTGTTAAGAGTATATTTATTAGCTTTTTTAATTAGATGTACTTTTCGTTTCTTTTAGATGGTTGTTTGTGTTACAGTATTCAGTGTAGCAGCAACTGCCTTGTGGTCGCTAATCCCTGTATTCGTCCAGGCTTATTTGTTTCCAAGAGGTCAAGTATGCATTCGCAACCATTTACGGAGACGCACTCGTGCTTCTCAGAGCCAACTGAGCGAGTTTGAAAGGGGTCAAATGGTGGCCTTCATAGTGGTGGGATGGTCCTTTCCGTGAATTAACACACAAGTTGGACAAGCTGCATCAGCTGTGCAACTATGCTCGTATCACGAGAACATTCTCACACCTGTAGACGAGGTAATAAAGTCCACACAGCACAGACACCCGCCGGGAGCGTCGTATTGTAAGGGCAGCAGTGGCAGGTCGTATAGCTACCACATCACACATTACAGGTCCTGTAAGACAGACATATCAACACGAACCGTTGTCAACTGGTTATTAGCAGTGGGACTAAAGGCACGCACACCTGTAGCCCGTCGTCCACTCACAACACGATATCGACGTGCCATTACCGATGAAAGCATATTCTGCCTGCACGCATGTGATGGTCCTTTGCGCGTGTGACGTAGACCTGGTGAGTGTTGTCTCGTAAAGTGCTTTAGTCCAAGGCACACTGACTTCAACCCAGGACTAATGGCGTGGGGTGCGATAAGCTACAACTCTAGTTCACTTTTAGTGTTTCTAGAGGCGACGCTAACCAGCAGTCGCTAGGTACTATATGTTGTTAGTCCTGGTCTGCAATAGGTGCAGTTCCAACAGGATAATGCTCGTCCACACACTGTCCGTGAAACTCAACGTGTTCTGTAAGACGTCCAGCAAGTTCCGTGATCAGAACGCTCTCCGGACTTGTTTTCAATCGGGCGGGTGTGGGATATGACGGCAAGAGAAGTGACTCGGGGTACTCGTCAGCCAACAACCCTTACAGAACTACATGAACTGGTGGAGTAGGTGTGGCGTACAGTATGCCAGGACAGTATTCATCTGTACGATCGACTGGATGCCAGAGCCAACGCCTGCTTTGCTGCAGGTCGAATGTAGACCACGTACAAATATGGTTCAAATGGCTCTGAGCACTATGAGACTTAACATCTTAGGTCATCAGTCCCTTAGAACTTAGAACTACTTAAACCTAACCAACCTAAGGAGATCACACGCATCCATGCCCGAGGCAGGATTCGAACCTGCGACCGTAGTAGCCCCGCGTTTCCAGACTGCAGCGCCTAGAACCGCACGGCCACCACGGCCGGCCGTACAAATATGGGTCGATACCTGGTCCCTCATACCGCTTGCGCTATTGATCTGTGAATGTAATCGTTTCACGTAGTCCATATGCACTGTTTGGAACAATGAATCTTGAGTGCATTGTAGTAATTTTTTGTGCAGTTAAGGCGTAGCACCGTATAACTATCCTGTCTTGGAGGCGGTTAAGTGGGAGATGTGTCTCAGAGCTGGATAGTGACAGATGGTGATGCGAGACTGGATGCGCACATAGTTTATGTATCAGCTGATAGAGGACAATATTGGATAGGGGGGCTGTGATATTAGTTTCGAGTGTGCCCACTAGAGTGCACTAAAGTAATAGAATGTTTTTTAAAAACTGTTTTAGTGGTTTCGTAAAGTGTTGTTACGTCTTTTTGTGTAGGTAAAATGTTATAAATGTGTTTTAGCAGTATGAATGATGTGTGAGTGTGGTTTAAGGTTAATATGAAGATAATTCTTTAATGAGTTGTGAAGTAGGATTTAGTGTGGGAACATTTCAAAGAAGTATGAATATGAACAAAGGGGATTTTTGTAAAATATATTTGTAAAGTAAGTTTATGGAAAAAGGAAACTTAATTCAGGTATAAATAACAATAGTAAATAAATTTATGCATAAACAAAACTTCAGTATATTAGGTAATTACATAGGTAAAAAGTGCAGTCGTGAGGTTCTGTACATTCATGGTGGTGTCTGATTGTTCTATATCGTGTCTCCCTACCACTTTCGCGCAACGACGCTCTGAGCGTGTTTTTTAGGGAATTAACAAGTTTGAACCTGGGACCTGTTGCTGGTAAGGAGACGCCAGACCACACATGACATGTAGAATTCAGAAGAGTTCAGTGAGACTAGCGATGATATAACCAAATACTAAATGATCGCAGCGTCAGCTCCAATGCACTCACTGTAAAAGAATCTTAATACTAACTAAATATAGTGGAAAGGGTTCAAGGCTTTCCTACCTTTATTTTTAGTTAGCTGGTAAAATAACGTCGAAAAAGCAGTTAAGTTTACCATTGGAAATTTTATTCTACTCAGAAAACATCATTTATAAATTGCACTATTGATAAAAGGAAATGTTTTAATACAGGATGGTAAAAACCAACTGCGTTCAACAAAAATGTGAACGAATATTCCCTGAATGGGTTTCCAAGTTCTACAATCGATCGAAGGATGACCTATGCCATATCACATCTATAATCTAGGTTTAATTTAAGTATCACAAAAGACAAAACTATCAAAATGGTCTACAGTGACCCTCAATTATCTTTAATTACTTATCTAACTTGTCGTAAATTACAGTGGCTGATGTGGCTTCTCAATAACTATATGAAAGGAAAATCATCGCGTTTCAGATCTGTTCTTCAAGTGGCAAATGTGAACACCATGAGTTTTAATTAACGATCGACACTAGTATTACGCAAAAAAGGGATGTAACAGATGAGTATTCTGCAGTTCTGAGTGAAGCCATATGCGCTCAAAAATGCGGCATCACGTGCGTTCATTACCTTGTCGGTGTTTAGGCAGCGTCAGGGCGACAGCGGCCGGCGCACCAGCCATCCAGCTCGCCGTCTCGGAACTAACTCTCCTAACTTCTCCTTACTACAATTCACCGAAGTTGGTTTAAAAAAACTATCTGGCTGTGTTTTCATCTGACCAATCAGGGTCTCAATATTAACCTTAAGCTCCGCCTACAAAAATTCTGTCTATCCAATGAGAAACGTTATACTTTTCGTGGTGGGGCAATGTTTTTAAAGTTTGCAACGTAACAGAGACGCTAAAAAGTCTCACGCTAAAACCTGCAGCTGGTGTGGTCCTTTTAGCGTTATCATAAGATCTATACTGGTCTTCTGGAGGGCTCTATCTTTTAACATGGGCTGGGGGGTGGTCCTTGACGTACCTGAGACGCAAAAAAGTCTGACGCTAAAACTTGCGTGTGGTAGTGTCCCTTTTTGTGTTATCGTAAGATCTATACTGTTTTTCTGGAGGGCTCTAGCTTTTAACATGGGCTGGGGGGTGGTCCTTGACGTACCTGAGACGCGAAAACGTGGGGGTTGTGTGGCCCTACTGGTTAGCTGGCGCCGTAGGTGTCCAGACCCTCCCTTATCGTAGTGCCTTCTAGCTTAACACGGTTCTCCTCTCGGCTTCTGTCCTCGTTTCTCCCCTCAGAACTGCGTCTGCCTCACGGTGGGAAGGTACGACATGCATTTAGGCATTCTTGTGTTAGTCTGTGGTATTCCATTTGCTCACTCGTTACTCGTATTACTTTGGTTAATTTAATGTCACGATTTATTCGGAGCTATGTGACATACTACTGGATTTGCTCATCATGTCAGGGTTTTCATGGAAGGTGTTGGATTTGCCTGACACCTTACAAGGTTTACTATTTCTCGATTGGTTATGGATGGAAAGCGCGGACCGACGCGGGAGAATGTTGTTTTGCTATTGGCTGTTAAGTAAACTAACCAATGGTAAAGTAATACTCTTCGCGCGCCTTTCTCTGCTGGCAGAGAATATTTAGAGTATTCTAGAGTAGGAGTCGAAGCCTAGCCATGAAACAGATCGGACGTGTGCAGTAGTATTTCCGATGGAAATGATACGTTGCCGGATCTAGCAGTACATCAAAAGTGTTGGAAAGTGACGGCATAATTATTCCGATGTGTGTGTAGAAAGTTCGGAATTTTTAAGTGAATTTTGTGACGGGATGAGACACATATTCCGCGTGGCGTATTCAGCAGGTTGGTGGCTAAAAACTGTGACTGCATTTGGTACCGACAGACTTAATATTTTGCGAGCATTATCAATAAAAAACAATCAGTATTTTTGTAGCTATTACGTTTTCGGGAAATGCTACATGAGTGACTGTGTTAAGACTAGCACGGGCTTGGCAGTGATACTTGATCACCTACGTTTCAGAATATATTAATTGAAGACAAAATTTTCAACCTTTCATTTCGTGTTTCTCCCGAAACGTAGATTAGTGACTTTAATTGTAGCCTTGTTCACGTCGAAATACAGTAGGTTTCACTCGGCTTTCCTACTGATGATCTGCTGAGACAATGTTCACAGGTAGGTGCAGGTCGGTCGTAAAGGGACGGAAAGAATCGCGCAGCTATTTTTTTTCCGGCAGTGTGTAATTTGGTAACAGTAAGTGAATAAGCATGAATGGAAGTAGGTGTACACGTAATGTCTTTGTAGACAGCTAAGTAAATGTTGATAGTTTTAAGAGCTTTCTCTCTCCTGCTATTGAAGAACAACAAAGAAAAGCTGTACTCATAACACCTGGAGAATACCACTAGGCAATAATAGTTTCAACGAAAAGGATGACGCAACTTATTAAAAGATGCGCATTGATACAACAATTCGTCGCAAGCTTATTGTAAGTAGGCCTGTTTCGGACAGCTGCTCCAGTAGCGCAGTCTGATTTCCTGATTCAGCATACGAGATACTGGAAATCAGTGCGCCACCTACTGGCGTCTGAGAAATTCTGCAGCCTGGGTGCGACCCCAGTGATGTTGCATGCGAACCTCGGCCCGCACCTCCCTGGTGAATAAAACATGGCGCCGGCACACCGTTCGCATATAGGGACGCATAAAGCAGGTCCGTGCTGCCGACACTGCGGTGAATTTTCAAACGGAGAATAACAAATTTATCATCGGCGAGCTGGTGGTAGCCCCCCCCCCCCCCCCGCGCACCTATTTTTCGGCTAAATGACGTCATCTCCCTCAAGCGGTGCGGTTACTGGAAGGCGTTATATTGCGCGCCAGGTACGGGAACTGAGGAAGAGGCAGTAAAAGTGTGAGCGCTTAAATATGGATGTGTTTTTCCTCAGGTTACCTCCGTGTTTTTCTTTCACGAGCGGCCGTTGCTTTTTTCTGTGAGCAGTGAAAGTGTTGTGCTTTCTAATACTTTATTTTCACGTTGAATCATAATTTCCTCCTTGACGTAAACGATGGAGTTAGCAGTAAATTAAGTTGGTTACATTCTGACAATCTTTTGTGGTTGATCCCAGAGTTCTGTTTCGATAATACCCCGAATCAGGAATCGCACAACCAGATTCCATGTGATCTAAGTTATTGTGAGCAGTTCTTCTGGCTGTTTTCAGACGAGAAAACTGAGTGCACGAAGAAGAGGTGTACATATTAATAATACATAGAATAGCGTCCCCAACTTTTAAACGAAATTTACCCAAACTAATGCAATTACGCCAAATACCTCTGAATAGCATATTGATAATCATACAAAGATTGTAATGTGTAATTAGCATACGTAGTACTGAAACAACGGCACAGCCTTCTTTATTGCTTTGCTCTTTAGCTCTTTCCTTTTTCCCATTGTGCTTGTCTCTCTCGGTTAGTTTGATTCATGTTACGCAAATAATTCTAAGAATTCGATGAAATGGTCGTAGGAGATCTTCCTTGGACTGTCACTTAATCATTTGTAATTGGAACTATTATTAGTAGTCAGAATATCAAGTACTCGCGTTTCAATAACGTGCGTTTCATGTAGAGGATCTATTGTTTTAAATATCGGACATCAAAGGTTTGCTGTGTGAAATAGTGTAAGCTGACTTTCATTTCTTTAAAATGTACTCTTGATGTTTAACCAATTTTAATTTACAAACCTGTCCATCTTTTACAGATACATAATTTTGTGTGTTTTCTTAAATACGGAAGCATTTCTTTTGGTTATTACAGTTTGCAAGCGCCATTCCATGCGCCGTAGTCTTCCGTTTGTGAAATACGACAGAATCTGCAATCATTTTAATACTAATTTCCGGAAGCAAACATATTTAAATTCAGGGACAGTAACAATTTTTACTAACAGGTTTGCTGTCCAAGCCAAGACTGTGCACCATTGCTACTTTCTTAAGAAATTGCATTAACTTTCGTAAAACTTCAGAATCAATGTAAGTCAGTCATTTAATGAAAGAGGTGCCAGTTTCTTTTAACGTTGCCACCATTGCTTTTCATTTTAATATAAAAATAATTCACAACCCGAAAATGGCTTCCGTATTAATTGCAAGTAAAATAATTAAGTCTCAAGTAACGGTCGGTGACGTTTTATTCTCAAGGTATGAGCTAACGAACAGGGTGAGCAGTAATCTGCGACTATTGGCTGATGACGTCGTAGTGTACGGGAAGGTGTCGATGAGCGACACTCGAAGAAGACAGGATGACCTCCTGTAAATGGGAAAAAAATGTGGGTTAATGTAGATGAGCAAGATAGAAAATCCTGTAATGTTAGAATACGGTATGTCCAGTGTGCTGTTTGACACAATAAAGTCGATTAAATAGCTGGGCGTAAAGTGTAAAAGCGACGTGAAACGGAACGAGCGTGTAAGGTCGCTTGCAGGGAAGGCTTATCATTGGCTTTCATTTGTTGGACGATTTGTAGGAAAGTGTAGCTTATTCTCTCCAAGCCAAAAAGTAAATAAATAAAAATAAAAAACACGAAAGAATCATCCGAATAAGACGGAAATCGGTAGACACTAACAGAGGAGTATGATTTAAAAAAAAAAAACTAAATTACTTATTCAAGAGAAATTGAGCAAGTCAGGAAGAAGCTGGTCCTTCTCTGGCCTCTAAGCAAGGACTTATACGGCTTGGCACTGACTGTTAGAGTTGCTGGTTGTCCCCTGAGGCATGTCGGACCAAATTCTGTCCAAATGGCGCACTGGAGGGTCAAAATCCCTAACTTAAACGAGAGCCGTCCCCTAAACGCTCTAACGTTCTCACTTGGGAAGGGATCCGGCGATCTAGCTGGCAAAAATACGGTTTGGCAAGCTAGGAGACAAACAGTAAATGCTCTGGCCTCGTGCGGGCAGACATTATCTTGCTGAAATGTAAGCACTGCATGTCTTGCCATGAAGGGCAATAATATAGGGCATAGAATATCGTCGACGTACCGTTGTGCTCTAAGGGTGCTGTGGATGACTACCAAATGGGTCCTTCTATGAAATGAAATGCCATCCCGTACCATCACTCACGTCTATCGGGCCATGTCAGGGGTATGATGGTATACCACAGTTGTCGGGGGCGACTCCAAACACGTTTTCGCTAGTGATCGAGGCTCAGTTCGAAGCGGGACTCATCACTGAATGCAGTTACACTCCAGTCAATGAGATTCCAGGCCGAAGACGCGTTTGGAGCCGCCCTGTACAGCAGAAGGATACCAGTTCGACTGCCGCGCGCCGAACGGCCCGACATCTGTAAGTGATAGTCTGGAACATCCACGAGATAAAGTTTTGGCTACAGTGCGACGAGAGGAAATTTTGCCTCTAACAGTTATAAACATTATGTATTCGACGTATAAAAAACAATGAAAACTTATAAATATTAACTATTTATATAATATTCTATGATGTAATTAGACATATCGATGTGTATCATACAAAGACAATGATAATTGAAAATTCCTTTTATGATCTGCGTTTGTCTTCCTTTGTTTTTACCTTTTGTTGGATGGCTTTTGTAGGTTCAACACGCAAGACGCATATCAAACTGAGGTCTGTTGAGAAATTGTAATTATTTGTTAATTATTACTTGAAAATAGAGTTCATTATTATAAACATGAGTGAATAATTATTTGTAACTGTAATTCCTCTCTCAGTAAGCATTATCTGTGATAATTATTTCTTTCCGCTGCAAGGAGCGCAGCCATTGATGATAACGATTTCTATCGCGTTTTTGTCTGTGTTTTCCTTAGAAACAAATCAAATGTTTTCTTTATTATGTCTAAATAGTGCACAATGCGACAGTAGAGTTTCTGTAAAGTTTAATAAGCAGTAAAAATACTTATTTGGTCTAACAATAGAAAGTCTCTATCAATTGTCTGCCGCCATCTTAATTAACAATTGTCTCAGCGGCAAATTCAAATTACGGAACTCTGCAGAATAAATGACGAACGTAATACAAATGTGTAAAAATAAATGTGCGCCGGTGGTCCCGACTCATTTGAATGAAAATAATTCGAATCAGATTGGTTCTTTAAAAATAGTGCTCATAGCACGATCGTTATAACAAACTTTTCTATCCGATGTATGGAGCCGATATTAATTACGCACGAGTTGTGAAGAATATTGTTTCAGGTAACTTGCGTCAGTGTTGTGCGCGGCTGATATTCGGTGGTTTTAATGATCATTTTGCTGAAGATAACTGTTTCCATCATAATCCATAGTTGTATAGACTCTGTTGTATGAACTGTGATTTAGTGACACTTACACAACTTACAGACAACACTTAAACACGACGTTAACTTGGAGTTCTTTAGCAACTTGATCAAATCTTTAGCCGGGAGAAAAATTATTTAGTAATTACTCAATGTAATAAAATAAGATTATCATTTCCATTTACAGATTAGTTAAATACCAAATCACTGAATAACATAGCGAACGTCACACCGCTTCGGTCGTCATCCGTGACCTCCTTACAGCATAGTGGTGAGTCGGCGATTTTCTACGCCCTGGATTGTCTCCCTGCATGGCAAGCCATCCCGGGCGTACATTGCAACAAGACAAATGCCCTCCCGCTGACTGTGAGAGATAATACTGCTCGTCTTCGTGTATGCCAAATCCTACGTTGGGCAGCAAGGTTACCGGATCTCTCCCCCGACCGAGAACGTTTGGAGCAGTATGGGCAGAGTACTCCAACCGCTATGATTCTGAACGTCTAACACGCTATTTGGACGGAATTTGGCACGATATCCTTGAGTTGGTTATCCAAAAACTCTGTCAGCCAATACCAAGCCGAATAACTGCTTGTATTAGGGCCAGGGGTGGACCAACACGTTATTCACTTGCTCAATTTGTGAAACACTTTCTCTTGAATAAATCATCCAACTTTTATTAAACTGTAATAAATTGTTTAACTATACACGTACATCACATCTACCGACTTCTGTCCAGTTGGGATAATTCCTTCGTGGCGATTCGTTTTTTCCTATCTTACAGTGTAGGTAAGCGTACACACCACTTGTGACACCGATTCTCGACCACTGATAGAGTGTTCGGCATTTCTACCTTGTCGGATTAAAAAAAGATGTAACATTTCAGAAGCGTGCTGTTTGATTTGTTTCCGGCAGGTTCAGTTGACACGCAAGTATTACGCAAATGCTCCGTGAAGTCAAATGGGAGTCGTAGAGAGAAAGCTTTTTTAGCAGAAGGCTATTGAGACGGTTTAGAGGACTATCATTTACAACAGACTGCAGAACGAGTCTATTGCCATGAATGTACATCTATAATAAGGCCAGAGCTCCCTTTGCCGTGCACCGAATGGCGGCTTGAGGATTTGTTTCGACTATTAAAAATACACTCCTGGAAATTGAAATAAGAACACCGTGAATTCATTGTCCCAGGAGAGGGAAACTTTATTGACACATTCCTGGGGTCAGATACATCACATGATCACACTGACAGAACCCCAGGCACATAGACACACGCAACAGAGCAAGCACAATGTCGGCACTAGTACAGTGTATATCCACCTTTCGCAGCAATGCAGGCTGCAATTCTCCAATGGACACGATCGTAGAGATGCTGGATGTAGTCCTGTGGAACGGCTTGCCATGCCATTTCCACCTGGCGCCTCAGTTGGACCAGCGTTCGTGCTGGACGTGCAGACCGCGTGAGACGACGCTTCATCCAGTCCCAAACATGCTCAATGGGGGACAGATCCGGAGATCATGCTAGCCAGGGTAGTTGACTTACACCTTCTAGAGCACGTTGGGTGGCACGGGATACATGCGGACGTGCATTGTCCTGTTGGAACAGCAAGTTCCCTTGCCGGTCTGGGAATGGTAGAACGATGGGTTCGATGACGGTTTGGATGTACCGTGCACTATTCAGTGTCCCCTCGACGATCACCAGAGGTGTACGGCCAGTGTAGGAGATCGCTCCCCACACCATGATGCCCGGTGTTGGCCCTGTGTGCCTCGGTCGTATGCAGTCCTGATTGTGGCGCTCACCTGCACGGCGCCAAACACGCATACGACCATCATTGGCATCAAGGCAGAAGCGACTCTCATCGCTGAAGACGACACGTCTCCATTCGTCCCTCCATTCACGCCTGTCGCGACACCACTGGAGGCGGGCTGCACGATGTTGGGGCGTGAGCGGAAGACGGCCTAACCGTGTGCGGGACCGTAGCCCAGCTTCATGGAGACGGTTGTGAATGGTCCTCGCCGATACCCCAGGAGCAACAGTGTCCCTAATTTGCTGGGAAGTGGCGGTGCGGTCCCCTACGGCACTGCGTAGGATCCTACGGTCTTGGCGTGCATCTGTACGTCGCTGCGGTCCGGTCCCAGGTCGACGGGCACGTGCACCTTCCGCCGACCACTGGCGACAACATCGATGTACTGTGGAGACCTCACGTCCCACGTGTTGAGCAATTCGGCGGTACGTCCACCCGGCCTCCCGCATGCCCACTATATGCCCTCGCTCAAAGTCCGTCAACTGCACATACGGTTCACGTCCACGCTGTCGCGGCATGCTACCAGTGTTAAAGACTGCGATGGAGCTGCGTATGCCACGGCAAACTGGCTGACACTGACGGCGGCGGTGCACAAATGCTGCGCAGCTAGCGCCATTCGACGGCCAACACCGCGGTTCCTGGTGTGTCCGCTGTGCCGTGCGTGTGATCATTGCTTGTACAGCCCTGTCGCAGTGTCCGGAGCAAGTATGGTGGGTCTGACACACCGGTGTCAATGTGTTCTTTTTTCCATTTCCAGGAGTGTAGTTAAAATGGCACTGAGCACTATGGGACTTAATTTCTGAGGGCATCAGTCCCGTAGAACTTAGAACTACTTAGACCTAACTAACCTAAGGACATCACAGGCATCCATTCCCGAGGCAGGATTCGAAACTGTGACCGTAGCGGTCACGCGGTTCCAGACTCTAGCCTCTAGAACCGCTCGGCCACCTCGGCCGGCCGACTATTAAAACAAAAGGATAATATATTGTGAGCAGGCACTCCCTGCAGGCTAAACTATGATCGCTGAAATTAACACTTTCAGGGCTGTCGCCCTCTTGTAATATTATAAGAGTCAGGTTACCTTCCATTCAGAAAGCTGTTGCACTCAGCGACTGTTATATTGAATTATAAATTATTGAATGCAGCGATCAGTCGTCCTTTTTTAAATTTTATTGTGCAGACCTAGATTTCGGCTAGAAGCTAACCATTCTCAATGCACTATTATTTTCGCTCAATGCATGTAGTGCCTGTTGGTTGGGCTTCATCCACAGTTCATTGAGTATTATAATAGTGCCATCAAAATTTTTGGAATTCACCGCAGAGCGAAACAGGTTAATAAGCTCTGCTGAGTGGGACTTTTGGCTCTCTGGAGAAACTTAAAACTATAATATACGAAACTATGGCTGCAACGGACGGAGCAGTGGAATACAGAATTTATCTTCAAGATCAAGGTCACGCACATCAACATCGCCGAAGCCGAACACTCGCTTTCCCTTACGTGCTGGCTCCCTTCCACGTCGCTTTGCAACGTTAAGCCCAGATGTTCAATCGGCGTGTTTGTCACAAGCACCACACCACCAATAATATATTCTAATGCTATAGGACAGTTTTCCCTGGTCATCGTCATTAACTGACATTTCCGCACATTTAGAGCAAACTGTCATTCGGCAAACCAAATAGAACGTCAGTCTTCCTACCTTCGATCGAAGACGACAATTTCCCGTTCACTGCCAAAGACGACAATTTTCCGTGCGCTGCAGCAACAGCAAATAGTCGTACATTGCGGCTCACCGTATCCATCACTCGTTTATGCATATAAAGAACAAGAGTGGATCTATCGCTAGACCACTACATATGTTGCCGGTGAATACTCACAGTCCAGGACAAAGTACTAGGTTCTGTTATTCAGTAAGCCTTCAAACCACTCACAAAACTAAGAATGTCTTACCTTTGCTCGTAGGACTTTTTTGAATCATCAGTCTTCTAACTGGTTTGATGACGCCCGTCGCGAATACCTCTCCTATGGCAACCTTTTCATCGCAGAGTAGCAATTGCATCCTGCGTCCTCCGTTATTTGTTGGATGTATTCCAATCTCTTTCTCTACAGATTTTATATGGCTCCCCTCCCTTTAGTACCATGGAAGCTACCCCTGATACCTTAACAGGAGTCCTATCATTTTGTCCCTTCTTCTTGTCAGTGTTTTCCATATGTTCCTTTCTCTGTTGATTCGGCGGAGAACCGCGTCATTCCTTACCTTAACAGTCCACCTAGTTACCAACATTCTTCTGTAGCACCACCTCTCAAAGGATTCGATTCTCTGCTGTTCCGGTTTTCCCACAATCTGTGCCTCACTACCATACAATGCTATGCTCTGTCCATCTCAGGTTATTTTGCAGCCTCTACTTCATGATCCACAGTTGTAATGTTAAATTGTCGATGTTCTCATTTTTTAGTACTTCGTAGGACACTTTGCAAGAAAAGGCCAAGATGAGCTTCGCCCGAGCGATATTTTCTAAACAACATAGACTTTCGTCGTTTTCTTCAACACAACGCTCAAATCCGTCACGTAGTTAATTACTTTTGTTTATTTACTTAACTTGACCTGACTGAGGCCATGAGGCTCTCTCCCACATCGGACTGGAGTTCAACACAAACAGTACCTTCCTTACATGGCAGTTACCTAACAAGTAACAGTTTTATTATGACAACTAGTATTAAAATTATATGACTGGCTATAGTGACAAGGTGAGAAAATAATAATCAGTATGTACTAATACAGCTAATACTGGAAATCTTGCACTACTGCTACTTTCACTAATACCGATAAAAGTAACGCCAATAATAACAACAATGACAGTAGCGGGTATTAAAAAGAATTTCTAGGTGTACAAAATAGATGTTCCCTGATAACAAATTCTGTGGAAAGGAGACTCCACCAGAAAAACTTACTAAGCAATGAGGAAGGTGGGGACTGAAAGGAAGAATGTCCAAGTGCACGGAGCATCAATACATCCACATCGTTGCATTCACATGTATGTAGTCAAGCAGATTTATCCACAGTTGTTACATCCGCACTAGTTTCACATAATTATGGAGTACTATGCACGGTTCTTCTTCTGTTCAAGATCTACAGGGTTTCCGAAAAGTCTTTCCCTGATTACATAAATTGATAACTCAGGCTAGAAGCAAGATACAAATATGAAACTGGTGTCTAATTGTTTACAAACTGTCAAAGTTTTTTCCACACATCAGTAAACTTCCACATGAGCACCCTTGGTAGCAAGTAGCACATCTAGGCGATATTCAATTTCCGTCCACACATTAGCCAACATCATTGGAGGGATCGATTCAACAACTGTGGTTATCCGTTACCGCAGGGTTTCAAGATCTGGTACACGTGCTCGGTACACCTCATCCTTGACATAACTCCATTAGACTTCTTTTTATGGGGTTATGTCAGGAGAGCGTGGGGGCCAAACCGTTGGCCCATCACGACCTATCCATCGCCCAGGAAAGGTCATATCGAAAAAGGCACGGACGTCCAAACCCCACTGAGCCGGTGCACTGTCTTGCTGAAACAAGACATCGGGGTGATACTGAAGCAGCTGAGGAACAGCATACAGTAGCAACATATCCAGATAGACTTCAGATGTGATGGTAGCCTCATCGAAGAAGAATAGCCGGATAATTTGATCGTGCAACAGCGCGCACGAAACATTCACCTATGGACGCGCTACCAAGGGTGCTCATGTGGAAGTGCACTAACGTGTGAAAAAAAACTTTGATAGTTTGTAGCCCTACGGGATGTCCGAGCGGTTCTAGACGGTACATTCTGGAACTGTGCGATCGCTACGATTGCATGCTCGAATCCTGCCTCGAGCATGAATGTATGTGATGACTCTAGGTTACTTAGGTTTAAGTCATTGTATGTTCAAGAGGACTGATAACTCTAGAAGTTGAGACCCATTGTACACAGAGAGTAACACTATTCGAAAACTCTTTCGTTTGATAGCATGCTAAAAGATCTGCCAGGATACAAATGTTCAGTCGCAGAGCATTTTAATGTCATTCACACTTTGTTACAACTGCGAGTATACGACCGCTGCGCTAAGTAATCGCTATACTGTCTTTGTACAACCTATTGGACGACAGGGTTAAGTTTATTTACCGTTAGTCACTGTCCTTTTTCCGTCCAAAGCAATTCAATTCTCTGGCCACTTTCTATATTTCTGTAGCCTTTACACACGAAAACCAATAGTCACTTGTTATCATCACGAACTCGCGCAATATTGCCCTCCATCGAGTAGTTACTCTTCACGCATGATCATAATAAAGACTACCTATTCATGCAGAATCTATGATCTAAGAGGCAGATTTGCAATTAAACCATTTCTTTCCAATCTTGCCTGCACGCAACACGAATCTTTAGGTATTTTTTATTTTTTTTTATTTTATCGCCAAGTGTTAGAATGTGATGTATACATAAAGTGTGTGCGCAACACAGAGAAGAAATGGGCTGATATGAAACATTGTTACTAACAGCTAACCATAAAAGAATGAAATACAGTAATTAAACAGATTAAAACTGTGTGCCCGACCGAGACTCGAACTCGGGACCTTTGCCTTTCACGGGCAAGTGCTCTACCAACTGAGCTACCGAAGCACGACTCACGCCCGGTACTCACAGCTTTACTTCTGCCAGTACCTCGTCTCCTACCTTCCAAACTTGACAGAAGCTCTCCTGCGAAACTTGCAGAACTAGCACTCCTGAAAGAAAGGATATTGCGGAGACATGGCTTAGCCACAGCCTTGGGGATGTTTCCAGAATGAGATTTTCACTCTGCAGCGGAGTGTGCGCTGATATGAAACTTCCTGGCAGATTAAAACTGTGTGCCCGACCGAGACTCGAACTCGGGACCTTTGCCTTCCGCGGGCAACTGCTCTACCAACTTTTTTTTTTTTTTTTTTTTTTTTTTTTTTAGAAACTCTTATTACAGAAAATTTAGACTAAACCAAGGTTCCACCGAGATTCGAACTCGGATCGCTGGATTCAGAGTCCAGAGTGCTAACCGTTACACCATTTTTTTTTTTTTTTTTACGCTCCCAGAGGGAATCTGATTTCAAGTCAGACGCCTTAATCACTTTTTTTTTTTTTTTCCTTTCAGAAGTGCTAGTTCTGCATTTTTTTTTTTGCAAGTGCTCTACCATCTTTTTTTTTTTTAATGCAAAGACGCTACCACTTTTTTTTTTTTTTTTTTTTTTTTTTTTTTTTTTTTTTTTTTTTTTTTTTTTTTTTTTTTTTTTGGAAGGAACTTGGCAGCATGAGGCAGGCGGAGGCAAAGCGGGCAGGGGTCAAAATCTCGAGGCCTGGCCGCGATGTCTCCACCCAGTCCTGTTGCTGAGGCGTGTCTTTATCATAGTTTTCAATAAGAAATTTTACATCTTGTGGATACGTAGATATATGCTGTTTTGCCTTCGAAATCCTGAACCAAAAGATGCTTCATTTGAAACAAAAAATTTATGTCATGCCGAGGCAATAGAGATTGAAGGTTATAGCTTTAGTGCTTTTTTTTTTTTTTTTTTTTTTTTTTCTCATCCATTGCTTCTCGGCAACCTAGCATACTTCTTTGTAATATATAATAAAGTTGTAGGAAGTAGTGGACCCTGAACCTGTATATTATTTTTTTTAATTTCTGTTTAGTTTTTTTATTGTTATTATTATTATTTTTGTTTGTTTGTTATTTTTTTATTGTAAAAGAAAAATCTTCATGGAATGTGAAGAAGGAATTTTATGTTAAGGCACTAATTCCATAGCCTCCTTTCCTTCTTGAGATTAATAATAATAATAATAAAAAAGTATGTTCCCTTCCATGGAAACAAATGAGACTTCCTTCTCAGTCATAAAATGAATGTATAAGAAAACAATTTATCTTTAACCCTGCGATACTGGCTTTCGGCTTCGGCTTCTTCTGTGCAATAAACAAAATAGCCTTCTTTGCCAGCAGAGGATAAGTGATTGTAATATGAAACTGTAAAATTGTACTTCTCCCCAATTGTTTTTGTTTAAGCGTCGTTTCGCTGAAATAAACGATTTTTGTTTATCTCGTTGGCTTGTCAACCAATGCCCAGTCGCTCGAATACAATTTTAAGCATATTGCCGTAGTTTTTCTTGTGGTCTTTATATTTCAGGGCGGTATAAAAAGCACACTTCAAGTACATGTAAAAATCAGTGGAATTGTCATTTCCCAGGTGATTAATTACGTAATTCACATAGTGTCCCATTAACCAATGGACCGAGTTGTTTTTTGCTGCTGGAAAATAGCAAGTCTGAGGCCTGAGGAATGTAACAGGGGGAAAATTTTCCACCGAAGATCTCGTAAGAAAAGCCAGTTGTTCCCTAATCCAATTACAGAGTTGTAGATTGCCACCGCACGTGAATCTGTGCACTAACGTGTCGATCAATTTACATTTGAGACATAGGTTCGTGTCGCTAACGCCGATTGCATGTAACCTTTCATTGGTGCTTACGGTCTCATTCACTGTTTTATACCACGCTGACTTGACGTCCGATGGTAGACCACGCATATTAATATTTTTCCATATGGCGTCCCAATCAGTGTGTGGGTATTTACTTTCCAATTTGTTTCTCCCCTCCATTTTCTTTCGATGGCACAGAATATCGCGGGCCGTGATCCGTCGTGAGTTGATGATGACACCGCCGAGATAGCTGAATTCCACAAAATATACACGAACGTACTGGAGCCGGTTATTTATTGTTTGCACATTCACCGGCGCCTGTAAACTGGCAGGCCTGACAACTTCAAATAATTTAGTTGTAATGCTATCAGCGTGGTCGCTAAGGATAGTGGCGGTCCTTTTTATAAAAAGCGCAGACGCCTTATTTCTGATGTCAACTAACCCCAAACCTCCATTCCTGGGATCTAAGGTCGCAGTTCTTGCGTCGACTCTGAATATATCCCCTCTCCAAAGATAGCTGGCAATGGTAGACATTATCTTTTTTCCAATCATTTTCGGTAGTGGGAAGATCTGTGCTATAAAGTAACTCCTGGAGAGAATGCAGTGGTTAATGAAAATCACCCTCTGAACTTGGTTCATGTTACGGTGGAGGTTTTCTCTTGTTGTTCCAAGAAGTTGTCCCGACGTATTTCTCCAATTGATAGCTGCCATTTTTAACGGACAAGGTGTCAGTGTTATTCCTAGTGCTTTGCATTGGGTGACCATTGTGGCCCAGGCTAAGGTGGTATGTTGAAAACCCCGCAGGTTTAGGAGTTTGCTTTTGTTTGCGTTGACACCTGCTCCGGAGACTCTACAGTACTTTTTAATTAGCGTTTCCAATTTCAAAATGTCGTCGGGATTTCGCAGGACGACTCCGACATCATCGGCATAGGCGTTTATGACTGTTCGGTGACCAGATAATGTGATGCCAGTTAGAGTGGCATGAACACTGCGGAGGAAAGGTTCTAATGAAAGCACGAATAGGAACATGGAGAGGGGGCTTCCTTGAGGAACGCCGCGCCTGATCTGAATCTGCTTTGTCCTCTGGCAGTTAACTGATATACAAGCGCTGATGCCTGTTGCAACATTTCTGATCACACTTACGACTCGCTCATTAAAACCTATTTTGTTCAGTGTGGCACTAAGGAATCTATGATCCACACGATCAAATGCTTTCTGGAAGTCAATAAACATGATAGCACATTTTATGGTGGTCACAGCAGTGATTGCAATTATATCTCTATATTCAGCTATGCTTTTGAAAATGCTCTTGGTAGGCACACAGGACTGGTATGGACTTACTATCTTTTTGGCCAACTGTGAGAGTCTGTTGTTTAAAATTCTGCCGATGATTTTATAATCGGAGTTTAACAGGGAGATAGGACGAAAGTTGTTGAGGTTTCTTTTTGCAGCATTTTTTGGGATTAGTACTATTGAGCTCTCTTTAAAAACAGCAGGTAAATGCTTTCCCTGAAGCACCTCGTTCGTCATTCGGGTAAACATGTCACCAATCAGTGGCCAGTATCGTTTATAAAATTCAACAGGCAAACCATCCGGTCCCGGCGATTTCCTCAGAGGAGATTTGCAGATGATTCTGTGGATATCTTCGTTAGTACACTCAACGAGAAGGTCTTCGTTTTCCTCGTCCGAGACCTGTGGAGCTATGTAACTAAGGAACTCATCGAAGGACTCTTCACATACCGGGTTGGCGGTGTATAGGTCTTCGTAATATTTGTGCACTGCATTGACGATGTCTCTCTGAGTCGTGAGTGTCTCGCCAGTTTCAGACTGAAGTCCATCAATGAAGGTGCGTCTCCTGTTTCTTTCGTGCTTCAGTAGATGGTACAAGGAAGCATGTTCATCCTCCACGACTGTCTTAGCCTTGGATTTTAATTTCAGACCCTCCATCTGCTGTCTTTTAAGACTGAGCAATTTGGCCTTAGTTTGCTTGATATCTGCCAGACGGACGTTGGAAGTGTTCGCCTGCTCATATAAATTTCGCAGCATGGTATAATAAAATTCTATGGAATTTTTCAAGTCTTTCGATCGTTGTACACTATACTGGATGAGAACTTTTCTCAGTTTAGGCTTTGCCCTGTTGCACCACCAGTCTAGTACTGAGACGTGTCTATCTGCAGAGCGGAGGCACAATGCCCACGCTTCTGTCAAACTTTCTTCTAATCCGTCGTCCTGCATCAGTGACGTATTAAGGTGCCATGAACTTCTAAAACGGCGAGTGGGTTGCGCAGTAAGGTTGATGGAAGCTAGCACGGAGCTATGATCAGAAAAGTAAACTGGAATCGTCTCTGCTTTAATGAAGGAGCTAACTAGACTTTGCGATATGTAGAGTCTGTCGATCCTGCTACGTGAGTGAGGACCTAGGAATGTAAATGCCACAAATGTGGGATACATTATTTCCCAAGCATCTTTAAGCTGTAAAACAGTGACGAAACGCTTCAGTTCAATGCAGTTATTAAAATTCGGAACCTGGTCTTTCTTATTTATCACACAATTAAAATCACCGCCTATTATAAGATCTTTTGGGTTTTTCCGTAATAAATAAATGATTTCTTCTTTATAGAACTGTGCTCTTTCCATTCTATTGGATGTGCCAGAAGGGGCATACAGATTGATAAGGGTAGAACCAAAGACTTTTATACCTATCGCTCTGCCGGAGTCCAACCTCTCGATATCCGAGACAGGAATCCCCTCCCTGACTAAAATTGCTGTACCGACGTTGGTGTCAAGTGAGACATTTAAAATCGCCAAATATCCAGGCACTGTAAGATTAGTCAGCACTACTTCCTGTAGGAAAGCAATGTCCGTCCCTGACTCATATAAATAATCCTTGAGCGCTGTAACTTTAGTCACGGATGTAATCCTGTTAATATTGATAGTCGTAATTGTATATGCCTGGGACATTTAGTTTGCATAAAAAGTAAATAAGTGATTAAAAAGATAACAAAATATTAATAAAAAAAAAAAGAGATGTGCAGCTTCTAGAAGGGAGAAACGACTCCGCTTAAACAAACATCTAAAAGAATAGTCAGTATTTGAAGCTCGGTAAACACTTCATCTGGTTCCTCTGAAATATGACTAAGACAGTAGTACAATTAGAAATGAAACTGGTTCAACAAAATCCTTTTTTTTTTCATCTTACAGCCTCATTTTGGTGCAGGATTCCGAACATCTCGGGTTTTAGTTTTACCGAGGGGCTTTGCATCACTAATGTCACTTGAAGGTACCTCCTTAGGTCTTTCCGTGATGATTTCATACAAGACGTTCTTGGCCGTCGCTTCCTCTTGTGCTGGTTGTTGTTTGCTTTGGTTACGGGAAGCTTTGAGATTAGGATGCGGTTTGAGTCGGCGTCTTCGGACATCTTGGTTCAACGCGCCGTCATTCGGATTGTCTATCTTTACCACCGTTGTGACCGAAGCTGCCTCAACAGCGTCCTTTTTACGAGTGCCATTTCCTTGTTCTTCCGTCACTAGCTCCAGAGCACTGACTGAGTCGGCGGTTTGTGGGTCTGTAAGTTCTTGAGTTGGGTTCCGCTCCGTCACCTCTTGTGCTTCGGAGTGCGCCTCTTCCGTCTCCGCGACAATCGTTACTGCGTCCCCTCCGTGGACCGTTTGTACCTGTTCAGCCGCCGACAGCGGCCGGGTTGCCTCAGCGGCTGTCGTCACGTCAATACATGTACTGTTTGTTTCCTCGAGCACATCCGCATTACACTGCTTCTGCTTGCGGGTGGAAGGCGAATTACGGGCGGACTCGCCGTCCGAGCCGTCATCGGTCGTTTCCAACGGTCGCTTCTTATTCTGGAGATCGCAATCGGGAACAGAAGGGTGTGATGTAATGACGCTCAGGGGAGGGAACTCCGTAGTAGTTATGGCGGGCACTGCAGAAGTACATGCACCACTGTCGTTAACCGAAAGAAGGGAAGTGCTATTTGGTAAGACATCGCTGAGGGTCAGTTTTTGACGCTGTGTTAGATTGTTCCGAAGAACAAAAACACGGCGCGGACAATCTTGTCGGAAATGACCTGTCTCATTGCAAATATTGCACGTGCGCTCCTGACCAGAATACACAACATGTGCTTTATGGCCTGCAACGGATATATGGGACGGAATGTTGGCTTTCACCTCCATTTCAACGGATCTAATGCCATTAAAACACTGTATCTTGTATAGCTTCGACCATCTTTCGTTATAGATAGATTTAACTTCGCCATATTTAGATAGAGCGTCCTTGATCAACTGATTATCAATTTCAATTGGAACATTCAAAATCCTGACATTGGTGTACATGATATCAGCTTTTCGTACAGAGACATTACTTTTTGAACCGTCTCGATGAACAAATTCGACGGAATTACCCCATTTTGCAAGCAACTTATCGACTGTCACTGAGTTCAGAAATTTAACAAAAACACAGTATTTTTCAGCATCTAATTGCGTGGTATGAACAGAGTCAGAAGTTATACCGATTACCTCAGTCAGCCAATCGTGGATTTCCAGCGCAGTGGGTTGGACCGGCCGTGTTTCTTTCTCGAACGAGAAGACTAAAGTATTCTTCCTGACGGTGTCAGACATGGTCGTCGGTTCCGACGAAATTCCGGCAACAACCGAAATTGCGGCGAAGCACGAGACGTGGAACGGACGAAAGCACTATAAAAACACTTATCAGAGACACCACTCAAAAAATAACAGCGAAAATGTACAGCTAACTTCACGTAAACACCAAACACCGGCGATAGCGCTAACGTACGCGGAGTAAACAACAAGCACGTCCGACCGCGGCGACGGCTAAAGCCAGAATGGGTATCAACTGAGCTACCGAAGCACGACTCACGGCCGGTACTCACAGCTTTACTTCTGTCAGTACCTCGTCTCCTACCAGTAAAGCTGTGAGTAGCGGGCGTGAGTCGTGCTTCGGTAGCTCAGTTGGTAGAGCAGTTGCCCGCGAAAGGCAAAGGTCCCGAGTTCGAGTCTCGGTCGGGCACACGCTTTTAATCTGCCAGGAAGTTTCATATCAGCGCACACTCCGCTGCAGAGTGAAAATCTCATTCTGGAAACATCCCCAAGGCTGTGGCTAAGCCATGTCTCCGCAATATCCTTTCTTTCAGGAGTGCTAGTTCTGCAAGTTTCGCAGGAGAGCTTCTGTAAAGTTTGGAAGGTAGGAGACGAGGTACTGGCAGAAGTAAAGCTGTGAGTACCGGGCGTGAGTCGTGCTTCGGTAGCTCAGTTGGTAGAGCACTTGCCCGCGAAAGGCAAAGGTCCCGAGTTCGAGTCTCGGTCGGGCACACAGTTTTAATCTGCCAGGAAGTTTCATATCAGCGCACACTCCGCTGCAGAGTGAAAGTCTCATTCTTGTAATTAAACAGTTTGGACCAGAAAAATGTGCAGGAGATATAAAATTAATAAAATGGTAGTAGTATATTGTTTAAGTAAAAACACTACAACAAGAATTGCTTATCTAGCAGTATAAAAATCTAATACTGCACTGTTGAGGAATGATTAACGATTAACTGTAACCTAGACACCACAAGGGATACTACAAATACGGATTATAAGAAACATAAAGGGTAAATCACTAGCAACAGATGATTGGAAAACGAGGAATAATGAGGAGATTTAACAAAATACACAGAAAATATTAGAAGAACGGAAAAGGAAGACAGAATAAGTGTAAAATCAAGAGCAACATAGTCAGAAGGAAAGCCAAGATTGGGAGAAGATGAATGGCTGCTAGAAAAGTAAGAGAGAAGTTTCAATAAGAAGATAAAGAAATTGACAACTATTCAGATGGGTTTACCACAGCGCTACAGTTACACGTTTCATTTGTAATATCTCTTTATATTTGATGAATTATTCTGATACAATTCTACCCCTGAATGACGTTCACTAATTTTCTATCTTTATACTCGCAGAATCCTTGAGCAAAGTAGTTTCACACTATAGCTATGCCATGAGGGCATAATTATTCTTTGTAGTACTCTCTCTGGTGGTTCTTAGCAAGAAGCTTCCGAGATTGTTTGAAGAATTGTAATCTGAGTATTGAGATTTATGACAAAAGATAACTGATACGAAATTGTACGATTAAAAGGGAATATATATATTGCTCCACACAAAAGGTGTGTATTTGACATTTCAGAATTATCGATATATTGTGTAGTTGTTAATCAGAAGGGAACTTCCGAAAGACTGGATACGACCCTGCATATAGTAATCCAAGAGCTTCATTACTCCTTCGGAAGGTTAAACTACATCAAAGCCAAATATCCACTTGATTTGAGGTTTCCCGACTGATTATACAAAGCTCCCAAAAATACGAGGCATATTTATTATATGACTGTTTTTACTATTATGAATGATTGATTGCTCGAACGAATTGAGAACTACATAACTACATAATTACATAGGTAGGAGGAAAAATTACACATTGCAACAACCACGTAGTTACGTCTCGCGCCAGCGTATTTCATTATATGACCATCGCTCAATTTTACAGCAGAAATTGTGGATATGGCATTAATAAACTCTTTCATCTCAACTCGAAATTTGATTCATGTGGATAAATTATCAGTTATTCTTCTCAACGTAACTCCCACAAATGACAATGGAATCACATTCATAAATTTTGGCATGAAATCAGGTGTTACCAACACCTCACGGCTCTTTTAAAACTCTCATCATAAATTTCTGATTACGCACGTATGTGTCGCAGATATTTCACATCGATTCATATGCACAGCTTCGCAAAATATTAGGCACCTAACGTAATTTACTCGGCGTGCTCCAACATCCAGAACTGAGGCAAGTTCTTCTATGGAGTTCATTGCGGCTTGATTTACGATACAAAGTAAAGAAAAAAAGAACGAAATACTAATATCGCGGCGAAGTATTTATGGGGCGATACAACAGTCCCCTTTGCGCTGCGGGGAGAGACAGAGAGCTTATTAGGACCGGAGCGCTAGTCTTGCCCGGAATTACTCTTAATCATGAGGCCCCAGGCCGTATGCAGATTTGTTTCAAAAAAATTTCAAAGAGAACAGGCTTCCCTTTTCTATGTACTCGGCTAACGAGAAATTAACTTCGTCGCGGCAACCACATTTAACAGACCAAGCCGACAAAACATCTGCAGACTTCACCTCAAAGAATCGTATCCTCTCCCTCAAATATTTAATTAAAATAGAGCCGGATTTAAATTTCAATCACTTCCAGTGACTAAAAAATTATTACTGCTGTTGAACAATCTCTTCTGTTATACCAATATCAAACTGCGTTCTACTTTTTCCAAACGACACAAAGAGACGTAACAGCCTTTTGACATAATAAAATCGGCTCCTTCCAGTGTATGTTTATTGCTACCGAAAAAGAAGAATGCAATGCTTGCACATCAGAGTCAGAGTTGGCGGTTAGGACGACAGTGGGAGCGATCATTTTCATGGAGACACCGGAGTTGTAGGTTAAAAAAAAAGAGATAGTGAAACATATCCGTCTGACCTCAAATATTTAATTAAAATCGAATCGGATTAAATTTGCGATAGCTTCCAGTGAGTGAATAATATTCGTGAGTCCATCATAAAAAACATTTATGAAAATTATTCATAACAAAGGAACGGAATGCCTCAGCTGGAAGCATTCTGATAGCGAATGTAGTCTACGTATTTTTCTCGCATTATGTGATAACTGCCATCCGACTGCAGTTTCTTGGACACTTAATATTTTATTGGAAATTATTCTGAACTATTTACACATCAGGCCATCCTCTTCTACACAATGAGCTACCAGCTATATAATTTGAGGTTTATTATTAGTATGGATACTGCTTATATTTCTTCCGATTCTTCCTTTCACAGATTAGGCCCGTCAACTTATTCCGATCTTTGGCACATCTTTAGGTCGGCCGTCCTGTTTCTCTCTTTTCTTTTGGTTTGTGTTGTAAGGTCATGTTTGGATTACTTATTTCTTCCATTTGTTGCAAATGATCCTTCCAGTTTCGTTTATGTTCTTCCGTTTTGTTATTTACAGAAAAAATTCTGTTCTTCTCTGATGTTTCGATTAGGAATCCTGTCCGAATTATTGGCAACTTCTGGCTGCTTTTAAGAATAACATTTCAGCCACCTGAACACGGTTGAAATCTTTTCTCTTCGTAACCCAGAATTCATTGTCATACAGTAGACAAGGTGCAGGCACCAACTTACAGAATTTCATTTTTTTTATCTTCGCTCATTTTTAACGTTCTGCTTACAGCGCCACACATACTCTTTGACATTTCCGTAATTTAATATCTATGTCCTTATCTTCGTTAAAGCTAATGTAGCTCCCTATGAAGTTAAAGTGCTGAATTTGTTCCGAAAGCTGATCCTGAATTACAGTTTGGTTTCGTAATGGGTATTTCCCATTTTTCAATCTGTCATCAAGCAGTTGATGACAGGTGTGAATATTACCGAACTATCAATTTAATAAGTCACAGTTGCAAAATACTAACACGAATGCCTTATAGAAGAATGGAAAAACAGGTAGAAGCCGACCTCGGGGCAAATCAGTTTGGATTCCGAAGAAATGTAGGACCATGCAAGGCATTACTGACCCTAGGACTTACATTAGAAGATTGTTTAAGGAAAGGTAAACCTATGTTTATAGTATTTGTAGACCTAGAGAAAGCTTTTGACGAAGTGAACTGGAATGTAAAATGTAGACTGGCAATGACAGGAACAGCATACTGAAGAACAGAAATTTATTAACATGGCGTACTGATTTAAGTGTTACAGCGCCTTTACGGAAATATTTATGTGGAGTAGAGCCATGTATGGAAGTGAAAGTCGGGAGATTAGCAGTTTAAACAAGAAGAGAATAGAAGTTTTGAAATGTTTGCTGCAGAATAACGCCGGGGATTGGGTGGGTAGATCATGTAATCAATGAGGAGGTACTGAATAGAATTGGGGAGAAAAAAAATTGTGACGTAATATGACTCGAAGAAGGGATAGGTTGATAGGAGGTTGATAGGTTACGTTCTGAGGCCACAAGGGATCACCGATTTAGTACTGGACGCAAATTGTGAGGTGGGGGAGTGGGAGGTAAAAAAAAAAGGGGGGAAGACCAAGAGGTGAGCACAGTAAGCAGATTCAGAGGGATGCAGGTCCCAGCAGTTATTCGGAGATGAAGTGGCTTGCACAGGATAGAGTAGCGTGGAGAGTTGCACCAAACCAGTCTTCCGACTGAATACCACAACAACAGCAGCAGCAGCAGCTGCTGCAACAACAACAACAATAACCTTTCCTGTGCATTGCCATTGTATTAGTTTTATTTACTGCTGTCTGAAAATTACAATCCTTTTCATTTAACATAAAATTTGAAAAGAAGGCAGTAACTGGGTTTCTGAATATGATCACTAGCATCGAGTTTGAACGACTTCGCGACCTTTCTGTAGAGTACCCTCTGTTAGTTTTCACATAAAATTCTTCGAGTGTTTTCTACACTTTCACTTCAATGTCGTTAATATCGATGGCTATCTGTAACTTCTCTGGTTCCTCACCGTTGTTTTACGTAAATAATGTGACCAAAATTACCCGAACACCAGTGCGAAAGCACGTTGCATGGTGTCAAGTACTCCGCACCAACATTCGTAAATTTGCTGGCATAATCTACAGGTGAATACGTCTGGTAGAGCATAATGTTCGACCCACTGACCCTGTTCTATTCGCCGACAGGGAAGAACATCCGTCTATATTAGCTCCATTATCTTAGATGTTCTCGTCGTGGCCATTCCGCGAGAGGTACGTGGGAAGTACTACACTACCCGACTCATCCTGGAAGGTACGCTCTCGGAGTTTCGATAGCAGTCCTCTAGCAGCGACTGGCACTACAGTTCGCTGAGCATCTCTGTAGAGTTCTCGCGCTTGCTAAGCCAATCCGTGACGAAACGTACCACCATTCTTTGGATCTTAATATTAATCCTATTTGGTACGATTACCATGCTAACAAACAGTACTCGAGAATCGGTCGCACGCATGTTTCGTAAGGCACATCTTTCTTCCAATGCGTCAAAGCTGGACGACTGAAAAATTCGGAACTGGAAAAATACGAAGATAGAGCATATAATTCGGAAACGCATTTCTTCTTATTGCCTTCATAAAACGTTTTCAACGCATACCACAATAACGAAAACACAATTATGAACCGCTACTTCATATATTACATAAGTTATGCTAGCCTCTTCTCCAAAGACCACAAGTATCCACCTAGACGTAACCTCCGATGGGCCAGAGCCCATCTAACTACACCCCACCCCCGTCTAGAAAAAAAAACTCACAAACGGAACACGAATCCAACCCCCTGCAGACAGATAAACGCATCGGTTCAGTTAGTTTGCCCCTCTTGAGATGTAAGGGGCTATGTGTGATAATTACTTGAGAGAAGGTGAACTTCATTGCCAAAATCGCTTGTAAACAACCTTTACTGTCGATTATCGGTTTCAGTAAGCATGGTTATCATCTTCAGATTTCTGTGTACAATCTTACAATCTGAAAATAAGCAGGTATAAAATTAAGTAAACAGCAGCAGGTGAATTTTGATAGCAAAACCGTGGTACAACATACCTCAATAAAACGTTATTTCAACCCTCCCAGGTGTATGAGGGACGAGATGCACGATTCGTCGGCAAGTGAGGGTATCACTGTAATTATTTTATTATTTGGTTATGTGGTAATTACGTTGGGTGTCACATGCAGCGTAGATTGCTGTTCAAATAATGCAGTGGAAGCCCACCTTGTAACTTCAATTCTGCATATTTTCATAATTTTTCAATTTTAACCATTTTGCAGTCAGGTTCTCAGATTTTCATAAATCACAAAATAATGTCATACATAGACGCACTTCTACAAGTAAGGGTAATGAAAATAATTTTTAGCTTTTGTTACAATAACTATTTCACAATAATTATTTAAAAAAACAGTGTTTACGAATATTTTATCGACCCGTAACAACAACCAGGCTCCAATTAAAATACATAAATAATTCCCCCCCCCCCCCCACCCCCCATGAACAATAGACCTTGCCGTTGGTGGGGAGGCTTGCGTGCCTCAGCGATACAGATAGCCGTGCCGTAGCTGCATCCACAACGGAGGGGTATCTGTTAAGAGGCCAGACAAACATATGGTTCCTGAAGAGGGGCAGCAGCCTTTCCAGTAGTTGCAGTGGCAACAGTCTAGATGATTGACTGATCTGGCCTTGGAACATAACCAAAACGGCCTTCCTGTGCTGGTACTGCGAACGGCTGAAAGCAACGGCAAACTACGGCCGTAATTTTTCCCGAGGACATGCAGCTCTACTGTATGGTTAAATGATGATGGCGTCCTCTTGGGTAAAAAATATTCCGGAGATAAAATAAACCCCCATTCGGATCTCCGGGCAGGGACTACTCAAGAGGACGTCGTTATCACGAGAAAGGAAACTGGCGTTCTACGGATCGGAGCGTGGAATGTCAGATCCCTTAATCGGGCAGGTAGATTAGAAAATTTAATAAGGGAAATGGATAGGTTTAAGTTAGATATGGGAGGAATTAGCGAAGTTGGGTGGCAGGAAGAACAAAATCAAACAGGGGTTATGTAGGAGTAGGTTTAATAATGAATAAAAAAAATTGAAGTGTGGGTAAGCTACTAAAAACAGCATAGTGAACGCCTTATTGTGGCCAAGATAGACACGAACCTCACGCCTACTACAGTAGTGCAAGTTCATATGCCAACTAGCTCCGCAGATGACGAAGTAGTTGAAGAAATGTATGATGAGATAAAAGAAATTATTCAGATAGTGAAGGGAGACGACCATTTAATAGTCATGGGTGACTTTAATTCGGTATTAGGAAAAGGGAGAGAAGGAAACGTAGTAGGTGAATATGGATTGGGCCTAAGAAATGAAAGAGGAAGGGGCCTGGTAGAATTTTGCACAAAGTGCAACTTAATCATAGCTAACACTTGATTCAAGAATCATAAAAGAAGGCTGTGTAGATGGAAGAAGCCTGGAGGTACTGACAGGTTTCAGATAGATAGAGATTTAGGAACCAGGTTTTAAATTGTAAGAGATTTCCAGGGGCAGATGTGGACTCTGACCACAATCTGTTGGTTATGACCTGTAGATTAAAACTGAAGAAACTGCAAAAAGATGGGAATATAAGAAGATGGGACCTGGATAAACTGAAAGAATCAGAGGTTGTACAGAGTTTCAGGGAGAGCATAAGGGAACAATTGACAGGAATTGGGGAAAGAAATACAGTAGAAGAAGAATGGGTAGCTTTGAGGGATGAAATAGTGAAGGCAGCAGAGGATCAAGTAGGTAAAAAGACGAGGGCTAGTAGAAATCCTTGGCTAACAGAAGAAATATTGAATTTAATTGATGAAAGGAGAAAATATAAAAATGCAGTAAATTAAATGGGCAAAAAGGAATATAAACGTCTCAAAAATGAGATTGGCAGGAAGTGCAAAATGGCTAAGCAGGGATGGCTAGAGGACAAATGTAAGGATGTAGAGGCTTATCTCACTAGGGGTAAGATAGATACTGCGTATAGGAAAATTAAAGAGACCTTTGGACGAAAGAGAACGACTTGTATGAATATCAAGAGCTCAGATGGAAACCCAGTTTCAAGCAAAGAAGGGAAAGCAGGAAGGTGGAAGGAGTATACAGAGAGTCTATACAAGGGCGATGTACTTCAGGGCAGTATTATGGAAATGGAACAGGATGTAGATTTTGATGAAATGGGAGATATGGTACTGCGTGAAGAGTTTGATAGATAACTGAAATATCTAAGTCGAAACAAGGCCCCGGAAGTAGACAACATTCCATTAGAACTACTGACAGCCTTGGGAGAGCCAGTCCTGACAAATCTGTACCATCTGGTGAGAAAAATGTATGAGACAGGCGAAATGCCCTCAGACTTCAAGAAGAATACAATAATTCCAATCCCAAAGAAAGCAGGTGTTGATACATGTGAAAATTACCGAACTATCAGTTTAATAAGCCACGGCTGCAAAATACTAACCGGAATTCTTTACAGACGAATGGAAAAACTAGTAGAAGCCGACCTCGGGGAAGATCACTTTGGATTCCGTAAAAATGTTGGATCACGTGAGGCAATACTAACCTTACGACTTATCTTAGAAGAAAGATTAAGGAAAGGCAAACCTACGTTTCTAGCATTTGTAGACTTAGACAAAGCTTTTGACAATGTTGACTGGAATACTCTCTTTCAAATTCTAACGGTGGCAGGGGTAAAATACAGGGAGCGAAAGGCTATTTACAATTTGTACAGAAACCATAAGGCAGTTATAAGAGTCGAGCGGCATGAAAGGGAAGCAGTGGTTGGGAAGGGAGTGAGACAGGGTTGTAACCTCTCCCCAATGTTATTCAATCTGTATATTGAGCAAGCAGTAAAGGAAACAAAAGAAAAATTCGGAGTAGGTATTAAAATTCATGGAGAAGAAGTAAAAACTTTGAGGTTCGCCGATGACATTGTAATTCTGTCAGAGACAGCAAAGGACTTGGTAGACCAGCTGAACGGAATGGACATTGTCTTGAAAGGAGGATATAAGATGAACATCAACAAAAGCAAAACGAGGATAATGGAATGCTGAGGGAATTAGATTAGGAAATAAGACACTTAAATTAGTAAATTAATTTTGCTATTTGTGGAGCAAAATAACTGATGATGGTCGTAGTAGAGAGGATATAAAATGTAGACTAGCAAGGGTAGGAAAGCGTTCCTGAAGAAGAGGAATTTGTTAACATCGAGTATCAGGAAGTGTCAGGAAGTCGGTTCTGAAAGTATTTGTATGGAGTGTAGCCATGTATGGAAGTGATACATGGACGATAAATAGTTTGGACAAGAAGAGAATAGAAGCTTTTGAAATGTGGTGCTACAGAAGAATTTTGACAATTAGATGGGCAGATCGCGTAACTAATTAGTAGGTACTGAATAGAATTAGGGAGAAGAGGAGTTTGTGGCATAACTTGACTAGCAGAAGGGACAGGTTGGTAGGACATGTTCTGAGTTATCAAGAGACCACGAATTTAGTATAGGAGGGCAGCGTGGAGGGTAAAAATCGTAGAGGGAGACCAAGAGATGAATACACTAAGCAGGTTCAGGATGATGTAGGCTGTGGTACGTACTGGGAGATGAGGCAGCTTGCACAGGATATAGTAGCATGGAGAGCTGCATCAAACCAGGGCTGAAGACCACAACAGCAACAACAACAAATAATTTTAAGTAAGATGCCAACCTTGCCTAGGGTATCGGAAGGATCAAAAGTGGCAGATAGTGAAAGTTCCATCAGATATAGTGTACAGCTGTGGATGCAGCATAAGCAGTGCGGACCAAGGCCAAAGAAAACCAAATACACTTTGCGTCTAACTTGTAGCAAGCGGCTACGTGCTCAGAGGATGTTCACCAGTGGTGCGGGTGAAATTTATATTCTGCAACTAATCCTTCGAGCCTTAACACTCTGAGATCACTCAGTGAGTCTACTCAACCCCACCTTATTCCAGGTACAAACATCGTGCAGCATTCTGATAATCACGATATTACCCCTGGTGGTCAGTCCACCGCCAGTATTACGAGCGCAACTGATCTTTCAGATTCTGGGGCGGGCAGCTTAAAATGCTCTGTGATTTAATAGAGGAAGTCGAAATCCTTCGGCCAATTTAAAACAAAAAGAAACACATTTTTGCAACACCTAACATACACATAATTTTGAAAACCAATAAACATCGGAAATTGGGAGATATATTAAAAAACAAAAGATTCAAAATCTGGCACTTAAAGAAACACGACGACAGATAATAACACCTTTGATTGCTGCATTTATAGTCATTTTAAAAGTAAAACGGATAAATTAACAATACACAACATCTATGAGCTCCTTTCGCAGTCTCCAAAAATATTTCGAATTCAGTAACGAAGGTAAAACCAATTAATAATAGTCTAATCTCAGTTTCCTTCAAATGCGCAAATAAAACATACCCTTAAATTAATGCCAATATGCCAGTCAATTAGGATGACCGTAAACAACCTGAAGAAGTTAATTCAGCTTGCGAAAAGTTAGAAAGCATCATCTTGAAAATTCCCTCAGACCTTGTTAAACTTTTAATGGTCGATTTTAATGCCCAATTAGGTAAAAAGAAAAACTATAAGAAAATGGTGGGTGGATTTCCTGCGCTTAAATGGACAAACCAAAATGGCCAAAGACTTAATGAAACGTGCAAAAATTTTAACCTTAAAATCACGTCAACGTATGTAAAAAAGAATCCTTCTAAACAAAAAAACTTGGCGGGCACCAAGTACATTTATTGTAGAAATTTCATACATTAACTACACAGAAATTTTAAATGTCGGAGTTAGGAAAGGGGCTAATATTGATTATGACCATTATTTAACGCGAATAAAAGTGAAACATCAACCTCAAAAACTGTTCAAAACAAGAATATTATCCCAAAAGTTGATGCCGCTAAAATAACCTCAACTCTAACAAGCTAACTTGACAAAAAACAATCCAACAGTTGGTAAAGCCTACAAGAAAAGTTCATCAGAACAGCACAAAATTTAATTGCGGTTCGAAAGAAACAAAAAAAGGACCTTGATGCAATCCGGATTGTAAAACAGCATTTAAATCTAGGTATGAGGCATCCAAAATTGGAATAAAAAAAACTGAAAATACCTTTATAACCGTAAGAAAACAAATATCTAAATTAATCCGACAGACTAAAAGAGAAATTTGTAAATACCCACTTTTAGAAATGGAAAAAGACTTTCAGAAGAACAGTGCAAAAGCAAGAAACTGAGATTCATAGGATGTTAAAGAAATGTAACCCGTCCACGGAGTAAGTGGTTTCCACGGTGTTTGCTCAACCGATTCTTAATTACTGTTTATCAATCCCATACCATGTTGTATTAACAGAAAAGATAGATAACGTCCAAGGAAGAGTGGTACGTTTCCTCGCGAGATCGTTTAGTCGGCGTGACAAAGTGACGCTTATATATATGCATTTACGTGGAGAATGTCAGCTGCAAATAATCGTTGAAATTCGTTGTGAAAACCTTCAGCTGTCTTATGTTACACAGTGCTCACTGATCCGGCCATAGATCATTTTGAAGCTCAGCAGCCATAAATGGCAGGAATGTTATACCTTGATGTTCAAAATCGCAAGTTCTGTTACAGGCCAACCATAGTCATATACTGCTGGCGATTTTACTGATTATAGTTGGCCTCCAACAGTAACTTGTATTCGTTTACATGAAATGTCTCTGGTCTATACTAGTAGCACCCTGCTAAATAAAAGCAGTTGAAGGTTTTCACCATGAATTTCAAACACCAGTGGCAGACGATACAAGAGAGGCGCTATGCATGACGGAAAAGACTGCTATTGAAATTCCGAGAGAGTACATTCAAGGAAGCGTCCTGCCACAAACTTCTCGTGCAATGACCACAAGGAGAAATTTGCGGAAAGTAGAGCTAATTTACCGGCAATCATTCTTCCGACGTGTTGTTCATGAATGGAACAGGGATAGGTTGGATCAGACAGTGATACCAGAAGTATACTGCGCCACCCACAGTCAGGTGGCTTTCGAAGAACAGCTGTAAATGTTCCCTGCTGACTACCTTGCGGTCACTGTTATAGCTGCAGAGTAAATACAGAAGGTATGAGAGTGATTCTAAAAAGTGAGGTAGCAGGTGCTCTGTGAGAAAAACTCATTCAGATAACCAAAAATAAACACAAACTTACAACGATATCGGTACATATTACTTTTACGTATAGCTGTCAGAAGACATGGTATCAGTATCGCTGACGTCGGCATCAGTTCTGAAGCAGCGACTGGCCGATAGCTTCTTTAAACATCCGAAGAAACGAAGGTGATTTCGTGTGGGAACCAGGCTGTGTGGCGGATGATCCGAAAGAGTCCATCGGAAACTCCGGACGAAATCGCGCGGAAAATGTAATCTTTCCGTAAACGACGTTTCATTCCCTTATCGTAAAAAAAATGCTTCAAATGGCTCTGAGTACTATGGGACTTAACATCTGAGACTATGAGTCCCCTAGAACTTAGAACTACTTAAACCTAACTAACCTAAGGACATCCACACACATCCATGTCCGCGGCAGGATTCAAACCTGCGATAGCATCGTTCGCGAGGTTCCAAACTGAAGCTCCTAGAACCGCTCGGCCACAAAAGTCGGTCCCTTATCGCAGATAAATGTTTTACTACTCTAGAGACATTCACCTGTCATGATGACCGTTGCTGTATCTGATTTCTTGTCTTACTCAGATGTTTCTACTGAAACTTGCTGTATGGATGTACTGGGACGGCTGGTATATTTATAAAGTAATTTACATGTACATACAGATAAAAGAAAAGAATCATGTGATAGCGAAAGTCACATATACAGAGGTCGGTAGTATCGCATACACAACGTATAAAAGGCATTGCATTGGCAGAGCTGCCATTTGTACCCAGGTTTCCGACGTTGTTGTGGCCGCACGATGGGAATTAACAGAATTTGAACGCGGCGGGGTAGTTGGAGCTAGACGCAAGGACCATTCCATTTCGGAAATGGTTAGTGAATTCAGTATTTTGAGTTCCGCAGTACCAAGTGTGTGCGGAGAATCGCAAATGTGAAGCATTGCCTCTCACCACGGACAACAATAATAGCTTCGTGGCACACATCTTTTCACGTTACTCTCAACTCTGGCCACATATAGCGTAATATCGTCACACACTTTTGGAGTGATCTGAATGTGTTATTCTCACTGAAATCCACTGGCTGGCGCCGCATTTATAATCACTTTTCGGTAGCAATAGATATAAACCCAGATCACAATTTAGTAACGATGAAGGATAGACTGAAGGTTAAAAGACTGAGCTCAAAGAAATGGGATACGGAAGAACTAAGAAATGAAGAGAGACATTTGAAATTCTCTGAGGCTATAGACATTACAATAATAGACAGTACAAAATTGTTCAAATGGCTCTAAGCACTATGGGACTTAACCTTTGAGGTCATCAGTCCCCTAGACTTAGAACTACTTAAACCTAACTAACTTATGGACATCACACCCATCCATGCCGGAGGCAGATAGACAGTACAGAAGAAGAGAAATGGACACCTGTAAAGAGGGCAATCACAAATGCTGGAAAGAAAATCATTGGTAAAAGGAAAACAACTGCGAAGAAACTATGGATAACAGACGAAATACTCCAGCTGATCCATGAAAGAAGAAGTACAAAAATGTTTCGGGAAATTCAGCAGCACAGAAATACAAGTGACTTAGGAACGCAATAAATGGGAAGAACGAGGAGGCTAAGGGAAAATGGTTGCATGAAAAAGTGAAGAAATCGAAAAAAATAGTTATCGCAAGGACGGATTCAACATATAGGACAGAAAAAAAAAAAAACTACGGTGAAATTAGAAGGAAGGGCGGTATCATTAAGCTTTCAGTCGGAATTCCACTGTTTAATACAGACGAGAGAACGGACAGCTGGAAAGAGTACACTGAAGGCCTCTATGAGGGGGAAGACTTGTTTGATGACATGATAGAAGAAGAAACAGGAGTCGACAGGCCAGAGATAGGGGATTCAATATTGGAATCAGAATTTGAAAGAGCATTGGAAGATTTAAGATCAAATAAGGCAGAAAGGATAGATAACATTCCATCAGCATTTCTGTAATTATTGACGGAAGTGGCAACAAAACGACTATCCACGTTGGTGTGTAGAATTTATGAGTCTGTCGATGCACCATCAGACTTTCGGGAAAACATCGGCCACACAAATCTGAAGATAGCAAGAGCCGACGAATGCGAAAAATTTCGCACAATCAGCTTAACAGCTCATGCATTCAAGGTGCTGACAAGAATAGTATACAGGATAATGGAAAAGAAAATCGGAGATCTGTTAAATGACTGTCAGTTCGGCTTTAGGAAAGGTAAAGGCACCAGAGGCAGTTCTGGCGTTGCAGTTGATAATGCAACCAAGACTGAAGAAAAATCTAGACACGTTCATAAGATTTTTCGATATGGAAAAGGCGTTCGACAATCTAAAACGGTGCAAGATGTTCGAAATTCTGCATTCAGTGCAGGTACCGTATAGGGAAAGACGGGTAAAGTACAATATGTACAAGTACCGAGAGGGAACAAGAAGACTGGGAGACCAAGAACGAAGTGATCGGATTAATAACGGTACAAGACAGGGTATAGTCTTTCACCCTACTGTTCAGGCTATACAGCCAAGGAACAATGAGGGAAATAAGAGTGCAATAGTGGGACTAAAATCATGGTGAAAATAATATTAATGATAGGATTCATTGATGACATTGCCATAGTGAGTGAAAGTTAAGAAGGAATGCAGGCCGTTTTGAATGGAATGAACAGTCTAACGAGTACAGAATTTGTACTGAGAGTAAATCGAAGAAAGGTGAAAGGAATGAGAAGTCGCCGAAACGAAAACAGCGAGCAATTTGAGATACAATTGGGGATCACGAAGTAGACGAAGAATTCTGTTACCTAGGCACAAAATAACCTATGACAGATGGAGCAAGGAGGACGTAAAAAGTAGGCTAACACTAGGAGGAAAGGAATTCCTAACCAAGAGAAGTCTACTAGCACCAAAAATAGGTCTTAAGTTGAGTAAGAAATTTCTGAGAACATAAGTTTGGAGCACTGCATTGTATGGTATTGAGTCAAGGACCCTGTAAAAACCAGAACGGAACAGGATCGAATCGTTTGCGAGGTGATGCTACAGAAGAATGTTGACAATTAGGTGAAATAATAAGGTGCGAAATGAGGCGGTTCTGCGCATAATCGGCGTGGAAAGGCACATGTGGAAAACACTGATAAGAAGATGGGACAGAATGACAGGACCCCAGGGGCTAGCTTCCCTGTTATTAGAGGGAAGAGAGTAAGAACTGTGGAGGAAGACAGAGATGGGAATACAACCAGCAAATATTCGAGGATGTAGGGTGCAATTGCTAATTTAAGGTGTAAAAGTTGGCAGCACAGGAGGCGAATTCCTGGCGCGTCGAATCAAATCAGTCAGGAGACTGATGACTCAAAAGAGATAGAGTTAAAAGAGAGAGAGTACCGACGGCGATTGGGGAAAACACTCAGCCGGTACGAGATGCCTCTTTTCGCTACGCCATTACAGCTGCTCACTGACTCAACTGCATCTGAATACAAAACCACCTGCTGCTTGCAGACGGCGCTTGAGAGTCTGTTCTCCACCTGTCCTCGACCTGACGGACCTAAGTGTGATTGTTTCTGACTAATTGATACTGCTGTGTCCGATATATATTACACTGCATTTGGAGTTTTTAAGCTCCTCTGCGTCTCATAGATGATACGATCGTCTTGAATCAACCTATGAACAGGACATAACGTAGTAACATGAAATGGAAGTGATTTATCGTTGTGACCTTTTGTCGCCTCACGCGTCTGTTTCACATTTATAAAATTCGTGGTAGCAAAATTGTAACTGATTTCCTGACATTATGTTCTTTCTGTAAACTTCGACTAGTTGGCGATGAGTTGCACCTAGGGGCATTTTCTTAGAATAAAGATTCCAAATCACACTTCGTTTATCAATGGATAGACCACCTATCCATTGACTGCTCAAAACTGAAACTGTATTTCAAAGTACACTGGCATAGTTATCTGCATCTACAGGTGGAGTTTGAAACGTCTTACAACTTTTTCATTCTAAACTGACGGAAGCAAATATGGTACACTAAGAAGGAGTTGTACGACAGACAGTGTTTCTGCATCTGAAAGATGATGTCTATGCAGATTTAGCACCAGTCGCACCAGGATGGCTTTAGTAGCGCCACTAAGACGATGCAAATCAGTTTTGCTTTAAATACACGCTGTAACGGTCGTGAGCGTTAGTTACCTTTGAGGTTGCCATCGGCGAGTTGATGTTAGTCACGAATACCTTTAAGACGACAAAGACGCCATTAATCAACACCTCACTGGCTTTGAAAGAAGTCGTGTAATATGGCTACGAGGCGTTGGATATTCCTTTTGAAATTTTGCAGAAAGATTTGGCAGGAATTCAGCCACCGTAAATTATTTCTATTGTTGGTCACAGGAACGTACGATCGCAAAATACCGGGCTCTGGACGGAAACGTGGCACTGTCGAGAGGAAAGAGCGTCGTGTTCGCCATATGGCTCTGTCGCACCGCACTGCGTCTGCAGCAACAATTTGAGCAGCAATTGGCACCACAGTGACACAACGAACTGTTACTAACCGGTTACTTCAAGGACAGCTCCGAGACACACGCCCTGTAGTGTATCTACATCTACATCTACATTTATACTCCGCAAGCCACCCAACGTTGTGTGGTGGAGGGCACTTTACGTGCCACTGTCATTACCTCCCTTTTCTGTTCCAGTCGCGTATGGTTCGCGGGAAGAACGACTGTCTGAAAGCCTCCGTGCGCGCTCCAATCTCTCTAATTTTACATTCGTGATCTCCACGGGAGGTATAAGTAGGGGGAAGCTGTATATTCGATACCTCATCCAGAAACGCACCCTCTCGAAACCTGGCGAGCAAGCTACACCGCGATGCAGAGCGCCTCTCTTGCAGAGTCTGCCATTTGAGTTTGCTAAACATCTCCGTAACGCTATCACGGTTACCAAATAACCCCGTGACGAAAAGCGCCGCTCTTCTTTGGATCTTCTCAATCTCCTCCGTCAACTCGATCTGGTACGGATCCGACACTGATGAGCAGTTACTCAAGTATAGGTCGAACGAGTGTTATGTAAGCCACCTCCTTTGTTGATGGACTACATTTTCTAAGGACTCTCCCAATGAATCTCAACCTGGTACCCGCCTTACCAACAATTAATTTTATATGATCATTCCATTTCAAATCGATCCGCACGCATACTCCCAGAAATTTAACAGAAGTAACTGCTACCAGTGTTTGTTCCACTATCATATAATCATACAATAAAGGATCCTTCTTTCTATGTATTCTCAATACATTACATTTGTCTATGTTAAGGGTCAGTTGCCACTCCCTACACGAAGTGCCTATCCGTTGCAGATCTCCCTGCATTTCGCTACAATTTTCTAATGCTGCAACTTCTCTGTATACTACAGCATTATCCGGGAAAAGCGGCATGGAACTTCCAACACTATCTACTAGGTCATTTATATATATTGTGAAAAGCAATGGTCCCATAACACTCCCCTGTGGCACGCCAGATGTTACTTTAACGTGTGTAGACGTCTCTCCATTGATAACAACATGCTGTGTTCTGTTTGCTAAAAACTCTTCAATCCAGCCACACAGCTGGTCTGATATTCTATGGGCTCTAACTTTGTTTATCAGGCGACAGTGCGGAACTGTATCGAACGCCTTCCGGAAGTCTAGGAAAAGAGTATCTACCTGGGAGCCTGTATCTAATAATTTCTGGGTAATGTACTGATGACCGCAAGCCACCGTCATTTGCAACTTTACTGGTGTCAAGAGAGAGCTCATTGGCCGGTTGGGTGGAGTTCTGCTGTGTTTTCTGTAGAAAGCTGGTTCTACCTCGGTGCCTGTGATGGTCGTGTGGTGGTTAGGAGGAGGCCAGCTGAGGGCGTGCAACGAAATAGTCTGTGTTCTAGACACACTGGACCTGCACCAGGCGTTATAGTCTGTGGTGCGATTTCGTATGACAGCAGGAGCGCTCTTGTGGCTATCCGACGCACCCTGACTGCAAATTTGTGTGTCAGTCCGGTGATTCGACTTGTTGTGCTGCCATTCGCGAAGAGCATTCCAATGGGATGTTTTCCAACAGAATAACGCTCGCCCATATACCGCTATTGTAACCAAAAATGCTCTGCACAAACTGTCGACGTTTTGCCTTGGCCTGCGCAATCATCATACCCGTCTCCAGTTGAGCACATACGGAACACCATCAGACGACAAGTGCAGCTTCATCCACAAACAGCATTAACCGGTATTGAACTACATCCAGAAAACTGACATGATGATGATGATGACGATGATGATAATGATGATGATGATACACTACTGACCATTAAAATTTCTAGATCAAGAAGAAATGCAGATGATAAACGGGTATTCATTGGACAAATATATTGTACAAGAACTGACATGTGATTACAGTTTCACGCAGTTTGGGTGCATAGATCCTGAGAAAGCAGTATCCAGAACAACCACCACTGGCCGTAATAACAGCCTTGATAAGCGTGGGCATTGAGTCAAACAGAGCTTGGATGGTGTGTACAGGTACAGCTGCCCATGCAGCTTCAACACAATACCACAGTTCATCAAAACTAGTGACTGATGTATTGTGACGAGCCTGATGCTCGGCCACCATTGACCAGACGTTTAGAATTGGTGAGAGATCTGGAGAATGTGCTGGCCAGGACAGCAGTCGAACATTTTCTGTATCCAGAAAGGCCCGTACAGGATTTGCAACATGCGGTCGTGCATTATTCTGCTGAAATGTAGGGTTTCGCAGGGATCGAATGAAGGGTAGAGTCACGGGTCGTAACACATCTGAAATGTAACGTCCACTGTTCAGAGTGCCGCCAATGCGAACAAAATGTGACCGAGACGTGTAATCAATGGCACCCCATATCATCACGCCGGGTGATACGCCAGTACGGCGATGATGAATACACGCTTCCAATGCGCATTCACAGCGATGTCGCCAAAGACGGATGCGAGCATCATGATGCAGTAAACAGAACCTGGATTCATCTGAAAAAATGACGTTTTGCCATTCGTGCACCCAGGTTGGTTGTTGAGTACATCATCGCAGGCGCTCCTGTCTGTGATGCTGCTGCGTGAAGGGTAACCACAACCATGGTCTCCACAGTGACAGCCCATGCTGCTGCAAACGTCGTCGAACTGTTCGTACAGATGGTTGTTGTCTTGCAAACGTCCCCATCTGTTGACTCATGGGTCCGTTACAGCTATTTGGACTGCTAGTGATACAATACAATGCCGTTGGGATCCAGCACGGCGTTCCGTATTACCCTCCTGAACCCACCGATTCCATATTCTGCAGGCAGTCATTGGATCTCGACCAATGCGAGCAGCAATGTCGCGATACGATAAACCGAAATCGCGATAGGCTACAATCCGAGCTTTATCAAAGTCGGAAACGTGATGGTACGCATTTCTCCTCCTTACACGAGGCATCACAACAACGTTTCATCAGGCAACGCCGGTCAACTGCTGTATGTGTATGAGAAATCGTTTGGAAACTTTCCTCATGTCACCACGTTGTAGGTGTCGCCACCGGCGCCAACCTTCTCTGAATGCTCTGGAAAGCTAATCATTTGCAGATCACAGCATCTTCTTCCTGTGAGTTAAATTTCGCGTCTGTGGCACCTCATATTCGTGGTGTAGCAGTTTTAATGGCCAGCAGTATATTTGGTTTGTGGGGCCTTCAACCGCGCGGTTATCAGCGCCCGTACAAATTCCCAAACTTTGCTCAGTCCAGTCTCGCCATTGTCATGAATGATGATGAAAAAAAGAGGACAACACAAACACCCAGTCATCTAGAGGCAGGTGAAAATTCCTCACCCCACCGGGAATCGAGCCCGGACCCCGTTCTCGGAAAACTGACATCCGGAACCTGTACAACGCAACGCATACACGTTAACATGCTTGAATTAAACATTCTTGCTGTTACAGAGGTTAATAATGTACCGGCATTTCACATTTGCAATGGCTTATCTCGCGGTTGGAGTAACCTGTGATCTTGCAATGTTACTCACTTAAGCATGTTATCGAGACAAAAGTGTTCCCGAAATTTCATTACTCTACATTAATTATTTTTTGGAGTTGCGGTTTTTTCCGTCTGTGTAGATACAGAATTTGATTTGCGTGGGACGTTTAGACACCGATGAGAGGTCTTGCTGCTTTAATGGCGAAAGGCAGTAGAACGTGAAAGCTGTTTCCCCGAGTATTCGACAAGTACTCCGGCATGCATCATATTGACCTTACGATGTTTACGCTGTGCAACAGTTGGGCAGCCTAGAGGTGAAACAGTAAACGCCGTGTGCCTACTGCCAACACGAGCGATAATTTGCGCGTGCGCGGCTCGTGCCAGCGCTCAACTGTTGCCATGACGACAGGGCGGGGGATTCCCCGTGGACCGGGAGCGCCTCGCTGCAGACGCGCGCCTCCCCAGACAACTGTAAATGCGATTCGCGCTTGCGGTGCGTGTGTGGAATCGCGTAGCGCGTCTCGTACGCACCCGCGGCGGGCTCCCTGTGAACGCGATACCTGTGGTCCGATCTCCAGCGACGACATTCTGTCGTTAAAAAAGCTAGCTTTCATTACTACGACGGAATTGCAGACACGTTCCATACCAGTTACGCAACGACGTGGTAGAGAGATTATGTCGCTCGATTCCTGCTGGAGGGAACGAAGCTTCAAATCTGACTTCCTAGTCCAGGCAGTCAGTAACGAGACCCTTCTTTTCACTCCTTCCTCGGGCGTACAACGGATTTTCGGCACATTTCGCGTGTATCCCTCCTGACTGTCACGATGCATTATCTGGAATGGCAATAGAAAAGAGTAAATGGAAACCTGAAGTTTTAAATTTGGCATTTAAAAAGTCAATCGACTACGAACATCATACACACATACCATCACTGGACCTTACTAAGATTCCCGTACACTGAACGTAGAAACAGGAATCCCTGCCTTTCAGAACAACTAAAAGTATAGTCGTGAAAGTACCGTGGAATACTGTAGAATATTATAAGAAACCGTAGATTACGGACGTTTTGCTAGTATCCATGGTCAGTTAAGTTCGTAACGCATCATCTGCATGTTAGGTATGTTACATACATATCTGGCGTTACTTATTTCGATCGCTTTATTTGCAGAAGCGATCAATGTCTTACTAGAATCCCCCAGAAATCGCAAGTGGTGAACGGTCTTGAAACTGAGTGACAATCTACAGTGAAATTCACGAAGATATGCAAATATTTTAATATGTTATTCTACAAGTAAAGCTAAAGAAAAAAGTTCATATAAACATAGGTCCTCAAATGTTTAGTTACGGAGTTACGGCTAATAAAACATTTTGCCTGAAATTTAGCAACTTCGCAAATACGAATCCATCAAAAAACTGTACGAGGTTAAAGTAAAGCACAATTTTCATTTATTTTGTTGCTAATAAAACATGACCCAGACATGTATCTGCAGTAATTTTCCATAACATCCAGAGAAGCAAAGAATTAATTTCGTACAAATTTTAATTTATTAACTACTTGGCCTAAATTGTTTTTTAAATTCCAGACAACTGCTCCAAGTTTTCAGCAAAAGTTATAGTGAGTTAAATTTAGAAAAAATGATGGTAATAACGTTAACTGAAACAGTATGAATGTATCACATGATTTTTATGTGGTTTCACTGAAATACACTGTTGTTATTATGTTCTTTCACTGAACAAAACAGAAATCGAACTCGTCTGAAGGTTAGGAAACGACTGAAACAACTCACTAACGGTTGCCAACAATGACATAAACATTTCTACATTCTTAATGGAAGTAAACAAATTCACTTGTCTAATAACCTTTGCTTCTCTGGATGTTCTGGAAAATTGCTGCAGATACATGTCTGGGACATGTTTTATCAGATTCACCAGACCAATAACAACAAAATAAATGGAAATCCTGCCTTTCTTTAACTTTGTGCAGTTTTTCTATGGGTTCGTATTAGCGAAGTTGCTGAATTTCAGGCAGATCTTTTATTAGCCGTAACTTAACATTTGCGGACCTAAGTTTATTTGAACTTTTTTCTTTAGTTTTAGTTCTAGAATAACACATTAAAGTACTTGCATATCTTTGTGAATCATACTGTATAAAAGGTGCGTAGTCTACGGAATATTTTTGTTCTTCATTGCGATCCTCCTGCCTGTCACTTCAGAATAAACAGTACTTCTAGCAAAATTGAAAACGTCAGTGTTTAATTCAGGTTTTATTCGAAAACTGTTGATTTACAGCTTGAAACAAAGGAATGCTGTAACCAGAATTTAAAAAATTGTGATGTATCACTTAGCGCTAGAAAACGCTATTTCCCTAAAAAAGGGTAAAAGTTAAAAGACACTGCTAAACAGAAACGTGTGAAACATCGACCAGCACTTCATCGAGCTTATATAAAACATGTTTCTGTTACTCATAAAGAATCTTCACACTATCCAATAATGACAGGAAACTCTTGCCTTTGATCATGAGGAAGAACGTTCTATTGAGTGCAAAATAACAACAATAATTATACTGATGTTTTTGTATGTGTGCATGTAAACTGTACGTGCACAGGAAAAAATTGCTTTGGTTGCACAAAATCGCAGAAATTAAGAGATAACATTTTTACTACTTATAAAATGCAATTTATATTTTGTAAGGATATAAAATACGCAAAGAATTAACACTGAATGATGTGAGGTTCTACTTTTTCCAAAACAGACAAACAAAAAACAATGGGGACTTGTCGGTTTCCAGTTTCTCTCACACACATTCATTTACGTTTCTTATCCTATCACTGCTACCATTACTACTAATAACCCTACCGTTTACTGCGTTATTTATGTACTGTGCCAAAATTACCGAACGACAGTTTTGGTTTAGCGCAGCTCTAACTGCAAGTATTGAAAACAACATACTTGCCAGGTGAGGATGGAATCCCAGTTCTGTTTTACGGTGAGTACTCCTCGGCACTGGTCACTTACATTGCTTGGATTCATCGCAAAACTCTCGAAGTGCCTGAAGACACAGGCGACTGGAAAAAGTGACAGACGACTCCTCTCTATAAGAAGGGTAAAAATACCCGCAAAATTAGAGAGCAATATTCTTAAAGTCGGTATTCTGCAGAACTGTGGGCATATTGTAAGTTGGAATACGACAAACTTCCTCTGCAGAGAAAACCTCCTTTGTATAAGATCACCACAGATTTAGAAAGCACCGCTCGTACGAAACTCAACTTGTCATTTACTCACACAATAGCCTGCGAAAGTGCGTAATCCTATTACACAGCCTTTGACGGACAGTTCAGGATAGGACCTTAGATATCTGAGTGGCTCAAAGACTTCTTAACGAGTGACTGTAGGGGAATACATGATGACGCGAGCAGGTGTTTGGTGTGATGATGGCAGCTGCCTCTAAGAATGGCAGCTAGCTCCAGATGTAGAAAAATGTTAAGTTAGTGAGGAAGAGAAGGAAAAATAGTCCTGTAATGTTCGAATACAGTGTCACTTGTGTGCTGGTTCACACAATCGTCTCAATTAATTACCTTGGCATAACGTTGCAGAGTGGCGTAAACGGAACAAGCATGTAAGGTCGTGTACGGAAGGTGAATGGTCGACTTTGGAATATTGACAGAACTGTAGGAAAGTGTAGCTAAATTCATGAAGGAGACAGCATATAGAACACTGACCCGCCAGTGTTGCCGAGAGCGCTAACTCGCTGCCTCCTGGACTCGGTTTGGCGCGACGAGGGCCGGTGTGCTGGCCAGCCTGGATGTGGTTTTTAGGCTGTTTTCCACATCCCGCTAGGTGAATACCGGGCTGGTCCCCACGTTCCGCCTCAGTTACACGCGTCGCAGAGATATGAAACACGTCTGCACTATTTCCCGATACACACTCATCGCAGACAGTTTGGTACACTGATTCCATCCTGGGGGGTAAGGAGTGACGGCAGGAAGGGTGTCCGACCATCCCTAAAACTAACATTGCCAAATCCGTTGTAACCACGCCGATCCTGCGATCGCTGCGGGACTATGGCGTAACCGAAAGAAAGAACAGCATATAGGACATTAGTGTGACACATTCTTGAATACTTCTCGAGTATTTGGGAGCCCCCTACATCGGATTGAGAAGAGACGCCGAAGCAAGAGACGTGCTGCTAGATGTTTTAACAGTATGGTCAATCACCAATCCGCCGTGAACTGAAATAAGAATTCCCAAACGGCAGACAAGGTTCTTCTGGCGAAACACTACTGAGAAAATCGCCGTTTGAGGCCGGCTGTAGAACGATTCTACTGCCGCTCGCCAATGTAAATTTTGCGTAAGGACCACGAAGACGGGATAAGAGAAATTATGGCTCGCACGGAGACATACAGAAATTAGCTTTTCTCTCGCTCCTACTGCAAGCAGAGGAGAGAAGGGAATGGTTAATTTTTGTGCAAGGCACCCTTCGCCATGCGCCATACGATGGCTTGCGGAGTGTCTATGTAGATGTATCGGTGTTCTTACATAAAACTTTAGTGCACAATCTTCGGTTTTTATTAGAATAAACATTATTTCACTGCAGATAAATGCAACATATTCTATACTTAAACGGCATCAGCGGGTGAAAGAAATAAAGTTAATCGCTGACGCCTACAACGCCCTTCGGGAACCACAGAAAACAAAGGAGCCAGACGCGGAACTTCTGTGTGAACTACGGCCTGTTTAGTGCGTAGCTTTTCTCCATTTTAGTAATCCCAGAGTGTAAGTGCGGTACACTGTGGTAGTCGAGATGTATTTATATAAATGTGGTAACGGGAGTTGTATTTTTCATTAATAAACAGCGTCTCGGTTACGCTGTATTTGATCATCTTCACGTAATAATTGTCCGATACCAAAGCGCATCGCCAAACAGAATTATAGACAGGACACCACTTATAATCACCGCAACAGGTTAAGTGTTGGAAGAGCAGTTACGTTTATATGACAACGTGTTTGGATCCAGTGATCTCCACTCTAAATTCCCTACCATCTGCGTTTTATTATGTTTGTGCCACAAAAGCCTAAAAATTGGCTTCAAAACTTTAAAAAAATTTCAAAATATGTTTGCGTGCTCTTAGCAGCTAACGCTGTTTCTTACTTGTCAAAAGTACTTCATGGTCTATCCAGTCCCACACTAGAAAATTTCTGGAGTCCATACTTTTCTTTTCATCTGTCACCCGTTTTTTGCTGGTCGGCTTCGTTTCCTTTTTCCCTCTGGGATCCATCCCATACCTCTTTTGGCGATGTACTATCATCATTCCTTCTAAATGGCCATATCATAGTGACCTCTTCCTCTCGATGGTTTTCATGATGTTCTTTTCCCATTGCATAATTTTCCCAATTTCTTCATTTCTGATGTTGTCTAATATTTTCGTCTCGAGTAATCTATTTCCATGCATAGCAGCTTACCGCTATCTGTCTTTCTTATTTGCTAAATGTCTGAACCATTTAAACAGATGCTTTCTGCTACTGATCTGTCTATAATCTTTTCGATTTTATATTTCTTCTACACTGCACGAATAAAATAGTACACCTGCAAAGACCATGTCGATATTGATCCGATGATGGCACATGCAACCTGGGGTATGCTGGATTTACTGACAATGGCTTCAATCTAGCCCGTCAACAGATGGCGTAGTGGCGTAGCTACCCGAGCGCCATCTATATCTCCCCTTTAATGAGGAATGCTCAGAGCTGGAAGGCTCCGTGTGGCGCAGACGTGTGAAGAAAGCAGGCGACTATGCCACGGAGAAGTACTCGTGCTTTGTACAGCCAACAGAGCGAGTTTGAATGGGGAAAATTGTGGTCTTCCGAGCGTCGGAACTGCCACGTTAGTTCAGCGCGCTGTGTCAGCTTAGTAACTATGCTGTATTAGATTGTTTTAGACACAAAACAACCAGTTTTTCTACTGAAGATACTGAAATGAACTCTATTAGCAGTTGGTTGGTGAATTCAGAAGTGTATGTAGTTCTTTGCAAACAGTAAAGAAAGAGGCTGTAATGTTTCTGAAATACAACTATGAGACAAGTACACCCGCGTATGCGGGCTTTGTATACGGCTGCAAGAATATTTTGGAAGTAATGAATTAATTCAGGTTGCTCGCTAATCAAGAAGAGCTTTTGCCAATAATGTATCTCATAATCAGCACTACTTCGCACCAAAAGCAACGCATCGCAAAGTAATATCCAGCCAGTATTCTGTAGCTGTATAATAGGCATTCCATCGTCTTAGAAACTTTTTGGAACATTACGGTGTGTCTAGTCAAAGGACAAACTTGTCGAGAGAAAATCGATTGACCCAAGTCTTTAACCGTCAGCACAGTCCTACGATTTCACCATAAATTCCGAGAAAGTGACAAGTGGAGGAAATAGTCAAAACAAGCGAAATCAAGTTAAATTTACAGTCGATCTTCAGTCAAGTGCTTATTGTGTTCAAAAGCAGTAGTAACTATTGTGGTTCAGATACTATTGCATTACTGTTGCAGACAATCAGGTTCATATACAAAGGGAGTTGATTGAAATTCATTTCCTGTGATAAAAAAAATGCCGGATCTGTTGTTGTTGTAGTAGTTTTAGAATTCTAATCTGTACTTAGTAAATGATATTACGAGTGCATGTCTACGTAACATTAGTATCGAAAAATAGTTGTTGCCATGCATAAAAGTCATTATGGCTTTAATCTGAGAAGTAATCATGTGCAAAGTAATACGTAAAGAATGATAAACAGTTATCGTCACGATTAAGCACATTTTCAGACAGACATTATTCTGGTCGTTAATGTAACACAATACTTTTTCCATTAAGTGTATCTGGTTATTGCTTATAATTGTCGATCGCTAAGGTAACTAACATCATTGCAATCCAAATTAACGTCTTCTGTGTTGATGCCACACGTGTCTTTTACATGCGAATTTTGTCCAGTTGCTGTTTCGTCTTTCTCACATAACATTCATGTGATTTCAGAGTCATTAGTCACTTGCCTAAATTAATTCTTGCTCGATTTTGGAGGTAGCTAACACCTTATTCTGCAAACTAAATTCATTTGAATTGAATTCTGGAATTAAAAATTACGACTAACAACAGTGAGAATTTAATTTATTACCACTTTTTTCTATACTCCGATCATTCTTGTAAGTCGTGACAAACACTGGTACGGTAGCGTTTAAGATGTAACTGTCTGTATTTTATTATTAAGTGTTTATATTCGGATTCGATGTCTTGTTTCCACTAACAGCGGAACATTATGTACAGGTGTTACAATAAAACCTTACATACCTTGTGAAGTATAGGTACGTCTAAGGTCCAGCACTTGGAACTCATCGGGTAGACAGAGAATAGGTTTAAATATAAAGTGCCTGATTTGGACGATTTCTTTGCGGAAAAGAACCTAAATTTTTAAAAAATCGTACGGCAAAAACGAAATTGCCAGAAAATTTTAATATGCCCGGAAAAAGGTCGGAAAAAAGCGCATACATAGGACGTTGACGAAGAATGGAAGGAATCTGCCAAGTTAAGTTCACTACAATCATCGAATGAGGAACAGATTAGTCCGCCCCCGTAGTTGCGCCCTCAAAGTGGCTGATAGCAAACCTAAGGGACGCGGGATCGATTTTCACGCTCGGAGCGTGGATGTTGTGTTGTCCCATTCGTATCGCCGTAACTGACATTCCACTGTTGAGGCAGATGTGTTGGAACACACCGAAAGCCAAGAAAAGAAAAAAAAATGAAACAGCACAAGTTTCCCACAGTGAAGTATTATTATTGCCTGGCAGAAGGTTCAATGAACCACCTTCAAGCTGTCTCTCCATCGTTCCACTCTCGAACGGCGCACTGGAAAAACAAACACAAAAGTTTTTCTGTGTGAGCCCTGATTTCTCTTATTTTATCGTGATGATCATTTCTCCGTATGTAGGTAGGTGCCAACCGAAATTTTTCGCAGTAGAAGGAGAAAACTGCTGATTGAAATTTCATGCAAGATCCCGTAGCTACGAAAAACTCCTTTGTTTTAATGATTGCCACTCCAATTCACATACAATGTGTGTGACACTATCCCCCTGTTTCGCTATAATACAAAACGAGATGCCTTTCTAAGAACTTTTTCGATCTCATCCGTCAGTTCCACCTAACACGGATCCCACACCGCACAGCAGTACTCCACAATAGGGCGAACAAGCAAGATGTAAGCAGTTTCTTTTGTAGACCTGTTGCACCTTCTGAGTGTTCTGCCAATGAATCGCCGTCTTCGGTTTGCTCTACCCACAACATTATCTATGTTACCGTTCCAATTTGGGGTATTTGCAATAATAATCCCTAAGTATTTAGTTGCATTTGCAGCCTTCCGATATGTGTGACTCATCGCGTAGTCGAAATTTATCTGATTTCGTTTAGTACTCAATGGAATAACTTCACACTGTTCATTATTCAGGGTCAATTACCACTTTTCGCACCACACAGACAGCTTATCTAAATCATTTTGTAATTTGTTTTGGTCATCTGATGATGACTTTACAAGACGGTAAATGACAGCATCATCTGCAAACGTTCTAAGAGGGCTATTCAGATTGTCTCATACGTCGTTAATATACACTATGTGATCAAAAGTATCCGGACACCCATGAAAACATACGTTTTTCATATTTGGTGCATTATGCTGCCACCTATTGCCAGGTGCTCCATATCAGAAACCTCAGTAATCATTAGACATCTTGAGAGAGCAGAATGGAGCGCTTCGCAGAACTCACGAACTTTGAACGTGGTCAGATAATTGGGTGTCACTTGTGTCATACTTTTCTACGCAAGATATCCACACTCCTAAACATCCGATGTCATAGTGAAGTGGAGACGTGAAGGGACACGACAGCACAAAATCGTACAGGCCGACCTCGTCTGTTGACTGACAGAGATCACCGACAAAGAAGGTCGTAATGAAGAGAGTCGTAATGTGTAATAGGCAGACATGTATCCAGACCATCACACAGGAGTTCCGAATTGCACCAGGATCCACTGCTATTACTATGGCAGTTACGTGGAAGGTGAGAAAACTTGGACTTCATGGACGAGCGTCTGCTCATAAGCCACACATCACGCCAGTAAATGCTAAACGACGCCTCGCTTGGTGTAACGAGAGTAGACTTTGGACGATTGAACAGTGGAAAAAGGTTGTGTGGAGTGACGAATCACGGTACACAATGTGGCGATCCAATAGCAGGGTGTGGCTATGGCGAATGCCCGCTGAACGTCATCTGGTAGCGTGTGTAGCGCCAACAGTAAAATTCGGTGGCGGTGGTGTTATAGTGTGGTCGTGTTTTTCAAGGAGAGGGCTTGCACCCCTGATTGCTTTCATGGCACTATCACAGCACAGATCTAAATTAATGTTTTAAGCACCTTCTTGCTTCCCACTGCTGAAGAGCAATTCGGGGATGGCGATTGCATCTTTCAACACGATCGAGCACCTGTTCACAATGCACAGCCTGTGGCTGACAATAACATCCCTATATTGGGTTGACCTGCACAGAGTCCTGACTCACATCCTATAGAACACCTTCGGGATGTTTTGGAACGCCGACTTGGTGCCAGTCCTCTACGACTGTCATCGATACCTATCTTCAGTGCAGCACTCCGTGAAGAATTGGCTGCCATTCCCCAACAAACCTCCCAGCACCTGATTGAACGTAAGCCTGCGAGAGTGAAAACTGTCATCAAGGCTAAGGGTGAACCAACACTATATTGAATTCCAGCATTACCGATGGAGGGCGCCACGAACTTGTAAGTCGTTTTCAGCCAAGTGTCCGGATACTTTTGATCACATAGTGAAGGTCAGGAACAATAGAGGGCCTATAACATTTCCTTGGGGAACGCCGGTTGTTACTTATGTTTTACTGGATGACATTCCGTCTATTACTACGAACTGTGACCTTTTGACATGAAATCACGACTCCAGTCGCACCACTGAGGCTATATTCCATAGGCACACAGTTTGTGTAGGAGTCGTTTGTGAGGAGCGGTATCGAAAGCCTTCTGGTAATCTAAAAATATGGAATCAATTTGACATCGCCTATCGACAGCACTCATTACTACATGATTATAAAGAGCTAGTTGTGTTTTACAAGAACGATATTTCCAAAGTCTTTATTATTGTGTCTTTTGCAGTGTATGACGAACAAAACTAGTGATGACGCCATTTTGTTTGTCTGGTGACTTTTATTGCATCTGATTGTCAAGAAGCGTCTTATCCTAAGCAAAGGGGTATTTTGAAGTGTTTTGCTGCACAAGCAAGTTTGAATGGAACTGGTGACTGTCTCAAGGAACCTGGTGTATTTATAGGAGATATTTGACCATTTAGAATAGAAAGTTCCTCGTGTACTAAAACAATTGTTGAGGAGATTCGTTGCAAAAATATCAGAGCTAGAGCCTAGCACAAATTTTCAGTTTTCATGACACACTCAGATAGGAGAGATGTTTATCTTTCTTGGTATCGTCGTACCGACAGCCTGACTAAACTACTGGAGATAAAAATTGTTATTCGTAGTCTTTAGCATTCAGTTTCCAGCTGTCTGTATCAATAAACGGGTAAACCAGTTCATAGTGCAGATTTTTGGCTGCAACTTTGCCTATCTAAGGGTTTCCAGGGGCAACAAAAATTTAGTTTTCTATATTTAACAAAATTAATAGCAGAATTTAAAAACCAGTTACTGACAGGATTAAAATAGTTTAAATGGCATCAGAATCTACCCATTCACAAGTATAGCCGTATGTTAACAGCAGCTGTACACACGACCTGATGCAATGCAACTCAGGTCACGCAACTTATGCAGACTTTATTCACACAATGTTTTTAGAATGAGAACACTTAGCAACTTCCAGCGAACTTGCCAGAAAATTTCATAGCCCTACACAACCTTTTTCTCGCTGACGCCCCCACAAAACAATGAGGGCAAAAAAGGTGATGGCGTCTTATATTTTCGCTGTTCGTGCAGTACATCTTAATCAGACATGATATTTCATTTATTAGTTCCTTAGTACTAAATCTATTCGCAGCACCTTTACACTTAGTTTCGACATCTACCACTAAATGTACCTGATCAATTATAGACTATCATTGTATGACACGTATTTCAGGAGATACTATGTTATACACATAGAGTCGCGTGGAAAATTAGGTTTATCTTAAAATGGAGGACAAATTACGCAGACCCACTCGTACAAGTTTGAGAATTCGAGCAGTTAAACATAATTTTAAAATTTTTCTAAGTTCTTTCACGCTTATAAGCTTAACGTTACACTTTTAACACAGTAGCTCATGTGGAAAATAATCAGATGTCTGAAGCTGTTTTTATATATGCGTTCGATTATATAAAGAATCGAGACTTTACCGATATATTGTAACGGTCTAGTTATATACGAGGTTGAGCCTTGCGTGGCTCGTGTTCGTCTCATCTTTCACTCTTTACATTCTGTTTTACTGTACTGCCACCTCATTTTGTGAATTCAATTACTGGTGTTACTGAGTTGCTGCCTTGCGTGCCCGTGAGCGGCAGCAACAGCGCTTATCGATATATGCCCCGCCGTATTATCTTCGCTGGGCTGCTATGACTTCCCGGTTGTCGTGCGCTGGGCGGCTGTTCGTATCAGGTAGTGAGTTGGAACGTGCCAGCAGTGCAGTTCGGGCCTGGCAGTGTTTGACTTATGACGCGGCTGAAGTTCAGTCGGGGCGCGGCTGCAGTGAGGTCCGGACAGCCATGACTCGTCCGACCGTTACCGATACACATCACTTGAGGGCGGACCACATTGGTTGCTCGTCGGTCAGTCGTCTTGTCGGACGACGTGTATGTTGGCCGGCGGTCGCTTATGGGTTGCCTGCGTGTGCCGACTCGTGATTCGTCCTTGTTGTTGCACCGTCGCTGCCCTTAGTTTTGTCTAGTCCTACGTGCAAGTGTTCGAGAAACTGTGTGCACCTTGTGATGTCGACCGCTCAGTTATTTTAGTGCTGTCTCCGTGCTGATGTGTGGGAGTCGCTTGGTTGGCGTGGAGCAGTAAGGAATTCTCGGCGGGGCGTAGTTTGGCCGGGGCCCGCTGGCGGTCTTCACGCGGTGTTTGAGAGTATGGTGCTATTCCCATTGGTACGAGGTCGGTGGCTGGTTGGTTGTGGGCGCCAATATCTTTTACGTCGTTCCGATGAACTCGCTGTTGTGCCCTGGTAGGGTGAAGTGGAAGTTATCTTGTTGGTGGGTCCGCTGACTGTCGGAGGGTGGGGTTGTCGTCGGACCGTGAATCGTTTTGATCGACTGCCTGTCTGACCTAAGCGAACGTTAGTATTTGAATTAAAGGCAGACCCTCGAACATCTGCCCCCCCTTGTGTGGACTATCTTTTTTTTTAATTTGTTCTTGTTGTTGGTATTTCTATGGCTTCTAGCCGGTTTTGTGTTTTAAATTAGAGTTGTTTTACTCTTTAGGCCATCAGCCTAGTTTAAAGTAATGTTTCACGTAAGCCCTTTGTCATTTAAAAAAAATTGATTTCTAAGTCTTCGGCCTTCAGCCGATTTGAATTTGACTTGCTTACTTCAGCCTAGCTAAAGAACTGTTTCAAAATAAGGCCTGCCGTTTAGATTTTTGATTATGCTTGCGTTTAAAGTTATTGGCCTTCAGCCGTTTTTAAATTAAGGTGGCTTTGAGCCGGTAATTATGGCCCAAAGATGAAAGCTGTATGTTCAAAAAAATTTTTGGGGCTCTTGTAATGTTTGACTGGATAATAAAGTTGTATGTTCGAGTGTAGCAGACACCCCCTTATTTTGACTCCTTTCCTCAATTTATTCTATCTGTCCTGTCCTGCGGGTTAAGCAGGGATTCTCAGGTTTCTTTATGTCAGCTAAAACATTAATTTAAAATATAAGATGGAAAAACATTAATTTCAAACTGGTACTGAGTGCTGAGAGAGGGATAAAAAGGTGGGAAATATCCTTTTACTGACTCATCTTTGGAAGGTAGGAGTCGAGGTACTGGCAGAAGACCGGCTGTGAGGACGAGTCGTGAGTCATGATTGGGTAGCTCAGTTGGTTAGCCGGCACGGTTGCTTAGAGTGTTCGGTCAGAAGGCTGCTCGCCCTCTGTAATATAAAAAATTGAGTAAAGGAATCAACGATCAACTTGAACGGTTGTCTTGTGACGTCCACCTAGACCAAACGCTACGAACAATACCATACAAATAGAAAAAAAGTTGTTAGAGCACTTGCCCGCGAAAGGCAAAGGTCCTGAGTTCGAGTCTCTGTCCGACGCACAGTTTTAATCTCCCAGGAAATTTCAGTCTTGGATAAACTTGTTTCATATTTTCGGCAAAGGTCTTCCAAGCCGGAAACGTTCTTGGAGTTCTGGAAATGCAGTACCCAAAGATCCCACGTCTGTCTAGTGGAGGCGCTGAACAACGGACCAAATGACACATAATCCACAACCGGCTGTTGTCGAGAAGAAACAAGAAAATTTTACAATTATACCAATCGAGTAGTTTCTATCTATCCATTCTAGACCTACCGATATATATTTGCTGCACAGTGTTTGCAGTTATAAATAATTTCTTTTTAAAGACTATTACGATGCTTAATACTTCGATGAGCATGGGCTGTAACATTATTTGGAGAATTTATTCTATTATGAAGATAAATTCCTCTGGGTTGTTATGCTTTCAGTACACTCTGTTTCCCATAGTAGTGTCAGATCCTCTGTATTCCAACATATCTAGGAAATCCTGCTGACACGAACTAGTATTTAGATGCCACACCACACTGTGGTGTGTAAGACTGCCAACTTGTTTTTTGTCCAAGTAAGGGATACTTCAACCCGACAAAAGTAATAGGCCTAACACGATTTATTGAAATCTTAAAACGGGTTTATTGCATGGACCAACCAAAAAACTTCTTCATAACAATTATAAGCTGAAGGTCTACAGAATTGTTTACTTAAAACTATAATTTTTTTTTACACTTTTGGAAGCAGTCTGAAGTCTGCGATTGTTCTTTACAAATTCGACAAATTCATCACATGTGTAACAAAAATTATCACTTATTTGTAGTTCAGCTTTCATTAAATCTAGATTGAAACGGTTCCTATTGTCAGACCATTTGCTATAATCAAAGAAGAATTTCTTTCAGTGTGAGCATTACAAGCCGGTATACTGAATCTTATTTATAGCCTTTGCTTTAATTCCCTTGGCCTCTGCCTCAATCATCACGGATACCCACTTTTCAACTGTACTGCCGTTGGTGTCAATTTTTGTTATTTACTATATTTTTCAAAGAACAAAATTCATTGTACAGGTTACCTTCATTTTGGCTACCTGAATATGAGAAAGCATTTTCTGAAAAATCATTAAAATTAACCGAATTCTTTGGGGACAGTGGGGGCAAGGACTGAATTGTAGCATTGTCAGAAATTTTTAAATTTTTTACAATGTCAGTATGAAAGGTACCACAAAATTCAACAACATTATTTTGAATTCTCTTCTGACTGACAGGATATAATCTATCTAAAATCTTGTGTGCACTGCTTCCAAAAAACGAGTCACCTTTTCTTTGCAAAATTTTCTTTGACGAAGCTTCAGAGGCACTACAGGAGTTCATAATAGTTATTTCTCAAATCCTTAGGTATTTTGAGCTTTCCAAAATAATATTTCCAATGTAAGAAAAATTTTTTAGATATGCTTCGAGAATTAACATTACACTTGGATCTTACTCACTAAAATACAATTTCAAAGCTTTAGGTGTTTCATTTTTGCTTTGAAAATAACTTATTAGTGACTCCCAGTTCTTTATTAGTCTATCAACAACTGGTGTCAGGGACAGACACCCAGTAGGGACATGCCTTAAAATTTCACTCCATTCAGTACCAATAAAATTTTTAAAAAATGTCTGAATTCTTCCCAGCGTTTTGCTGACAACTAACTAAGACATCAGGAGCATATTTAGTGTCATTATTGATTATATGGTTTTTGCAGTTTGCTATAAATATTTTGCTATTTTTATCACTCATCAGTTTCATCACTGATTCATTTTTGACTTAATTGACACTAGCATTATGGGCACTAGAAAACGAAATGTTATTTGCATTTAATCAATGAGATTCAAGACTGCTTTCTATCAAAGTATAAATACCACTTGCATTCTCGTCTGTTTGTTCCACAAAATCTGATAGTTTATTTCTGATTCCAACAGAAGGACCAAAATACTTGATTACTACAGGAAACATTTTCCTGTTCTTGAAACTCGGCTCAACTGAAGCCACAGAAAAAAAGGTGCTACACTTCTCGGGGATCACATCTAGGAAATCACTTACAATTCCAGGCGTTAATACGTTTTTTGCAATAAACTCTGCTTTTGTCCGACGACAACGTATTTTTTTTTTGGCCACATCCGAATCCATAAATACGTTCTTCGCCAAGTTTATTTGCACAGTCCACGCTAATATAACTTAGGTTGTGTTTCACTGTATGGTACGCAACTTTGTCGGATTCACCACTAGTGGGACTTCCAATTTGGCGCTGAAAATACCTGGATATCTTAATGTGCTACTTCCCCTAACTCTGCTTTTGTGTCCTTCGGTGTTGGCGTCCTGCTGACAGTCTGTATTACCACCATGTGCTACGCTGAATTCATGCTTGCAAAGGGTGCAATACGCTTTAGACTTTTACGGGATTAACACATAAATGAGTTTCTCCCCATTTCTTCTGATATGTACAGAAGAACTTTCCCCTTTTTATGCGACGTTTTGGATTCTTCCTTTTTGGTTAACTCGGATTATGCGGAACGACAAAGAAACAAGATAATCGCAAAGTGACTCGTGACACCTTGTTATGTTTTCTGTTCCCTACACACCTATGTAGTAACTGTATCGATAATACTATGCCGTATCGATGAATCGATGTTGTAACGATCGTTTAGCAATGATATTTGAAAAATATGCGGCAGGTTTAAATCTTAATCGGTATCATTTTCTCAAATCCGGGAGATTGTATCTCTCGTACAAAATAAAAGCGAGAGACGGGAGTAGGCTTAAAAATTCAGAAGAATACACGAGTGGCCGTATAATACGGGAGAGTTGGGCGACCACAGCACCACGCAGCCCGGGAGGAAGCGGTGCTCAACTGTCTTTCTCCAAGTGCCTTCCGTTTCGGCGACGGCAACAGCTTGGAATCGAAGTTGGATTTTTTACAGAAGACAGTGAAAGCCAATAGCTGTTATAGGTTGTCCATAAAAAACGCTTTTGAACGAAATATTAATTATGTCAGTATGAATGAGCAGCAACTGCCTTCTCATTCTAATAAGCTATCGTTTGCTTGAGCTCACTAACAGCATCAGCAGAATTCTGCACTTAACAATCTCAGCATCGGCCCAATACTTGTCCATGTTCCCAGAATCCAGGCAATTTTAGCTGTGTTCAAAAATTTTTGTCTTGGAAAAAATTCAACACATAAATACCAAATTAACACTATTTTAAGCCCATTTTTTCTTCTTTAATGGCAACTACGAACAAAATCCTGTCTGGTATAGCATGGACAAATTAAATTGTACATGTACTGTTTTCCTAAAAGTAAATATCACACATTCACGTAGGTAGAGTTCATAAACACCTAATGACCGGTGCTGAATGTCGTTATTAAGTACAATAGCTTCTTCTGTGTGGATTTATACTGCATTTCCGGATGAAATATTTTAAAACGGGGTTCTATACACAACACTACACAGCACTTTTCCGCAGTGATAACGTGTGTCCTTGCGAGATGCTTTCCAATTTTCTTTCTTTCATTTTGGAGAACAAACATGACGTACACCGGAGGCATATTTTTGGCTCGTGGTAAATGTTGCTGGAAATGTCTTTGAGTCTCAGTCAGCCTAAAGATCCTTTTTGATTATTTGGAGCTGTTGGCGAGATTGGTAATGAAATTAGTTATTCTCATCTCCCATGTGTGAAATTAATTGTTACCAAAAAGCATTCTGTACTCCTAGTAAGAGCAAATAAAAAAAATTTCCGCCACTATTTTACAGTTATGTGCCTGAACACACTGTAGTGCAGTCGCCTTCAAAGACTGCCTGTAGCGTCCAGATCATTTCTGCTGACTAGAACATCTACAATGTCTCCAGAATCCAGCAGATCGGCACTTTCTTCTTCAGATGAATCACGGCGTGCCATTTCTCTCACACAGCCTACCAATAATGACATATATCCGCAGGCGGAAACACTCACTCACAACGAAGTACCTCAAAAACAAGACGCACATTCACGCCATCTATCCGTGCACCTAATAAATAACAGTATAATCGTCGTATATTGATACTCAGAGGTGCTAACACAAGGCTCGGCGCTTTCTAGTTCCGAAAATGCGCTGGTCCGCAGAATCTACGGACCTAGTGGTTCTGGAAGGAGCGCGGGCCGTTGAATCTACAGGCTTGGCGCTGAGAGTGTTAATGTCATGCAGAACTCTTTCTTCAGTCAAAACAAAAGACTTTTTCAAACGCAAAACGGATGCATCGGCTTACTTCCACACAGCGGGCGTCTATGAAACGACGTGTGGCTGCGGCAAAGTGCACGTAGGCGGAACACGGAGGACCGTTAAACAACGCGTTAAGGAACACGAACGCCACACGTAGCTAAAACAAAATGTAAAATCTTCGGTACCGGGACATCACTAGAGCTGCTGTGTAGACATTGGTTTCAATGACGTACATGTGCTGCCTGAGGAAACCGATAATTATAGAAGAAAAGTTCGGGAATCGTCTGAAATTCATAAGACCGAATTTAATACAAACAACGCCCTGGAAGCCATCTCTACGGATAATAATATTTTTGATAAGCTTTCCCCCTCCTCTGGATCCGTCCGTTTCGCTTCTATCCAAAGAGCGTTCATTAAAAGCAGTGGGAACGATTTTAACCAATACTTCTTCTCTACCATAATCGCAGTAAAAACCCATTTCTATCCAATGACGATGGCCCACCAACGGTACCCGCAAGAATTTAGCCAACAATCTCACCTCTTCAGCATTAGCACGGGTACACTTCACGCACCATGCAATGACGATGGCTTAACACTGATAGCTTTAGGAATTCCAGCAAACAATCTTGCTGCTCCAGCATACGAGTTCGCGAGAGAAAACTTTCCCTTTTTAAGTGAATGCGACATTGGCCTTTGACAGTGTTCAATCAACCGTGGATATCGCATTATCCTAAAGAAGATCCCGGCAGAACGGTCGAAATGTCGATCGTACGGAAAAAATATGTTGTTGTTGTTGTGGTTTTCAGTCCTGATACTGGTTTGATGCAGCTCTCCATGCTACTCTATCCTGTGCAAGGTTCTTCATCTCCCAGTACCTACTGCAACCTACGTCCTTCTGAATCTGTTTACTATATTCATTTCCCTCTACGATTTTTATCCTCCACGGTGCCCTCCAATACTAAATTGGTGATCCCTTGATGCCTCAGAACATGTCCTACCAAGCGATCTCTTCTTCTGGTCAAGTTGTGCCACAAACTTCTCTTTTCCCCAATCCTATTCAATACTTCCTCATTAGTTATGTGATCCACCCATTTAATCTTCAGCATTCTTCTGTGGCACCACATTTCGAAAGCTTCTATTCTCTTCTTGTCCAAACTATTTATCGCCCACGTTTCACTTCCATACATGGCTACACTCCATACAAATACTTTCAGAAATGACTTCCTGACACTTAAATCTATACTCGATGTTAACAAATTTCTCTTTTTCAGAAACACTTTCCTTACCATTGCCAGTCTACATTTTATATCCTCTCAACTTCGACCATCATCAGTTATATTGCTCCCCAAATAGCAAAACTCCATTACTACTTCAAGTGTCTCATTTCCTAATCTAATACCCTCAGCATCACCTGACTTAATTCGACTACATTCCATTATCCTCGTTTTGCTTTTGTTGATGTTAATTTTATATCCTCCTTTCAAAACACTATCCATTCCGTTCAACTGCTCTTCCAAGTCCTTTGCTGTCTCTGACAGAATTACGATGTCATCGGCGAACCTCAGTTTTTATTTCTTCTCCATGGATTTTAATACCTACTCCAAATTTTTCTTTTGTTTCCTTTACTGCTTGCTCAATATACAAATTGAATAACATCGGGGAGAGACTACAACCCTGTCTCACTCCCTTCCCAACCACTGCTTCCCTTTCATGCCCCTCGACTCTTATAACAGCCATCTGGTTTCTGTACAAATTGTAAATAGCCTTTCGCTCCATGTATTTTACCCCTGCCACCTTCAGAGTTTCAAGGAGAGTATTCCAGTCAACATTGTCAAAAGCTTTCTCTAAGTCTACAAATGCTAGAAAAGTAGGTTTGCCTTTCCTTAATCTTTCTTCTAAGATAAGTCGTAGGGTCAGTATTGACTCACGTGTTCCAACATTTCTACGGAAGCCAAACTGATCTTCCCCTAGGTCGGCTTCTACTAGTTTTTCCATTCGTCTGTAAACAATTCGTGGTAGTATTTTGCAGCTGTGACTTATTAAACTGATAGTTCGGTAATTTTCACATCTGTCAACACCTGCTTTCTTTGGGATTGGAATTATTATATTCTTCTTGAAGTCTGAGGGTATTTCGCCTGTCTCATACATCTTGCTCACCAGATGGTAGAGTTTTGTAAGGACTGGCTCTCCCGAGGCCGTCAGTAGTTCCAATGGAATGTTGTTTACTCCAGGGGCCTTGTTTCGACTCAGGTCTTTCAGTGCTCTGTCAAACTCTACACGCAGTATCGTATCTCCCATTTCATCTTCATCTACATCCTCTTCCAATTCCATAATATTGTCCTCGTGTACATCGCCCTTGTATAGACCCTCTATATACTCCTTCCACCTTTCTGCTTTATCTTCTTTGCTTAGAACTGGGTTTCCATCTGAGCTCTTGATGTTCATACAAGTGGTTCTCTTATCTCCAAAGGTCTCTCTAATTTTCCTGTAGGCAGTATCTATCTTACCCCTAGTGAGATAAGCCTCTACATCCTTACATTTGTCCTCTAGCCATCCCTGCTTAGCCATTTTGCACTTCCTGTCGATCTCATTTTTGAGACATCTGTACTCCTTTTTGCCTGCTTCATTTACTGCATTTTTATATTTTCTCCTTTCATCAATTAAATTCAATATTTCTTCTGTCACCCAAGTATTTCTACTAGCCCTCGTCTTTTTACCTACTTGATCCTCCGCTGCCTTCACTACTTCATCCCTCAAAGCTACCCATTCTTCTTCTACTGTATTTCTTTCTCCCATTCCTGTCAATTGCTCCCTTATGCTCTCCCTGAAACTCTGTACAACCTCTGGTTCTTTCAGTTTATCCAGGTCCCATCTCCTTAAATTCCCAACTTTTTGCAGTTTCTTGAGTTTTAATCTACAGGTCATAACCAATAGATTGTGGTCAGAATCCACATCTGCCCCTGGAAATGTCTTACAATTTAAAACCTGGTTCCTAAATCTCTGTCTTACCTTTATATAATCTATCTGATACCTTTTAGTACCTCCAGGGTTCTTCCATGTATACAGCCTTCTTTAATGATTCTTGAACCAAGTGTTACCTATGATTAAGTTGTGCTCTGTGCAAAATTCTACCAGGCGGCTTCCTCTTTCATTTCTTTGCCCCAGTCCATATTCACCTACTACGTTTCCTTCTCTCCCTTTCCCTACTACCGAATTCCAGTCACCCATGACTATTAAATTTTCATCTCCCTTCACTATCTGAATAATTTCTTTTATTTGATCATACATTTCTTCAATTTCTTCGTCGTCTGCAGAGCTAGTTGGCATATAAACTTGTACCACTGTAGTCGGTGTGGGCTTAGTATCTATCTTTGCCACAATAATGCGTTCACTATGCTGTTTGTAGTAGCTGACCCGCATTCCTATTTTCCTATTCATTATTAAACCTACTCCTGCATTACTCCTATTTGATTTTGTGTTTATAACCCTTTAGTCACCTGACCAGAACTCTTGTTCCTCCTGCCACCGAACTTCACTAATTCCCACTATATCTAACTTTAACCTATCCATTTCCCTTTTTAAATTTTCTAACCTACCTGCCCGATTAAGAGATCTGACATTCCACGCTCCGATCTGTAGAACGCCAGTTATCTTTCTCGTGATAACGACGCCCTCTTGAGTAGTCCCCTCCCGGAGATCCGAATGGGGGACTATTTTACCTCCGGTATATTTTACCCAAGAGGACGCCATCATCATTTAATCATACAGTAAAGCTGCATGCCCTCGGTAAAGATTACGGCCGTAGTTTCCCCTTGCTTTCAGCCGTTCGCAGTACCAGCACAGCAAGGCCGTTTTGGTTAGTGTTACAAGGCCAGATCAGTCAATCAACCAGACTGTTGCCCCTGCAACTACTGAAAAGGCTGCTGCCCCTCTTCAGGAACCACACGTTTGTCTGGCCTCTCAACAGATACCCCTCCGTTGTGGTTGCACGTACGGTACGGCCATCTGTATCGCTGAGGCACGCAAGCATCCCCACCAACGGCAAGGTCCATGGTTCATGGGGGGAGGGAATAAATATGACGCAGCCTATTAATCCAGAAGATTTTAACTTCAGTGATGACGGTCTGTAGTCCTGCACGCTTACATAACTCTAGTTTGTTCTCAGCAGTGCGCCGTTTAGTTTAGAAGATGGACCAGAATGAGAGTTATATGATATTGAAGAGCCTGATAATGATGCAAAGTTCCTTCGGACATCCGTGTATGTGCGAAGGAATAGACACTGAGGCGACTGTAGCCGTTATGAAAGACATGAGATCTATTCGCAATTGCGAATATGGACAACCATCAGTTGTGTGATGGAATAACGACAGTGAAAACCTGGGTCGTACCGGGGCTCGAACCCGCATTTCCCGCGTGTCGCGAGCTGTCGCCTGACCATTTGGCTGCCCGAACGGTACTCACGGCCATATCCAAACTTCCATATGTCATGTCGTCAACCTTGTGTCCACACCTGTACTCTTACGTCCTGTATGTACACTACTGGCCATTAAAATTGTTACACCACAAAGATGACGTGCTACAAACGCGAAATGTAACCGACAGGAAGAAGATGCTGTGATATGCAAATGATTAGCTTTTCAGAGCATTCACACAAGGCTGGCGCCGGTGGCGACACCTACAACGTGCTGACATGAGGAAAGTTTCCAACCGATTTCTCATACACGAACAGCAGTTGACCACCGTTGCCTGGTGACACGTTGTTGTGATGCCTCGTGTAAGAAGGATAAATGCGTAAAGGTCGGATTGTGCATCACAGACAGGATGGTGTACTCAACGACGAACCTGGGTGCACGAATGGCATAAAGTCATTTTTTCGCATGAATCCAGGTTCTGTTTACAGCATCACGATGGTCGCAAACGTTTTTGGCGACATCGCGGTGAATGCACATTGGAAAAGTGTATTCGTCATCGCGATACTGATGTATCACCCGGCGTGATGGTATGGGGTACCATTGCTTACACGTCTGGTCACCTCTTGTTCGCATTGACGGCACTTTCAACAGTGGACGTTACATTTCAGATGTGTTACAACTCGTGGCTCTACCCTTCATTCGATCTCTGCGAAACCCTACATTTCAGCAGGATACTGCACGACCACATGTTGCAGGTCCTGTAGGGGCCTTTGTGGATACAGAGAATGTTCGACTGCTGCCCTGGCCAGCACATTCTCCAGATCTCTCACCAACTGAAAACGTCTGGTCAATGGTGGCCGAGCAAGTGGCTCGTCACAGTACGCCAGTCACTACTCTTGATGAACTGTGGTATCGTGTTGAAGCTGCATGGGCAGCTGTACCTGCACACGCCATCCAATCTCTGTTTGACTCAATGTCCAGGCGTATCAAGGCCGTTATTACGGCCAGAGGTGGTCGTTCTGGGGTTGTTCTGGGTACTGTTTTCTCAGGATCTATGCACCCAAATTGCGTGAAAATGTAATGTCAGCTCTAGTATAATGTATTTGACCAATGAATACCCGTTTATCATCTGCATTTCTTCTTGGTGTAGCAAATTTAATGGCCAGCAGTGTATATTCCAATATAGGGGTGACACTTTACTTGAAAGTCACTTGCCCGGTTTCGGCGGATAAATGTGATATTGCAGTGCCTCTGTTGTTCCGAATTACGATGCAAAGTTCCTTCGAACATTTCAAAGTGACAGTTAGATTGTTTTACAGTGCCTCACAAAAAACAAGCTCCCAGAAAAAGGAGAAGAAAACGAAAAGAAAATTCACGGGTACAGTGTATTTGTTATATTAATTCAATGATTACAATATAGAGTCAAATTTGCAAGGAAGTCGTCAGTAAGACATCCATTATCTGTGTGAAATCGCGCAGCTTCTGGCCTGGATGCACGCGGTGGTTCAGTTGGGAAGGGTTGACCCAAAGCTGTTGTGTCCTCTCATGAGACAAGCCATCCCACAACTGTTGTAAGTGTCCTTCATATGGTGTACATATTGGCACAGGGATGGAGATGACGTCCGAGGTGATCATGCACTTGATGTATATGTGAGGCAGATCTGGTCACTGAAGTACCTGATCATCAACATCAGTTGGTAGAGACACGTGCCATGCGTGAACGAGCACTGATCTGTCGATAAATGTCCGTGACGTACAGTTGTGTTCTCTCAGCCACCACCAGCGAAGACCTGCGGCCCCGACACCATGACACCACGGGTGACACCTCTCTTCCTTTCCAAGACATCACACTGGGACCCCACCCCAGGACACCGACGATCATCATCCAAGACACTGCACAACTGCCAGTTAGTTAGCTGCATGTCCCATACAGGATTTTAACGATTCTTTAACCGAAATCTTTTTGGACGAGTCAGTTTGTGGGATATGTATACATGATTAAGGGGGATAGGACGTCAAAAATTTAAAAAAAAATCGATTTATCAAAAATATGTCTGTTTTGTAGCGCACATCTTCCTCAATATTTTTGTGTATAAAACATTCATATTTGAGTGATTATAAGGCACTTTATTTGGTCGTGTCACACGATGCAGCGCCACACCCCTTTCCACCGGCAGGTTTCTGTCATACGTAATTGAAGAATATCATCATAGGAATCCTCAACCAACTGCTGTAAAGGAAGCCGTCAAACCTACATTCAGGGACCTTGCAAATGAAAACTCATTGAAGAAATGTCTTCATGACGGTACCCAAAACCGAACTGAAAGTTTTACCAATCTGTATGGGAAAGATTGCCAAAAACCGTTTTTGTGACATTAAAAGCGCTTGCTGCTGGTGTTTATCATCCAGTTTCATGTTTAAATGATGGTGTGCAAAGTAGGAAATATGTTTTATAGAAAATGGGAATTAGGCGCGGAGTGAAGTGCATCAAAGCTTTGTATGCGATACATAGAGAGCGTGTAGTGAAAGCAGATAGTTCATTTTTGGAGGTGATAAAATCAACAAGAGTGCATCATAGGAATGTGAAAGGAAGAAAACTGATATAGAAAATGAAAAAGAACCTGCTTATGGTGCTGGACAGTTCTAAAAGAATGTCGAATACAAGCAGAAACTTTAATGGTCATTTCCCACAAAACACAATTTTCTGTACTTAGGTACATGTAACATCGAAAATAAATATTCTTTTAGTTTCAGACTTGGTATACTTAAACAAAAACTCTTTAATGTAAAACTCTAGAGTTTTCCAAATATATCGAAAACTGTGGTAAAAATTCAGAAAATTAAGTATGGAACTTAAGTTTTTTCTAAAGATGAAGTTTAAGATGTAACAGCTCATTCATTTTTCATAAATAAAAAAAATTCTAGAGTTTCGTGTGGATTGTATGCTGTGAAAAATTCGTCGAAGAGTCTCTCTTACTTATGAAGAAAAGTGTGCGTATAGCACGAAATGCAGCCAATAGTTTGTGAAAAAAATGATGAAAATTCACACAAAAAATTATTTTGTTATGTATTTGAACTTCCACGTCTATGAGTGTGAATTCTGAATACTTCCTTTTCACGCTGAGAAAGTCCTATAAATTTATTTGTAAAAGTACAGACAGTGGAAATTAAAATGTCCTGTGGTGCCTCTCCTGTTCCAAGTCAGCCCGTTTGACGTCCTACCCCGTTAATGTTAACATTAATGAACACAGTATTATTTTTATTCTTGTTGTTGCAAGGACACATCATTTTTTTCACTGGCTACCAGTTTTACGTAGAAATTCGTCAGTGGAGTAGAAAGAGTTGTCCACAAGAAATTAGTCGAAATTAGATTTAGAACTTACACTTCTATCTGTTAGAGATTTGTGTTACTAGGAAAGTGATCAAAATTTTTTGTTGCTGCGTATTGAACTCCTTCCTGAGCCACTGGCGTCTTTAACAGCGGGTAACAAAGGTTATTTTTCCTTCTAGTGTTGTGGGTATGGACGTCGCCGTTCTTCTCAAGAATTGTGGAGGATCCTCTTCAAGGAGCTAAGATTGGCATTTTAACTGCGCTATCACAATATATTGTGACGGCGCAGTTAAAATTCCATTCGCAGCGCCTTGAAGAGGTGCCTGCATGACCTCCGTCGGTGAACACCACGTTCAAATGATTCAAATGGATGTGAGCACTATGAGACTTAACATCTGAGGTCATCAGTCCGCTAGAACTTAGAACTACTTAAACCTAACTAACCTAAGAACATCACACACATCCATGCCCGAGGCAGGATTCGAACCTGTGACCGTAGCGGTCGCTCGGTTCCAGACTGTAGCGACTACAACCGCACGGCCACTCCGGCCGGCGAACACCACGTATTGTTCTTATTGCTCGTTTCTGTGCAATCAATACTTGCTATGTAAGTGATGAATTACCGCTGAAATTTATTCCATAAGACATTATAGAGTGGAAAGATGCAAAATATGGCCGGCCAGAGTGGCCGAGCGGTTCTAGGCGCTTCAGTCTGAAACCACGCGACCGCTACGGTCGCAGGTTCGAATCCTGCCTCGGGCATGGATGTGTGTGATGTCCTTAGGTTAATTAGGATTAAGTAGTTCTAAGTTCTAGGGGACTGATGACCACAGCAGTTGAGTCCCATAGTGCTCAGAGCCATTTGAACCACTTCGTAAAATATGTTAGGACATTGATACGTTTGGAGTTCAGAAGCTCATTAATATGCTGCTTCCAGTCGAAGTTTCCATCAATATGTATACCGAAAATTTTGACGCATTCTACCCGTTTTACTGACTCTTGCTATGTGCTACATCAGTATTCATACGACTATTTGTTGTGAAAAAAAATGAAAACAGTGTGGGTTCTTTTCCAAAATACAGGCAGCACCACTTAATATTCATCGCTGAACATAATGCGGCGCCATCATTAGTTCATGCTGTCGAGTCACCGGGCATCAACCCTGTCCAAACGTTTATTGCACTGTTGTACAGTGAGGGCCGTTACTGAATGCAGTTCATAGTATAAAATTTGATTTTTATTTTTTACTCGATGTTCGCCAGTGCCTTCTGCGTGGCGGCTAGTTGTAGCAGATCAGTCACGTTGCAAAAAACCGGAGAGGACCACTTTGAAACTCACATGTTGACCCATCAGCAGCTACACTCGAAGCTCTGACGGGAGGGGGGGGGGGGGGGGGGGGAGCTACACTTCAGTGCTGTTGCTGATAGAGCTCACAGCGGAATTATACCGCTGGCGTGCGCTTCCCGCTTATATACCGCAAACGTGACCTTGGTTGCGTAAGATACTGATAAGGGACTTAAACTCTGCGGGCACCAGCGAGAGAGAGCAATCCTGTACGCGTGCTGTAGTCTTGCTGGCAGCACACTTCTGCTGGTGCCCCGACCTTCGCCGAGACAGGCGGGTTGCATAACCGACCGGCTAGGCGCCCAGCGGGCAGTGCGTCACAATGCTTTATATATTTTTTCAAATTGTTGCATCCTTGAGCCCCCGACTAACAGATGTACATTTAGCGGTTCTCGGCTGACGCCCCCGGTTACAGGAATCAAAGATAACACTTTATTTATAATTATAATAGAAAGTAATATCTCCAGTTACAGTTACATTCTCAGCAAGTACACCAAGTCCTTTAATCCATACATGTATTTTTCCAGCATTACTAACTTTTCTACAGGAGCGAGTATACAGAGTAAAAGGCATATTACTATACACAAAACTAGGTCTACTTTGGGTCTTCGGGTCGATTCCACAATGCCATGTCTTGTAAGCGATGACATCTCGGTCGGCAAAAGATTCCAGTCCAGGTAGCGAGGCGTTCTCACAGCGGACAACAGCGAGTGTAAACCACCCACTGCCAGCTGCTGCAGTTGCAACATCAAGTGAGAAATTAATTCGACAACCACGCAAGAATATAGGCCCATTGAGAATACCAGATTGAGAAGTGCCATTTGTTCCAAATTTATTTTCCATACTGATTATATGTTTGTAGACTGGCATTCGATGGCGACGATGACGATACACGCGTCGACGTGGCTACCCCGCGTGGCCGGAAAGTATTACTCACGTGTTCATTTTACATTTAACAACTGATGACATATGTTGTACACATTCAGTTTAGCACATGGTTACTTTAAATGTTCAAAATGTTTACCGTTGGCAGGTATACACATAACGAAGAGCGGTCGCCGCAGCTACGTCAATGTTACAGTGGAGATCGTTGCACATCTCGCTATAATCTCCTGGCGAATTTCCTCCAGCGTGCATGACTTACGCAGATAGACGTTATCTTTCATAGTTCCCCACAAGTTAAAGTCCATAGGTGTTAGATCTGGGGACCGTGGGGTAACTCAATGGGCTCCCTTCGTCCAGTCCAATGCCCTGGAAAACTGTCATCCTGGAAAGCTTGTACGGGTAGGAGGTAGTGTGGTGGCACCCCGTCCTGTTGGTAGAAGACCACTTCATCAGCCCCATAAATAGCACTTATACCTGGCAAAATTTCCAGGTACACTTCTCCAGTGACACTTACATCAAATAAAATGTGTCCCAATTAGGCCCTTAGGTGATAGTCCACACCACCTGAACCCCTGGTAGATTGACAGTTTTTTCCACAAAAACCCGCAGATTTTCCGGTGCCCAGTACAAGCTGTTATGCCGATTCACGGTTCCATTAAGTTTAAATGGTGCCTCGTCACTCCACACTACCTTCGTCTCAAAACGTTCATCAGTTACCATTTGCTCATACCATTCGCAAAATTGCATTCGGCGATCAAGATCGTCATCCTTTATCACGTGCAGTAATGGTGGAATGCAAACTTTCAACTTTGCAGCTTTCTAAATTCTTTGTACACTTGTACTGCTAACCCCCACTTCAGGTGAACATTGCGTAGCAGACTTCTGTGGAGAACTAAGAACCGTTTCCAATACGAAAGCCGACGAAGCAGAACTTGTAGCCGTTCCCTGTCTGCCTGATCCTCTTTTGTGAATATCACAAATCGGACCATGCAATTAAAACTTGTCAATGGTGCGTTTAATTGGTAAGCGGATTGGCGGTTATGTTTCAAACTTCCGCCTCCACTGACGGTGCACTTCAACGGCATTATCAAACTTGAAAACCACTTCACAATAAGTTTTCCTTGCTCGGATGTTAAGCGTGCTCCAGCTATCTTGATTTCCCAATACCGAGATGAAAGTACTAATATCTGGTGAGCTAAAGACCATACTACAACACACTCGTAACTCAAATCGAGCGACAGTATCGATATCTCGAAAGAGCCTGACAAAGGATGTATACATTTATCTCGCGGACTTCATATGTGGCAGCTTATGAAATTTAGGTGAGATATTAATTTTTTCTTTAGATTTGCCTGGAGGTCTATCTGTCACCAATCTCGAGAAAATTGATCTAAAATCGCACACGCATTTGCGATGGCGCCGCGCAAGTGATAAAGTCAGACTGAAATATCCGTAGCATTCCATATACACTCCTGGAAATTGAAATAAGAACACCGTGAATTCATTGTCCCAGGAAGAGCAAACTTTATTGACACATTCCTGGGGTCAGATACATCACATGATCACACTGACAGAACCACAGCCACATAGACACAGGCAACATAGCATGCACAATGTCGGCACTAGTACAGTGTATATCCACCTGTGGAACGGCTTGCCATGCCATTTCCACCTGGCGCCTCAGTTGGACCAGCGTTCGTGCTGGACGTGCAGACAGCGTGAGACGACGCTTCATCCAGTTTCAAACATGCTCAATGGGGGACAGATCCGGAGATCTTGCTGGCCAGGGTAGTTGACTTAACACCTTCTAGAGCACGTTGGGTGGCACGGGATACATGCGGACGTGCATTGCCCTGTTGGAACAACAAGTTCCCTTGCCGGTCTAGGAATGGTAGAACGATGGGTTCGATGACAGTTTGGATGTACCGTGCACTATTCAGTGTCCCCTCTACGATCACCAGAGGTGTACGGCCAGTGTAGGAGATCGCTCCCCACACCATGATGCCGGGTGTTGGCCCTGTGTGCCTTGGTCGTATGCAGTCCTGATTGTGGCGCTCACCTGCACGGCGCCAAACACGCATACGACCATCATTGGCACCAAGGCAGAAGCGACTCTCATCGCTGAAGACCACACGTCTCCATTCGTCCCTCCATTCACGCCTGTCGCGACACCACTGGAGGCGGGCTGCACGATGTTGGGGCGTGAGCGGAAGACGGCCTAACGGTGTGCGGGACCGTAGCCCAGCTTCATGGAGACGGTTGCGAATGGTCCTCGCCGATACCCCAGGAGCAACAGTGTCCGTAATTTGCTGGGAAGTGGCGTTTGCGGTCCCCTACGGCACTGCGTAGGATCCTACGGTCTTGGCGTGCATCCGTGCGTCGCTGCGGTCCGGTCCCAGGTCGACGGGCACGTGCACCTTCCGCCGACCACTGGCGACAACATCGATGTACTGTGGAGACGTCACGCCCCACGTGTTGAGCAATTTGGCGGTACGTCCACCCGGCCTCCCGCATGCCCACTATACGCCCTCGCTCAAAGTCCGTCAACTGCACATACGGTTCACGTCCACGCTGTCGCGGCATGCTACCAGTGTTAAAGACTGCGATGGAGCTGCGTATGCCACGGCAAACTGGCTGACACTGACGGCGGCGGTGCACAAATGCTGCGCAGCTAGCGCCATTCGACGGCCAACACCGCGGTTCCTGGTGTGTCCGCTGTGCCGTGCGTGTGATCATTGCTTGTACAGCCCTCTCGCAGTGTCCGGAGCAAGTATGGTGGGTCTGACACACAGGTGTCAATGTGTTCTTTTTTCCATTTCCAGGAGTGTATTTCATAAACGGTTTCAGATACCGAAATGAGATTTTGCCAAACAATAGCAAGCAAAAAGTGGAGAGTATGTTGCGATATGGTCAGTATGCAAAACTACATTATCTACCGTTTTATTCCATTAACTACTCACTTTTCCCATGAAAGAATGTAATTTTTAAGGGCCATCGAAAGCGCTGAATCGAAAACTGCTATAGGTTTTGAAACAACATAAGTGAAGACATTACACATTTATTTTGTACCGGGTATGTGCTTTTCATAAGATGTTGATCTTACTTTTCCTCAGTTCCTCACTTAATAAACTTAGTAAACCACTGTTTCAGAATTATCTCGCAGTTGTGTTTGTACAATGTGTTAATGAGATGAGACTGTGTAAACTCCGCACTATTGTGACAGCAGAAGCAAACTTTAACATGGCAATGAGATAAATGTGTAGGTTTCACTCAAAATTCCAAACTCAAGATGCTTCGATGAGAGGTAGAAATTCTTAACAAGCCAGGCGAAAATAAATTGTTCCATTTTCGCCGAAATTCTTTTTAGATACTAATCAAAGTAAAGGCGAGAGTACACCTCCTTGAATGGCCACCATGCACTTTTGAGCGTAGAGGGCTCCCACTTAAGGACACAGGGTACTTGAAAATGCTTGAAAAATCGGAAATTTTATGACTTTATTTAATTCTATCATCTTTCCTGATTACATTGATATATACATCATAGGGTTTCAAATGAAAAGTGACGTTTTTGAACTTTATATACCAAATTTTAAAGTTATGGTCACGTATGCCGCTGTACCCCCTCTATTTCTGTTACAGAAACCAGTATTATTTCGAAAAGAACTGTGAACTATCTGTTTCATCGATTATACGTATGATACCTTGTATATGTTGGTGGCTGCAGGTTTCTAGTGTCTGTTGAAAGGGTCCTGTAGCCACCTTTCATTAGTCCGCTAGCCCATTGTCATTACCATTTCTCTTTCTTTTCGTAGTTTCTCTTTTCTCTTTACTCTCATAGTGTTGTGACTGAATGAATGTGGTTGTGTGTCACGTTTCTAGATGGTGGCGTAGTCTGCTGCAGAAAGTCTCCGATAGTCGTACAGATTCAGCAGCAGTTATACAGAATAGCCAACTCTCGTAGTGGTCAAGTAGACAGAGAGGTTTTCGCTACTTGTGAGAAATCCACCTGCGTTAGGTTGGTGGCGGAAATGGCATCTTTGGGTTTTCCGGTCCACGCGGAGGGTGGAAGAGGCTGGAGAAGCGGGAGGCAGTCTACCGCCGGTACAGGAAGCGTCCACATCTGTGCTCCAGTCAAAGAAGGGTGAGTTAGACTGACCGCTTGGCGCGCTGTTATTTGGCGAGAGGAGACCTATTAGCTTTTGGACTTGCTTTTCAAATCTGAAAGATTGCTTTGCCTTGTCGCAGCAAGGAATGCAAAACTTTGGAAGATTTTCTTTTTAGTAAATTTCTATAGCAGACTTGGATCCACCGGAAGAGCGCCACACAAAGGTGTCGATAAGAAGTGAGCACTCGCTTCTGTATGAATGTCTGTTTGCCTTGAGCCGTGCCTGTAGAAGCTTCCATCTTTCTAAAAAAAAAATGGTTCAAATGGCTCTGAGCACTATGGGACTCAACTGCTGTGGTCATTAGTCCCCTAGAACTTAGAACTACTTAAACCTAACTAACCTAAGGACATCACACACATCCATGCCCGTAGCAGTCGCACGGTTCCGGACTGCGCGCCTAGAACCGCGAGACCACCGCTGCCGGCCATCTTTCTAAATATTTATAGCTTTTCCTTCTAGTAAATTTTCCTTGCCTTATGTGTCTTTCGTCCGTGGGGAGCCAATCACGTGGTAGAACATTATAGTTGTTGGGCTACCGGCATCACTAACTGTCCGATCGCATGTTTGTTTTAGATAATGTTAACATGATTGTCTGATGTCATATTGTTGGAATTTGGGCACTATACCTAGAAATTGTGTCTCCACTAACCACATGTTATCAGGAATCGTGTACATGCCACACATCCTTATCCAAAGAATAAATGATTTTATCTACAATTTTCTCTTGTGTTCCGAGATTACGTTTTTGCACCTAAGCCACTCACCTCGTAGCTTTCCCGTTACCACATCCAATGCGTTTCCTTATGCACAGGTTCTATGATTAGTCTCCCCTTGTATTTTATAACAAATGCTTTAGATTAAGTCTTATTTTCAGGTGTGTTGCTGGGAGCTGATCTTATGCAGTGGTCATGCATTTTTTATTTTATTTTAAATGTTTGATTGTCGTGAACAGTGCACGAGTGATACTATTAATTGCATCGTATCCGCTATGAGCGACCATACAACGTATGCATTTTTCTGAGTTTTTGTCTGTGATCAAATTAATTTATTTTCCGACTGGACCAAACCATCGATTGTTTGTATGGTCAGAGTCGGTGGCGACCCTAATCTTCTCAAGTTAACTTCACAAGCAATAAGTATTTACATTCCCAATAATAACGTAATAACCCGTAGTAACAGGTTAGTTACACTGTAATTGAAAACTTTTGCTAGTATTTATTTTTTATTTCGCTGAAGCAGTTTGTTCATGTGTTACTGAATGTTTGTTGCCCAAGTGGTGCATATACTTGTGGAAGTACATATGCTGCAGTGTGCAATAAGTGCGACTATGTCACGCATCAAGAAATCCAATAAAAGGAAATTCTGTGATAACCAGTTCACAATCGAGGCAAGTCCTGAGAAATTTAGTCATAAAACGTGTCTCTAATATGGAAGATAAATTGTTTGCGTGTGACAGACAGCGGGTGCATGAAGCTCTTCAAGTTACCAAAGAAGCAAGAAGTGCTAAAAGGAATGCCAAGAGGAAGCTTGAAAGTGAAGAAATGCTGCAGGATGAAGACTATGCTTCGGGAATGTTCTGAGGCACAGTTTAAATGGACTTATATCTTCATTCGCAATTTTCTGCAAGTTGTATTTTTCAGAATTCACGCACAAAAATTTTCTAAGTTTATAAAGCATTGCTCTCATTTTTTTCTATAACTTTTAATAGTCCATACTTATGTAGTGGACCTAAGCTTTATTGCAGAATCAACTGAATTATAGAAAAAGTAACATTTTTATTAGGAAAAATTACAAAAATAAAAATGTAAGATGTGATATTTTGTATCATTGTAATATACATAATACATGGAATTAAATAGGTCTAGTACCTCAGCCATCATGTCATGCATATCTGATAAAAATTTGGACTCCTTCAAATGTGTAACATTGGATTAAATGGTACCTCAATTTGAGGAAGCATTTTGGGAAAGAATTTGCATCAATTTCTTCATAATTTTTAGTAATCCTAAGCACATTCAAAAATATTCAAAATACTTCTAATTTGTTTTGAAAGTGTACTGCATTGCCTGATATCAACAACAAATCTGTAAACATACGCATTATAAACAGTGCCTGAAAGAAATAGGGGTTGATTTTTAGGTAATATTAAGGCAGAAAAGTTCCTTTTATCCTTAATATTTACAGAAAATGTGACCGTAGGCGTCAGTTTAGAATGGAGCTTCCCCTCCAGCGCTCAGCATTTCCCCTACACTGCCTGGCCGTAACACACACCACTACCGCTCTCATCACACGTGCCCTCCCCTATACCCACTACACTCTCCACAACTACGGCTGTCGCCTGCGTCTCTGAGTGGTTATTGCACGTTGATGTCGAACAGAGGCACTGGTCACATTAACATGACTGGATCTATATATTTTGTTGGGTTTGGTTTTTTGGGGGAAGAGACCAAACTGCGAGGTCATCGGTCTAGGGAAGGACAGGGAAGGAAGTCGGCCGTGCCCTTTCAAAGGAACCATCTCCGCATTGGCCTGGAGCGATTAGGGAACTCACGGAAAACCTAAATCAGGATGGCTGATCTGTATATTTATTCCTTGTCCTGCTATGTAGTAGTTTTCGGTGATTACCATTTCCAGGAGTGGTGGAACGTTTTAGAAGGCAGCCAAATACAAATCCAAGAAACCCAGTTCTCTGCATCCACATCTACATCTAGATGGATACTCCGCAAATCACACCTAAGTACCTGGGAGACAGTTCATCGAACCACTTTCACTACAAATGTCTATCATTCCAATCTTGAACAACACGTGGCAAAAAGGAATACCTTTCTCTTTCCGTGCGAGCTCTTTTTCCCTTATTTTATTGTGATGACCGTTTCTCCCTTCGTACCTCGAAGTCAACTATAAATTTTCGCATTCGGTGGAGAAATATGGTGACTGAAATTTCTTGAGAAGATTCCGCCGCAAAGAAAAACGCCTTTGTTTTAATGATGTGTATCAAAAATCCTGTATCATGTGTGTGACACTCTCTCCCCTATGTGGGAAGATAAAAAATGTTCTGCCCTTCTTTGAACTTTTTCGGTGTACTCCATTAATAATACCTGGTAAAAATCCCAGACCACGCAGCAGTTGTCCAAACGAGGACGGACAAGCGTAGCGTAAGCAGTCTCTTTAGTAGAACTGTGTTGTGCCCCTTGGGGTCAATTGCCACGTTCTGCACAGTACAGATATCTTTTCTAAATCGTTTTTAATTTTGTTTTGATCTTCTGATGACAAATGACAGCATCATCTGCGTACAAAGACGGTTGCTCACATTGTCTCCTAAATCACACATATAGACAAGAAAGAGCAGAGGGCCTCTAACAGTACCCTGTGGAATAACAGAAATCGCTTATGTTTTACTCCATGACTTTCCGTCAGTTGCCACAAACAGTGACCTACGCGACAGGAAATCATGAATCCCGTCAGATAACTGAGACGATATTCCATAAGCACGCAATTTCACTACAAGTCGCTTGTGTGGTACAGTGTCAAAAGCCTTCCAGAAATCCAGTAATACGGAATCAATTTGAAATCGCTTCTCATAGCACTCAACACTTTATGTATGCAAGGAGGTTCGTGTGTTTCACAGACGAGCGGAGTGGCCGACCCGTTTGAGGTGTTATGTCACGGATTGAGCGGCTCCTCGCGCTGGAGGGTCGAGTCCTCCCTTGCGCATGGGTGTATATGTGTTGTTCTTAGGATAAGTTATTTTAAGTAGTGTGTAAGTTTAGGGACCGATGACCGCAGCAGTATGGTCCCTTACAAATTGCTCACACATCTGAACATTCGTGTTTCACAAAAACGATGTTTCTAAATCCGTGTTCACTCTGTGTCAGTAGACCTTCATGAATTATTCAGGCAGATTTTTATTACAGTCTCCTTACAGAAATCCTTCGCCCAAGAAAGGTGCGCGTCTATTAACTCAAATTGCACGAGATTTAGAGCTCGTGATTTAGTCTTCAACTTTTTTAAAAACGGGATCTCCCGCGACATAAGGTATTAAATACAGGGGAGGAACGCAGCCCGTCGCTCAGCGCATTCTTTTATCCCCGAAGCGCCACACTGCCTGAGCGTTTCACTCGGATGCGTTCCCAGAGGCCGACCCCTGCCGTGTTACGGATTTACTGACGTCTGACGCCGCCGGCTGACACAGCACTCTGCGCCATCGGCCGCGGGCGCGCGAAGAGTGGCCGGCCTGCTAAAAGCCGAGCGACGGCCACTCGGCCGTGCCTCAATTAACGCAGGGCTGCCAACCGACGCGCGCCACTCTCCCCTGACGCGCCGCGTCCAGCCGGAAACTGTATGCTCCGGTCGGCGGCCTGCGCCCCCTCACTCGGCCGCATTCATGCGCCCGTCCAGCATTCATTTTCTATACCGGTCCGCGCTCCAGCCCTTTCTGCCGTTAATTGCTGCTTTCATTTGCCAAAGCCGACTCATATTAATAAACATTAGCTTCAATGCTGTCACGTCTTTCATTTGAAACACCGTACATGGCAGGGGACACTGACTGTTACCAGCTGGATTTACAGGGTCGTTGTGCCCACCTAACGCATCATTAATATAAGCTCCTTACAGTGTAAATATGAACTCGGTTCGAATACTGACGTTTTATAGTTACAAATGGAAATGATAAAAATTATGAGTTTAACGAACAAACGCTCTGGCTGTGCGAGTGGCATGAGAGCAACATATTCCCCCCCCCCCCCCCCAAAAAAAAAAAACATGTTGGGGGGAATGAAATGTTTAGCATTAACTGTCTCTGATGAAAGGAGTGCCTGATCAAAGCTTCTATGAGAAAGCCAACCTGATTTCTTTAGCAAAGTATGAATGAATTCATGAACGAGTTAATATTGACAGCGCACGCCCGGCTAACCGTGCGGTCTAACGTGCTGCTTCTCGAGCGGGAAGGCGTGCCGGTCCCCAGCACGAATCCGCCCGGCAGATTTGTGTCTAGGTCCAGTGTGCCTGCCGGCTGTGGATGGTTTTTTAAGGCGATTTTCCTGCCACGGCGAATGCAAGCTGGTTCCCGTTATTCCGCCTCAGTTACACTATGTCGGTGATTGCTACGCAAACACTGTCTCTACGTATGCGTACACCATAATTACTCAACCACGCCAACATTGGGGTTACACTCGTCTAGAATGAGATGTTCCCAGGAGTCCACTGGGGGCCGAACCGCACAATAACTCTGGGTGAGGGGCGGTGGCGGGGGGGGGGGGGGGGTGAGGAGGGGGAGGGGAGGGGCGAGGTATGGGGGGGGGGGGGGGGTTATTGGACTGCTGTGGCCTGTTGTAGGGTTATGTACCACTGACGGCTACGGCGAGGACGAAGCCTCTCAGACAACAGTACGACAATAGTATATGATTACTTTGAGAATGAACGAATAACTTTCACAACACTGCTGGATCTAAGGAAAACCTTTGACATAGTGTTCCAAACCATCCTCATAAGAATGCTACAGTACTATGGACTAGGGGCAATGCCCTCCTCCGACTTTTCCCGCCATAAGGCCCCATTCATGGAGCGTTTCTATTTATTATGTAAATACATGTATTCATACTAATTGTTCAGAATACTAACCTGGGCAAGTTGTAACTGAATGTGTGATGAGACTCCAAAAAGTAAGTTTGAAAGGTAACCCTGGTGGGACTATTTTAAATGATTGAGAATGTAGGCAAAATTTAGTGTACTAACAAATTTTATTTTCCCAAAACAGACATAAATTATGCTAAACAAGTTACTGAGTGAATACCGTAAACAACTAACATTTGATTTATCATTAGACTGGGCAAGGATCCTGGGTGCCAGGGACAGTTTATAACACTACACTGGACAAGGATCCTGGGTGGCAGAGACAGTTTAACTAGTGGACTGAGTCATTTGCTCTAGCGCTAATAATGTGGATAATTCAATCTGAATTGATCTAATGCTGAGCTGACTTTGATTGATGAAATCTACTGGTTTCTCTGCATAGGTGCAGCTGACAGCAAGTGGCGATTGGGATCTGTGCGCCCAGACACTGCTGGAGCTGCAGTATGTTACCCTGTTGGCTTCATGCGGCAATGTAACTTGCAGCTGGCAAGATGTGTGCAGTGGAGGTGAGACGTGCAGGTGGCACCTGCGAATCGACTGCGGCCACAAAAGAAATGCAAAAATCTCGTAGTCTAGCGATCAGGCAGACGAATCGCAGTTTGCTTTCTACCAGAGCCCTGACAATCACCATGTGACACACCCGTTTGCTGGTCATACCTAGGACCAATTTGGCTCACTTATATGACAGAACGCACCAGGATACCACACGTCAAGGCTGGTAAACCAAAAACGAATAAGTGTGCCCTCGACAAACTAGTAGTCCAAAAAGTTTGAAGTCACACTGTTGGTGCACCTCAGATTCCCCTGTCCAAACTACTTGCAAGTTAAGTCTGTGTCAGGACAGGTCCCAAGTACCAGCCATACATGCCAGATCTTCGACCAGAGGTGCTTAAGTCCACTCCAAAAAAGTTCCGTTTTCCCACAAAGCTCACAAACGTCACAGCCTTCACACCATCTTGAGCCAACTACAGAGCTCTAGAGGCGCTAAATCTCCCCTCCCAAACGACAGCACAAACGCATGTCGAACCAGAGCAGGAGTTAAGAAACCTGCATTTCTGAAAAAAAGAAACTACCAATTACTGGCTTTTTTAAGTTTTCGCAGAGGAGGGGAAGGGATGAATTTTTTCCAAAGTTGTGTCTCTTCCCCTGGCAACAAGCAAACACATGCAATCTGAAAGATCTTTATCGAAATCGCTTGTGCCTTGGAGCTTGTTAGTCCTAGCTATGAGGTATAATAAAGTTTCTGTCTCCAAACGTTTCTGAGACGCCGGATTTTTCTTATATAACCGAGGCAGCCAGGGGAAGTGGTCCATTGACCTATTTGCACTATCGGTGGAAACTTGTGAATTATTATTACACGTGGCTCTGCACACAATGGCCGCTTTATGACTCCACTGTGTAGACACATTCCTTTAGGCAGTCGTCCCAGCCCTGGCTACTGCTAGCGCTGTGGCAGGTAGTGTGGCATTGTTCTGCTGGAGTCCTGTCTCAATGAGGGTCTGCCATGTCTGCCCTGTACGGCTGTGGACCTCTCCGTCAAGATTTTCTAAGGGATGGGTTTGCCGCCAATTGCTTTCAACTCCAAACAAGCCATTTCTATGAGCTAAGAATCGTAAAAACACCGCATGCCTTTAGCGCCCTACCATTCTCCATGAACGTCTGCTGAGGCCATTAACTTTCTAGAGTCTTCCTCGAGGTGCATCATCTTGTTATGAAGTCTTCAATAATTTTCCATATGCAAAAAACAGGTGAGAGAGTAACTTGTCCTCTCTCAAGATGTACATTATTGTGGCGGGCCAAGTAATTTTAACTGAATGCTGCACTACACTTCTGAGCCACATAGACACATTACAACACTTCTCTACATTGCCACCAAGTTTCTGTAAACAACAGTACACGAATTCTAACAACCATTCAGTTACTTGACTATAGGTATCCTTGATCCTGGAGCCATTCAAGAGCCGATGTCTGAATGTCTGCATAATTGGACAGTCGGTTGCCCCAGGCGTTCTTACACCTTGCGAAAAGATGGGGATTGCATGGTGCAAGATCTGGACAGTATGGTTGATCAGTATCACTCACATCTGGGTGGCCTTGTAGCAATTCTCGGCCCCATTACATTGCAGCTGGATCGGCACTGCATTTTGTTCCTATACCGCTAGAATTTAACCTTGAGTCTGTGTACTATAATATGTACTGCAGCAGAAGGGTGTCTGCTGAAAACCTGGAACACGCATTCTCTTCTGACAACGCACCACGCAGCAGTATTTATCGTGGAACAGCGTGTACAACTTTTTGAAGTCCCTACGTAGCAGTAGCAACACATTTGTGAACCTTCTGGTTCCAATCTAGTGCATTATATGTAAACAAGAACGAACCAGATAATACTGTACTTAATTTCAATGCCCCTAATGAACACACTATCTCACTGAAAGTTCTTGGTTTCTGTACGACTGAGGTCTTACCTGGAATTTACACACAGATAAAATTATATGCCAGACTCATGCGTGATTCATTTGCTCAAAAAGCGGAGAGGCCGCATTAGAGAAAACTTCTTCTCGTTTGCCTATTATGATTCCTTCTAATCCCATCTGATATATGGAAGAGTGCAAAGGGATAACTCATCTCGAACATGTGTTATATTTTAGTGGCGGAACATGGTATCATATGCATGTGGGGATCACACCACAAGAATCTTGTAGACAGTAATTCAGGAAAATGATTATTATGAGAATTCATAGAAACTTTTTTTATAGTTGGATGTTAGATATTAGATAGAAAACATGGAAACTTTGACCTTAGGGTGTCAGTACACCACAATGACACGTGAAATGGACATGCAGATACAAGTCATGTACCAGATGTACCAGTCTAGCAAAGGTCAGCAAGACATAAAAATATGTTGTTCATCCATTTTCACAAACTACCTAAAGAGACCATTAACTGACGTTGAACAAATTCAAAAATTTAATAACAAAATAGATAAAATATTAAAGCGTTTCATACAGTGGTGCAATCGGTAGAATGTGTAGTACATGACTTGGCGTTTTAATCCCGAAACACCTAGAAAAAATTACAGACTGCAGTGTTTCGTAAACTTATTAATCTGGTACACGAATCATTAGATTTGCAAACGAAGAATTTCTTGTAAAACAATGTGCGCTACTAAAGTAATACGTAGGACATTGCCTTGTTGTAAGCTGTACAAGAATATTATTTCTCTGCGATTCATATTTCAGTAGATGTAATGTATTCACAGTTTCGTATATGGCCAAGCATCAGTTGTACAATGGAATGAAAACGAAAATCTGTGGCGCACCGGGAATCGAACCCTGATTTCCTGTTTATCGCGAGTGGTCACCTTACACACTGGCTGTCCGAAAACAGCTCACGGCCACACCCAAACTTCCATATGTCCGTAACAATGTGTGCACAACGTGTACTCGTAGATCCATCATGTATAGTACCGTACAGGGGAGACATTTTACTTGAAAGTAGCTTCTTTATCTGTATCTACATCTACAAAGGTACTCCGCACGCCACCACACGGGGCGTGGAAGAGGGTTTCCTGTACCACTAATCTTTTTCTTTTCTGTCCCACTAGCACACAGTGCGAGGGAAAAATGACTATGTACCACGGTGTAAGCAAAAATTTCTCGCATCTTATCTTCTTGGTACTTACGTGCAATGTATGTTCGCGGTAGTAGTCGGCTTCAAATGCCGGTTCTCTAAATTTTCTCAATAATGTTTCTCGAAAAAGATCTCGCCTTTCCTCCAGATATTCCCAGTTTCGGAACCATCTCTGTAACATGTGTTGTTCTAACCTGCCAGTAACAAATCTAGCAGCTGTTTCCGAATTGCTTCGATCTTCCTACGGTCCGCCCTGATACGAATCCCAAACACTCGAGCAGTGCTCAAGAATAGGTCATACCAGCTTCTTATACGCGGTTTCCTTTACAGGTGAACCACTCTTTACTGAAATTCTTCCAATAAACCGAAGCCGACCGTTCGCCTTCCCTACCACAGTTCTCACATGCTCGTTCCGCCTCATATCACTTTCCAGCGTTACGTCTAGATATTCAAAAACTTGAGTGTATGAAGCAGGACACTATGACTACTGTGTCCGAACATTACGCGTTTGAGCTTCCTACTCACCCGCGTTAAAGGGGGGTAGGACGTCAAACGGGCTGACTTGGATTAGGAGAGGCACCACAGGACATTTTAATTTCCATTGTCTATACTTTTGCAAATAAATTCATAAAACTTCGTCATCGTGACAAGGAATGATTCAGGATTTACACTCATAACAGTGAAAGTTCAAAAACAAAACAAAATAAAATTTTTTGCGTGAAATTTCATAATTTTTTTCACTTACAGTTGGCTGCATTTGTTGCCATAGGTATACTTTTCTTCATAAGTAACAGAGATTCCTGAATGAATTGTGCACAGCATGTAAACCATACTTACAGGTGTATAAAACTATAGAATTTATTAAAAATTGAACCAGCTGTTACAGTTTAAACTTCATGTTTAGAAAAAACTCAATTGTTATAGTTAATTATCTCAATTTTTACCACAGTTTTAAATAGATTTGGAAAATTGTAGAGTTTGAATTAAAGATTTTGTGTTTAATTAGCATACCAAGTTTGAAGATAATATGATATTTATTTTGGCTGTTAGAGGTTTACAGAAAATTGTGTTTTGCGGAAAATGGCCATTAGAGTTTCCGCTTGTATTTGGCATTTTTTTAGAACTGTCCAGCACCAGAAGCAGGTTTTTTTTCATTTTCTAAATCATTTTTTCCTCCTTCTCACATTATTATGATGCAATCTTCATGTTTTTATCACCATTAAAACTTATTTATCTGCTTTCACCACATGCTCTCTGTCTATCGCATGCAAAGATTTGATGCACTTCACTCATGGCTTAATTCCCATTTTCTCTAAAACGTATTTCGTGCTTTGCACACCATCATTAAAATATGAAACTGCATCACAAACACCAATCGAAAGTGCGTTTCTTCCCACAAAAACGGTTTTTTGGCAATCTTTCCCATACACATTGGTAAAACTTTCACTTTGGTTTTGGGTACCGCCATGACGACATTTCTTCAGTAAGTTTGCATTTGCAAGGTCCCTGAATATATGTTTGATGACTTCCATTACCGCAGTTGGTAGAGAATTCCTGTGATGAAATTCTTCATCTCCAGCAATTGACCTTTGGCAGCATACTGATTCACTTCCTTTTGGCGGTTCAACTTGATACACTTAAGACCAAGTGACGTTTCTTATAATCTCTCAAATATGTATTTTTATACATACACTATTCGGGAAGAAGTGCGCTAAAATAGGCGTATTTTTGAAAATCGATTTTGTTTGTTTGTGACCTACCCCCGTAAGTTAAATTTTTCCATATTTAGGGCTAGCTGCCATTCGTCACACCAACTGGTAATTTCGTCTAGATCGTCTCCTATCCTCCTAGCATCACTCAACTTCAACACCTTATTGTTCACCACACCATCATAAGCTTACAGCAGCAGATTGCCGGTCACCCTGTCCAATAAATCATCTACATGTATAGAGAAAAACAGCGGTCGCGTCACATTTCCCTGGGGCACTCCTGACGATACCCTTCTCTGTGATGAACATTCGCCATCTAGGACAACATACTGGATTCTATTACTTAAGAAGCCTTCAAGTCACTCACATCCATGGTTCCCAGCATATTATGTGAGAAAATAGCAAGCTGAGTCTGACCGGTGTCGGCGGGTAAATATGACATTGCACTGCCTGTGTTATTCTGAATTACGTTGCAATGGTCCTTTAGACATTAAATCCCGAATCAAATTGCAGAACTTTGACGTTACTTCACAGGCACTCAATTTGATTGGAAGCCACTTGTGTTAGTACAGCCTAGATCGGGAAGGAACCATGCACAAATCCTGTAATACGTTACTGCTACAGAGGGTCATTCTTATTGAAGTTTACAAACCCCAAAAAAGCGACGTAGATGACGCTGAGACAAGCCATTTAATACATCTGTGTAGCTCAGTGTTATGAAACACTGCCTGCCAGACGCGGGATTCGAAAACTGAGCCCCACTCGAAACAGTCGAATTTGCGTACGTCGGCCTGGAGCCACACCGACGTATATATTTGGCTTGGTCTGGGCTGATCAGGTCGACAGACCTGCATGTGCTGAAAGGTACGTCATCTGGCGACGTTACGTGTCCAACATTTGTCATCCAATTTTTTAGTATCTCCCGACAGTTGTGACCTCATGTGTCTCACATTAAATCACTTGTTTCCTTGTCATTTACGCAGCATCGCGCGTTTTTAAACGCCAGTAAAAATGTTCATGTTCTAACATTTACTGATGACAGCTATTGAGGCTTATGAAATAAAATCGTTGTAACTTCTGAACGGCTTGCGTTAGGACGTTCAAACTGTACGGTTGGACGCGGGGCACGATGGGAATTAGTATGCGCTTTCATGGTTTGGTTTAACGACGAAGCCCACTTTCATTTGGATGGTCCGTCAATAAACGAAATTGGCGCCTTTGGGGGAATGATAATCTACATTTCGCGATCGAGAAGTCTCTTCACCCTCAGCGGGTGACTGTGTGGTGTGAAATGTCCAGCCACGGAAAAAGTAATGCGATATTCCTTGATGGCACGGTGACTGCCGAACGGTACGTGAAGGTTCGGAAAAATAATTTCATCTTTGTTATCCAAAATGACCCTGATTTCGACGATATGCGGTTCATGCTGGACGAAGCTCGACCGCATCGAAGCAGGAGGGTGTTTGATGTCCTGGAGGAACATTTTGGGGAGCGCATTCTGTCTCTGGGGTACCCAGAAGCCACTGGCATGGGCTTCGAGTGGCCACCATATTCTCCGGATCTGAACACATGAGACTCCTTTTTTTGGCGGGGGGGGGGGGGGGCTACATTAGAGAGAAGATGTACAGCAACAACCCTAAAACCATTGCCGAGCTAAAAACAGCCATTCAGGAGGTCATCAACAGCTTCGATGTTCCGACACTTCAGACTTCAGAGGGTCACGCAGAATTTCGCTGTTCATCTGCATCACCTCATCGCCATTGATAGCAGGTATATCGAACATGTCGTAACCTACCCTGTAGTGACGTTTACAGTACGTTGAATAAAGTGTGTTATAATGGTCGCCTAGTCGTAGATATTGATATAATCACGCTATTTCACTCCCATTTACGGAGCTTGTTAGCACTTGATGTTAGATTGGCGCCATTAAAATGCATTGAGGTAATCGCTGCTGCTTGCTGGACCGCTGCTGTGTCTCGATGCTAATGCTGGCTCTAAATCAGGTTGTCTAGGGGTAAAAAGATGAGGTACCGTGCTTTTGATGATAAATAATGAGCGGAACCAACAAATATTTCACCTTCAAATATTTATTACTCTGGTGGCCATCTTAATTCCACTGTCCACCAAAGACAATGACACAACACAAAGTAGCACTTCTTTTACACGTTCTTTGCAATGTTTAGCCACCTTCAACAATAACACACATACATTTTACCAAAGTGACATTCAGACTCCGCTCCCGACACTTCTTGCTGCTTGTATTTATAACCTTGTCAAAGAACTACTAAAAAGAGATATAGTTTATAAGTCACATGTACATCTGTTTTCGTAATTTGTGCAGAAAAGTTATTAATTTATATCGACTGACATAATTTAAAAGGTTATTAATATGACAGACAGATTTGTTGACTTGACAGAATAATTCTTTGTAAAAAAAATGGCCGTTTTCTACAAGTTTATCAGTTGACTTCTCTAATTTGCATCGTCTACAATAGGTGTGTTTACGTCAATATTGAGTGAAAACGGTCCTAGTGAACTAATAGGTTTCACTGGGACATTTTTATTTAAGGAGATCCAAAATACGTAAATTGGCCACTATTTTTCGTACTTCATATTAATTATTGAAGACGAACTTAAGTGTTTTTACATGATGACATTTGCTGTATCAATTATCAAGTCATATTAACGTTTGTGTGGGTCAGTTATTCAGTATAATTTAATGTGTTGACTGTTTATGGAGAGATGTTATGCAATCATTGTTAACATACACAATAACTTTTCTATAATCATAAATACTCGTTAAACTGGTTGAATTTGGAGGGTATCGCATACTTTGGTAAAGGAAAGCGTTTAATACGTTCCGTTACAACGTGCACGCCGTAATTTGTAACTAATTTACGTGTTTTTTTCATATAGTTCAATAACTGTCACCCTGTTTATGACGACAAGTCTGCATTAAACATGTTTAAAACAGAATAAATATTCTATTCTATTCCGTTATGTTCTGCTGATGGTGTTCTCTTTCATGTCTATTTGCACCCGTATGGCGACAGACGCCGCAATATCATGTCCGGTATCTGTACGTTCAGTATAGCCCTCATCATGCAGGACGTGCTTCGTAATTTGTTCCCAACATTGCGACGAGCGAGAGGCGGTCTGCACTTCAGTTCTGCTGCACTACTAGGCCGAACCGGCGGTGAAGTGTGGTGGGCACAGATTAATACTCTGTGCAGACGCGGCGGCCATCTGCGCCGAACGAGCCGCGACTCGGGAACCCGCCGCTTGGCGCGCATACACGCAGAGCGGCGTGCTTTGATTAAATTCCGCACGCTGGTGGGACGCGACACGTCACAGGTTAAGCACTGTGCGCGCCCGGTCGCCGCGTAACGATCAACGAGCAAACACGAGACGCTGGGTCGCGACTGCCATCAAACTCGACGCCTGCACACGCTACCTGATGGATGAATGTCCCCTTGTCGCAGATGCAAAGCGTCCTCGTCTGCGGTACAATGTACTTTGCGCTCATATTCGTGGTGTTTGGCTGTAGGCCTCCTGCTCATTTCCAACGGTTTAATTAGAGCGCTTTCTGCCCAAACGCAAAACGTTAAAGGCGGCTGTATGTACGATGTATACACTGAGGCGACAAAAGTCATAGGATTCCTCCTAATATCGTGTACGACAGGGCTTCCAGAAGTGTGGTCCGCGGACCCCTTAGGGAATCCGCCGGTTCTTTCTAGGGTGTCCGCGGCCAACTTTCACCAAATCGTGTAAAATAATGAGTAAAATAATTGAATACAAATGAGAAAATCAAATTCATCAATTTCTTTTTCGTGTGAAAAACATGTGTACTTTTACTTCAGGTGGTATTCCCAAACAGCCTTTGCGGTTCCTAAGTGAGAACGCATACACAGTTTAGTGCCGGAGAATGCGGCTTCTCTGATGGACTGTTTCGCAACAATACGGGGGTCGTTCGTGCGCCGGCTCGCGGCGCTAGATGCGCTCAAACCTTTTACGCATGCGCTGAGCGAGTCTTGTCGACCAATCACAGCGCTCGCTGGCACGTATGCGGCCCCAGGCACAATTAAATGTTAAACTTGCTTTGTCAGTGCACTACCTATTTTATAATTCGATTTTTGACTAGTTTATTACTTCTAACATGGATCCGTGGCTGAAGTCAGAATCATTGAAGAAGGATGCAATTTTTCCATCGCCTTCACAACAAGGGAAGATTCTAACTCCAGTTGAAATGAATGAGGAGGAAGGACGACCAAAGAAAGAAAAATCACAAGAAACTCCACAGCCGGATTTATTATGTGAAAACGCTGCAAATACTCCATTGGTTGCAATATCCTGTGGAAGTGGGATAACCCAGAAGCGTAAGTACAACGAAAGCTATTTATAAATTGGCTTTATGGAGACAAAGGAGGGTAAAGCTCAGTGTGTAAATTTTTGCACGAGTCCTTCCGAACAGTTCAATGGTCCCAGTTAAATTGCGCCTTCATTCTGAAGGTACTCACCCAGATTTCCAGGCTAAAGACATCGATTTTTTTCAAAAGGGAGACTGCTGAACAAGCTGCTTCCGAGCATTGAATGAAAAATCATGCTAAAAAAATTAATGAAAATTTATGAAAAGCTTCTTTCTTTGTTAGTTATCGAGTGGCAAAAACAGGCAAAATGCAGAACGTCTCATAACTGGATCGTTAATTTCAAGTTGTTTTCATTCATCTATAAACCAAAGACTATTGATACTTCGAGGGGGGGGGGGGAGAGGGGAGCTCATTGGGAACATGGCACTTGCATCAAGAAGCTATCAGTTCCCATGGATTTCGCTCGGAAATTTAAAGTTACTGTGCTATTGACTGACTAGGGGTCCACCATAGATTTTCGACTGAAGAAGGGGTCCACCAACTGGAAAGGTTGGGAAGGCCTGGTGTAGGACATGCTTTTGGCCAGTGTAGTGCAGCAACTCGACGTGCCATGGACTCAACAATTCATTGGAAGTCCCCTGCAGAAACACTGAGCCATGCTGCATCTACAGCCGTCCATAATTGCGAAAATGTTGCCGGTGTAGCATTTTGTGCACAAACTGACCTGCCAATTATGTCCCATAAATTCTCGATGGGATTCACGTCGCGCAATATGAGTGTCCAAATAATTCGCTCGAACTGTTTAGAATGCCCTTCAGACCAATCGTGAACAAGTGTGGCCCGCTGACATGCTACGTTCTTATCCACAAGATTTATATGTTTGTTTGGAAACATGAAGTCGATGAATCGCTGCAATTGGTCTCCACGTAGCCGAACATACAGGCATTTATCTACATTTACATCATGCGCCGCAAGCCACCTAATGGTGTGTGGCGGGCGGTACTTTCGGTACCACTATCTGATCCCTCCAACTCAATTCCACTCGCGACTAGTGGGAAGAATGATTGTCGGTAAGCCTCTGTATTCGCTCTAACCCCTCGAATAGTTTGCAAATGTCTCCAAGAAGAGTTTCCAGTTAATGATCGTGTCCGTTGGACCAGAGGACCCGGTCCACTCCAGGCAAACACAGCCCAAAGCTTTGTGAAGCCACAACCAGTTCGCACAGCGACTTGTTGACAACTACGGTCCATGGTTTCTTGTGGTCTGCGCCGCACTTGAACCCTACCATCATCTCTAACCAACTGAAATCGAGACTCATCTGACCAGGCCGCTGGGTTCGAGTCATCTGGGGTGCAACCGATATGGTCACCAGCCCAGGAGGGGTAAAATTGGAAATAGGTGGTAAGAGCCTATTGGACCAAACTTTTAAGGTAATAGGTCCGTAAGCTTACACACTACTTAATGTAACTTAAACCCACTTACGGTAAAGACAACACACATACCGATGCCCGAGGGAGGACCCGAGCCTCCGACGGAGGGAACCGCCCGATCCGTACAAGGCGCCTCTGACCGCACGGCTACCCCGTGGGGCCCATGAGAGATGCTACAGACAATGTCGCTCCAGCAAAGGCACTCGCGTCTACTGCCATAGCCCATTAACGCCATATTTCACCGCATTATCCTGAAGGATACGTTCGTCGTAAGTCTCACACCGATTTCTACCGTTACAACACGCAGTGTTGCTTGTGTGTTAGTACTGACAAATCCACGCAAAAGCCTCTGCTGTCGGTCGTCAAGTGCGTTGTTCATGGTGAGAGGTATTGCCTGAAATTTGGTATTCTCGTGATGCTCTTGACACTGTCAGAATATTGACTTCCCTAACGATCTCCAAAATTTAATGTCACATATGTCTAGCTTCAACTACCATTCCGCGCTCAAAGACTTTTAATTTCCGTCGTGCGCCCACAATCACGTTGGAAACCTATTCTTATGTAACACATGAGTACAAATGACAGCTCCGGCAGTTCACTCTCTACGAGATACTACTTCCAATGCACGTAACGCTATCCCATGACTTTTGTCACCTCATTGTAGATCCTTTATACACGGTGGAGAAATATTGTGTCACGAACTTTTAACCCTGGACATCTGATGTCAGTATGAACCAAAATTACGAATGTCGTGTAAGTCGACAAATCACCATTTCAAATACGGAAAACAGGTGCCACGCGCTCCGACAGGTCGCGGGACTGCCCTGTTTCCGGCTGCTCTGGACAGCACATGACCGCGAATGCTTTGCCTGCCGGAGATCGCGATGTATCCAAGGAGGCCCGCTCGGTGGTAGCGCGCCAGCCTTCCACTCTGGGAGCCTGGGGGCGAATTCGTAGGAGTCCCGACACATCCACTGTAGTTTCATGATAAGACGTACCGGGAACAAACTCGTCAACAGCTGTTAGTTAGCGTACAGAAAGCCTTTACAAATTGTGTCAGCCCTGAAAAGGGCCTTTTTTGTAACTAGGACATTGTTTACTTAAAGCAGTTGCTCGAAGAGGCGACCCTCTGACGCGACACAAGCTTCGTAACGTCGAACGGTGTTTTGACGAACTCTTTCAAAGATTCTTGGTATTTCCCTGATGTGACTGGCGACATGCTGAAAGCGATTCATTAATTCCTCTTCGTTTCTAGGTGGCTCGAGTCCGTGTGGGTGAACTACAACCTTGTAGAATCGCCACAGGAAAAAGTCCGGTGGCTTGATGTCTGGTGATCGGGGGGTCATGTCCTACGAGCACCTCTCCCAATTACGCGCCTGTCGAATTCATTTAAATATCCGCGCACAGCACGACTGTTATGTGGCGGGCGCCCAATAATGCTGCAGCCACAGGCGTAGTCGTATGTCCAGGGGAAGGTCTTCTAGCAGGCCAAAAACTGAAGGTTATTTGCCCCGTTAAGTCGAAGTGGTAGACGGACTGGTCCAAACAGATGTTCACCCACAATCCCTGCCCCAAATGTTGAGCGAAAATCGTTCTTGGTATTCGTGGATATTCGTGGAGTGAGGATTTCTCCTTGCACAGTAATGAACTTTCGAGTGTTGTAAAGGCCACCAATGGAAGGTGCACTCGTCGGTACGCGACACAATGGCGGGGAAGTCGGGATCTCGAGCAACACGTCACAGAAACCACCGGCAAAACCCTAGCCTGTGTTCATGGCGCGCCACAGGATTTAGGTCTTAGACATTGTGGAAACTAAATGGATGCTGACTGTCATCTCTCAAAACCATCCAGACTGACCGATGACTGACCCCCCCCCCCCCCCAATCTCTTGTCCAACAGCTCGAGTTCTTGTAGTAGGTGCTTCCTCGAAGCGCTACAGAACAGTCTCTTCAAATGCAGCATCCCGCCGTGTTCGAGGTCTTCCTGCATCACCATGATATCCCGCTAACGAGGCTGTTTCGCCAAGTCGCCGCTGAATTGCTGTAATCGTTTGCGTGTGTGGGTGGCGTCTTGCTTGGTACCGTTCCTCATACAACCGTCGAGCTTCGCGTGCATTACCGTCGGCTAGTCCTTAAACACAAACCATATCTCGTTGTTCTTCAAACGAATACTGAGCTGCCATACTAACTATATGACTAAATCGCAGATGATTTACGTGTGAATGCGTCTGACGCAGGATGGAGACAAACAGCAAGACCTATTCGACAAGTGGGCGTATCACGTTGAGGCATTGACGGAGTGAGGGACGTGAAATCTGATTCGCAGGGCAGAGCGGATCAGGTTACAATTGTGGCAAGCGGCCCAAATCAGTTGCTGTTAGTTGCACAAACGAACAACTTTATTCTCATAAAAACACTTAATCACACACGGCCTTAAAAGAATTCAAAAATTCTACACACAGTTCCACGTAAACACTTGCATCAAGAATTCCGACAATCCTAAAACCAAACACTGTGGAGCCACAAGGAGAAATCACAAGTCGACACACACAGTTAGCCGCTTTACCTCCGAGGATGTCTCCCGCAGTCGGAGACGAAACGTCAGGAGAGAGTTTTATACTTCGACCACGGCCTATCAGCCCGATAGTTTTAAGTGAAAACGACACACATAGAGTTTTCATACGCGTTCGGCGACCAAATACACGACGTCCGATGAGACGAGCGACTGAACGACCAACCAAGGTCGTCCCCACTGAAGTTATGTGTGTCGGCAACGGTCGGGCGAGTCATAGCTGTCCGGAGATCACTGCAGCTCCATCCCGACTCCCTTGATGTCCGTTCGGAACTCGGACACACGGCGACACGGGCGCACTGGTTCTGACCCAACCATGAAGAGGTGACACTTGTCCATTGGCCACGACTTCTCTGCACAAGGAAGGAACCGATCCACGTCCGGCAAGATGGCCAACTGACGAGGTCGAGAAACGGTCAAAAGACCAAATACACGTCGCCCGATGTGACGACCGACCGAACGACCAACCAATGGTCGTTCCCGCTCTTGTCTCCTTCCGTCGGACAGTGCATGTGTGTCGCAAGCGGTCGGTGAGTACTGGCTGTCCGCACCTCACTGCCGCTGCGTCCTGACTGAACTCTGACACACCACGACCCGGAAATACTAACGGTCGCTCCAGAGATAGTACGACAGTGCAATTATCGATAAGCGCTGCTGCTGCCACTCACGGGCAAGCAAACCAGAAACTTGGTGACGCCAGCAAATCGAATAAAAAAGGAGATGGCGGCACGACAAAGACAAGATCTCAAGCAATAAACGGAACGAACGCGATCCGTGCACAGCTTAGGACGTTTGTATGTGTGAAGCGACAAACATAGCACTGCCCGTCAATCGACGAACGGCGACAGAGCAATCCTACTGCCAGTCGGAGCGCGAGCGCAAAGTTTTCATAGCTTAAAAATGGTGCGTTGTCGACATACACAACATTGAAACTTCTTGCCAGATTAAAACGTGTTCCGGACCGAGACTCGAACCCGGAACCTTTGCCTTTCGCGGTCAAGCGCTCTACCAACTGAGCTACCCAAGCACGACTCACGCCCCCTCCTCACAGCTTTACTTCTGCCAGTACCTCGTCTTCTACCTTCCAAACTTTACAGAGCTTCGCAAGAGAGCTTCTTCCCGGGCTGTGGCTAAGCAATGTCTCCGAAGTATCCTTTCTTTCAGGAGTGCTAGTTCTGCAAGGTTCGCAGCAGAGCTTCTGTAATGTTTGGAAGGTAGGAGACGTGGTATTGGCAGAAGTAAAGCTGTAAGGACGGGCCGTGAGTCGTGCTTGAGTAACTCAGTTAGTAGAGCACTTGCCCGCGAAAGGCAAAGGTCCCGTGTTGGAGTCTCGGTCCGGCACACAGTTTTAATCTGCCAGGAGGTCTCGTATCAGCGCACACTCCGCTGTAGAGTGAAAATCTCATTCTGCAAACACAACATTAGTAATTTTGCTTCCTACTAGCATCAACTATCCCGATGCTAAAAATTTCCTAGCACACTTTTTCTCAATCCTGTACAATGTTGGGTGATTCAGAAAGAAAGAACAGACTCCAGCTGTTTATTACATTCACAGCACATGCCTCCGGATGGAGGAAGGTTCAAAGTCATGACACAGCTGTGGTGTTGTTTGTTTGCAACAAGACGGCGACTACACCACAAGAGAAATCGTTTTGGGTGTTGGAACTTGCGAGAAGCCATTCCTTTGTCCAACGCAAAGTGCATTCTGCCTTCGAATCAGCAAGTAGCAGTCTCTGTACGAACAGATTTATAACTAGCAGGTAAAATTCTTGAATGGTGGTTGCTTGTGCAAAGGAAAGAGAAATGTTCGGCCACGCAGGTCTGATGAAAATGTCGAGGTTATCCGAGGAATCCACAAGACTGACAGACCAGGAACTTCACCTTCCTCAGATAACGATGTGGCGTGTTCTGGAATGATGCCTGCTTATGAAACCTTACAAGTTGCAGTTAATAGTATCCCACATCATCTAACCGGCGTGAAATTACATGTTCCACAGGGTTCGATCATGGGTCCCCTTATGTTCTTGATACATGTGAAAGACCTCCCTTCTTATGTGAAACAAAAAGCTAAACTGACAGTGCTTGCTGATGATACAAGCACCATTATTAATCTAGTAAAGGATACTCCAACACAAGATGATACGAATGATGTCTTTGAAAAAGTTAGTGATTGGTTTTCTGAAAATAGGCTTGCTCTGAGGTTTGGAAAAAACATAGTTCGTCCAATTTTCTACTGCAAGGCATACAGTTCCTTCAATAAATATAACACGTCAACGGAAGTCAGTAGCCAGGGTAGAGCATACTAAGTTTTAGGGTGGACATATAGATGAGAATCGTAATTGGAAAATTCATATTTCGGGTCTACTAAAGCAACTAGGTTCAGGAACTTTTGCAGTAGGAATAATTGCTAATTTTGATGATATAGAAATTAGCACTCTAGCATATTTAGCATACGTCCACTCTCTGATGTCATACAGAACAATATTTTGGGGTAACTCAACACATAGGCAAAAAGTATTCACTGCTCAAAAGAAAGTGCATAGATGTAGGTTGATCCTTACAAAGAAGAAAACAGCAACCAGCCACTATTTATACTGCTATTTATTTAAGTAAATAGTGCCGTAGCCGGTTTCGAACTGACAAGTTCATCATCAGACGGCTGTTCACGAGATGCACTTTACATAATCGTCAGTTTAGATTTTTATTCTCCCGCTGTAGTGAAATATTCTAGGTGTGTTGGTGCCATACGGTACAAAATAATGTTAGAAGCGCCGTATGTGAACACAACTAACCTATAAACGATGTAATACAGTGTAATCAAGTATGTGAGGTTAAGTTGTTATAGTACTTACATCGAAAATTAAGCGAAATTTTGTTGCAAAGTTGCAGAATTGTACTTTTGGAACATTGCAAAGTATACTGATAAGATGCAGAGCCTGCTAAATGACGATTCCTACCGGAAGATCAGCGTTGACCCTACAAAGAAGGTGGAGAACAAGACGAGGGTTCTTCTCAAATGGTTCAAATGGCTCTGAGCACTATGGGACTCAACTGCTGTGGTCATTAGTCCCCTAGAACTTAGAACTACTTAAACCTAACTAACCTAAGGACATCACACACATCCATGCCCGAGGCAGGATTCGAACCTGCGACCGTAGCAGTCGCACGGTTCCGGACTGCGCGCCTAGAACCGCGAGACCACCGCGGCCGGCGTTCTTCTCAAGGACGCAGATTTACCGGAGGGTGACGCTAAGAAATTGTTACCCCAAGGTACGGTACCGCCTTGTCTATATGGACTCCCGAAGGTTCACAAAGAAGCGGTACCATTACGCCCCATTGTCAGCAACATCAGGGCACCTACATATTTGTTGGCCAAATACCTGACGGGAATATTAAGTCCTTATGTGGGTAAATGCCCTCATCACATCCGTAATTCCGTGGATTTTGTTAAACGCCTTGATAGCTTCGGGTTGGATGAGTCAGATATCATGGTGAGTTTTGACGTCGTTTCCTTGTTTACGAGGGTACCCCTGAGAGAGTCGCAAGAGTTGATTGGTCAGAGGTTTGACGAGAATACCACTGAACTTTTTAGGCATGTCTTGACTTCCACGTATTTTCTTTTTAATGGAGAATACTACGAACAAACGGAGGGAGTCGCCATGGGTAGCCCCCCTCTCACCGGTGGTAGCGAATTTGTACATGGAGAACTTCGAGGAGGAAGCCCTGTCGTCATCTGAATGGAAACCTACTTGCTTTTTCCGTTACGTGGACGACACGTTCGTCATCTGGCCACATGGTATGGATAAACTCCTTGACTTCCTTACACATCTAAACTCCATACACCACAACATCAAATTCACTATGGAGACTGAAACGGAGGGTAAATTACCTTTCGTTGACGTCTTGGTCAGGAGAAGGGCTGACGGCATCCTAGGTCATGGGGTGTATCGAAAGACAACACACAATGATCTGTATTTGCACGCAGACAGCTGCCACCACCCTTCACAGAGGAATGGGGTACTTAAAACTCTAGTACATAGGGCGCGCACTATCTCTGACACAGAGAGTCTACCCCAGGAATTGGAACATGTGAGAACTGTATTTCGAAAGAATGGGTACTCAGAGTGGCAGATCCAACGTGCTCTCCGCCCAACCACTGCAGCACAACCTGTTGAGATGGATGAAGTCACGAGGGAGGAGGTAGGAACTGCATTTATTCCATACACAGGCGCACTCTCGGGGAAAATCGCCCGCATTCTGAAGAAACACCGGGTTGGAACTGTGTTTTGTCCTCAGAATAAAACTCGTGCACTGGTGGGGAGCGCCAAAGATGACCTCGGTTTGAGGAAGGCCGCCGTGTACAAGATTCCGTGTCAATGTGGCAAGTCGTATATTGGTCAGACGATGCGTACCGTCGAGGATCGATGCCGTGAACACCAGAGGCACACTCGACTGATGTATCCGAGAAAGTCGGCGATCGCTGAACATTGTTTGTCGGAAAATCACGCTATGAAGTATGACCGCACGAGGATTCTGGTACAGACGTCGAGATACTGGGACAGCATTGTTAGAGAGGCTATCGAAATTCGCACCAATGACGACCTCATAAACCGTGACTGTGGCTATAATCTTATCAAGGCTTGGGAACCAGCGATTGGGTTAATCAAGAGTAAATCGAGCAAACGCATAGTTGTGACGACCACGGCGGACAGAGCCATCACACCGACGTCATCTCAGACGCCGTCGCAATCTGTTCCACCGCGCTACCGTGGAGCGGGGCGCGGACGGCGGAGGGAGCGCGCCGCGGGCGGAGGGTATTTAAATCGGCCGCCGCCGCGACCGAACCCAGTTCCCCCTGAGCAGCCATAGCGTACGGATCTCCGTGCCGGCACGTTCACAGGAGCTCAGTCCGTCAGTTCACCTGATGATGGCGACATGTTTGATCGCCGAAATATTGTGCCCGTTGGACACTATAGACCGGCAGTACACCCGTGGATATTTTGATTCGGGAAAAGAAGTTTGTATCTTTCTTCTCTTAAGAAGGTGACCTGGTGTTTCGCAGTGATGTTCCTGGACTTATGGCACGTTTCAAAATAGAATGTGCTTCTGCTGAGGGGAGACGTTTTATTGATTCTTCAAAAAGAAGCCTTAAATCAGTATTTCTACACAATGGCAATAAGAATGCTTCTATTCCAGTTGAACACACGGTTCACGTAGAAGAATGTTATGAAAACTTTGAACTAGTTTTAAGCGAACTCTGCTATTCAGACCATAAATGGACACTATGTGGTGATTTGAAAGTGATTTTAATGCGGCTTGGCCAACAAAGTGGCTATACAAAGTTCCCTTGCTTTCCCTGTGAATGGGACAGTAGAGACATAAACCAACACTACACAGAAAAGGTCGGCTCTTGAGAGAAACCTTACAGGTAAGGGTTAAAAATGTTGAGAGGAAAAGACTTGTGGATGTCAAAAATGTGTTACTTCCAGCACTTAACATCAAGTAGGGACTGATGAAACAATTTGTTAAGGCATTGCCAAAAGAAGGGGAGCGTTTCAGATATCTTTGTGGACAGTTTCCTGGTTTATCCAAGACAAAGCTAAAGGAAACAATCTTTGTCGGACCAGATCTCAATGTTGTTGACAAAACGAAAACAAAAGAAAAGTCAGCATGGACATCTTTTGAATTAGTTGTTCCCAGTTTCCTAGAACACAAAAGATCCAAACTACACGACAATTGTCGCAGACATGCCCGACAACTGGGCTGTAACATGAGCATTAAAGTTCATTTTCTCCACTCGCATCTTGACTACTTTCCTGCAATATTTGGTGATGTAATTGAAGAGCAGGGCGAAAGATTCCACCAAGACATCAAAGAAATGGAAAGAAGAAATGAAGGAAGATGGAACATCAACATGATAGCGGACTACTGCTGGACGATAAAAACAGATAAATCTCAGCGAGTCCACAGCCGGAAAAGCAATAAAAAAAGCTTCGACAGAAAGCGAAGGTGTTATTATAAGGACTTAAGAGCTGAAATGGAAGTATACTGGAAATGTAGTTTACAACATGATTTATAGATAAAATAAAACTTTATAACGTTGAAAAATGTGATAAATTGCTTAAATTTTGTTATTATACGCAAAAATACTCCCTTTTTGTGAGAATACTTCACGTGATAGAAAAAAATTCATTGCATTTTTTGAAATCAGCGTTGAAAAGTACATAACAGTCAGCTATCAAATTTCAAACAACTTTAAAAAAATATTTTTTTTGCAGACCTGCGTGATTGTTTACTCCGTATTATATCGTTTGGAGGTTAGTTATGTTCACAGATGCTGCTTCTAACATTGTTTTGGACAGTAGGGCACCAAGACACCAAGATGGTTCAAATGGCTCTGAGGACTATGGGACTTATCATCTGAGGTCATCACTCCCCTAGAACTTAGAACTACTTACACCTAACTAAGGACAACACATACATCCATGCCTGCTACCGTAGGCACACCACGAATATTTCGATACAGTGGGAGCATAAAAATTTAAAACTGACGATTATGTAAAGTGCATCTTGTGAAACTTGTAAACACCTATCTTATGGTGAACTTATCAGTTCGAAACTGGTTGCGGCGCTATTATTATTAATAGTGGCTGGTTGCTGTCTTCTTCTGTTTAAGAATCAACCTACATTAATTGTACGGAGCCAAGGTCTCACCATTCCAGCTTTAGACAAAACAGCACAAAGTGGATAGAATAATGAGTGGAGCTCATAGTCGCACATCTTGTAGGCATCTCTTTAAAATGTTAGGCATTCTTACAACAGCCTGACAGTACATTCATTCAGTAATGATATTTGTTCTTAACAGCATGAACTAGTTTGAAAACAACAGTGACATTCATGATAACAGCACCAGTAGAAAGAAAGACTTACACTGTCCTCTACTTTAACTTATCTTAGGCACAGAAAGGGGTAAAGTATGCTGCTGTTAAACTTTTCTTCGAAATACCAATCGCAATAAAATGTCTGATAAACAGCAGTAAGTTATAGATAAATTCTTGAGTAGGAATAAATAAATCTATAGGTATAATTTACGCATTTTGTGCCATTTAAGGGAATGGGGTAAATAATAAAAATTTTACGCTTTTCTTTTAAATAACGTTCATTGACGTGTGCATTTCTTATGCACTTGACAGGTTCCACATCATAACGGATACCATGAAAATGATCAATGGAACACATAACTTACTAACTACCTACCTGCAGAAATATCGTCCTCGCAGCCATAACAGAAGGTTTTGCATTTCAGTTGTCCAGGATATGGCACAGGACACTTTATGCCGGACGACTCATCTTTTCATCTTTTTCCTGTCAAGAAAGGTAAATCGCCATAATGTAAGAAATTCAGGGTCACAAAATCGTGACGTCGTCGTCGAACATGAAAGAGGCTCACCGAAACTGGAACCGTTTTGTGCCGTTTCTGTTCACACAGTTAGTGAACCTTTATTTTTTGTGGAGCAAACTGTGACGTGAATGTCGTATCTGGACATGCTGCAAAATGGGTCGTTTCCTCATTTTCACGATGGATTCTAGTGCTTTCATTTTTCACCTTGAGGTGTGACGTTATCTAAGGAACACCATCCCGGAACGTTGGATTGCAAGAGGTGGACAACAGCATCTTGTTCACTGCTTTTGGTCTCCCAGGTCACCAAATCTCACAAATTGCATTTTTTTTTTCTGTGGGGTTGCATAAAGACAGAGTGTTTGCCCTGTCTATGGCAGTTGCTCATCATGACCAGTGAAATCGAATGATCGGAGCTGTCGTTTCAAGAATCAGGGACCTGTTGATTCGTGTGTGGGATGACACGGACAACTATTTCGATGTTTGTCGAGCAGTGCATGGTGCTCATGTGGCGTGTGTGGTACAGTGTGTGTGCGAACATAAAACTATGAACCGTCCTCTATCCAGTGACATGTGCTGTGTCCTTCTGCTTTTCGTAGTTTGTCTGTAATATACAAATGAAATCTGTTCTTTCTCTTGGTATCACCATGTATGTACATGAACCAAAAGGTAAAAATAAGAGTGGAAGGCTAAGAAATAAGTGTTGGGATTAGAAAGGAAATAAGACAGGGATGTAGACCTTATCCTTCCTGTTTAATCAATTTGTCGAAGAATACCAGTGATAACATATGAAACTGCTGTCCGGGGAGTTGCAGAGTGTGTTGAATGGAATTGAGAGAAGAGTTGTGGAGTCACTTTCTTTTCAGTTTTGGTGAGGGGGCGTCACTGAAGAAAAGCTGACAACAAACGGAAAGCACGGAGGGACCCAGAGACACAGGCCGGTGCTAGTCGAGAGACGTAAGTTGTTGTGCACTCATGCAGATTAGTTATTCAGATCCTAGTAACAGCTTGTTTACTGCAATTTATTCAGTATCTACGTTTATTACAGTGTTTAATAAACTTACTGTGTAAGGTTTCACGTAAAAACAAAACGTGGCAAGATCAAAATATCTGGTTGCAGTCGTATTTTTGTATGCGGCCAGCCGGTGTAGCCGAGCGGTTCTAGGCGCTTCAGTCTGGAGCCGCGAGATCGCTACGGTCGCAGGTTTGAATCCTGCTCGGGCATGGATGTGTGTGATGTCCTTAGGTTAGTTAGGTTTACGTAGTTGTAAGTTCTATGGGATTGATGACCTCAGATGTTAAGTCCCATAGTACTCAGAGCCCTTTGATCAACTTTTTTAGTGTGTTTTGCGCAGTTCTAAACATTCATGGTGGTGTCTGTTTGTTCTATATCGTGTCTCCATACCACTTTCGCGCAACGACGCTCTGAGCGTGTTTTTTAGGGAATTAACTAGTTTGAACCTGGGACCTGTTGCTGGTAAGGAGACGCCAGACCACACATGACATGTAGAATTCAGAAGAGTTCAGTGAGACTAGCGATGATATAACCAAATACTAAATGATCTCAGCGTCAGCTCCACTGCACTCCCTGTAAAAGAATCTTAATACTAACTAAATTTAGTGGACAGGGTTCAAGGCTTTCCTATTTTTAGTTAGCTGGTAAAATAACGTCGAAAAAGCAGTTAAGTTTACCATTGGAAATTTTATTCTACTCACAAAACATCGTTTATAAATTGCACTATTGATAAAAGAAAATGTTTTAATACAGGATGGTAAAAACCAACTGCGTTCAACAAAAATGTGAAGGAATATTCCCTAAATGGGTTTCCAAGTTCTACAATCGATCGAAGGATGACCTATGCCATATCACATCTATAATCTAGGTTTAATTTAAGTTTCACAAAAGAGAAAACTATCAAAATGGTCTAAAGTGACCCTCAATTATCTTTAATTACTTATCTAACTTGTCGTAAATTACAGTGGCTGATGTGGCTTCTCAATAACTATAAAAAAAGAAAAATCATCGCGTTTCAGATCTTAACTTCAAGTGGCAAATGTGAACACCATGAGTTTTAATTTAACGATCACCATTAGTATTACTCAAAAAAGGGGTGTAACAGATGAGTCTTGTGCAGTTCTGAGTGAAGCCCTATGCGCTCAAAATTGCGGCATCGCGTGCGTTCATTACCTTGTCGGTGTTTAGGCAGCGTCAGGGCGACAGCGGCCGGCGCACCAGCCATCCAGCTCGCCGTCTCGGAACTAACTCTCCTAACTTCTCCTTACTACAATTTACCGAAGTTAGTTTAAAAAAAGTATCTGGCTATGTTTTCATCTGACCAATCAGGGTCTCAATGTTAACCTTAAGCTCCGCCTTCGAAAATTCTGTCTATCCAATGAGAAACGTTATACTTTTCGTGGTGGGGCAATGTTTTTTAAAGTTTGCAACGTAACAGAGACGCTAAAAAGTATCACGCTGAAAACTGCAGCTGGTGTGGTCCTTTTAGCGTTATTGTGAGATCTATACTGTTCTTCTGGAGGGCTCTGTCTTTTAACATGGGCTGGAGGATTGTCCTTGACGTACCTGAGACGCGAAACAGTCTCACGCTAAAACGTGCGGGTGGTAGTCGTACAGGTAGTCTGGCTCGTCCTCCCTTATTGTAGGGCCTTCTAGCTTAACACGTTTCTGCTCTCGGCTTCTGTCCTCGTTTCTCCCCTCGGAACTGCGTCTGCCTCACGGTGGGAAGATACGACATGCATTTAGGCATTCTTGTGTTAGTCTGTGGTATTCCATTTGCTCACTCGTTACTCGTATTACTTTGGTTAATTTAATGTCACGATTTATTCGGAGCTATGAGACATACTAGTAGATTTGCTTATTATGTCAGGGTTTTCATGGAAGGTATTGGATTTACCTGACACCTTACACAATAAGCTTAGAGAATGTCGTTCAATTTTTTTTTTTTCTTTTCGCAATTTATGTACAGCATATCCCTTCATTATTAGGTCAAATTTTGGGGACTTAACTGTAAATTTTAAGCTGTTTGTGTCAGAAGATTTGCCCAAGTACTTTGTTTACAGACAGTTCGTGTAGGCTAATTTTGTAAACGCTCTTTCTCGTTTATCGCTAATGTAATTGACTTATTGTCACTAAAACATTATTTCTGTCATGAGTAAAAAGTGCCTGCATTGCAGTAGAACTGCTAGTTCCGGGATATGGTGTGACTGATGCTGTAGTTGTATCTAGTGAAGTGACTATACTAATTGGAGAGCAAATGTGGCTCTTCAGTGATTATGTAGGATATGTGGTAAAGATAAGATGGAAGTAGAACAGGAGGACAAAACTGTTCCCGTTCAGCCTGAATGAGACAAGGCTAGGCAAGATCTGTACAGGTTAAGGTGGAGAAGAGCAAACAGAGGTGTGAAGTGGCAACAGGTCACAGAAGGAACAGGCTTAGAGATACATCGGACAGGTTTGTGGTTAGTGGAAAAAGGAAGTCTGGCCTGATGCTTCAGTCAGAAACTGATGACCCTGTGGCAAACGACCAGCGGTAAACTGGAAATTAAGAATGTAGGGAAGTCGATAAGGGGAAAGGAACATTACTGTTAGGCAGTTCTCATGCTTTAAATGAAACAACAAGTTTTCTGTTACCAGTCTCCGTTTCAAACGGTGACTGGTAATAGAAAACTTATTCAGGTATATATACTTGAATATTACTGGTATCTCAACTGTAGATTTTTCAGCGCTCATTTAACTTCAGTACTCTGTATCTCAGAATGAACAAAAATGGGCTTGCACCACTATTGAAGTGAGCCCTTCATATCATAGGAGGTAATGATGTGCAAACTTAGTAGGGACAAGTGCCGACAGTTCGGGCGTAGGATCTTACAGTCTGAGACACTTTTCCGGGACAACAGTCGAGTAACTGGGACGGCTCCAAAAGAATGGTCACGAGTAAACATTCCAGCTGTTAAACAACATATGAAGTGAACGTATTAGTTATCAGTAAACGCCACGTGTCGTTGGCAGTTTCTATCACGAGTATGGAAAATGACAAATGTGTTAATGTGTTGTAAAGGGTTGAATGTAGCGGCGTAACCAAGAGCTGCCATATTGAAAATTCTGTGATATGTGTATCGAAGTATTCTTTATCAAAACGGTGGAAATAAAAGAAAGACTGGAGATGTGGTACGAACAGGAAAAGTCTGAAGATAGAGGTAAACAACAGGTAGCCTGAAATGTCCAGTATCTGCGTGTGTGCAAATTTCACAGCTTTTCGTCAAGAGGACAGATACATCCTGTAGAAAAAGCAGCAATTTGAGGGTGTCTTCCCTGAACATTGGGATGACAAAAAGAAAATAGGCTGTGTTATAAATAGGATAGAAGGCGAAGTGTTATCTGTGGTATGAAAACTGGATCGCAAAGCAAAACATATGAGGAGCTTATGCAATCATTCATGAACCAGTATTGGTCCAGCAGCGTTCAGAATTGCGTTCGTAGAGACCTATTTGTAGTTTGACAATTTAGTAGTAGTGGTTTCAGGAGTTACAAAGAATTCTTCCAGACCTACATCGAAAAGAACTTGTATTTAGATGATTCCATGAGAGAAACGGATTTAATATCAATCATTATGATCAAGTTACCTGTGACATATCCTGACAAGACTTTTACAAAATCGTTAGAATGTATAAAAACTTATAAAAATAAACCTTTATCTGTATTATTATTATTTAATTACCGCATGAATGGCTGTAGATTATGTATAAAAGGAAATAACAATTTTTAATTTTTATGATTATGCAATATTTAAGTATTTATATTTCGCAAATAATGTCTGTGTTCGGCGAATGTACCGGGCGATCAAAAAGTCAGTATAAATTTGAAAACTTAATAAACCACAGGATAATGTAGATAGAGAGGTAAAAATTGACACACATGCTTGGAATGACAAGGGGTTTTATTAGAACCAAAAAAACACCCCATATTGCTAGACGCGTGAAAGATCTCTTGCGCGCGTCGTTTGGTGATGATCGTGTGCTCAGCCGCCGCTTCCGTCATGCTTGGCCTCCCAGGTCCCCAGACCTCAGTCCGTGCGATTATTTGCTTTGTGTTACCTGAAGTCGCAAGTGTATCGTGATCGACCGACATCTCTAGGGATGATGAAAGACAGCATCCGACGCCAATGGCTGACCATAACTCCGGACATGCTTTACAGTGCTGTTCACAACATTATTCCTCGACTACAGCTATTGTTGAGGAATGATAGTGGACATATTGAGCATTTCCTGTAGAGAACATCATCTTTGCTTTGTCTTACTTTGTTATGCTAATTATTGCTATTCTGATCGGATGAAGCGCCATCTGTAGGACGTTTTTTGAACGTTTGTATTTTTTTTTTTTTTTGGTTCTAATAAAACCCCATGTCATTCCAAGCATGTGTGTCAATTTGTACCTCTCTATCTACACTATTCCGTGATTTATTCAGTTTTGAAAGTTATACTGACTTTTTGATCACCCGGTATGTATTGAAGCAGACAATGATAATTCAAAGAGATAACAAAGATACATATTAAATTGCCTATAAATAGTGGAGGTTAAAACAATACTCTCTCTGTCTTGTAGTCGTTAAAGCTGTAAGAGACTGTGACGCTAGATTGAATGCTTAGGTAGCCTTCGTTTGTCCTTTGATCGAGACAGACGCCATTGGCGGCTGATATTTGTAAAAGCTGTGTATGTTCAATTTACGTTGATTTTTTGAATATAGAAATTGTTAAAATTATTACTCGTATTAATTTATTGCTAGCTTGCGCAAGATTTCATTCCACATTCTTAGCCGTTTTCAGCATATTAGGAGTTTTTCATGACACAGAACCGTGCAGCACTCGTGAGAGCCACTGCCGCGGCAAATTCAAATTAAATTGAATGAAAGCAGTTTTCCCACAATATAGCAGGCAGGTAACGGCACATTAAAATTATCTGTCAGTTTCCGGGAGACTTCAGAGGGAACTTTTGGATTTTATTACGTCATTTTCAGGTGGGCATGGGCAGCAGCTATTATGTAATCAGTCACGTGAATAATTCATGAGTGTTAAAATTTTACTTGTGTGTGATCAAAGTCTGCTCTGAAAAAACTGTTCTGGCCAATAACATAATAATCAAATTTCATTTATTTTTAGTTTCATGCTCTCATGTTAGTCATGGCAGTTAATAGCGTTCATATATTTTTAAAAAATCCACTGCAGCTTTTACATTTAGTGAACATAATGTACTGTAACTTCCGTACAGCCAATACGAGCAATTTTCGTGCATTCACGAGTTGAAAGTAGCAAAGGGCATTTTTTTATTCCATAATTAGTTACAGTAATGATACCATGTTCCATATCTAACAAGCCATATCAGTGTTACATAAAAATAGTTTGCAAATTAAAGATCGTACGTCCACAGCAGGAAATCTTTCAGTCTTGTGTGTATCCCCACATAATACGTCAAAGTGCATAAAGATAAAATATTTTCAACTGCAGAAACTAATAGTGAGAATCGTATTTTATCTGTCGTGCTCGCAACAACAAACAATATAAAAGTAATTAAAATTTTATGCCATATAAACTGCATATAACGTAAAAAGAGTGTGCGGTGGAGAATACGCGACACACCTCCGAGGATACAAGAAAAATTAATTGGAATATCCAAGTCAAATGTAAACGCAATTGTGCAAGCACTGGATCAATTGGATTCATTAGCAGGGAACAATCAGAATCTATAAGGTTGGAGGAGAAACCACTGGGTAGATGACAGACCTAATGAAAATAGGATACAAGGGGAACCGCCAAACAGACAGATAAAATATCCTCAACCCACGGATAATAGAATAAATCATGAGGAGACAAAACACAATGTTAGACAGGACACACAAGGTGGAAAACAATATCTTAATAACACAGCTGGAAGAGGTGGAGAAGGATACTACACAGGTAGAGAAGATGTAACTATCACAACCAAGAAACAAGACAACACTATGGTAATACACAGATTAACTAAAAATCTCAAAGGGTGTTGTGTTCTGTACAATGCTAGGTTTTTGACAAAAACCAGGTACTAAAGTTATTGACAATATTATTTCAGTTTCTCTTCATATTGTCAGTCCTCCTTTTCTTTCTGTCAGAATTATGTACTACGATTTTTAATTCTTCGCTATCCAATCTCAGAGAATATTGCTTCTTTGCAATGTCAGGTGCGTGACACACACACTAGTTGGCAATATTACTTACAATTCTCGTCACATTGGTAATATTCCCTTCTTTCTCTGGGAACGACACTCTGTCATCAGTCCCTCTTCATCTTCGAATATAGGAACATGAGAATAGCGAGTAACAAAGATAAGTGAGAAAAAGATACCGCACAAAAAGGGAAAAGCTATCTATGACAATGTGTTATCCTGTTGGAAAATGTTTAGAAATGTTTAGAGAGTTACCTTAAGCAAAGATAAGAAGTATAAAGTAAGTTAGAGGGAATTAGTGGGCTGCAGAAAAGGTAAAGAAGAAATGATAGGCACACTCACACTATCAGTAGGGTCACTAAGCGTTACAGAATAATACAGGTGAGAACTACTAACAGTGGAACAGAGATATTCAATGCTTCACAAAAGACAAGTAAAAGACTTGGAATATGCACACATGAAGGATATGAAGTGATGGTCTCCGATGTAAGAGTAGAAGAAGGTAATCCATACTATGTAAAAATCTAGACGCAAGTCGAAATAATGAGATAGTCAATGATTCACCAATAGAAACAAAATAAGAAAACAAAAAGAGTAGGCAATAAAGGGAACTGATCTCCTATGAAGTTGTAAGAAGATGATGAAAAAAAGTCGTACCTATAAAAGTGTCTTAGATAATTGTAAGGCATACACGAAAGAAGGAATGAAATATCAGTAGGCAGGACCTGAAAAAGGCAGCTGCGTTGCCTGATCACACAGAATTGACTAAAAAGAATGAAACAGAAATTTAAAAAAATGTATATCGAATGTTACTCGGAAGCTATAGTATTAACTGCTGACTAAATGTATGTGCAAATTGTTACATGTAATTCATGGTTGGGGCCTGGAGAGACGCAGAGCACAATGGAGCGAGACAGCCGGTCTGCAAAGCCACAACAACGGCTGCAGATCGCTGTTGCCACACTCACAGGGGCGTCAGCACAACACTTTGTTCTCGTCTGCCAGCTCATTTCATCACGAATTGCAGGTTTCATAAAATATTTCTAGTGGTTTCATAAAATGTTTCTAGTGTAGTGAACTTCATGTTGATTTATGACCAATAGAACGGCAATAACATGGCCAACACTTAAAAGGTATAAGAGTGAGAAGGACAGCATTCGCTCAAAAAAAAAAATAGTGAACCAGTGACTAATAGGACAGAAATTACATAGCCAATGATTAAGGTACATGGTCTTGTACATAGTAGAAAATAGGCATTACAAAATAAGATAAGCCCAATGGTAATTAGATAAGTTATTAAAAGCCCTTATTTTGTATTGTATACAGAACTGATTAACATTTCAATCAGGAGGGTTAATCTGGATTTGGAATGGCCGCTTATGTCAGGTGCACAGTCATACATTGGCGTGGTTGCTGCTGATTCTGTCAGGAGACGTGATTATTCTAGGCATGGCCTTCACCTCAAAAGGAAAGCCAAGTGGTACATGAGTAGAAGTTCTATCTCAGATACGACAAAGTACATCTGAATAAATGTTCAATTTTAAATAAGGTACGGGTTATATAGTGTTCATGGCATATTCAGAAGAGAATTATAGCTAGAAAGGTGCCACTCGAAGGCATCAGATAAAGATCAGAAGTACTGTTGAAGATAGAATACGTACTCAGCTGTATAGCTATATCATGTTTAGGATAGTGTAATAATGAGAACAGTAATCGATAAGCAATGATACTAGAGTATGTGCCAGATTAAGTAACACAAATGATTAAAGATGTAAACCAAATACATGAGACACTCAACCGAGTATGTTTCAAAATTAAACAAGATCTTTGAGCTTATTGAATTTTAAAAATAACAGAAAGGGGGAATGTGTAATGCATACATGCATTCCCTTCACATGTTTACACTAATTATTGTGAACATTTATGTGTTCAGGAATGCTCAGTAGCAGCCAGGCTACATGTACATCTGACAATTATGCGTCAGAAAGGAGCATTAGCGATAATATCATTGGAGGCAATGTTGTGCAACTTTAGAAGGAATAAGATCCCAGTATTCGCGAGTAGGTTCTTACAATTTGAGACAGTGTTCCGAGACAAATTTCTGTCACAATGTCTGCAAACGTGACATTATATCCGTCTGGCAACAGCGAACTAAACGCCCATTGGCTGAACATTTGTGTGTGTATAGGAGACGAGTGAAGTGTCCCTATTGGCTGGGGGAGAAATGTGGGGTCTCTCTTGTCCGTCAGGAAGACAGGGCGAATTGGTAGCGAGGCGCCACTCAAAACGCATGGTCGAGTAACCGGGGCGGGTCCAAAAGAACGGTCGTGAGTAAATATTCCAGCTGTTAAACAAGATAAAAAGTGAACGTATTAGTTATCAGTGAACGCCACGTGTCGTGGGCAGTTTCTATCACGAGTATGGAAAGTGAGAAATGTGTCAATGTGTTGTAAAGGGCTGAATATAACGGCGTAGCTAAGAGCCGCTATATTGGAAATTCTGCGACATGTGTTTCGAAGTATTCTTTATTAAAACGAGCATGGTACAAAACGTTGTTAACGTTTAACAACTGGCTTCCCGACACACCCCACTTCAGCATGTGAGGGTACTGGTGTGTAGTATCTGTAAGTGGTTGTTCTTTGGAAGGCGACAGATTCTACACACCAGTACCCTCACAATCAGGATCACAAACCGACATTGAACCTGGCGCCTGAGCGCTACTACTGTGCTATGACGGGCTACCGAAGCAGAAGACACCAGGTTAGTAATACAGAAACCAGAGAAGTAAGGCAGAATCGCTTCCTTCTCGCTACTGTGCCACAGAGGGCGTTGTAAGAAGATTTTGGATCACTTAGTAAAGCAAGGCACCACGGCCGTACTAGGTAGAGGTCTTGGGCACAACGAAGAGTGAGACTCAAAAATACCATTGTTGAGTCTGCATCTGTTCTGAGAGACTGTTCAACCAGGAGAGTTAATCTGGATTTGGCACGGCCGTTTATGTCAGGTGCACAGTCATATATTGGCGTGGTTGCTGTTGACTCTGTCAGTAGGTGTGATTGGTAGGGCCTTCACCTCAAAAGGAAAGCCAAGTACAAACTAGCTGGGATAACAACAGAAAGCTTTACGGGGAGTGGAAGCAATGGCGTGAGTGGTAAAATACCAGTCGCTACAGGTCGTTGAGCAGTACCTTTTTAGGATAGAAAGGACAGATGAAACAAAATTTTTGGAGGGGTTACGAGTGAAATAAGCCTTCAGTTTGAGATAGAAACCTAACAATATAATTCTAGTATATTGCAGCAGTACAAATATCTGTTGGTTAAAAAGTTTCAGAAATCAACACAAATATCATTTCCACGAAATTTTATCTCAAACAGTGTGAAATGTAAGCTATCTTTAGCGCATCAAAATATTCATATACCCAGAAGGAAAATCAACTAACTACTTACTTGTATTAACGAAGAAGTCAGTAAACACAGCTTACAAGATCTGCTTCTCTGATGATATAAGTGAATTAAGTGTTACATGATGTAGGTTATCATCTCAATTTCGTCTAGTAGTAATGGAAGAGAGGAGGCGTCACATTCATCAGGAATTGTCATACACTTAATGACATGGAGAAACGTAAATTTTGCGTAGCGCAGTACATGCAAGCACGTGCGGCAGAAGTAGAGTTACATAATAAATCCTTCATAACAGTAAAAGTATACCGAGCATCTGCAGGTAATTTTAACGTGTTGCTGCATCACGCTGAATCTCCACTGACTAACTTGACAGAAAAAAGTAGTGGTTCTTGGTGATTTGAATGTAGATTTTCCTAAGAAACCGTCCAGAAGTAACTACTAATCGTCAGGAATACTACAATTCAATTTAATTCCTACTGTACCCCTACCAACCAGTGTAGCCAATTGTCCACGAACACCCATTGATAATATCTTTACATAAAGATCTAATGAACAAAATTATACTACAAAACCAACAGTCATTGGCCTATGAGACCACGAAATGCAGCTCCTTCTCTTAAATGTTAATACTCACGTTTTCCACCTCTCGCCACATGAGGATACGTTCAGCATGGTCGAATATGATAGTTTTGCTGGTCCAGGTGTTATGCTGTAACATACAGGAGACCATCATGAATCGCGGTGACTTAGGGTAATTATTATCCCTGAATAAAAGTGTCCATTTTGTTCGTTTCACTGCGTATTTCTTTTAGTTATCTGCTGTACTGTAGCACCTCTTTCTATGTATGGTCCAGCAGTCATCAACTTATGTTACTTGGGAGTGAAACATCAAACGAAAGTTCCTTTAGTTCTTAAGTTTTGCACAACAGTGTACAAAGTGATTGCACAATGACGTCACAGATTTTCAGAGATGATGGGGTAGGGTAAATGTACCAATTTGAGATAAGTGACCGTGGTGCAGAAACGAGCGAATCGAAAGTTACAAGCAAAAATCGTTCGGTACCTCTGACAGTGGTATACATGTACTGATACTGTTGCTGCTAAGATTGTATGGCAGGTAACTTCTGAGGTGGTAGTATGGACCGAAACAAGAAAAAAGGTGTGGCAAACATGAGCTGTAAAGTGCACACCTTGAGAAGTATACTGCAAAACATCTCTTCTGCTCTAAGTTATTTTGTTTCCATATTTTAGGAGACTATACTGTTGAAAAAAACAAGCTTCCTTGAAGTTATCTACTGGCCTTTTTCTCTTTTAAAAACGTAATGTATAAGGGTGTAGTAGTCAAATAATTCCAGTGCTTCCACCAACATTGTTTACGTGCAGTAATTTTTATTTCATAAAAGAAACTTAAACAGTAGTAAGAAGGTAGGAAAAATCCATACTTCTGCTTTTCCAATATTTTACTGTTTCATTGCCTGGATAGGCTGGCGACCGTTAGAACATATTTTAAACCACTAAATGAACTTGGAACCGATTTGTCTTAGCTTCAATACAATACTATTCATACTGCGTTTCTTTTTAACCGCTGGACAAGATCTTAGGAAAAGAATTGAATAGTCTGATTTACTTATCCATTAAACACAACGCACGGTCAAATCCTGTAAAAAGGGTAACTCTGTTGATTAGCTTCTCCTATTAACAGGATTATCCTCCCGTAGTGTACTTTATTTGGAAACTAAAGTAAATTTGGTAAGAGGGTTATACGTGGCAACATGGAATTTTCTGTTACTTAGGTAAAAGCATACTAAATTACAATAGTAGTGGCAGGGTTATGGTACTATATCGACAATGTGCATTTTTCGAGCTGAGGCCACGTGCGTTTTGAGAAACGACTCTTGGGGTTGGAACCGAAAATCACTTATGAAAGCGTGGCCTAATGGAAAGCACAGACAGAGAGACGTGAGTTTGACCAGTTATTTTGAATATTGTGATTCTTAAATTGGTGTAAACATCGACCGGATGTAGGAAGTGGAAGTTCACTAAAAGGAAACACGTTATTTAAGGAATTCCGTGCAAAGATATGTAACGCTGAGATATAAACTAAACGCGTCAGAAGATTAGTGGCGCAAATGCGCAAGATGAACAATAGCACCCATATGTACTTGCCCGAAACGTTACTTAATTTAGTATTCACTAAATTTCAGGAAATATTCCAGAGTGATGACGCAAATGAAGTCAACGTTGTAAGACAGTCGCGAATGTGAGGATGAACAAGAATTATTGTTAAATTAAATTTGCTGTCTAATAAATAGTGGAGTTTATTTCTAGTACCCCCTTCTTAATCGTTAACTGTAACCAAATACAGTGTGTTACATACTAAATTTCAGTGCCAAAAATCCTGTCTGATGCATAAATAATCAACAGGGACACAAGATCGGCAACAGCCACACGATCAGAACACTTGATCTTTCCTAATTCATCCATATGTAACTTACTGGCGGCCAACTAAAACAAATTCTGATGGTTTTGACTAAATTTTGCAACCTCCAAATAACATTTTAAACATAGCGAGAGGGGGAGAGGTGAAAATTTAAGATCCATATTTAAATTAACTAAATGACGTAGAGATAATCGATCAGAAAATAGATGGTAGTGTAACAACAGTCTTTGGCTAAAGTACACTCATGTTCGTAAATTAAGGATAATGCTGACACATGGCGAAACAACGCTCTGGTGGGCGGTTTGCGGGTTTAAATCACCTCGGGGTATGACCATGCAGTGCATTTGACCTGCAGTCTCGCACGGTGGCGCTGACAGCAGTCCACATACTCAGAGGTGAGTTAGTGCATGTCATAGTACGGTGCAGCGAGTAAGTGTGCAGACGTTTTCAGACGTGCTAATGGCGACTGTGTGTTGAAAATGGCTCAAAGAACACATATTGATGACGTTATGAAGGGTAGAACACTACAGCGACTGGAGGCTGGTCAAACACAGAAGGTCGTAGCACGGCCCTCTGTGTGCCACAACGAGTGATCTCAAGATTATGGCAACGATTCCAACATACTGGAAACGTGTCCAGGCGCTGCAGTACGGGACTTCCACAGTGTATAACACCACAAGAAGACCGATATCTCACCATCAGTGCCCGAAGACGGCCACGGAGTACTGCTGGTAGCCTTGTTCGGGACCTTACTGCAGCCACTGGAACAGTTGTCTCTAGACACACAGTCAACAGACAACTGAACAGAGACCTGCAAGGTGCTTTCCACTGACCCCTGGTCACAGGAGAGCCCGTAGAGCCTGGTGTGAACAACACAGTACATGGTCATTGGAACAGTGGTCCCAGGTTATGATCACAGACGAGTACAGGTGTAATCTGAACAGTGATTCTCGCCGGGTATTCAACTGGCATGAACCAGGAACCAGATACCAACCCCTTAATGTCCTTGAAAGGGACCTGTATGGAGCTCGTGGTTTGATGGTGTGGGGTGGGTTTATGATTGATGCACATGTACCCCTGCATGTCTTTGCAACAGGAGCTGTAACAGTTCAGGTGTATCGGGACGTCATTTTGCACCAGTATGTTCGCCTTTTCAGGAGTGCAGTGGGTCGCACCTTCCTCCTGATGGATGATACCGCACGGCCCCGCCGAGCTGGTATTTTGGAGGAGTACCTTGAAACAGAAGATATTAGGCGAATGGACTGGCCTACCTGTTCTCTAGACCTAAACCCCATCGAGAATGTCTGGGATGATCTCAGTCGACGTATCGCTGCACGTCTTCAAACCCCTAGGAGACTTCAGGAGCTCCGACAGGAACTGGTGGCAAGAATGGGAGGCTATACCCCAGCAGCTGCTCGACCACCTAATGCAGAGTATGCCAACTCGTTGTGTGGCCTGTGTACATGTGGATGGTGATCATATCCCACATTGATGTCAGGGTACATGTGCAGGAAACAGTGGCGTTTTGTAGCACATGTGTTTCGGGACGGTTTTCTCAACTTATTCCCAATACCGTGGACTTGCAGATCTGTGTCGTGTGCATTCCGTATGTGCCTATGCTATTAACACCTGTTTTGTGTTGTGCCACGCTGTGTGGCACCACATTCTGCAATTATCCTTAATTTATGAGCATGAGTGTACATTATTACAAGTGTTTATTTTGAATTAAATGTAAAATGTCAGTTTGTTAGTTTCCATGTAGATAGAAAGTTTGTACAAAACCATACTGCCATTTGTTCTCAAATGACGCGTTCCATGACACATTTACAGAGAATTAACATGATTCGTTCCAACGACTGAGAATGCTATTTATACGTTCACTTATCCAAAAAGCACTAGCCTTAAATAATAACTTATCGCCTGTCGATATTTTTTGTGATCTCTCCAAGGCCTCCGATTGTTTATATCACGAAACTCTCTTAGAAAAAATTGAATTTTATGGAACTGGCAGCTTTACACACAGCTGATTTGAATCATACTTGACAAACAGAATACAAAAGGTTCTACTGAATAATTCGCACAGTGATAGAAAAGTAGTAAATTTTTGTGACTGGATTAATAAAGAAAAATCACAAAGGGAATCCCACAGGGTTGAATTCTGGGTCCACTCCTATTCCTTATACACGTTAACGGTCTTGCACTTGACATTCAACAAGCAAAATTCATACTTTCTGCAGACGACACCAGTGTTACAATAAATCCCATTAGACAGAAAGCAAAAGAAGAATCAGTAAATAATTTTTTCCAGAGAATTATCACGTGCTTGTCTCAAATTGGACTCTCCAAAATTTTTGAGAAAACACACTACATTCAGTTCTTTGCAACAAAATAAAGTTGTGCCGAAAATTGACGGACCTCATGATCAGGAGTCAGTAAGGAGGGTAGAATGCTCCGAATTTTTATGCGTACATATTGAGGAAAACTTGAAGAATATTACTGAGCTGCTCAGATAAATAAGTTCAGCTACTTTTTCTCTTCGTAAAATTGCTAATCTTCGAAACAAACGTATCACCCCAACATATTTTTCATATTTTCACTCAGTAACGTAGTACTGAATAATTTTCTGTGGTAACTCATCATTCAGAAAGAAAATATTCGTCACAAAAAAGCGAGCAGTAAGAATAATATGTGCTATTCAGCCACAGACGTAGTGTGGCCACTTCCTCAAGGAGACAGGCATTTTAATAGCGCCTTCACAATACATATTTTCACTAAAGAAATTCATCATAAATAATCCGTCACAATTTGAGAAACACAGTAATGTACATGGCAACCGTACTAGAAAGTATGACCTACATTACCCATTGTTAAAGCTGCCAGTGGCTCAGAGATGATTTTAATGTGCCAAAACAATTTTTTTTACCGTTTTCCCAATAACACAAAATGTCTGACAGACAGCAAAGCAAGTTTTAAGGGACAAATCCTTCTATTGCACTAGCGAGTTTCTACTTAAAAACTGGTGGCTAGTAAGAAAAAGGAAAAAAAATGTTTTTAAAGTGTAGATATGTGATCAGCTATAAAATCATAATGAGTTCATTAAGGTTAGCACTAATCGTATGTACATATATTGTAAATTGAGTCTTTCCACATCATTTCGATGAAAGAGTCGTTCAAAATGTCTACGGAATGGGGAACTAGCTCACTAAGGAAACTACAGATAACACCGATATGCTTACAGAAACAAGAATTCAAGCTCTAAAATGTCCTCTAATTTCACTGTACAACAATGGTCTCTCGAATTCTTTGTAAAATCATTGCAGCAAAGTCCGCAAAACGAATTTCTGGAACGCCAAAATATTTCACTGCTAAATAAGCCGGGTAAATGCTCTCTTTAACGACAGAAAGCCCAACATAAGAGGAGGGGAAAAAAATAAATAGCTACAGAACGAATGGAGGGCTTCGCAGCCTGCAACCCAATTAAGCTCCGCGAAAAAGAGGGCCGTGTTAACACTGCGGAACGCGGGGGAACGGAGGGTAGTATAGGAGAGGAGGGACAGGACAGAGCTAATGGAGGAACGACATCGAGCCCAATAAATGTTAACGCAGTTATTTCGCGTCCCGCTCAGCGCGTGCGCCAGACGAATGACCACAAATTTAGAGTGTCGGGTCCGCTTCCGGCTGGCGGGGCACGGCTCGTACGCTAGTAGTGGTCGTGGTCCGTGGTCGTGCTGTTGTAGTAGGGACAGGCGTGGCACGCCAGCCAGCGGGGAACCGTGTCTGCCCACGCACGGAGAAATGGCGGTGCGAAATGTACTCATAAATCTCTCTCCCTCCTACCGTTCGCCCTCTCTAAAATCGGCGCGCTTACACAGACACACACACACACACACACACACACACACACACACACACACATTCGTTTGGTCGTGCCTGCGAATATGGCAATACAACCTCAATAATGGAAAAACAAACTAGAAGCAGAAACAGGATGCAGTCGAAACAACTTGAATGCTTGGCTTAGAGTTAGACCACATACACGTACAGACCACGCACGCGGCCACCTCAGCCGTATTCAGCTTTGAAATGAATGTCAGAGTACATAGCAGCTGGAATAAGGTAGAGTCTCTGTAAATCCACACTGTCCAAAGTGGAGCTGATCCTGTTTCTCATTTATACACTGCCGGGGGAAAAAAACCTGAATACCAAGAAATAATTAATGTGGAGTAATGAAATTTCGAGAATACGTTTGCCTAGGTAACATATTTAAATGTTTAACATTTTCAAATTGACAGGTTGCTTTATGTGTCAGATAAAAAAATTGCAAACGTGGAATGTTAGTATACTAGGTTAAGCACCACAATGTTGAAATCAAACAGGCGGACGTAAATGTATTGAGTCACATTGCTCACGGGTGACCGTTAGCACGATGGAATTCCGTGCCTGTTGCACATGGTCGTCGCCCGCATCTCGTGGTCGTGCGGTAGCGTTCTCGCTTCCCACGCCCAGGCTCCCGGGTTCTATTCCCGGCGGGGTCAGGGATTTTCTCTGCCTCGTGATGGCTGGGTGTTGTGTGATGTACTTAGGTTAGTTAGGTTTAAGTAGTTCTAAGTTCTAGGCGACTGATGACCATAGATATTAAGTCCCATAGTGCTCAGAGCCATTTGAACCATTTTTTGTTTTTTTTGCACATGGTCGGTTAATACAGACGCGGTTAATGCTCTTAGTGGATGACGCTGGAATTGTCATCTGATGATGTTCCACGTGTTTTCGATTGGAGAAATATCTGGTGGTCGTGCAGGCCAAGGCAATATGTCGACAGCCCTGTACAGCATGTTCGGCTACAACCGCGGCATGTGGGCGAGCGTTATCCTGTTGGAAAACATCACCTGGAATGCTGTTCATGAACGGCAGCGTAACACGTCGAATCACCAGATTGACGACAGAGTGCGTCGGATAACCATTGCGTCGGATAACTGCTGCATGTGAGCGAGCGTTATCCTGTTGGAATATACCACCTGGAATGCTGCTCATTAACGGCACGGATAACCACGAGTGTGCTCTTGCTGCCATACATAACAGCAGTACAGAACATAACGTGATGTTTAGGTTCAGAAGGCACAGCCATCAATGGTATTAAGGCGGAAGCACCTTTCGTCAAAAAACACAACAGACCTGCCCTCCCAACTCCCAAGGAACCCTCGCCACATATGACTGAAGTCGCACATGGCAGTTGCTTGAGGTCAGTGGAATGCATGCTACAGGGCGTCTGACTGCGAGGTGCCCAGGAAGTAACGAGTTTTTAACAGTTAGTTGTCTCACTGTGGTGCCAACTGCTGCTTAAATTTCTGCTGCAGATGCACAACGATGCGCAAGAGCCAAACGGCAAACACGATACTCTTCCCTTTCGATAGTGCCACGTAGTTACCTAGAGCCCGGTCATTTTGCGACCGTACATTGTTGTTAACATAATTGCCAGCAATAATGGACAGTGGCTACATTCCTGCCAGGTCTTTCTGCAGTACCGCAGCAGGAACATTCAGCTTCTCCTAGCACTATTACACGACCTCGTTCATACTTAGTGAGGTGCTGATAATGGCGTCTTTGTCACCTTAAAGGCTTTCTTGTCTAACATCAACTCAGCGTGTTCAATCTCTAAGGTAACTGAAGCTCACGATCGTTAGAGCACGTATTTAAAGAAAACCTGATTCGCATCCTCATGCTGCCGCTGCTTGCACCACTCTTATGTGACTGGCGTGGAATCTGAATATACATCATCTTTCAGATTATAATGGTACTCGAATTACGCAACCATTACGGCACCTCACCTGAGCCTCTCGATACCACTAATATTCTACTGTGTTTTTGTTAACTACTTAACATATTTCTGAGACAATATTCAGATTTGATTTCACTTTTGATACATCGATACGTTTATATTGCAATGATATTATTCTTATGCGTATTCTTTCTTTCGTCACTATGATCTTTGACGTACATGTAACTCAGATTTTTGGGCGCGTAAGCGATAGTAAGTTGGTTGTTATCTTCTTAGAGAGTTGGACGTTGAGAAAGTCAAGTCTTGGACGTCATGTTGGAAAGATGCATATTGTAGTTGGCTTATAAAATGTGAGGAAGATGTTTTCAAGTATGTTTTGTATTGTGAAGTGATGCTTTGTGTTTACGTGATATTGCAATAAAAGCAATAAAAAGGAAGTGCAACTTAATTTCGGAGTGCTGATTATTTTTTTACATCACCATTGTCCAGCAAAAGTGTAATCTTCAAGGATGGTTAGTGAAGCGCATCTACTTAACTTTTGAATATAGCAGAATAAAACCTAGGCCTCTTTGCATCCGAGCTTGGAATGATAACCACCTTGATTTTCAACGGTTGAGCCATGATTTTACGACAAGACCAGCGTGGGAAATACAAAAATATGAGTGCCTACTTTTTTTTATTATTACATGAAATGACTTTACTAACTGTACTCTAATGACACCTGCCACATGATATGACTGTTGTTGTCCGAAAATGTAGTATTTACCAGGGTGAGAAACATCTCAATCGTTATTAAATTCTGACCTTTGTTGTGGTAGGGTTGTTAGAAGATGTAGAAACACGCACACCGATTTTCGTTTATGACACACAAGTCCTTCTTGGTTTTGCTACTTTTTTCCGTCACATTGGTAAACCATATTGACAATCACTTTTCTGAGACTCTGTCGTTATCAGGATGCACAGCACATTACGAAACGTATTGAGAGATGGTATTATGCACTTAAACAAGACAAACTATCCAATAAACGTCGGCTCTAAATTGCATAGCCTAAGACATGGGTTCCCAACATTTCTAAGAGCATTTCCCTTGACTTCCATTAGATACTAGCTAGTACCTTCACTCCCTCAACCATCCTCAACATTAGCGGCAGACTACACTGTGGAATGAAATATAATATCCTTTAGGCTGGCCGCAAGATGAGACCCAGGTCCGTGAGGTGACGCAGGGTGACTCATGGTGAGTTTTTGCGAACCACACAACTGAATGGTCCTGCGCACGATAGAGCGCAGCGTGAAGTGACGCAGTTCCTGCGCTCGGTGACCCTGCGGAACGCAGTCTCCTGTACGCAGTTTAGGCGGGCCGCAAGATGAGACCCAGGTCCGTGAGGTGACGCAGGGTGACTCATGGTGAGTTTTTGCGAACCACACAACTGAATGGTCCTGCGCACGTTAGAGCGCAGCGTGACGTGACGCAGTTCCTGTGCTTGGTGACCCTGCGGACCGCAGTCTCCTGTATGCAGTTTAGGCTGGCCGCAAAATGAGACGCAGGTTCGTGAGGTGACACAAGGTGACTCGGGGTGAGTTTTTGCGAACCACACAACTGAATGGTCCTGCGCACGTTAGAGCGCAGCGTGACGTGACGCAGTTCCTGCGCTTGGTGACCCTGCGGACCGCAGTCTCCTGTACGCAGTTTAGGCGGGCCGCAAGATGAGACGCAGGTCCGTGAGGTGACGCAGGGTGACTCATGGTGAGTTTTTGTGAACTACACAACTGAATGGTCCTGCTCACGTTAGAGCGCAGCGTGACGTGACGCAGTTCCAGCGCTTGGTGTCCCTGCAGAGCGCAGTCTCCTGTACGCAGTTTAGGCGGGCCGCAAGATGAGACACAGGTCCGTGAGGTGACGCAGGGTGACTCATGGTGAGTTTTTACGAACCACACAACTGAATGGTCCTGCGCACGTTACAGCGCAGCGTGACGTGACGCAGTTCCTGCGCTTGGTGACCCTGTGGACCACAGTCTCCTGTACGCAGTTTAGATGGACCCCAAGATGAGACGCAGGTCCGTGAGGTGACGCAGGGTCACTCACGGTGAGTTTTTGCGAACCACACAACTGAATGGTCCTGCGCACGTTAGAGCACAGCGTGACGTGACGCAGTTCCTGCGCTTGGTGACCCTGTGGAACGCAGTCTCCTGTACGCAGTTTAGGCGGGCCCCAAGATGAGACGCAGGTTCGTGAGGTGACACAGGGTGACTCATGGTGAGTTTTTGCGAACCACACAACTGAATGGTCCTGCGAACGTTAGAGCGCAGCGTGACGTGATGCAGTTCCTGCGCTCGGTGACCCTGTGGACCGCAGTCTAATGTACGCAGTTTAGGCTGGCCGCAAGATGAGACACAGGTCCGTGAGGTGACGCAGGGTGACTCATGGTGAGTTTTTGCAAACCACACAACTGAATGGTCCTGCGCACGTTAGAGCGCAGCGTGACGTGACACAGTTCCTGCGCTTGGTGACCCTGTGGACCGCAGTCTCCTGTACGCAGTTTAGGCGGGCCCCAAGACGAGACGCAGGTCCGTGAGGTGACGCAGGGTCACTCACGGTGAGTTTTTGCCAACCACACAACTGAATGGTCCTGCACACGTTAGAGCACAGCGTGACGTGAGGCAGTTCCTGCGCTTGGTGACCCTGCGGACCGCAGTCTCCTGTACGCAGTTTAGGCGGGCCGCAAGATGAGACATAGGTCCATGAGGTCACGTAGGGTGACTCATGGTGAGTTTTTGTGAACCACACAACTGAATGGTCCTGCGCACGTTAGAGCGCAGCGAGACGTGGCGCAGTTCCAGCGCTTGGTGACCCTGCAGAGCGCAGTCTCCTGTACGCAGTTTAGGCGGGCCGCAAGATGAGACACAGGTCCGTGAGGTGACGCAGGCTGACTCATGGTGAGTTTTTGTGAACCACACAACTGAATGGTCCTGCGCACGTTAGAGCGCAGCGTGACGTGACGCAGTTCCTGCGCTTGGTGACCCTGCGGACCGCAGTCTCCTGTACGCTGTTTAGGCGGGCCCCAAGATGAGACGCGGGTCCGTGAGGTGACGCAGGCTGACTCATGGTGAGTTTTTGTGAACCACACAACTGAATGGTCCTGAGCACGTTAGAGCGCAGCGTGACGTGACGCAGTTCCTGCGCTTGGTGACCCTGTGGACCGCAGTCTCCTGAACGCAGTTTAGGCGGGCCCCAAGATGAGACGCAGGTCCGTGAGGTGACACAGGGTGACTCATGGTGAGTTTTTACGAACCACACATCTGAAAGGCCCTGCGCATGTTAGAGCGCAGCGTGACGTGACGCATTTCCTGTGCTTGGTGACCCTGTGGACCGCAGTCTCCTGTACGCAGTTTAGGCGGGCCGCAAGATGTGACACAGGTCCGTGAGGTGACGCAGGGTGACTCATGGTGAGTTTTTGCGAACCACACAACTGACCGGTCCTGCACACGTTAGAGCGCAGCGTGACGTGACGCAGTTCCTGCACTTGGTGACCCTGCGGACCGCAGTCTCCTGTAAGCAGTTTAGGCGGGACCCAAGATGAGACGCGGGTCCGTGAGGTGTCGCAGGGTGACTCATGGTGAGTTTTTGGGAACCACACAACTGAATGGTCCTGCGCAAGTTAGAGCGAAGTGTGACGTGACGCAGTTCCTGCACTTGGTGACCCTGTGGACCGCAGTCTCCTGTATGCAGTTTAGGCGGGCCGCAAGATGAGACACAGGTCCGTGAGGTGACGCAGGGTGACTCATGGTGAGTTTTTGCGAACCACACAACTGAATGGTCCTGCGCACATTAGAGCGCAGCGGGACATGACGCAGTTCCTGCGCTTGGTGACCCTGCAGACCGCAGTCTCCTGTACGCTGTTTAGGCGGGCCCCAAGATGAGACGCAGGTCCGTGAGGTGTCGCAGGGTGACTCATGGTGAGTTTTTGCGAACCACACAACTGTATGGTCCTGCGCACGTTAGAGCGCAGCATGACGTGACGCAGATCCTGTGCTTGGTGACCCTGTGGACCGCAGTCTCCTGTACACAGTTTAGACGTGCCGCAAGATGAGACACAGGTCCGTGAGGTGACGCAGGGTGACTCATGGTGAGTTTTTGCGAACCACACAACTGAATGGTCCTGCACACGTTAGAGCGCAGCGTGACGTGACGCAGTTCCTGCGCTTGGTGACCCTGCGGACCGCAGTCTCCTGTACGCTGTTTAGGCGGGCCCCAAGATGAGACGCAGGTCCGTGAGGTGTCGCAGGGTGACTCATGGTGAGTTTTTGCGAACCACACAACTGTATGGTCCTGCGCACGTTAGAGCGCAGCGTGACGTGACGCAGATCCTGTGCTTGGTGACCCTGTGGACCGCAGTCTCCTGTACACAGTTTAGACGTGCCGCAAGATGAGACACAGGTCCGTGAGGTGACGCAGGGTGACTCATGGTGAGTTTTTGCGAACCACACAACTGAATGGTCCTGCACACGTTAGAGCGCAGCGTGACGTGACGCAGTTCCTGCGCTTGGTGACCCTGCGGACCGCAGTCTCCTGTACGCTGTTTAGGCAGGCCCCAAGATGAGACGCGGGTCCGTGAGGTGACGCAGGCTGACTCATGGTGAGTTTTTGTGAACCACACAACTGAATGGTCCTGCGCACGTTAAAGCGCAGCGTGACGTGACGCAGTTCCTGCGCTTGGTGACCCTGTGGACCGCAGTCTCCTGTACGCAGTTTAGGCGGTCCCCAAGATGAGAGGCAGGTCCGTGAGGTGACGCAGGGTGACTCATGGTTGTGTTTTTGCGAACCACACAACTGAATGGTCCTGCACACGTTAGAGCGCAGCGTGATGTGACGCAGTTCCTGCGCTTGGTGACCCTGCGGACCGCAGTCTCCTGTACGCAGTTTAGGCGGGCCCCAAGATGAGACGCGGGTCCGTGAGGTGTCGCAGGGTGACTCATGATGAGTTTTTGCGAACCACACAACAGAATGGTCCTGCGCACGTTAGAGCGCATCGTGACGAGACGCAGTTCCTGCGCTTGGTGACCCTGTCAACCGCAGTCTCCTGTACGCAGTTTAGGCGGGCCGCAAGATGAGACACAGGTCCGTGAGGTGACGCAGGGTGACTCATGGTGAGTTTTTGCGAACCACAGAACTGAATGGTCCTGCGCACGTTAGAGCGCAGCGTGACGTGACGCAGTTCCTGCGCTTGGTGACCCTGTGGACCGCAGTCTCCTGTACGCAGTTTAGGCGGGCCGCAAGATGAGACACAGGTCCGTGAGGTGACGCAGGGTGACTCATGGTGAGTTTTTGCGAACCACACAACTGAATGGTTCTGCGAACGTTAGAGCGCAGCGTGACGGGATGCAGTTCCTGCGCTCGGTGACCCTGTGGACCGCAGTCTAATGTACGCAGTTTAGGCTGGCCGCAAGATGAGACACAGGTCCGTGAGGTGACGCAGGGTGACTCATGGTGAGTTTTTGCAAACCACACAACTGAATGGTCCTGCGCACGTTAGAGCGCAGCGTGACGTGACACAGTTCCTGCGCTTGGTGACCCTGTGGGCCGCAGTCTCCTGTACGCAGTTTAGGCGGGCCCCAAGACGAGACGCAGGTCCGTGAGGTGACGCAGGGTCACTCACGGTGAGTTTTTGCGAACCACACAACTGAATGGTCCTGCACACGTTAGAGCACAGCATGACGTGAGGCAGTTCCTGCGCTTGGTGACACTGCGGTCCGCAGTCTCCTGTACGCAGTTTAGGCGGGCCGCAAGATGAGACATAGGTCCGTGAGGTCACGTAGGGTGACTCATGGTGAGTTTTTGTGAACCACACAACTGAATGGTCCTGCGCACGTTAGAGCGCAGCGTGACGTGACGCAGTTCCAGCGCTTGGTGACCCTGCAGAGCGCAGTCTCCTGTACGCAGTTTAGGCGGGCCGCAAGATGAGACACAGGTCCGTGAGGTGACGCAGGGTGACTCATGGTGAGTTTTTGCGAACCACACAACTGAATGGTCCTGCGCACGTTAGAGTGCAGCGTGACGTGACGCAGTTCCTGCGCTTGGTGACCCTGTGGACCACAGTCTCCTGTACGCAGTTTAGATGGCCCCAAGATGAGACGCAGGTCCGTGAGGTGACGGAGGGTCACTCACGGTGAGTTTTTGCGAACCACACAACTGAATGGTCCTGCGCATGTTAGAGCACAGCGTGACGTGACGCAGTTCCTGCGCTTGGTGACCCTGCGGACCGCAGTGTCCTGTACGCAGTTTAGGCTTGCCGCAAGATGAGACGCAGGTCCGTGAGGTGACGCAGGGTGACTCATGGTGAGTTTTTGCGAACCACACAACTGAATGGTCCTGCGCATGTTAGAGCGCAGCGTGACGTGACGCATTTCCTGTGCTTGGTGACCCTGTGGACCGCAGTCTCCTGTACGCAGTTTAGGCGGGCCGCAAGATGTGACACAGGTCCGTGAGGTGACGCAGGGTGACTCATGGTGAGTTTTTGCGAACCACACAACTGAACGGTCCTGCACACGTTAGAGCGCAGCGTGACGTGACGCAGTTCCTGCACTTGGTGACCCTGCGGACCGCAGTCTCCTGTACGCAGTTTAGGCGGGACCCAAGATGAGACGCGGGTCCGTGAGGTGTCGCAGGGTGACTCATGGTGAGTTTTTGCGAACCACACAACTGAATGGTCCTGCGCAAGTTAGAGCGAAGTGTGACGTGACGCAGTTCCTGCACTTGGTGACCCTGTGGACCGCAGTCTCCTGTATGCAGTTTAGGCGGGCCGCAAGACGAGACACAGGTCCGTGAGGTGACGCAGGGTGACTCATGGTGAGTTTTTGTGAACCACACAACTGAATGGTCCTGAGCACGTTAGAGCGCAGCGTGACGTGACGCAGATCCTGTGCTTGGTGACCCTGTGGACCGCTGTCTCCTGTACACAGTTTAGACGTGCCGCAAGATGAGACATAGGTCCGTGAGGTGACGCAGGGTGACTCATGGTGAGTTTTTGCGAACCACACAACTGAATGGTCCTGCACACCTTAGAGCGCAGCGTGACGTGACGCAGTTCCTGCGCTTGGTGACCCTGCGGACCGCAGTCTCCTGTACGCTGTTTAGGCAGGCCCCAAGATGAGACGCGGGTCCGTGAGGTGACGCAGGCTGACTCACGGTGAGTTTTTGTGAACCACACAACTGAATGGTCCTGCGCACGTTAGAGCGCAGCGTGACGTGACGCAGTTCCTGCGCTTGGTGACCCTGCGGACCGCAGTCTCCTGTACGCAGTTTAGGCGGTCCCCAAGATGAGAGGCAGGTCCGTGAGGTGACGCAGGGTGACTCATGGTTGTGATTTTGCGAACCACACAACTGAATGGTCCTGCACACGTTAGAGCGCAGCGTGATGTGACGCAGTTCCTGCGCTTGGTGACCCTGCGGACCGCAGTCTCCTGTACGCAGTTTAGGCGGGCCCCAAGATGAGACGCGGGTCCGTGAGGTGTCGCAGGGTGACTCATGATGAGTTTTTGCGAACCACACAACAGAATGGTCCTGCGCACGTTAGAGCGCATCGTGACGAGACGCAGTTCCTGCGCTTGGTGACCCTGTCGACCGCAGTCTCCTGTACGCAGTTTAGGTGGGCCGCAAGATGAGACACAGGTCCGTGAGGTGACGCAGGGTGACTCATGGTGAGTTTTTGCGAACCACACAACTGAATGGTCCTGCACACGTTAGAGCGCAGCGTGACGTGACGCAGTTCCTGCGCTTGGTGACCCTGTGGACCGCAGTCTCCTGAACGCAGTTTAGGCGGGCCCCAAGATGAGACGCAGGTCCGTGAGGTGACACAGGGTGACTCATGGTGAGTTTTTACGAACCACACATCTGAAAGGTCCTGCGCATGTTAGAGCGCAGCGTGACGTGACGCATTTCCTGTGCTTGGTGACCCTGTGGACCGCAGTCTCCTGTACGCAGTTTAGGCGGGCCGCAAGATGTGACACAGGTCCGTGAGGTGATGCAGGGTGACTCATGGTGAGTTTTTGCGAACCACACAACTGACCGGTCCTGCACACGTTAGGGCGCAGCGTGACGTGACGCAGTTCCTGCACTTGGTGACCCTGCGGACCGCAGTCTCCTGTAAGCAGTTTAGGCGGGACCCAAGATGAGACGCGGGTCCGTGAGGTGTCGCAGGGTGACTCATGGTGAGTTTTTGGGGACCACACAACTGAATGGTCCTGCGCAAGTTAGAGCGAAGTGTGACGTGACGCAGTTCCTGCACTTGGTGACCCTGTGGACCGCAGTCTCCTGTATGCAGTTTAGGCGGGCCGCAAGAAGAGACACAGGTCCGTGAGGTGACGCAGGTTGACTCATGGTGAGTTTTTGCGAACCACACAACTGAATGGTCCTGCACACGTTAGAGCGCAGCGTGATGTGACGCAGTTCCTGCGCTTGGTGACCCTGCGGACCGCAGTCTCCTGTACGCAGTTTAGGCGGGCCCCAAGATGAGACGCGGGTCCGTGAGGTGCCGCAGGGTGACTCATGATGAGTTTTTGCGAACCACACAACAGAATGGTCCTGCGCACGTTAGAGCGCATCGTGACGAGACGCAGTTCCTGCGCTTGGTGACCCTGTCGACCGCAGTCTCCTGTACGCAGTTTAGGCGGGCCGCAAGATGAGACACAGGTCCGTGAGGTGACGCAGGGTGACTCATGGTGAGTTTTTGCGAACCACAGAACTGAATGGTCCTGTGCACGTTAGAGCGCAGGGTGACGTGATGCAGTTCCTGCGCTTGGTGACCCTGTGGACCGCAGTCTCCTGTACGCAGTTTAGGCGGGCCGCAAGATGAGACACAGGTCTGTGAGGTGACGCAGGGTGACTCATGGTGAGTTTTTGCGAACCACACAACTGAATGGTCCTGCGAACGTTAGAGCGCAGCGTGACGTGATGCAGTTCCTGCGCTCGGTGACCCTGTGGACCGCAGTCTAATGTACGCAGTTTAGGCTGGCCGCAAGATGAGACACAGGTCCGTGAGGTGACGCAGGGTGACTCATGGTGAGTTTTTGCAAACCACACAACTGAATGGTCCTGCGCACGTTAGAGCGCAGCGTGACGTGACACAGTTCCTGCGCTTGGTGACCCTGTGGACCGCAGTCTCCTGTACGCAGTTTAGGCGGGCCCCAAGACGAGACACAGGTCCGTGAGGTGACGCAGGGTCACTCACGGTGAGTTTTTGCGAACCACACAACTGAATGGTCCTGCACACGTTAGAGCACAGCGTGACGTGAGGCAGTTCCTACGCTTGGTGACCCTGCGGACCGCAGTCTCCTGTACGCAGTTTAGGCGGGCCGCAAGATGAGACATAGGTCCGTGAGGTCACGTAGGGTGACTCATGGTGAGTTTTTGCGAACCACACAACTGAATGGTCCTGCGCATGTTAGAGCGCAGCGTGACGTGACGCATTTCCTGTGCTTGGTGACCCTGTGGACCGCAGTCTCCTGTACGCAGTTTAGGCGGGCCGCAAGATGTGACACAGGTCCGTGAGGTGACGCAGGGTGACTCATGGTGAGTTTTTGCGAACCACACAACTGAACGGTCCTGCACACGTTAGAGCGCAGCGTGACGTGACGCAGTTCCTGCACTTGGTGACCCTGCGGACCGCAGTCTCCTGTACGCAGTTTAGGCGGGACCCAAGATGAGACGCGGGTTCGTGAGGTGTCGCAGGGTGACTCATGGTGAGTTTTTGCGAACCACACAACTGAATGGTCCTGCGCAAGTTAGAGCGAAGTGTGACGTGATGCAGTTCCTGCACTTGGTGACCCTGCGGACCGCAGTCTCCTGTATGCAGTTTAGGCGGGCCGCAAGATGAGACACAGGTCCGTGAGGTGACGCAGGGTGACTCATGGTGAGTTTTTGCGAACCACACAACTGAATGGTCCTGCACACGTTAGAGCGCAGCGTGACGTGACGCAGTTCCTGCGCTTGGTGACCCTGTGGACCGCAGTCTCCTGAACGCAGTTTAGGCGGGCCCCAAGATGAGACGCAGGTCCGTGAGGTGACACAGGGTGACTCATGGTGAGTTTTTACGAACCACACATCTGAAAGGTCCTGCGCATGTTAGAGCGCAGCGTGACGTGACGCATTTCCTGTGCTTGGTGACCCTGTGGACCGCAGTCTCCTGTACGCAGTTTAGGCGGGCCGCAAGATGTGACACAGGTCCGTGAGGTGATGCAGGGTGACTCATGGTGAGTTTTTGCGAACCACACAACTGACCGGTCCTGCACACGTTAGGGCGCAGCGTGACGTGACGCAGTTCCTGCACTTGGTGACCCTGCGGACCGCAGTCTCCTGTAAGCAGTTTAGGCGGGACCCAAGATGAGACGCGGGTCCGTGAGGTGTCGCAGGGTGACTCATGGTGAGTTTTTGGGAACCACACAACTGAATGGTCCTGCGCAAGTTAGAGCGAAGTGTGACGTGACGCAGTTCCTGCACTTGGTGACCCTGTGGACCGCAGTCTCCTGTATGCAGTTTAGGCGGGCCGCAAGAAGAGACACAGGTCCGTGAGGTGACGCAGGTTGACTCATGGTGAGTTTTTGCGAACCACACATCTGAATGGTCCTGCGCACGTTAGAGCGCAGCGGGACATGACGCAGTTCCTGCGCTTGGTGACCCTGCAGACCGCAGTCTCCTGTACGCTGTTTAGGCGGGCCCCAAGATGAGACGCAGGTCCGTGAGGTGTCGCAGGGTGACTCATGGTGAGTTTTTGCGAACCACACAACTGTATGGTCCTGCGCACGTTAGAGCGCAGCGTGACGTGACGCAGATCCTGTGCTTGGTGACCCTGTGGACCGCAGTCTCCTGTACACAGTTTAGGCGTGCCGCAAGATGAGACACAGGTCCGTGAGGTGACGCAGGGTGACTCATGGTGAGTTTTTGCGAACCACACAACTGAATGGTCCTGCACACGTTAGAGCGCAGCGTGACGTGACGCAGTTCCTGCGCTTGGTGACCCTGCGGACCGCAGTCTCCTGTACGCTGTTTAGGCGGGCCCCAAGATGAGACGCGGGTCCGTGAGGTGACGCAGGCTGACTCATGGTGAGTTTTTGTGAACCACACAACTGAATGGTCCTGCGCACGTTAGAGCGCAGCGTGACGTGACGCAGTTCCTGCGCTTGGTGACCCTGCGGACCGCAGTCTCCTGTACGCAGTTTAGGCGGTCCCCAAGATGAGAGGCAGGTCCGTGAGGTGACGCAGGGTGACTCATGGTTGTGTTTTTGCGAACCACACAACTGAATGGTCCTGCACACGTTAGAGCGCAGCGTGATGTGACGCAGTTCCTGCGCTTGGTGACCCTGCGGACCGCAGTCTCCTGTACGCAGTTTAGGCGGGCCCCAAGATGAGACGCGGGTCCGTGAGGTGTCGCAGGGTGACTCAGGATGAGTTTTTGCGAACCACACAACAGAATGGTCCTGCGCACGTTAGAGCGCATCGTGACGAGACGCAGTTCCTGCGCTTGGTGACCCTGTCGACCGCAGTCTCCTGTACGCAGTTTAGGCGGGCCGCAAGATGAGACACAGGTCCGTGAGGTGACGCAGGGTGACTCATGGTGAGTTTTTGCGAACCACAGAACTGAATGGTCCTGTGCACGTTAGAGCGCAGGGTGACGTGACGCAGTTCCTGCGCTTGGTGACCCTCTGGACCGCAGTCTCCTGTACGCAGTTTAGGCGGGCCGCAAGATGAGACACAGGTCCGTGAGGTGACGCAGGGTGACTCATGGTGAGTTTTTGCGAACCACACAACTGAATGGTCCTGCGAACGTTAGAGCGCAGTGTGACGTGATGCAGTTCCTGCGCTCGGTGACCCTGTGGACCGCAGTCTAATGTACGCAGTTTAGGCTGGCCGCAAGATGAGACACAGGTCCGTGAGGTGACGCAGGGTGACTCATGGTGAGTTTTTGCAAACCACACAACTGAATGGTCCTGCACACGTTAGAGCGCAGCGTGACGTGACACAGTTCCTGCGCTTGGTGACCCTGTGGACCGCAGTCTCCTGTACGCAGTTTAGGCGGGCCCCAAGACGAGACACAGGTCCGTGAGGTGACGCAGGGTCACTCACGGTGAGTTTTTGCGAACCACACAACTGAATGGTCCTGCACACGTTAGAGCACAGCGTGACGTGAGGCAGTTCCTGCGCTTGGTGACCCTGCGGACCGCAGTCTCCTGTACGCAGTTTAGGCGGGCCGCAAGATGAGACATAGGTCCGTGAGGTCACGTAGGGTGACTCATGGTGAGTTTTTGTGAACCACACAACTGAATGGTCCTGCGCACGTTAGAGCGCAGCGTGACAAGACGCAGTTCCAGCGCTTGGTGACCCTGCAGTGCGCAGTCTCCTGTACGCAGTTTAGGCGGGCCGCAAGATGAGACACAGGTCCGTGAGGTGACGCAGGGTGACTCATGGTGAGTTTTTGCGAACCACACAACTGAATGGTCCTGCGCACGTTAGAGCGCAGCGTGACGTGACGCAGTTCCTGCGCTTGGTGACCCTGTGGACCACAGTCTCCTGTACGCAGTTTAGATGGCCCCAAGATGAGACGCAGGTCCGTGAGGTGACGGAGGGTCACTCACGGTGAGTTTTTGCGAACCACACAACTGAATGGTCCTGCGCATGTTAGAGCACAGCGTGACGTGACGCAGTTCCTGCGCTTGGTGACCCTAAGGACCGCAGTGTCCTGTACGCAGTTTAGGCTTGCCACAAGATGAGACGCAGGTCCGTGAGGTGACGCAGGGTGACTCATGGTGAGTTTTTGCGAACCACACAACTGAATGGTCCTGCGCATGTTAGAGCGCAGCGTGACGTGACGCATTTCCTGTGCTTGGTGACCCTGTGGACCGCAGTCTCCTGTACGCAGTTTAGGCGGGCCGCAAGATGTGACACAGGTCCGTGAGGTGATGCAGGGTGACTCATGGTGAGTTTTTGCGAACCACACAACTGACCGGTCCTGCACACGTTAGAGCGCAGCGTGACGTGACGCAGTTCCTGCACTTGGTGACCCTGCGGACCGCAGTCTCCTGTATGCAGTTTAGGCGGGCTGCAAGATGAGACACAGGTCCGTGAGGTGACGCAGGGTGACTCATGGTGAGTTTTTGCGAACCACACAACTGAATGGTCCTGCACACGTTAGAGCGCAGCGTGACGTGACGCAGTTCCTGCGCTTGGTGACCCTGCGGACCGCAGTCTCCTGTATGCAGTTTAGGCGGGCCGCAAGATGAGACACAGGTCCGTGAGGTGACGCAGGGTGACTCATGGTGAGTTTTTGCGAACCACACAACTGAATGGTCCTGCACACGTTAGAGCGCAGCGTGACGTGACGCAGTTCCTGCGCTTGGTGACCCTGCGGACCGCAGTCTCCTGTACGCTGTTTAGGCGGGCCCCAAGATGAGACGCGGGTCCGTGAGGTGACGCAGGCTGACTCATGGTGAGTTTTTGTGAACCACACAACTGAATGGTCCTGAGCACGTTAGAGCGCAGCGTGACGTGACGCAGTTCCTGCGCTTGGTGACCCTGTGGACCGCAGTCTCCTGAACGCAGTTTAGGCGGGCCCCAAGATGAGACGCAGGTCCGTGAGGTGACACAGGGTGACTCATGGTGAGTTTTTACGAACCACACATCTGAAAGGTCCTGCGCATGTTAGAGCGCAGCGTGACGTGACGCATTTCCTGTGCTTGGTGACCCTGTGGACCGCAGTCTCCTGTACGCAGTTTAGGCGGGCCGCAAGATGTGACACAGGTCCGTGAGGTGATGCAGGGTGACTCATGGTGAGTTTTTGCGAACCACACAACTGACCGGTCCTGCACACGTTAGAGCGCAGCGTGACGTGACGCAGTTCCTGCACTTGGTGACCCTGCGGACCGCAGTCTCCTGTAAGCAGTTTAGGCGGGACCCAAGATGAGACGCGGGTCCGTGAGGTGTTGCAGGGTGACTCATGGTGAGTTTTTGGGAACCACACAACTGAATGGTCCTGCGCAAGTTAGAGCGAAGTGTGACGTGACGCAGTTCCTGCACTTGGTGACCCTGTGGACCGCAGTCTCCTGTATGCAGTTTAGGCGGGCCGCAAGAAGAGACACAGGTCCGTGAGGTGACGCAGGTTGACTCATGGTGAGTTTTTGCGAACCACACAACTGAATGGTCCTGAGCACGTTAGAGCGCAGCGGGACATGACGCAGTTCCTGCGCTTGGTGACCCTGCAGACCGCAGTCTCCTGTACGCTGTTTAGGCGGGCCCCAAGATGAGACGCAGGTCCGTGAGGTGACACAGGGTGACTCATGGTGAGTTTTTACGAACCACACATCTGAAAGGTCCTGCGCATGTTAGAGCGCAGCGTGACGTGACGCATTTCCTGTGCTTGGTGACCCTGTGGACCGCAGTCTCCTGTACGCAGTTTAGGCGGGCCGCAAGATGTGACACAGGTCCGTGAGGTGATGCAGGGTGACTCATGGTGAGTTTTTGCGAACCACACAACTGACCGGTCCTGCACACGTTAGAGCGCAGCGTGACGTGACGCAGTTCCTGCACTTGGTGACCCTGCGGACCGCAGTCTCCTGTAAGCAGTTTAGGCGGGACCCAAGATGAGACGCGGGTCCGTGAGGTGTTGCAGGGTGACTCATGGTGAGTTTTTGGGAACCACACAACTGAATGGTCCTGCGCAAGTTAGAGCGAAGTGTGACGTGACGCAGTTCCTGCACTTGGTGACCCTGTGGACCGCAGTCTCCTGTATGCAGTTTAGGCGGGCCGCAAGAAGAGACACAGGTCCGTGAGGTGACGCAGGTTGACTCATGGTGAGTTTTTGCGAACCACACAACTGAATGGTCCTGCGCACGTTAGAGCGCAGCGGGACATGACGCAGTTCCTGCGCTTGGTGACCCTGCAGACCGCAGTCTCCTGTACGCTGTTTAGGCGGGCCCCAAGATGAGACGCAGGTCCGTGAGGTGTCGCAGGGTGACTCATGGTGAGTTTTTGCGAACCACACAACTGTATGGTCCTGCGCACGTTAGAGCGCAGCGTGACGTGACGCAGATCCTGTGCTTGGTGACCCTGTGGACCGCAGTCTCCTGTACACAGTTTAGGCGTGCCGCAAGATGAGACACAGGTCCGTGAGGTGACGCAGGGTGACTCATGGTGAGTTTTTGCGAACCACACAACTGAATGGTCCTGCACACGTTAGAGCGCAGCGTGACGTGACGCAGTTCCTGCGCTTGGTGACCCTGCGGACCGCAGTCTCCTGTACGCTGTTTAGGCGGGCCCCAAGATGAGACGCGGGTCCGTGAGGTGACGCAGGCTGACTCATGGTGAGTTTTTGTGAACCACACAACTGAATGGTCCTGCGCACGTTAGAGCGCAGCGTGACGTGACGCAGTTCCTGCGCTTGGTGACCCTGTGGACCGCAGTCTCCTGTGAGCAGTTTAGGCGGTCCCCAAGATGAGAGGCAGGTCCGTGAGGTGACGCAGGGTGACTCATGGTTGTGTTTTTGCGAACCACACAACTGAATGGTCCTGCACACGTTAGAGCGCAGCGTGATGTGACACAGTTCCTGCGCTTGGTGACCCTGCGGACCGCAGTCTCCTGTACGCAGTTTAGGCGGGCCCCAAGATGAGACGCGGGTCCGTGAGGTGTCGCAGGGTGACTCATGATGAGTTTTTGCGAACCACACAACAGAATGGTCCTGCGCACGTTAGAGCGCATCGTGACGAGACGCAGTTCCTGCGCTTGGTGACCCTGTCGACTGCAGTCTCCTGTACGCAGTTTAGGCGGGCCGCAAGATGAGACACAGGTCCGTGAGGTGACGCAGGGTGACTCATGGTGAGTTTTTGCGAACCACAGAACTGAATGGTCCTGCGCACGTTAGAGCGCAGCGTGACGTGACGCAGTTCCTGCGCTTGGTGACCCTGTGGACTGCAGTCTCCTGTACGCAGTTTAGGCAGGCCGCAAGATGAGACACAGGTCCGTGAGGTGACGCAGGGTGACTCATGGTGAGTTTTTGCGAACCACACAACTGAATGGTCCTGCGCACGTTAGAGCGCAGCGTGACGTGACGCAGTTCCTGCGCTTGGTGACCCTGCGGACCGCAGTCTCCTGTACGCAGTTTAGGCGGGCCCCAAGATGAGACGTAGGTCCGTGAGGTATCGCAGGGTGACTCATGGTGAGTTTTTGCGAACCACACAACTGAATGGTCCTGCGCATGTTAGTGCGCAGCGTGACGTGACGCAGTTCCTGCGCTTGGTGACCCAGCGGACCGCAGTCTCCTGTACGCAGTTTAGGCGGGCCGCAAGATGAGACGCAGGTTCGTGAGGTGACACAGGGTGACTCGGAGTGAGTTTTTGCGAACCACACAACTGAATGGTCCTGCGAACGTTAGAGCGCAGCGTGACGTGACGCAGTTCCTGCGCTCGGTGACCCTGCGGACCGCAGTCTAATGTACGCAGTTTAGGCTGGCCGCAAGATGAGACCCAGGTCCGTGAGGTGACGCAGGCTGACTCATGGTGAGTTTTTGCAAACCACACAACTGAATGGTCCTGCGCACGTTAGAGCTCAGTGTGACTTGACCCAGTTCCTGTGCTTGGTGACCCTGCGGACCGCAGTCTTCTGTACGCAGTTTACTGCGAGGCTCACGGTGGTTCTGGCTGTTGGTAGTTCGAAATGGGGGAATAGCTAATTGAAGCCGCACGTGTTCGCAAAGTTCTGTATGATACAAGCCATAAAGCTTACTTGAAAACGAAGCTAAAAGCAGAGAAGTGGGGGGAAGTGGCCAAGGAAGCGGACATACGAAATAGTAAGTTGCATTGTAATTCGTTGTTAACATTCTACATTGACATTGTTAAAACTCTGTAGCAAATTTTCGTGATGTGCTCTGTCCTGGTTAAATGTTTATCAAAACAGATGCTGAGGTTCCTTACAATATCATTCCTTACTAGCATGTAGCCCTCCATATCTACCAGGAGAAACAGAATAGATGGATTTAACCACATCTTTGATATCAATATAGAATCGAAACCGTCGTCCGAGTATACATTTTATGACGGGGAAACATTGTTACGAAAAATCTCAAAAATTACATATAGTATATTAAAGATATAGGTACCTGTAAGCCATCCTGTATTAGAATGCAACGTTGTGTCAAAATTTCAAAGCAATCGGTCAAGAGTTTTCGGAGGTTAGTGGCTATACATAAACCAACAGAACATTTTATATATAGAGACATATGTTAATCATAATATCTTACCTTAAAAACACAGCTAGTTTCTCCTTGGTTCCAATCGGCCTTGCAGCGTTGCATCCCTGTCTGTCAATTTCATTCTTGATGAGACCATGTACCTCTTGGAATTGATCACGGTTTAACCTAAAATAGTTCGTGAATTTTTCATCATCAAATTCCTTAGTTGAAGCGAGTTCCCCATGACTTAGACTTCTTTTCATGTACACACTTTTTTCTGCTTTTTGTTTCATCAAAGCGATGTAACACACCGTTTCGAACTCAAACTCAGAATCGGAATCCGATTCTGAACTTATATCTATTAACATAGCAGAAGTAGTCGCCATCTCTGCCACAACCAAAGTTCCTCAGCAAACTGCGTATTGAAACTGCGATCCAACTTGCGATGACTGTCGCCGTGACACACGCTGCCGTGAGGAACATGGCGTGAGGCCCCCTGCGTCACCTCACGCGCCTGCGTCTCATCTTGCGGCCCGCGTAAGCGCAGCTCCTGCCAGACTCGGCCGCATAACATTGGCCCTAGTCTGCAACGTGATTAGTGCTCCACTGTACAGATCCGTATCAAGTGGTTCCTTGGACTTGGTGTACAGCAAGAACTGTGTTATTTTCATGTCGCCTCTCGCTAGCGACTTTAGACGTAATAGAATTTAAGTATTGTCTATTTGATTTCCTGGAAATAAAATTACTAATGTTGTTTGTTTGAAATTGTTGTATAGCATTCCGAGAACGCTGGTACCCTATTTGCGACGAGTGGTCAAGACACTACAGCTTCCCTCAATCACAGGCTATATCACCATTTAAAATCAGCCAAACTAAAATGTGCGCATTGTATTTAGGCCTACTGCTTGTAATTCACTTGACTGTCGGACTCCTTACTTCTGAACTGGTAGAAATTGGAAGACTTCAGGCGCCAATGCTTTGCATGTGACAGCTGAAAATAATAATAATGAGAAAAAGAACAACAACAATACAGTCAGTGTAAGGCCTACATCAGTGCATAAGCCCTTACGTAGCTGCTGTTGTGTTGCCAATTCGTTTATTGTTGCGAAGCGAATAATGAATCAATTTTAGATATTTTGTGGGAACTGGCTACAACTCAGACAAGATATTTTCATGAGATGTTTAAGATATGCAATGGCTAAGTTTCAATTTCACCACCATATATATATATATATATATATATATATATATATATATATATATATATATATATATATATATATATACTACAAAGTACAGTGTGTTCCACAAACTACCCAGGTGCCTCACACCCGAGATTCAAGTAACAATGAACTAGCTAAAAAACATTAACGTTAAAAAAACATGTAGTTACCTGTTTACAAGAGATGCTGGATGTTGTGGCCATGGGCATCCAGGCATCACTGACTTCATGTGATGACGTTACCGCCACCACGCTGTAATTCTACAGGAGTGATGCTGTTAATTGTCCTAGTAACATGCCGCTTACGATCATCCATTGTGCGAGGATTGTGAGCGTACACTTAGTTTTTTAGTGTGCCGCGTGAATAATAATCACACTGTGTTAAGTCTGGGGAGCTTGGGAGCAAGAGGTCTCTACTGACTAGTTCGTCCTCCGGGAACACGTTGGTTGGGAGAGTGAGCGCTTGCTCCATCTTGTTGGAATACTGTATAGAGCTTCTCTACTTCTATTAATTGTGTGTAGAAAGAGTCAACGATCTCTAGATATATGGGCCTGTTTGAGATGTAATTGAAAAGTCTGGTGCCAATAACTCGCATGACGGACAACGCACACCAAACCCCTATTTTCTCTTTATGCAGAATAAGTGGATTGCCGACAACCAGTATCAGCAACTCTCGGAGTTTGCATAACCTGACAAGTGAAACCAGGCCTCATCTGGCAAGAAGTAAAGCAAGGGCATCAAGTAACAGTTGAAGCTGATGTTAACAGCCAGTTACAACAGCGAATTCTTGTTTCCTGATCCTCAGATTTCAACTCTCGCGCCACACTTACACAGTAGGCTTTTAATTTCGAAGCTTTTAGTATATGATGACACGATGTACGAGATACGCCAACCTGGCGCAATAGCCTCCTTACCGACTAGTGGGAACTTCTCGTAATGTCCACGCGAATTCTGTCTATTGCTTCATTATCGGTCGCCTACTGCTCTGCACATTCTGAACGACCCTAAAGCACTCGATTTCTGGTAAGTATCTTGAATAATGTTGGTCGTAGGGACTTCCCCTCCACGATATTTCCCTTGAAACATTTCTTTAATTTCCCTGACGGAGCCTGTCATTGTGTAACACTCGACTATAGCAGTTCGCTGTTCTGATGCAAACTGCCGTATTTCCGTAATAACTCACCAATACGAGCTTCACACAGCAACTAATGCAAAACACAGCTGAATTAAACTTTCTGACAAAATGCAGTGTAGCCAACTTTCGAGACAGTGTTGCCACTTCTCACGCAATTCGACTAGAAATGGTTGGTTGGCAAGAGGGGCACACAGGTTTAATGTGGGACACCCACAATGGGTGGACTGGGTGAGGAAGACGTTTGGATACACTCGTTTCACATGCTGTGACCTTCACTGCACTGTGGCACGCATAAGTGCTTCTATTTGAATAAATGTGATTGTTGCTAATAGTATGTAACCTGTTTATTTATTTATTTTATTTTCCGTATGGCAATACAACGACAATATTTTATGTAACTACAACAATATGTAAACGAAATGTATAAAACAAAACAATGTGTAAATAGCACATGTGTCAAAAATAAGCAACATCACAAAAGGATAAAGTGCAAACACTCAAGACAAAATAACTACATGTTAAAAGCTTGGCAAGCCTGACTAGGAGCTCATTCATATATTTAAAGCTCAATGTCTAGATTGCACAGCCAATCCAAAGCAGAGTGTTTCACATGTATAACCTCAGAGACAGGTCCGGCGTATCTTCTTAAGGTGCATTCCTCTAAAATATGGCGGACGTTCTGTTCTGGTGCTCCACAGTCACAGGCTGGTGAGTCGCATAGACGCCTCTTGTACTTATATGCATTGCATCTTGCATGGCCCGTTCTGATCCGGTTTAATTTAGTCCAGGTACATCTCTTCAGATCAAAGCCCTGTAATTCTAGAGTAGGATCTTGGATACCTTGTTTATTAATTCCCGAATCATTCCAAAAGTGCCGCCATTGCTCCTTGATGTCAGGTTGATGTTCTTGTGTATTAACCCATATAGGCTTCCGTGACTTCAAGCGGGTCGATGGTATTTCGTTCAAAAGCGGTTCGACGGTATTTCGTTCAAAACATCATGGATTGGTGGATTCTGTGGGTAATCTGAGTCATGAATTTTTGGCCACACTCTTGCTGCTGCTTCTTGCCTTCTCAATTGTGGAGGTGGGATATGGCTTAGAGCATGCAGCCAAGGGACTGGGGTGGATTTAATAGTACTCCTAATTATCCTCATACACTCGTTCAACTGGACGTCGATTTTCTTAGTATGAGTGTTCGAATGCCAGTCAGCTGAGCAATATTCGGCAACAGGATATGCCAGGCCTATTGCGGCAGTACGTAAGGTGGATGCTTGAGCTCCCCAAGTCGAGCCAGCCAATTTTCTCAGGATGTTGTTGCGACTCTTTAGCTTTTGACTTACGTTTTCTAGATTTTTTTTGTTATTCAGGAAGCGGTCTAGTGTCATGCCAAGGTATTTGGGGTTGAAGCTGTGTTTCACTCTTTGTTCACAGAAGTTCACATTCAGTTCCTGCTGGGCCATTTTATTGTTCAAGTGGAAAGCACACACCTCAGTCTTGGTTGGGTTAGGGCAGAGCCACCATTTTTTATAATAGGAATTCAAGGACTCCAGATCTTCTGTGAGTACGTTTGCTCCTTTCCCAAGTGTTTTAGTTTGTGCAACTAGTGCCAAATCATCGGTGTAGCAAAACTTCCTGCTGACTATATTCGGCAAGTCGCCAATATACAAATTAAAAAGGGTTGGAGCCAACGCAGATCCTTGAGGAAGGCCATTTTTTATTTTATACGATCTGCTGGTGTTGTGGCCGATGCTCACTTTGAAAGACCGGTTCGTCAGCATGCTGTTCATTAAGGCTGCCAGTTTTAAACTAGGTATGTGTCTCTTCAGCTTAAGCATAAGACCCTGGAGCCACACAGTGTCGTATGCCGCCGACAGATCAACAAAAGCTACACTTGACTTCATCCTGTTCTGGAATCCGTTTTCTAGATGTGATGTTAGGGCAAAAACTTGTTCGCAACAGCTGCACTTGTTTCTGAAACCTGCCTAATATGGAGGGGTTATTCCATCCATGATGTCCTGAATTCTATTAAGTTTTAGGCGTTCCAACAATTTAAAGCATACACTGAAGAGGGTGATGGGGCGGTAGCTAGTTTGATCTTGTGGTAGCTTTCCAGGTATAAGGATTTCTAGCGTGTGGGCTATTTTAAATTGTGGTGGGACTATTCCAGTGTTTGACATGCTGGTGTAGAAGTTTCTTAGCCACGCTTTTCCATTAGGTCCGAGGTGGTTTATAAATTCTGGAAATACACCGTCCAATCCCGCCGCTTGGTGTATTTTTAAGGTCTTTATCGCACCCTTGATTTCCTCTTCGCTAAATGGTGACGAAAGTTATGCATCGCCATTCAGAGCTTTATCAAGTTATTGCAGTTCTTCTTTAGTTTCTGCTTCAGTTGTTGGATCAAGATGGGTTTCCACAGCACGCGCCTTTATGTGCAATGCCATCTCCGACGGTTTTATTTTAGGTTCCTGGTGACTTGCTGAAGAGGAATTACCAAGTTAACCCAACAATGACCAGGCTTTTCTGCTGGAATGTGTAAAATTCAGCTGGGACGTGAGCTCCTGCCACATATGTTTTCTGTGTGTGTTTAGTCCCTCTAATATTTGTCCACCGATTTCAGGTTTTCCTGTTTCTTGGTATTTAACATAAAGTTTGTTAATATTATTGTCCCAGCAAGGAATATACTGTTGTCTAATTCCGCGTGGTACATTCCTTTTGGCTGCAGCGATGACGACCCCAGTGAATCGTTTATAGGTTTATAGGTTTCTTGTTTTGGGGTAATCCAGCCCAAATTTTGACAACTTCTTGAGAATATTTTGCCCAATTAGCTTTCTTAAAGTTCCATTGCGGTTTATTGATAGATTTTACTACTGGGATTTGGAGGCCTATGTTAAGTATGGTGGGACCATGTTGGCTCTTTCGAAAGTGCTTCACGACTCTTTTTGTATGGCATAGTAGGACTCTATTCTGATCAGTGGACACAATGCACAGACGAGGATTGTTATCTGTATGCCATTTGGCCGATTGGAATGTCTTAGGGTCCTTGTCATCATATATCACGTACATGCCTTGTGCTTCGATCCACTCAGACAGAATTTCTCCGTTTTCGTCGACGTTGCATTATCCCCAGAGAGTGTGACGGCTTTTAAAATCCCCCATATACGCGCAGGATTTGGGCAGTACTGGTAAATCTGGTGTTGGCCATTTACTTTGTGGGGGCTTATAAACGGCTACTATGGTCACTCGATTAAGTTCAATAGCAATTATTTCTAAGTCATTAATTACTTGGCATATCACTTCTTTGTACCCAGCAATGTTGTTACCAAGATAGAGAGCGGATCAATGAATGTGCGATAGCAGTGCTGCGACCATCCTGTAGCCTGGAATGGTGCATGCTGTTATGCGCTCCTGCACTTGATGAATTTCTTGGAGTGCTATGATGTCGATTTTATGATCGTTAGCCAGCTTCCTTCTGTAGTCACATTTATCCGTTGGCAGGCCTTCTACATTAATTTGCAAAACATGGACGATTGGTCCAATATCTTTAATCTGTTGGCTTTCAGAAGAGCGTTTCTCGATGATAACATTCTCTTTTTTCTTGTTTTATCACTGTGTGTGACCGTGAGAGATCAATGATCTAGTTCGGCCGCCATTTGTGTAGACTTTCTGCCGTCCTGCTATCGCAGTCCGTTTACAGTGTTACAGTGTTACGAAATAGTGATAACAGTAATGACTTCTCAAAAATAATTTAACTTCGTGACCGAAGTACAGTTGCACCCTTTCGTTTTTACCCCTCAGGAACTTACATTTTACCCCTCAGCGGGTAATTACCCAGGTTTTGAATCAATGCCTTAAGAGCTTTGAGCACTATTTCTGCTAACGGCTGTTGCAAATATGTGGTACAAAGCGGCTTTTCACAACAAAGATACTGATCACAGATGTGGGATTGTCAGTTTTCGTAACAAACATGTGCTGGCTAATGCAAAAAATCTCAAATTTGAAGTAACAAGACATCAGCACCGATTTTCAGTTACTGTGTGGGCAGGTGTTATTGTCGGTAGACTAACACGACCTTAACCTCTACCACACAGTTTGATCGATGCAGTGTCTCGTCAGTTCCTATGAAACGAAATGGGTGCTGCCCAGCTAAGGGAGATACCATTCCAAGAACGGTTGGAGACGTAGATAATGCTCGACCGATCACAAAACCCATTTTCTCCGAATTGTCCGAGAATGCCTCACATATAACATTTCAACAGACGGTGGTTAGGCCAGTGAGGTGCAGTTGGTCGGAATGATCGTTCCCCCGATCTTAATCACTTGTGTTTTTGGTTATGGACACACTTGGAACCTTTATTGTTTGCAAGCCCCATCTGTGTTGTACAATCACTAAAGGGACTTGTCATCAGTATACTGTGGAGTTCTTCAGAGACTGCGTAGTTCCTAAAGAAATTGGATAGAAGCTTGCCTTACTGTGATTGGACGCCATAGTGAGCACCTTCCGTATGGCTCGCAAGTGCTAGTCACATCTAATAGCATGTAGATTAAGTCAGAAGCTCTACTGTTCCACAGTAACAGAATGACGTGACCTCATTCTTTTTTTAATTTATTTTGTAGGTCTAGAAGAGATGCATTTCACAGTAGTGAAGATGAACCAAGTGCTCATGTGACGCAACTAGTCACAGTGTTTGAGATTAATCTTATAACAGTAATCACTTTGAGGCACTGGCGTTCATTATCAGGCAGCAATCCTTACTGCTAATGGTTGAACATATTAGGACCGCAGCACATGTCCCCTTACATAGAAACGAAAGCATAATAGTGTATTTCTTCACAAAGGCGTAGTGTCACAAAATGAGTATGGTGATAATATGCTGGTGACTTACTGCGTGTATGTCCATTCGTTGCTGCGGTGCTCAGTCATATCTCCTCATTTCTGAAGACCTCTTGTCGCTGTTTCCAGTCGCTTTGCAGTTCCCATAAAGTTTTAAGGTGATTCTATCACAGCAAATTTTAATAATTCATACTAACACGATATACATGCGTTTTTAAGGGCTATTAATACGTTACATATGAACAGAATATCACAATATTATGAGCACTAGTGGCCTGAAATGTATCCATAATAAATTAGAGTATTTCAAGATTAATCACCTTAAAACATGTGACTGGCTGTGGTAGATACATATATCCATCTATAGTTAAACTGGAGCATTGGGTTAAAAAACTAACCAACTTACTAGTGTGAGTGTGTGGGTTTTATTTTGTCAAGTTGCACAATGGATTAATCCAACAAGTACTTTTGGCTCATGCAAGAAACAACTTCCACCTCACACTACCACAGAAGTCAGATAGATGCTCCCAACGTACCAAACAAGAGCTGCTTGAAAAACATTCAGCAACTAATATCTTCTGGTGTCGTTCGCTGTAAGGAAAAGGCACAAAAATATTCTATATTCTTACGTAACTGGTGGAATACGTTGGTACTGGAGTATTGCTATTTACTATAAGAAAAACATTAAACGAACGGAAAATAGTATTTAAGGCAAAAAAATTCTGAGACATCAAGTGAAACGTTTCCTTACAAATTAATAAAGTTCCGGGTTGTTTTCGGAGCAGTAGATTGCCTCTTATGGATAGGAATGCTGTTATTTCAAAGTATGGATAGGTTCTTTTCCCCCTTTTCTTTAAGACTGTTATTTACTCGGAAGAATAGCTGCCATCTTTAGATCTGAAGCGTGTACGTCTGCCGAAATATTGTGGAGAAATTACGACGCTACCCGGTCGGATACCCGAGAACTGTACAGATTAAGAATTCGTTAACTTCGACTACTTCGCGATCCCCAACTGTAATATTAGCTTTCTCGCTGTTCCCATTTCTAACACTTCTCATTACTTTCGCCTTTCTTCGATTTACTCTCAGTCCATATACTGTACTCATTAGACTGTTCATTGCATCGAACACATCCTACTATCCTTCATTTTCAGTGAGGATAGCAATCTCATCAGCAAATCTTATCATTGATATCCTTTCTAACGGAATTTTAATCCCACTCTTGAACCTTCATTTTACTTCCCTCATTGCTTCTTCGACCATAGATTGAACTGTAGGCACGAAAGACTACATCGCTTCAGATCTGAAGATGGGAGCGTGTACGTCTGCCGAAATATTGTGGAGAAATTACGACGCTACCTGGTCGGATACCCGAGAACTGTTCAAATTGGAAATACGCCGGGAAAACTTCAGATCGCTTAACGAATTCCGCTACCTAGGCAGCAAACTAACATATGATGAATGGAAAAGGTGGGCGTAAAAAGCAGACGCGAAAAAGACATTCCTGGCCAAGAGAAGTCCGCTAGTAACAAACATAGGTCTTAACTTGAGGAAGAAATTTCTGGGAATGTACGTTTGGAACACGCATTGTATGGCAGCGAGATATGGACTGTGGTAAAAAGAGGCGATTCTAGAAGTCGCTGAAGGAGAGGCTAACGAGCGGAAGGGGGTTTTGGGGAATAGAATATCGTTTAACAAAAGGAGGGTCCTCCACCGACAAATTGGTAAAATTAGGTGATGCTTAAAGTAATTTTTGGTAACAAGCCAACGATGTTTTCTTTAATATAATGTTACGCTCTCGCAGGCGAAAGCGATAATGCAGGTTATTTATAACTGAGAGTTGTCTCGTTCTACTATGGTTTAGAATACTGTTCCTCTTAATGATATGCGTCCATGTAACAACTTACTCTTACTGCTATTACAACTCGATGTTGGAAGCGTCGTATCAGTGAGTATTTAGATTAGAATCACAGTTTGTATTTCAAGTTATGAAGTGAAGCTCTAGCGAATATTCACTAGAGATAAGGGCATCGTCAGGAATGTCCTAGGGAATTGTGATAGGACCGCTGTAGTTCTTTATATGTATGATCGATTTTTATGGGTGGAAATCTACTTTTGTTTCGAGTGTGGTGTACGGTAAGGTAGATTAACGTCAATGACGCTAAGAAGATACAAGACGACTTAGACAAAATTTCCATTTCGTGTGATGCATGGCAGCTGGTGGAAAAATGTCAGTAAATGCGGATGAGTAGAAAGATCAAACCTGTAATGTTCGCATACAGTATCACTCGTGTCCTCCTTCACATTAAATATGTAGGCACAACGTTGCAAAGCGATATGAGGTGGAACGAGCATATGAGAACTGTAGTATGGAAGACGAATGGTCGACTTCGGTCTATTGAGAGAATTTTAGGAAAGAGCGATTCACCTGGAAAGGAGACCGCATATAGAAAGCTTGTGCGACCTCTTCTTGAGTACTGTCCGAGTGTTTGGGATCGCATCAGGTCGGATTGAAGGGAGACTTCGATGCAATTCAGAGGCTGACTGCTGCATTTGTTACCGGTAGGTTCGAACAACGCGGAGATGCTACGGGATCTCAAATGGGAATCTCTGGAGGAAAGGCAACTATCCGAGAAACACTGTCGAGAAAATTTAGAGAACCGGAATTTGAAGCTGAATGCCGAGCGATTCCACGGCCGCCAACATACATTGCACGTAAGGACCACGAAGATAAGATACGAGAAACTAGGGCTCACAAGGAGATCTACAGACGGTCGTTTTTCCCTCGCTCCATTTGTGAGTGGAATAGGAAATGAAATGAAATGACAAGTAGTGGTACAGGGTCACCTCCGCCACGCACCGTATGGTTGCTTGTTGAGTATCTACACTATGTGATCAAAAGTACCCGGAAACCACCAAAAACATACGTTTTTCGTATTAGTTGCATTGTGCTGCCACCTATTGCCACGTATTCAAAGTCAGCGACTTCAGTAGTCATTACACATCGTGAAAGAGCAGAATGAGGTGCTCCGCGGAACTCGTGGATTTCGAACGTAGTCATATGACTGGCTGTCACTTGTGTAATACGTCTGTTCGCGAGATTTTCACATTCCTAAATACCCCTAGGTCCGCTGTTTCCCATGAGATAGTGAAGTGGAAACGTGAAGCGACAAGTACATCTGTTGACTGACAGAGACCACCGACAGTTGAAGAGGGTCGTAATGTGTAATAGGCAGACATCTATCCAGACCATTACACAGGAATTCCAAACTACATCATGATCAACTGCTAGTACTATGACAGTTAGGCAGGAGTTGAGAAAACATGGATTTCATGGTCGAGTGGCTACTCATAAGCCACACATCACCCTGGTAAATACCAAACGACGCCTCGCTTGGTGTAACGAGCGTAAACATTGGACGATTGAACAGTGCAAAAACGTTGTGTGGAGTGACGAATCACGTTACACAATGTGGCGATCTGATGACAGGGTGTGGCTATGGCGAATGCCCGGTGAACGTCATCTAGTAGCGTGTGTGGTGCCAATACTAAAATTCCGAGGCGGTGATGTTATCGTGTGGTCGTGTTTTTCACGGAGAGGGCTTGCACCTCTGGTTGTTTTCCGTGCCACTATCACATCACAGGTCTACATTCATGTTTTAAGCAACTTCTTGCTTCCCGCTGCTGAAGAGCATTTCCGGAATGGCGATTTTCAAATGGTTCAAATGGCTCTGAGCACTATGGGACTTAACATCTGTTGTCATCAGTCCCCTATAACTTAGAACTACTTACACCTAACTAAACTAAGGACATCACACACATCCATGCCCGCTGCAGGATTCGAACCTGCGACCGTAGCCGCCACGCTTTTCCAGACTGAAGAACCTAGAACCGCACGGCCACACCGACCGGCTGGCGATTTTCACCTTTCAACACGATCGAGCACCTGTTCATAACGCTTGGCCTGTGGCGGAGTGGTTACAAGACAATAACATCCCCGTAATGGACTGGCTGCACAGCAGTCCTGACCTGAATCCTATAGAACACCATTGGGATGTTCTGAAACACCGACTTCGTGCCAGGCCTTACCGACCGACATCAATACCTCTCCTCAGTGCAGCACTCCGTGAAGAATGGGCTGCCATTCACCAAGAAACCTTCGAGCACCTGATTGCACGAGTGCCTGCGAGAGTGGAAGCTGTTATCAAGGCTAAGAGTGGGCCAACACCATACTGAATTCCATCATTACCGATGGAGGGCGCTACGAACTTGTAAGTCAGTTTCAGCCGGGTGTCCGGATACTTTTGATTACATATTGTATGCAGATGTACATATAGATGTCATGTTTCATTAGCGACGATGTCTCAGAACTTTGGGTAGCTGTCACAAAAGCTTACGAAGCAATCAGAGCGTGAAGGGTGGATAGCGGAGCCGATATACGTTACTTGTGTAAAACAGCGAGACTTTGAACGTACATCTGCAGGTTGTAACGTTGTAACAGACATGTAACATTAACTTTTCCGAATATTTTTCTCAAATATTTTTTAATCTTGATGTCTTAGCATAAATCCACTTGATATCGAAAGACGTAGTTACTACATTTATTTATGAACATCACCATGTTGCGATTGATTTAGTGCATAAAATCTTTTTATAAAACCAAAACCTTTTTTAATTCAATATTCGTACAAACAGACTATTTGACTCGTAAAGAATTTTATCAAAGAATTTCTTTAGAAAATAAATATTTTCTTAAAAGGTGGTTTACCAATTCCTAAAACGTTTGAAGTACTTTAAACAAATCAGGATTTAAGAGTGTTCTGCATCTCAGCCATGGGCTCAACATAAACCCATTTAAACAGGTTTCAACCTTACCATTTACGTGGCCCACTTACTGCATGTCTTAATTCAAAACAAGCTAAATTAATCTTAAATGGAATCGGTAAGAGAACTCGCGTTAACATCATACAGTCATAACACGACCATCACAAGCAGCAACTTTGATGCACAGAACTGATGTGACACGTTAGTAAATTATGAATCAAATTACGTTAAATTAAATTAATAATTTACTAACTGAAGCATTCAGGTGAAACTATCATGGAGGCTTCCATTATCTGCCAAATAACCCACTCGCCCACAGCTACTCAAAACCAGCCAATAATGAGCTCATGTTACAGTTACTTCAAGGGAAGCATACAAAAGCTAAACTGAAATGGCAAATGCTGACTATTCACTTCGAAGACGCAGCACATTGTAACCAGGATCTCTAAATCACTGCAGCGGCCCACTGTATATTCCAAAGGGGACTATGAAGAAAGTTCCCGTTACAGGTTACAGGTTGTAAGGTGTCAGGCAAATCCAACACCTTCCATGAAAACCCTGACATGATAAGCAAATCCAGTAGTATGTCACATAGCTCCGAATAAATTACGACATTAAATTAACCAAAGTAATACAAGTAACGAGTGAGCAAATGGAATACCACAGACTAACACAAGAACGCCTAAATGCATGTCGTACCTTCCCACCGTGAGACCGACGCAGTTCCGAGGGGAGAAACGAGAACAGAAGCCAAGAGCAGAACTGTGTTAAGCTAGAAGGCCCTACGATAAGGTACGGACTGGACACCCACGCAGCCAGCCTATCTGTAAGACTACCACCCGCACGTTATAGCGTGAGACTTTTTCGCGTCTCTGTTATGTCAAGGACCACCCCCAGGCCACGTTAAAAACTAGAGCCCTCCAGATAAACAGTATAGATCTTACGATAACACAAATAGGGCCACTACCACCCGCAAGTTTTAGCGTGAGCCTTTTCGCGTGTCTGTTACATTAGGACCACTCCCCAGCCCATGTTAAAAGATAGAGCCCTCCACAAGAACAGTATAGATCTTCCGATAACGCTAAAAGGACCACACCAGCTGCAGGTTTTAGCGTGAGAGTTTTTCGCGTCTCTGTTACGTTGCAAACTTTAAAAACATTGCCCCACCACGAAAAGTATAACGTTTCTCATTGGATAGACAGAATTTTTGTAGGCGCAGCTTAAGGTTAACATTGAGAACCTGATTGGTCAGATAAAAACACAGCCAGATAGTTTTTTTTTAAAAACCAACTTCGGTAAATTGTAGTAAGGAGAAGTTACGAAGAGTTGGTTCCGAGATAGCGAGGTGAGCGGAGCTGTGCTGCACGCAGCTGCCCTCACGCTGCCTAAACACCGACAAGATAATGCAAGATAATGAACGCACGCGATGCCGCATTTTTGAGCGCATAAGGCTTCACTCAGAACTGCAGAAATCTCATCTATTACACACCCTTTTTGCGTAATACTAGTGTCGATCGTTAATTAAAACTCATGGTTTTCACATTTACCACTTGAAGTAAAGATCTGAAACGCGATGATTTTTCTGTTATATAGTTATTGAGAAACCACATCAGCCACTGTAATTTACGACAAGTTAAATAAGTAATTAAAGATAATTGAGGGTCACTGTAGACCATTTTGATAGTTTTCTCTTAAATTAAACCTAGATTATAGATGTGATATGGCATAGGTCATCCTTCGATAGATTGTAGAACTTGGAAACCCATTCAGGGAATATTCGTTCACATTTTTTTTGAATGCAGTTGGTTTTTACCATCCTGTATTAAAACATTTCCTTTTATCAATAGTGCAATTTATAAACGATGTTTTGTGAGTAGAATAAAATTTCCTATGGTCAACTTAACTGCTTTTTCGACGTTATTTTACCAGCTAACTAAAAATAGGAAAGCCTTGAACCCTTTACAATAAATTTAGTTAGTATTAAGATTCTTTTACAGGGAGTGCAGTGGAGCTGACGCTGAGATCATTTAGTATTTGGTTATATCATCGCTAGTCTCACTAAACTCTTCTGAATTCTACATGTCATGTGTGGTCTGGCGTCTCCTTACCAGCAACAGGTCCCAGGTTCAAACTAGTCAATTCCCTAAAAAACACGCTCAGAGCGTCGTTGCGCGAAAGTGGTGGGGAGACACGATGTGGAACAGCAGACACCACCATGAATGTTTAGAAGGTCATATAGACACGGCTAACTTTATTCAAAACAGATTGTTGGAAAAAGCCGGAACTCCAAAAAACAATTAAGATAGATTAAAGACATTTCGAGAGTACATTCGTCAGGGTAACATATTTAACGGATTAACATTGAATGACTACAGGTGAATGTAAGGGTGAGATAAACAATTGGAAATCTGAAATCCTGGTGTAACCGCCAGAATATTGAATGCGAGCATGGAGACATGCATGCATTCCGTTGTATAGGTACCGGATCTTAGTTTGCAGGATGGAATTCCGTGCCTGTTGCACTTCATTGGCCAATAAAGGAACGATCAGTGCCCGATAATACCCCATGTGTGCTCGAACAGGCCATGGCAACATGTCGGCACTCTGATGGCCTGTTGGGCTACGACAGCGGTATGTGGGCGGGCGTTATACGAAAACGGTACATTTAAGTACTGCTACGCTGATACCGAGGCGATCAACAACAGAATCCCAAGCCACCAGAAAGTCCACATTTCCTTCTCCTCCTCTTTTATGACGTGCTGTTCTGCACTTCGCCATCGGTCGCCAGTGACGTGTCATAATGCTTCGCGCATTAGTTCCAGGACGTTTGGCAGCTTAAATGCCTTGTTATTTCTTAAATCCCTTAACTTGTGCCCATATTAGTTCTATTGGGTTCAGGTAGCAGTGGTACTGTGACTACTGTAAAAATGCAGCGTTTGTACAGTGCGCTCGGCTCCGTGAAAATTATTGTTTTGCATGTTTCTACGACGCTTATCATTCTGGGTCGTGTGAGACCACATCTGTCCTATAAAACAGATGGAATTTTCAAACAAAGAGTATTTGATTTTTCTCCAAAAAATTTAATTCTGTAATGTTTTGTTGACTTCAAAATCTGTAACAATCTTTTATAATATATCGATGAAAACCAGAATTCTGCGTGTGGTATGTAATTAGAAACTAGAAGACGTGCATTTTTCTTGAAAAAAATATAGTTAAAAATCAGTTAATTAACCATATTGATAAATTTAATATTTTAATGATTCAGGTATTTAAACGGAACAAAAAATCTGTTGATCACAATGGGTTGCCAAGCCACCGCCCTCAAAACCGACCGATTATGACACGCCAATGTTACCGACTACTCCAAGATTACAATTACCCCCTTGACATGTATATTTATTACATTGTCTCTCTCAGTAAACGCAAAGCTAATTTGTCTCTGTAATGTTGTGATAAACATTAAGAACAATTTGTTTCTAGCCATTAACGGTGTTCCCCGCGGACTGTTCCACTACGAAGCAGGAAGCAGTGTAATCAGTTTTCGCGGTACATACGAACACTGAGACACAGCACAAGTAGCGCTTACTCAGACTGTGACTGTACACGATTTTTTAAATAAAAACTACTTAGCTAAAGTATGATTAAGAAAAACTTTGATGACTGTTAATACACCAGAATGTCTTAGTTTCATTTACAGTGACATGGTAATAAGATATCTAATACATAAGCTGGACCTGCTTCCAAGAGCGGAAAAACAACAGTTTTCCGAAGCTGCGGGTGCTGACCAATCATCGCGTTTGTGTCAGTTTACATCAGGTTCATTCGTAATGTGAACGGAGTATATTCACGGAAGGGCGTGCAGCGTAGCTCGCGTAAGAGGCGAAAACGCAGACTGCGAGGTACCGTGCTAGCGTCCTTTGTGGGCATGTGAATTACGCTCCAAATAACACCAAGCAACTAATCAGATGGCTCTAGTAGAAACTGCATCAAATGGAACAGAATCGGCGATGCAAGCACCATAGTGTCAACAGCATCGAGAATTTCTAACGTTGTTCACATTCTGATTACATTGGAGCATTTACATCGCGTTGTTGTTGCGGTCTTCAGTCCAAATACTGGTTTGATGCAGCTCACCATGCTACTCTATCCTGCACGAGTGTCTTTTTGTCTGAATTACTACTGCAACGTACATGTTTCTGAATCTGCTTATTGTATTCATACCTTGTTCTCCCTCTACGACTTTTTTCGCAACACTTCCCGATAAAACTGAATTGGTGGTCCCTCAGAATGTGTCCCACCAACCAATCCCTTCTTCTAGTCAGGTTGTGCCACGAATGTTTCTCCCCAATTATATTCACTACCTCCTCATTAGTTACGTGTTCGACTCAAATAATCTTCAACATTCTTCTGTAGCACCACATTTCGAAAGCTTCTATTCTCTTTTTGTCTAAACTGTTTATTATCCACGTTTCACTTCCATTATTACAATTTTTATCCAGTGAAATTTTCAGTGACTTGCCTTTTTATTTAAATATTAACGTTAAAAATTCTAGCTCCCTGACCTCTCGTTGATCTGTCATTCTTACCTGGATTAAGATTCTGTACCTTCTCTAATTTAGTTTTACCAGAAAGAAGTTAATTCTTAAAAAAAATCCGACATCTTAAATTAGTCAGTCACTCTGTCATACAGAGAATCAAAGTTTTGAATGAAAGTAAATTAAAAGTGGAAGAAAATAACATTGGCAAAACAAAGATTAAAAGTAATGTCATGGTTTTCTTAAATTTTCACTTCAAAAGTTGTTAGTATAAGTGTTGTTTAGCTTGGTGGTGCATATTCTTACATTGCAACTGTATTGTACCTTGACTGGTTTATTTAATGCAAATGTTTTCAAATCATTTAAAAAGTAATATTATGTCAGTTTTATTTGGGAAGTTAATGAAATTAGCCTATGTAGTTATACGTTACTGTGAAATAACGTAAGTTGGCTGTAATAGAGAGATATCGCCGTTTAATGATTTCAGTAAGGATTCCTTGTTCATCTTTCCAAATTATTGCACCTGTCTTTCTTTAGAAACTTCAATTTACAGCTAAAATTTCTCTTTACTATTTCGAGAAGTTTTCTGTTGGTGTCTTACGTTAGCTATTATTTCATCACGAAATTTTTCAGAATAATTACGTAATAATCACTGTTGTGATAATCGGTTAACGAATAGCGATTCTCCAACTGGAATGGAGACCGTATTTACAAATTATGTCATTCGGTTGTTGTGCGATACTAAAATTCATCGTAGTACCACTTCGTTTGACTTTAGCGTACTAGAATTGCACTGATTTATGACGTTCATTCAAATTTACGTAAGAAAAGAGTGGAATGAGTTATCAGTAAAATAACTTACTCGACGCTACTAAAGTACCGACTAGGTTAAGGTTACAGAAAATTATAGTGATGTTAACCAACACATGAAATCATCTTGTTGTTTACTAACCACCAGAGGGCGAGTACGTAACTTTAAATCAATTTAGTCGCTCCTGTGCTAACGTACGAGTTCTGTTGTCTACTGTTGCACTGACTCTCAAGAAGTAATTTAAATGTCATTAGCTCAGCCTAATGAACAATTAGCGAATAATACAGAAAACATAGAATAAGTGACACTTAATAAATACAGAAATATAAGAACAGTTTCTCAGGACAAGGAAGTAACCTGACCACAGTGTTAAGATTAAGTGTAAATGCGTTAAATGATTGACCAAATCAAAGCTCACCAGAAAGTCTATACTAGCCCTCACTGATCATGAACTCTCTACGTACCAAACTGTGTCACTAATGCGACTGAGCCCATAATCGCTACACGCAGCGTATTCGCCTCAGCAGACGCAGTTCACAGACCGCACAAATCTCGCCAGTCTTACATTGTCGAAAGACATCATCAACAACCACAAGTAACGCACCTCTCGCTCATTTACGAGTTCTGTCACGTGACCAACTACAACCACCAAGTGATTTTACGAAGGTTGGAACTTAAATAGTGGCAAGTAATAATTCACAACCAATACAAAAGAGTTACATGTTTGCACCTGTTAATGTCCTTCAAAGAAGTCACCAGCGTTGTGTAGAACCCGTTGCCAGCGATGTGTAAGGTGTAGTATACCGTTAGCAGAGCCTGTTGTGTTGATGGTGTGAATGGAGAAGTCTACCGCATGTTGAACCTCTGGAACGGTTCTGAAGCAAATGCCACGAAGTGGTTCCTTCATCTTCAGAATCAAATCAAAGTCACAAGGACTTAGTCCGGGCAGTATGGTGATTGGTACAGTACTTCCCAGTCCCATCGACCGAACAGAGGAGCCACAGCTTGCGCTGCCTGCGCCCGCGCATTGTTGTGCAAAATGATTGGTGAGTTGCGCAGAAAGTGTCGTCGCTTCTTTCGCAAACCTGGTTGCACGTGATGCTCCAAAAACGAACAGTAATACTGTGCAGTGACGGTCTGCCGTGGAGGAACGTAATGGGTTAGGATAACACCATCACAGTCGAACACGAGAATCACCATAACTTTATACCGCTCCATTCGCACCATCAACAGAAGAGGCTCTGCTAACGATATACTACGCCTTCCACATCGCTGGCAACGGGTTCTACACAATGCTGGTGACTACTTTCATGGACAGTAACAGGTGGAAACATGTAACTCTTTTGTATCGGTTGTGAATAAATAGTTGTCACTATTTAAGTTCCAACCCTCGTATGTAAGCTTGACCACCATTCTCTTAAACAATAGCTTCTTTTTTCAACTGTTAAATACTTCAGATATATTCATTATGTACGTCTGAATTATTACAGTCGAATAGTATTTCAATACAGTTAAATATTGGCAAATAATTAACCATAAATTACATTTTCATGTATCACATAACTGGAACAGCAAAAGCTAGACAAGCGGCAACTTACCTTGTTGCTTCCCGCTAAGTTACTAAACTGTTGGTTTTATAAACATTTATAGACAAATTTTCTTATCAAATAAACGTTAACAGTTATAAGCAGGAGTATAACTAATTTATACCGAATTAAACTTTTAGTGTAACTGTAGAGAACTCTTAATTTGACAATTAGTGAACAACTGATTTTGTAACTTATTTATAAGAAATATTAGATTTGTTTATCGGTATGTTCAATATGCTCACATTATAGCTGACTGCAGTACCTATCCTGTGATGTATATTATATCTGCAACATTTGTTAAATACACACTCAGGAGTGGAGTATGTGTCTATTTAGATCAGCTGTAGTTGTGAATAAGAGATTACGAAAATGAAAAAGTACAGCATTCTCTTGATTTCTAACTGATAAACACTGCTATTCTCACCAGAATTACAGATACTAAGTCCATCATGTGAGTAGTTTACCTAGGAAACACTTATCTCGAGAAATCAGTTGACAGGATTCTACACCTATTTATACGTTAATTCGACACCTTCCGCAGATCCCATGTAAGAGTAAAGCCTTCACAGATGTGCAAGAAGTCGTGGTATATATTACCAAAAGGCACATAACTCGTAGAAACTGCTACTGTATTCAGTATTAACAATACACTCTCGCTGTATTTCTTAGTAGGTACTATTCGTTCTTATGCCAGCAAAAAATAACCACTAAATTTGAAAAAAAACTCTCCTGCTTCCTCATTTGTATTAAGTAGCTGCTCTTTGTCTCGTATTGGTAATTTAATGTTTACTTCGTTACATTGTCATTTCTCAAAGAAATTTGTTCCATACATTACCACAAACAGAGGGCAGTTTACAGTGCCATATGATTTGCCGTGTAGCTAAAAGGAATTTTCTGTCCTTCGGACAACAATGATAATATGCGCAAGAGTGTTGAAGTGTGTTATTTTCTTTTATTAGGATTCCTTATTTCTTGCATAATGTTAGTGTCTCTGCGCTAGAGAAAATAACTTAGTCTCAACCCCACACAAAAGGCACAATCTGGAGAAATCTTTTTATTACTTCGTGCATAATGAGTGTGTGAGTGTGCAAACCACTGTCAAACTTAAACTAATTTTTATTCTCATTACATTATACAACTGAGGAGCAAATTAACAGAGATATGAAAGTATGATTTCCAAGATTCTTAGAGGAATTTCCTCAAGACGCGTAATTATCTATTTTGCACAATATTTTTACACCTCACGTCTCCTGAATAACTCTCTTTTCATTGTAGTATTATTTTCAGCGGAATGCATTAGGGCAACAAGGAGAGAAAGCATACGAAATAAGGCAATAGGCTTCTCTTTATGTCAACATTACGACAAATACTTCTAAGATCGAGCTGGACATAATGAAATTTTATGCATAATATTTCATTTACTGTTTGATTACTGATTACTTTTGGAGATAGCACGTAAAGTTTTTTCAGCTGTAATTACATAATAACTGACTTTAAGACGTATAATTTCAGTTGTGAATCACTGGCATTCCCATCCTAGTGTACTACAGGCCTGTTGTAGTCATACTATTTTTTGCTTGACCATCAGGAAATTAATGCGATTGAGACGGAGTGGAGCAAGCAAAGGACCACTTAATTAGCGACGAATGTCCAGTAACAAGATTCCAAGGAGAATTTACGAACTCCTTTCGAATACTGCACGACTAAGCTGCTTGGTCATTAATGGGATCTCAACTCTGCACTTCAGTTTCATAACATTTTCGCATAATCCTTTTTTCTCTTAATCATCTGTGTCATGCACTTTAGAGTTTCTGTATTATTTCCGTATCCTACTGAAATAAATAATAAAACCATCTAGTCGTCTTCAACTAACTTAAATACAATGACTCATCAAATAACTGTATCACTTCATTTTTAAGTTGTACTGTTTTGCTGTTTACTCAAGAGCAAAAACCACAAGCCTTGCACTATATAACCAGTTTCGATTAACACGACAGCAGTTCTCAGATCTGCGCCGAAATTAAAATAATTAACTAAATATATTTATACAATCTAGATAAAATCTGACAATAAAGTACTAGATTAAAATTAAGTATCATAAAAGCTAATTTGTCATACATTACTGGTATTAAAAATTCACTTATATTATGGCAAAAACTATTTTTGATCATGCACGTGAGTTGCAGTGCTTGCATGGGTAAGTACAGTAGAATTCCGAAAAATTATCCACAGGCACGTGGATTACTAATTCAAAGGCAGTGTAGCTGAAACGTTACGCTCTGTGATTAAGAATTAAAGTTCACACGCTGGTGAGTGTTTAGAACGAATAAGCGTTAGAAATAATTGATTTTCTGACGAGATAAATTCTGCTGTGCCATACTATAGAAATACGCCTGTTTGAAGCAGTGTGGTCCAAAACGCTCCAACGTACACTGACACGACAATTATTATTAAACAAGTCGCTATAGAAACAACTCCTTGCCTTTTAGTTCTTAGTGATATTACTGATGTGAACCCCTGCTTTCTTCAGTGAATTGAATCAAAAACATTTATCAACAAATTTTATTCACTATTCCCATTTTGTGCTTAGGAAGAAACCTCTAGTCATTTCTGTATGTATTATATTACTGGTTTCATTTAAACGTCAATTTGTATGAATTTAAGTACCGCAGACTCTGCAAAAGATATCAGAAAACTGGAAAAATCACCTCAAAACTAGAGGCCTGCTTACGACGATCATGATTTACTTAGCAAACAACAGCAGACTTTGTTCTATGCTCTCACCATATCAGACAGCTCATAAAACAAGCCTCCTTAGTGCGAAGACGTTTTTTATGATGTATTTTACACTTTGGAGCTACTAAGTGAATCAGAGCTACAAATTCATTCCGCGAAACGCAAATGTATTTAAAGTTTACAGCGATAACAGGTTGTAACTCAACGAATATCACACTACAGACTCCGCCAGAAAAATGTATACACATTTTATGGAGCGAGAAGTATTACTTATGTTTTTATTTTACATTTAATAATTGATCACACATGTTGTTCAATCTTCAGTTTAGCACGTGGTTACCTTAAATGTCCAAAATGTTCACCGTTCGTGGCTTAACACATATGAGAACGACGAGCGGTCGCAGCAACTACGTCAGTCAGCGATACAGTGGAGATGGCTGCACATGTCGCTGTAATCTCCTGGCGAAGTTCCTCCAGCGTGCGTGGCCTACATCGACAGAAATTATCTTTCACAGTTCCCAACAAGTAAAAATGCACAGGTGTTAGATCTGGCAACCGTAGAGGGAACTCAGTGGGTCCTCTTCGTCCAATCCAATGCACTGGAAAATTGTCAGCCGGGAAAGTTCGTACCGCTAGATGGTAGTGTGGTGGCGCCCCGTCCTGTTGGCAGAAGACCTTTTCATCAGCTCCATAAAGCACACGTATTCCTGGCAATATTGATGTGTGTAACATTTCCAGGTACACTTCTCCAGTGACAGTAGCATCAATGAAAAAGGGCCCTACTAATCCCCTAGATGATGGTCCACACCACACAGGAAGCCCTGGTAGATTGACTGCTTTATCTATATTAGCATGAGTATTTTCCGATGTAGTGTACACACTGTTATACTGACTCAGGGTTCCATTAAGTTTAAATCTTGCCTCGTCACTCCCCACAACCTTCGTCACAAATTGTTCATCAGTTACCATTTGCTGATGCCATTCGCAAAATTGCATTTGGCGGTCAAGAACGTCCTCATTAATCGCGTGCAGTAATGATGGAATGTGAACTTTCCATTTTGCAGCTTTCGGAATTCTTCGCACGCAACCCCCATTTCACGTACACATTGCGTAGCGCACTTCTGTGGAGAATTAATAAACGTTTCATACAGGAGAGCTGACGAAGAAAGACTTGCAGCTGTAAACTGTCTTCCTGATCTTCCTTTGTGAATGACACAAATTGTTCCATGCAATTCCAACTTGTCAATGATATGTTTCATTGTTAGGCAGATTGGCAGTTCTGTTTCAGACTCCCGCCTCCACTGACGTTGCACTTCAACGGCATTATCAAATTCGAAGAACAACTTCACAATAAATTTTCGTTGCTCGAATGTCAAGCGAGCTCCAGCCATCTTGTTTTCTCAATAACGAGATGAAAGTACTGACATCTGTTCAGCTAAAGACCATACAACAACACACTCCTAACGCAACTCGAACGACCATATCGATATCTCGATAGAGGCTGACAAAGTGTGTATATATTTTTCTGGCGGGCTCTGTATTTTAAGTTCTCTTAACTACATCTTTTTACTTAACATTGTTGTACTTTCCCACATCATTAGAGTCTAACCGTCACTTCAGGAAAATGCATCTTCCTGTTTTGGCAACTAACATTGCAATATCAACTTTCTGAGTTAGCAGGCAAATGTTTGGATGTAAGTAAGTTATATTATTTTTTCCAGAGAAAAATATTTCTCTCTCTCTCTCTCTCTCTCTTTCTCTTCCTCATCTAAATGATTATCAATGTGTATTACCTGAATACAGTCAAGGAGATGTCTATACACTCTTACAAAAATCAAATCTGTGTCAAAAAGCTGTGAACTGTAAACCTAGAAGTTTAAAGTGAAAATTACCGGCAGTTTTGAACATTTTTCGCGAATGATTTAAAAACAATTGCCCTAACTGAACTTCTTTTGTCACTGTGAATGTGATACTGAAATAACGCTTTATTTCCATTATTTGTTTTAATCCTTAATCATTTGATCAGAATCTGAAATATGTATTCCCCAAGATCAGGTCGTTTCTGAAATCAGCTAATTGTTTGAAATAAATGACTGCGACTCCACTATAGTCAAAATGGAAAATGTACAGAAGTTTCATGAAGTTTTTGGCTGTGACACATGATATGAGAAAAACGTACTGGATGGGTGTCAGCTCTTCACTTAGGTTATTAATGTACTCTGGAAACATAAATTTCCCTCCGACTATACACTTCCACATCCCTCTTCGTTGATTGAGGCCCCTTTCATACGCTGCTTTCTGATTTACTAGAAAAATGCAAAAGACTACACCCATAAAAGTGATATCTTACAATAATATTGGTTGAGAGACAGTACTCTGACAGGTAGATTCAAAGCTGTCTGCTCTCTGGGAACATCTGTTCCTGACCGCATAAGGATTTATAATCGCGAATGGAGGATGGCACCTATTCCTACTTTATTTTAGGATAAAATACCAGTTTGCTCTTGAACATACGCTAGTAACTCATTTTCTGTAAACTGTAGGTCGTTTTAATACAAATTTTACCCTAAGGTGAGGCATCTTATTAGGAGCAGGTGTTATTTCATTTTCTAATATACTAAATTTCCCACAAAGGCTCCATAGTCAAAAATAGTGCCTTATTCCAAACTTATGCACGTTAATGTGAAAGATTTATCTGTGATTTTAAGCATCACAACATTAACAAAAAATAATACTTACCTTTTCTGTTCATCCAGACCAATGTTCGTTTTTTTCAGTTCCAGTTTCGTCGTATCCACAATTAATTGTGTTGAATGACAATAATGATCTATACTGTATTGGTACTGTAAACAATAACTTTCTTTGAATGCGTTATGACTGTAATTTCTTTTATTTATGCATATTGAAATTAACTTGCATGACACAGTGCATTGGTGATAATTCTCCACCTATCACAACTTTTAGATGAACTTTGTATAGTGTTGAATAGTATGAAATAACTTGATTTCACATTCGCTGATGTGTTCACAAGCGGAAGACGCACTCATTACCTAAGGATGTTCCCGTTATGCTCTGCAGCGGGTCAAGTTTGGCTCCAGACATCGAGTGAGCTACAGTTCAGAAATTGTTTTCATAGTTTCACAAAATTTTTGCAGGTAAAATATCAAAAATATGCAATCGTTAAATAAAATTTACACTAACATTTAAAACAGTGCAACGTAGAAAGTAAAAGAGTAGAAGGTCACAACGTATTGCACGATTTTTTGGTCATGTATTCAGTGTGTTGTTTTCTTATGTTAAAGTGCAAGATGGCGTGTCGGGCAAGATGGAATACTTGGAACTACTTGGCTGCAGGCGCTGAGAAACAGGGTTGTAGCAAATAGATCAATGTAAAACAAATCACTTCCATTAGGTAAGTAAATTATTGTTTCAGTACCTTGTTTTGAAGTTGAACAATTTAACGTGTTTGTTACTGGATCAAATTACTTTTTTTCTGTTACTGGTAAGTAATTCCTTCAAGAGTTTAAATTATTAGCAGTTTTAGAATTGTATTTTGTATACATTTAATATGTTTCTTTCCTGGATTTACCTGACTACCTGCATTTTTCTCACCCTATTCCACATTTTCCTACTATTCCACATTAACCTTCCAGTATAACTCTTTTTAAAGGGAGTAGGACACCAAAAATTTTAATAAATTCGACTCTTCAAACACATGCCTATTTTGTATCACATGTCTTCCTGGATAGTTTTATATACAAAACATATATATAAGAGAGATTATGAGGCAGGTTATTTGGTCTTAAGTGTACGAAGATGCAGTGCCACACCCTTTTGCACAGAATTCTTTTGTCATACGTAAGTGAAGAATATCATCACAGGAATTCTCTACCAACTGCTGTAATGAAAGCCATCACACCTATATTCAGGGACCTTGCAAACTAAAACTTATTGAAGGAATGTCTTCATTGTGGTACCCAAAACCCAAATGAAAGTTTTAATCAATGTGTATGGGAGAGATAGGCAAAAACCGTTTTTTGTGGGAAGAAATGCACTTGCTATTGGTATCATGCTTTAATGATGGTGTCCAAAGCAGGAAATATGTATTAGAGAAAATGGGAGTTAAGCCCGGAGTGAACTGCATCAAAGTTTTGTATGCAATAGACAGAGAGCATCTAGTGAAACACATAAATCATTTTTGGAGGTGATAAAATCGAGAAGAGTGCATCATAGGAATGTGAAAAGGAATAAAATTCATTTGTAAAATGAAAGAGGACCTGCTTATGGTGCTGGACAGTTCTAAAAGAATGTCAAATACAATCAGAAACTTTAACGGCCATTCTCTGCACAACAAAAATTTTTGTACTTAGGTACACTTAACATCCAAAATAACTATCTCATTACTTTCAAACTTAGTATGCTTATTAAACACAAACGCTTTAATGCAAAACTCTAGAATTTTACAAATCTATTAAAACCTCTGGTAGAAATTAAGGTAATTAAGTAGACAATTTGAATTTTTCTGAACCTTGAGTTTAAAATGTAACAGCTCAATCATTTTTTCATAAATTAATTAATTTCTAGCGTTTCATACAGCTGTAAGAATTGTTTTTGTATGCTGTGCAAAATTCATTCAAAAATCTCTCTTATTTATGAAGAAAAGTATACCTATAGTAACAAATGCAGCCAATAGTAAGTGAAAAGTTATGAAATTTTACATGTAAAAGAATTATTTTGTTGTGTTATTTAACTTCCACTGCTATGAGAGTGAATCCTGAATCCTTTCTGGTCATGCTGACAAAGCCTTATGAATCAACAGTGGAAATTAAAATGTCCTGTGATGCCTCTCCTGTTCCAAGTCGGCGCATTTCACGCTCTACCCCCTTTAAAACCTTTTTCGCTAGGAAGTTTTGTAAGTTTTATGAAGATAAATACAAATCCTTATTGTCCAGTGGTTGAAGTTCGTGATCAACAGCGTTTCAGATCTAAAAGTGAGTTCAGTTTGGAGATACTACTACAGAAGTAAATGGTATTCGATAATGCCAGAACTTAATCTATGTCGGCTTTCTGTGCTGTCTCATTGCCAACGGCCACGATGGCGCCAGTAACAAAACAAATATAGTGCAAAATGGCAAGTCTCTTTCTGAAATTTACAATTTTTTGTCTTTATTGTACATTGACAATATTTCACCAACTTTTTAATTATTTATAATTTTGAAATACGCGTTACTTAATTTTCAAGTTTGTATCTTGATCATTATTGACAACATGACCTTGAGGAGTCTCTGAGAACACATTGCGACTCTACCAAGGGAAAGTGGGTGTGATACACGATTACAAGATCTCAACGAGGGAGCTCTGTTAGCATCTGCCATCTCACTTCTCCAGGATCTTACATACACGTAGTGCAGCAGTTAAGCCGAGCAATTTAGTGGAAGTTTGTGCAACCAACGCAGCGGGAAACTGAGCCACTGAGCACGAAGGTCAGTAGAAGGCAATGGGGAAACCCCACGGAAATGTGTCTCTTGAGAACCCCTTTTCTTTACTCACTTCAAAATTATTTGAACGAGCTTCTAGTCCCGTTGTCGAAACTCTGCGGGAGGGTACAGACAGGATTAAAAGAACTCACTGAGCCAACAGCCCTACTTCGGACGGGAAAACTTGCAATAGTAAGAAGGGGAATGAACGTGAATGACCTGGTTATTATCGGTCTCAGAGACGCTAACTGGAGAGGAAGTGGCCATTTCATGACACAAAGAAGAAACACTGTACTTTTCATGGAGTAGCGACAGAAGCAGATGTTGCAATAGACGAGCCTAGTAATCGGAACGACTGTGCTATAGGTTATGAACCCGCTAATGACAGGATCATCTCTACCAAGCTGTTGCTTCACTCTGTAAACTCAGCAACGTTCAGGGCAATACTCCTACCGCTGCAGCATCGGATGAGGGAAAAGAGGAGTTCTATGACCAATTGGAATATGTTCTTAGTAAAACCCAAACGAAGAATAGGCAATAATTCGAGGGGATTTCAGTGCTACAATTAGAGACCGACCTGTAGTTGGATATTATGGTTTAGATGCAAGAAATGAACGAGGAAGGAACTTAACTATATTTATGTGCAATTAACAACTTAACTGTCCGTAACACTATGTTTCAGCATCACCCAAGATGATTATACATTTCGATATCACCTGGTGATAGGTTTAGAAACCAGACTGACATCTTAGTTGCTAAGACGCTGGAAGACATCAGTCGTGGACTGTAAGCCCTTACCTGGAACGTATTGTAGATGTGATTGCAATTTGCTGCCCATGAAAATGCGTATTAAGCTCAAATCTACGAAGCAGAGTGGAGAAGGGCATCTGAGGTTCAAAACAAAAGGTAGCTCTTCGGAAATTTTGTGAGCATGTAAGACCAAAACTCTACATCAGTCTTGATAAGGGAGCCCCAGCGTCACAAACATGGGACCCAATGAAGGGGGCCAGTTCCTCGTCGCTTCCAACATCAGATTTACGACAATGTGTAAAACACCCTTGGATATTGCACTCCACACTGCAGTTAACTGAAGAGAGAAGCAATGTGAAGAAAATGGTATTCTCATTACGCAGGATCAGGACAGATATAAGATCCTGTGCAGGGAAATGCAACTGAGTTGCAGAAAGGACAGGTCACACTCATTAAAAGTATATGTGAGGAGACAGAACAATATCATAATCGCAGTCAAGTACTTGATCTCTTCATGATACTCAACGTCATTGCTGGTGAATTTAATCCTCGTACGTGGGTGGTAGACGACGAGAATGGCAACCCCATCGGAAAGAACGAAGACGCTGTTGCGAGGAAGAAACAGTACTGTGAAAACTACAACTGGGAATTAACAACAACACGGACAGTCAGTCAGATGAGTAACTTACACCGAAACCTACAATCCCACTCAGTGAAACGGAGAACACAATCTAATATCTGAATGACTTTAAATCCCCTGGTCTAGATGATATATCTACGGAGATATTCAAACAAATTAGGCAGGAATGTGCTGATATGCTGCATCATTCATTGTGTACAAGAATATGGGTAATTGGGGAGTGACTTGAAAAATGGTCGAAGGCTCTCTTCATCCACCTACACAAGAAAGGGTCAACCGGAAACCGCTCCAGCTACCGAACTATTGCTCCCATACCTCACGCATCCAAAATTTTGCTCGAAGCCTTGAACCAACGTTTGAAGCCGGTACATCCAGCCTGACATATCCACAGAACAAGCAGGTTATGTTCAAAGAAAAAGCTGGATATTTTCGAGGAAACAGATTCACAACATATGACAAATAATAGAAAATTCATGAGAGTTTTGTGCTCCTGTTTTCATGTGCTTCATTGACTATGGTCGAAATTGCGGCAGATGCTTACAAGAGCTGGATATGCAACCACACTGAGGATATGTGTCATACGGACTGGACTTCAATCTCAACAAGTCCAAACTTGTGATAACTGATCGTGTAGCATAAGCTCAACTCAAATGTCGATTAAAGGAACTGGAAATCGTGCGTTATTTCACTTGTACTAGCTCAACCGTATGCGACACGGTAAGCTGGTGGAGATAAGAAGACGGGCCACTCTAAGGCTAGTGGCTACGAAGCACCTCACCCAGATCTGGTAGAAGAGAGCGAGAGCGGTAACGATCTCCACAAAGCTTCGGCTTCTTGAAACGCTCGTGTTCTTCGTCTTTTAGGGTTGTGAAACATTGACGCTTAAGGCCAGACACAAGTAGCGTACTTCTGGTGCTGGAGCAGAATGCTGCACATAAAATGGACTGAAAGAGGAACAAATGTGTCCATTACTGGGCAACTCACAACCTCCAGGCGCCTTTCTTCTCGTGTCAGCCAAGGAATTCACCAGTCCTTTGGCCATATTCTGAGAAGAGATGGTAGTGGTGGTAAGTTCCTATGGGAGCAAACTACTGAGGTCATCTGTCCCTAGGCTTACACACTACTTAATCTAACTTAAACTAACCTACGCTAAGGACAACACAAATATCCAAGCCCGTGGGAGGACTCGAGCCTCCGACGGGAGGAGCCGCGCGAACCGTGACAGGGTGCCCAAGACCACGCGGCTGAGAAGAGATGCAGAAATTAAGAGCGAATGATGATGGAAGGGAAGCTCTAGGGCAAGATACGAAGAAGAAGAACAGCCACCAGGTGGGAAGATAGAATCCAGAAAATTTCCGGTCTACCTCGTCAGCAGGCTCTAAGAGAAACTGCTAACTGTCTGTGATGGAGAAGCTTGATTCGCGGGGTCGCGACCGTCAGCGATGAGCAGAACGTCTTGTGATGATGATGATGGTGCTACATATCCTTACAATTTACCAGTTTGAGAGAACCGTTATCTAAAGCTTCACAATGTAACACTCAAGGCCCAGTACATGCTGTCGGAATCTATTTCACAATATAAGTGAATTGGATTGACAGAACTACATTCTTACTTGGTATATGTAATAGTAGTAATATAAATATATGGCATATGTCATGGTATAGTCTAAGAACCAAAAAAAAAAAAAAACACAATTCAGACGTACCGACATTCATGTACTTACAGGCCTAATTTGATAGCGATGGAAAAGGTAGACGTCTTCCATGGTCTCTCAGCACGAACTATCTTAGCACCTGCCTGCAGTAACTCCGAACACAATGTCCGTCCGTTTACAACAGCGCAACTGTGCATTACAAACAAGTCATTCATTAATATAAAAAGCTAGTGCTGAAATGTTCATTCATTTCTCATTACCGACCGCCGCACACACTACGCACGCTTTATTACTTAACGTAGCGTTACACACGCTGTTATTATTATTATTATTATTATTCTTTTAGTTTTGTGCCTTCTGAGAATCATGTTATTTCGCTTAGTTTCTTCCGATCTTCCTCCTTGTTCATTTTTGTTTCACTATCATTTTGCAACATTCTTCGCACTTCTGTCCGTGATGATTCCTGTAAAAGCCTGGACTTTTCATTTAAAAATCACGCTGTTGTATGTCTGTACTATTTCCTGTGTCAACCTCCCCTGATCCATTATAAGGATGCGTCAGAAGAACACACTCCTCGTTTCCCTGATGATGTCCGAGATGTCTCTATCTCGGTATACAATTTTTGGTTCGCTTCTCTTCCAATTTGATGACCTTCTGTTCCTCGAGATGTCAATATCTGACTGACAACCCTCTGTTCTACCAGTTCTAGTAGTCTCTTAGCTACTCCAGTTGAAATGGGCTTTCACGGTTTGTTAATACCACCCAGGGGTGAATGATGGAAGGCGTGGCCCAAAGGGATTTGAGGCACTTCATTCACTGTTTATTTTTTTACAACACACTTCTTTATTAATAGCATTGATAATAATTTTAAAAGGAAACATCACAACAGGCCTTGTAAATCACCTAACTGCATAAGTGAACTACTAAAAATAATCGTTAATATGTTTAGGAACATAATAAACTTCAACTCACAAATAGCATTCAGTTGTTTACTAATTAATTAAATGTTTGTTCAAGGCAGTTTCCCCACATAATCAACACAACTTGAAATGGAAAACGAATGCATATACACCTCCTGTTTAGCAAATGAACCTCTTTCGGCCTGAGCCACCAACAACACAAGTCGTTCTCATTACCCACATAGAGCCACTCCGAGGTTCTGGAATCAAAACATAAGTCTTCCACGTGTACACCAAAGGCACGGTTTACCAGACTGCAAGCCGTAAGAAACCAGTCAACACGTTCCCGCCACCAAGTACAGGAAGGCGTCGGGCTAGTAAACAACGCCAGCTACGGTGGGCGGGCGCCACTACGTAACTGCTTGCCACAGTGGGTTGATTCCTCCCGCCGGCTCTGCGAAGACCGGTGGCGAAGTTAATGAAAGTAGCACCACATGTGACACAAAGGGCAAGCAACTCACCAACGTAATAAGGACACAAATTATTTGCATATGCAACGTGTCCAAAACAGCTGACTATCCACTGCTTCCAGCACCTCAGAGGACACCACTTAACACAGATCATTCAGAGTCATCTACACATACCGTGCAATCTGCGCAAAACCACATAAACTTCCTATGCGTGAGCACACTACGTTTACGATAAGGAGTACTAACTTAACACACTGAATTCAGAGTCATCTAAACATACCGCGCAATCTGCGCAAAACCACATAAACTTCCTGCATGAGCGAACTACGCTCAAAATAAGGAGTATTGACTTAACACAACATACAACTTCTATATCTCCTGGTAACTGGCCTGGACTCGTTAAATGGATCTACCAACAACACATCTTCATAACCAATAAACCGTCTCCGCTCTCCACTCGCGAGGCACAAATAGGATATGTCGTGCAACACACTGATTAAAATATCTAAAACAGTGTTCGCTACAAGATTAACACTCAATGTCATAGGGAAACATTAATCAGAAACAGACATCGGTTCGTTACAATAAACGCACAAATTACGTGGCTGAAAAACACAACCAAGTCAGTGGCACACAAGATGGTCAGTAATAGTAAGGCCCTTCATCATTTTCCTATTCAGAGGGGCGTAAAACAATAACACTTAAGCAGAGAAGTATGAATGCATTTGAGCAATTCAGTGAATGACAACTAAGTTTATAAATGCAAAACACAAGTCCTCGCAGGATAAACGCGGCCTTGCGCAATGGACTCGTAATAGTAAGGTCAAGCGTCCAAAGCTCACTGCTCAATAAATACACCACAACGGCAAGCACACTCAGTAATCACCAGAACGATGGACACTGAGAACACAATGCTGCTTATATCCAAACCAACTGTGCTCGCAGTGGCATCACATCAGTCACAGAGCCATAGAGACAAGAAAGTAGTCACTAGAAGCAAACGGTAAATCCATCATAAACAAGGAAGCAGCATGTTCCAGACAGCATCGGCGCCTCCACCCACCAAGCCCGCCAACGCCCAAACACCATCAGGTTACGTGCCAAACTTTGCTCTTGCCACCACGCCGCCGGCAGATACGGCTCCACGCTCCGCGCACTAGTGCCTATCTCACGTTTCTGCTCGCCCTCCAAAAGCCAACTTCTTGACTGTCACAGGTGCCTCGCCGACTTCCCCCACGAGGGGGCGCCACTTCTCTCTTTCCTCCGCGTTACAGCGAAAATATTATACGCGGTACGTTCGACAGATCAAACCTGAACCGCCAGCGCCCACCAGTTCTTATACTGTTAAGAGTTTCTGCTGCGCGTAAGGCTTCAGGATGGATCACTGAGTGGTTTTATTTTGGGCATCAGTCTACTGACTGGTTTGATGCAGCTCGCCACGAATTCCTTTCCTGTGCTAACCTCTTCATCTCAGAGTAGCACTTGCAACCTACGTCCTCAATTATTTGCTTGACGTATTCCAATCTCTGTCTTCCTCTACAGCTCCCTCTAGTACCATGGAAGTCATTCCCTCATGTCTTAGCAGATGTCCTATCATCCTGTCCCCTCTCCTTATCAGTGTTTTCCACATATTCCTTTCCTCTCCGATTCTGCGTAGAACCTCCTCATTCCTTACCTTATCAGGCCACCTAATTTTCAACATTCGTCTATAGCACCACATCTCAAATGCTTCGATTCTGTTCTGTTCCGGGTTTCCCACAGTCCATGTTACACTACCATACAATTCTGTACTCCAGACGTACATCCTCAGAAATTTCTTCCTCAAATTAAGGCGGGTATTTGATATTAGTAGACTTCTCTTGGCCAGAAATGCCTTTTTTGCCATAGCGAGTCTGCTTTTGATGTCCTCCTTTCTCCGTCCGTCATTGGTTATTTTACTGCCTAGGTAGCAGAATTCCTTAACTTTATTGACTTCGTGACCATCAATCCTGATGTTAAGTCTCTCGCTGTTCTCATTTCTACTACTTCCCATTACCTTCGTCTTTCTCCGATTTACTCTCAAACCATACTGTGTACTCATTAGACTATTCATTCCGTTCAGCAGATCATTTAATTCTTCTTCACTTTCACTCAGGATAGCAATGTCATCAGCGAATCGTATCATTGATATCCTTTCACCTTGTATTTTAATTCCACTCCTGAACCTTTCTTTTATTTCCATCATTGCTTCCTCGATGTACAGATTGAAGAGTAGGGGCGAAAGACTACAGTCTTGTCTTACTCCCTTCTTAATACGAGCACTTCGTTCTTGATCGTCCATTCTTATTATTCCCTCTTGGTTGTTGTACATATTGTATATGACCCATCTCTCCCTATAGCTTACCCCTACTTTTTTCAGAATCTTGAGCAGCTTGCACCATTTTATGTTGTCGAAGGTTTTCTCCAGGTCAACAAATCCTATGAACGTGTCTTGATTTTTCTTTAGCCTTGCTTCCATTATTAGCCGTAACGTCAGAATTGCCTCTCTCGTGCCTTTACTTTTCCTGAAGTCAAACTGATCGTCACCTAGCGCATTCTCAATTTTCTTTTCCATTCTTCTGTGTATTATTCTTGTAAGCAGCTTCGATGCATGAGCTGTTAACAGCTGATTGGGCGATAATTCTCGCACTTGTCAGCTCTTGCCGTCTTCGTAATTCTGTGGATGATGCTTTTCCCAAAGTCAGATGGTATGTCACCAGACTCATATATTCTACACACCAATGTGAATAGTCGTTTTGTTGCCACTTCCCCTAATGATTTTAGAAATTCTGATGGAATGTTATCTATCCCTTCTGCCTTATTAGACCGTAAGTCCTCCAAAGCTCTTTTAAATTCCGATTCTAATACTGGATCCCCTATCTCTTCTAAATCGACTCCTGTTTCTTCTTTTATCACATCAGACAAATCTTTACCCTCATAGAGGCTTTCAATGTATTCTTTCCACCTATCTGCTCTCTCCTCTGCATTTAACAGTGGAATTCCCGTTGCACTCTTAATGTTACCACCGTTGCTTTTAATGTCACCGACGGTTGTTTTGACTTTCCTGTATGCTGAGTCTGTCCTTCCGACAATCATGTCTTGTTCGATGTCTTCACATTTTTCCTGCACCCATTTCGTCTTAGCTTCACTGCACTTCCTATTTATTTCATTCCTCAGCGACTTGTATTTCTGTATTCCTGATTTTCCCGGAACATGTTTGTACTTCCTCCTTTCATCAATCAACTGAAGTATTTCTTCTGTTACCCATGGTTGCAGCTACCTTCTTTCTACCTATGTTTTCCTTCCCAACTTCTGTGATGGCCCTTTTTAGAGATGTCCATTCCTCTTCAACTGTGTTGCCTACTGCGCAATTCCTTATTGCTGTATCTATAGCGTTAGAGAACTTCAAACGTATCTCGTCATTCCTTAGAACTTCCGTATCCCACTTCTTAGCTTATTGATTCTTCCTGACTAATGTCTTGAACTTCAGCCTACTCTTCATCACTACTATATTGTGATCTGAGTCTATATCTGCTCCTGGGTACGCCTTACAATCCAGTATCTGATTTCGGAATCTCTGTCTGACCATGATGTAATCTAATTGAAATCTTCCCGTATCTCCCGGCCTTTTCCAAGTATACATCCTCATCTTGTGATTCTTGAACAGGGTATTCGCTATTACTAGCTGAAACTTGTTGCAGAACTCAATTAATCTTTCTCCTCTTTCATTCCTTGCCCCAAGCCCATATTCTCCTGTAACCTTTTCTTCTACTCCTTCCCCTACAACTGCATTCCAGTCGCCCATGACTATTAGATTTTGGTCCCCCTTTACATACAGCATTACCCTTTCAATATCCTCATACACTTTCTCTATCTGTTCATCTTCAGCTTGCGACGTCGGCATGTATACCTGAACTATTGTTGTCGGTGTTGGTCTGCTGTCGATTCTGATTAGAACAACCCAGTCATTGAAATGTTCACAGTAACAGATCCTCTGCCCACCTTCCTATTCATAACGAATCCTACACCTGTTATACCATTTTCTGCTGCTGTTGATATTACCCGATCCTCATCTGACCAGAAATCCTTGTCTTCCTTCCACTTCACTTCACTGACCCCTACTATATCTAGATTGAGCCTTTCCATTTCCCTTTTCAGATCTGCTAGTTTCCCTCCCACGTTCAAGCTTCTGACACTCCACACCCCGACTCGTAGAACATTATCCTTTCGTTGATTATTCAATCTTTTTCTCATGGTAACCTTCCCCTTGGCAGTCCCCTCCCGGAGATCCGAATGGCGGACTATTCCGGAATCTTTTGCCAATGGAGAGATCATCATGACACTTCTTCAACTACAGGCCACATGTCCTGTGGACACACGTTACGTGTCTTTAATGCAGTGGTTTCCATTGCCTTCTGCATCCTCATGTCGTTAATCATTGTGATTCTTCCGCCTTCAGGGGCAATTTCCCACCCCTATGACAAGAGAGTGCCCTGAACCTCAATCCGCTCCTCTTTGACAAGGTCGTTGGCAGAATGAGGCTGACTTCTTATGCCGGAAGTCTTCGGCCGCCAATGCTGATTATTTATCAAAATTTAGGCAGTGGCGGGGATGGAACCCGGGACCAAAGACGTTTTGATTATGGATGAAAGACGCTACCCCTAAACCACGGGTCAATCCACTGAGTGGTAATGTCTTAATTTTACATTGATCTAAATATTCTTCTTATTGTAGATATTAATAGTTCATTTGTATTCTAAATTCATTCTTGTATTCGTGCTCCCGCTGTTTCCTTTTCAGTCAGCCCAGTTTCTATCCTTTCTCCCATGTATTCAAGCCCCTCTACTTTCTGAATTATTTCTCCTTTTACTATCATATACGTAGGAGCTGGCCTCTTAAGTCACTTGTCTCTGTAGTTGCGCGGTTTCTTTAACTTACTATTCTAATACCACAATATTTTCTGGGAATTCGAGACAATCTGCCCGTATTCCACGCACTCATTTCATTTCTGGTCGCCACTCTATGATCAGTTTATCACGCACATACGTAGTTAAAGAGTTCTGCAATGATCCCATCTTGCCTAGGAGCTTTATTATTCTTCAAGGTATTTGTGACGCCCCTAAACTCATCTACAGCTGGTGATTCTGGGTCGGGTTTTGGATCTTTCTTGTTGTACCTGAATGTCTCAGATGGCACTTCACTGTTGAGGAGCTGAATTATTATTAATATTATTATTATTGCTATTTTTACTAGCACGCTTCACATTCAATGAAAGTTCTTCGCTTCTAACGTCACAATGCTTTGCCAGGTAGTTCTATCCTGGTATCTAGTTCTGCAGGTGATCACATGAAAGGTTATGAGACCATCTTTGAGACCATCTTCGACGTTGTGGTAATAGCATAGTCTTGGTCTTCCGAGATCTTCGTTGATGATGTTCTGAACAAACTTGATACATTTTCCTTTCTTATGGAGCTCGAAGTGTGTGACCAGTGCAACGAAGTTTTCTAGCTTTAATTTTGGATATAATGTCTTGTTCTCTGTATAGATCATTACTGCTTTTTTTAAATTAATATTCTCCATTCCATTGTGTTCTTATCTCGAATCAGGCGACATCTTTCTCAAAATTTTCGTTTCAGAGAGTCTTAATTTACTTTCTGATTTTCTTGTTGTTCATATTACAGATCTGTCCCCCATTGAGCATGTTTGGGAATGGATGAAGCGTCGTCTCACGCGGTCTGCACGTCCAGCACGAACGCTGGTTCAACTGAGGCGGCAGGTGGAATTGGCATGGCAAGCCGTTCCACAGGACTACATCCAGCATCTCTACGATCGTCTCCATGGGAGAATAGCAGCCTGCATTGCTGCGAAAGGTGGATATACACTGTACTAGTGCCGACATTGTGCATGCAGTGTTGCCTGTGTCTATGTGCCTGTGGTTCTGTCGGTGTGATCATGTGATGTATCTGACCACAAGAATGTGTCAATAAAGTTTCCCCTTCCTGGGACAATGAATTCACGGTGTTCTTATTTCAATTTCCAGGAGTGTATATGGTAATCTTTGAATTTCTTAAAATAAGTTGCTTTCAATACTTCCTGTAATGCAAAATAATGTCTGTTGGCATTCTGTATTATGCTATTTATTCCTTCTTTGGCGTTGTTGTCTGTAGTTAGCAACTTTACCCGATACGTGTCACGCTACGCACACCATCGGCAGACATCAGGACCGCTGCGACTGTGTTTGGTGTCGAGGTTGTGTACCGAAACCTCTCATTTACTTGCCTAAGCATTCGAGTTGATATCCCTCTATATTGAGTGGAACATGGATTTTAGAAAGAGATAAGGATGTTAGCTCTGTAGTAAGATTTTCGAGAAAATGAAAACAAACAAAAAATAGTGCCAATGTCCTACCAAGCGATGCCATCATCCAGTCAAGTTGTGCCACAAATTTCTCTTCTCCCAAATTCTATTCAATATCTCCACGTTAATTTCGTCATCTACTCATCTAATCTTCAGCATTGTTCTGTAGCACCGCATTTGGAAAGCTTATATTCTATTCTCGTCTAAACTGTATCGTCCATGTTTCACTTCCATACGTGGCCACACTCCATACAAATACTTTCAGGAACGACTTTCTCAAACTTATATCTGTACTCGATGTTAACAAATTTCTCTTCTTCAGGAACACTTTCCTTGCCATTGCCAGTCTACATATTATATCCTCTCTACTTCGACCATCATCAGTTATTTTGTTCCCCAAATAGCAAAACTCATTTACTGCTTCAAGCGTTTCATTTCCTACTCTAATTCACTCGGCATCACCCGATTTAGTTCGACTACATTCCATTATGCTCGCTTTTCTTTTGTTGATGTTCACCTTACATCTTCCTTTCAAGACACTGTCCATTGCGTTCAGCTTCTCTTCCAGGTCCTTTGCTCTCTCTGACAGAATTACAATGTCATCGGCTAACCTCTAAGTTTTTATTTCTTTTCCATCGATTTTTATTCCCACTACGAATTTTTCTTTTGTTTCCTTTACTGCTTGCTCAATATACAGATTGAATAACATCGGGGACAGGCTACAACCCTGTCTTACTCCCTTCCCAACCACTGCTTCCCTTTCATGCCCCTCGACTCTTATAACTGCTATTTGGTTTCTGTACAAATTATAAATAGCCTTCCCCTCCCTGTATTTCACCTCTGCCACCTCCAGAATTTGAGAGTATTCCAGTCAACATTGTCAAAAGATTTCTCTAAGTCTACAAATTCTAGAAACTTAGGTTTCCCTTCCCTTAATCTATTTTCTAAGATAAGTCGTAGGGTCAGTATTGCCTCACATGTTCCAACATTTCTATGGAATTCAAACTGATATTCCCCGAGGTCGGCTTCTACCGGTTTTTCCATTCGTCTGTAAATAATTCGTGTCAGTATTTTGCAGCCGTGGCTTATTAAACTGATAGTTCGGCAATTTTCACATCTGTCAACACCTGATTTCTTTGGGATTGGAATTGTTATATTCTTCTTGAAGTATTTCGCCTGTCTTATATATCTTGCTCATCAGATGGTAGAGTTTTGTCAGGGCTGGCTCTCCCAAGGCTATCAGTAGTACTAATGGAATGTTGTCTACTCCCGGGGCCTTGTTTCAACTTAGGTCTTTCAGTGCTCTGTCAAACTCTTCACCCTATATCATATCTCCCATTTCGTCTTCATCTACCTCCTCTTCCATTTCCATAATATTGTCCTGAAGAACATCGCCCTTGTACAGACCCTCTATATACTCCTTCCACTTCTCTGCTTTCCTTTCTTTGCTTAGAACTGGGTTTCCATCTGAGATCTTGATATTCATACAAGTAGTTCTCTTTTCTCTAAATGTCTCCTTAATTTTCCTGTAGGCAGTATCTATCTTACCCCTAGTGATATACGCCTCTACATTCTTATATTTGTCTTCTAGCCGTCCATGCTTAGCCATTCTGCACTTCCTGTCGATCTCATTTTTGAGACGTTTGTATTCCTTTTTGCCTGCTTCATTTACTTCATTTTTGTACCTTCTCCTTTCATCAATTAAATTCAATATCTCTTCTAATACCCAAGGATTTCTATCAGGCCTCGTCTTTTTACCGAATTGACCCTGATGCTTTCACTATTTCATCTCTCAAAGCTACCCATTCTTCTTCTACTGCATTTCTTTCCCCCATTCTTGTCTGTCGTTCCCTAATGCTCTCCCTGAAACTCTCTACAGCCTCTGGTTCTTTGAATTTATCTAGGTCCCGTCTCCTTCTTTCATGTCTCTTGAACCAAGTGTTAGCTATGATTAAGTTCTGCCCTGTGCAAAATTCTACCAGGTGGCTTCCTCTTTCATTCCTTACCCCCATTCCATATTCACCTACTACGTTTCCTTCTCTTCCTTTTCCTACTATCGAATTCCAGTCACCCATGACTATTAAATTTTCGTATCTCTTCACTATATGAATAATTTCTTTCATCTCATCAGATATTTCATGAATCTCTTCGTCATCCGCGGAGCTAGTTGGCATATAAACTTGTACTACTGTGGTAGGAGTGTGCTTTGTATCTATCTTGGCCACAATAATGCGTTCGCTATGCTGTTTGTAGTAGCTTACCCGAATTCCTATTTTTTATTCATTATTAAATCTACTCCTGCATTATCCCTATTTGATTTTGTATTTATAACCCTGTATTCACCTGACCAGAAGGCTTGTTCCTCCTGCCACCGAACTTCAGTAATTGCCACTATATCTAACTTTAACCTATCCGTTTCCTTTTTTAAATTTTCTAACCTACCTGCATGATTAAGGTATTTGACATTCCACGCTCCGACCCGTAGAACGCTAGTTTTCTTTCTCCTGATAACAACATCCTCCTGAGTAGTCCCAAGTGAGGGACTATTTTACCTCCGGATTATTTTATCCAAGAGGACGCCATCATCATATATCCACCCATGAACCATGGACCTTGCCGCTGGTGGGGAGGCTTGCGTGCCTCAGCGCTACAGATAGCTGTATCATAGGTGCAACCACAATGGAGGGGTATCTGTTGAGAGGCTAGACAAACGTGTGGTTGCTGAAAAGGGGCAGCAGCCCTTTCAGTAGTTGCAGGGGCAACAGTCTGGATGATTGACTGGTCTGGCCTTGTAACACTAACCAAAACGGCCTTGCTGTGCTGGTACTGAGAACGGCTGAAAGCAAGGGGAAACTACAGCCATAATTTTTCCCGAGGGCATGCAGCTTTACTGTATGGTTAGCAGAAGTGATGTACACGTAGAAAAAGACAATTAATTAGAATTTCAGAAAAATTGCAGTACTCATTCAAGAAAAAAGCTTCACAAATTGAGCAAGTCACTAACGCGTTGGTCCACCTCTGGCCCTTATGCAAGCAGTTATTCGTCATGTCAATGACAGAATTGCTGGCTGCCTTTTTAAGTGATAACGTCCCTTCCATTGGCACCTTAGATCGTAAATACAGCGAGATCGTTCGAGGGCCCTGTTCATAATCTTCCAAGTGATCCCAATAGACGAGAGATCAAGTGTACTTGCTGGCCAGGATACGGTGTGGCAAGTACGAAGATGAGCACCAAACACTCTCTCCGTGTGCTGGAGGTCATTGTGTTTCTGATATGTAAGCCCAGAATGGCTTTCCTTGAAGGCCAACAAAAAGGAGAGTAGAAAGAAGTCGACGCACCGCTGTGTTGTAAGGTTGGCGCAGATCACAACCAAAGAGGTTCTGCTGTGAAATGAAATAACACCTCGTAATATCACCCCTGGACATCAGGCCATATAATAGGCCACAACAGGTTGGTGTCCCACCATTTTCTGGATCCTGTCCAGACTCGTCTTCGCTGCTCGTCGGAGCTCAATCCGAAGAGACAGTTCTACTCCATTCAATGTGATTCCAGGGCAAATATGTGTCAGGAGAGCAAATGGACATTGGTGGGTTACCAATCTTTCTGTAACCCACTATACGGCCCGACAACCAGGGTGTGTGGTCTGGGGTGCCATTTCATTTCATAAGAGAACCGAATTGGCTGTCATCCGCGCCAGCTTTTCGGCACAGAGGTACGTCTTTCACATTCCACGCCCTGTTTTGTTGCCCTTCGTGGCCAGCCATCCTGGGCTTACATTTCAGCAAGACAATGTCCACCTGCACACGGCGAGAGTAAATTAAATGTATGTGAAATCTTATGGGACTTAACTGCTAAGGTCACCAGTCCCTAAGCTTACACACTACTTAACCTAAATTATGCTAAGGGCAAACACACACCCATGCCCGAGGGAGGACTCGAACCTCCGCCATGACCAGCTGCACAGTCCATGACTGCAGCGCCTAAGACCGCTCGGCTAATCCCGCGCGGCACGGCGAGAGTTTTCTGCTGCTTGCCACACCCTACCTTGGCCAGCAAGTTTGCCGGATGAAGTGAGAACGTTTGGAGGATTACGGACAGGACCCTGCTATCAGTTGAGCATTATGACAGTCTAACGTACCATTAGGAAAAAAAATTGTTACGGTATCACCCAGGAGGATATTCAACAATGCTATCAAGCAATGCCAAGCCGAATAACATATGGGCCAGAGTTTGACCAATGCATTACTGACTCAATTTGTGAAGCTCTTTCTCTGGAGTAAGTCATCGACTTTTTCTGAAACATAGATCGTTTGTTTGTCTGCACATGTGCATCATATCTACCGATTTCCGTCCTATTCGGACAATTCCTTACTGCTGCGTTTTTTAGGGAATTTTATCTATGGGGTATGGATTTTCGTTACATAACTGATCCGGTGGGATTCGTGCACAGAAGAAACTGAAAACATGACGTGTACCTATCCGCATTTATTACAATATGTTACATTAGATTTTGGAAAACAGGCCAACATGTGGAAACACGAATTCTTGGCTTGTGAGTGATTTGTTGATAGGTGCAGCGTCTTCCAGGGGAAACAGTAAGTATCTTACGTAGTGGTAATGTAGACTGATCTGGATAATACATTCCGTATAACATGTGTGTAGCTATTACTGGATACAGAGACACAGCTGGATACAGAAAGAAGCTTTCATTTCGCTGTCGCTACCCCAGGTTGCTATGGACTTGTTTCTCGATTTTAATTTTTGTTTTGTAGTTCAAGCTGTGAAGCGATTGTGATTTGTTGGACAGTTCTGCTGTGCCGTTTCACCATGGTTCACGGTTATACAATTGCTGAGTACGCCAGTGTGGTATGGATTTTATTGTGTAAACGGTGCTTCTGCTTTGTAGAGAATACGGAAGACGATCTCCTAACCCCAGAGTACCAATTTCAAGAGTGTCTGTCGCTTTTTCGCTAAAGGTCTTGAGACTGTTGCAGTGGCCTGCAGTGTTACGTCATCTGAAAGAGCAAACGAAGAGTTTGTGGATTTAGTAGAAGGCGTTTTCTGTTGGTAGGAAATAGTCCTTCAGCGAGCACAAGTAGACTGTACACGTACTGGTGTTCCACGTCCGAGACTATAGCGGACATCACGTATGCACGGCTTCTATCAATGTCGTCTGCAGTGGATTCAGCATGTTCGAGAACGAGTTGAGAGTAGACGATAGGAATCTTGTCGTTGGCAAATTGCGAATCGCCGAGTAGTCCCATCATTCCTGTTTGCTGATAAAGCGACTTTGACGGTGGGAGTATCACCCTAGCGGCCGGCCGTTGTGTCCGAGCTGTTCTAGGCGCTCCAGTCCGGAACCGCGCTGCTCCTACGGTCGCAGTTTCGAATCCTGCCTCGGGCATGGATGTATGTGATGTCCTTAGGTTAGTTAGGTTTAAGTAGTTATAAGTTCTAGGGGGCTGATGATCTCAGATGTTGGGTCCCATAGTGCTCAGAGACATTTGAACCATTTTTTTTATCACCCGTAGCACACGTGATTCACGTCTGTGGGCCGACAAAACCCACTTGCCTTTGCGGATAGAGATTTTCAAGACCGCTTTTCCATAAATGTTGACGTGTTTTATGACAGAGAATCAGCTGACTGGAACTATAGCGTTACCGCATAGTCTTACAGTGTCCTTTGCCTACAAGAAGGATTAAATTATTCTAGCATGACCCTGCCCTTATACAGGGTGGAGAAGAATTGTGTCACGATATTTTAACCCTGGATAGCTGATGACAGTAGGAACCAAAATTACTAATGTTGTGTAGGTCCACAACGCACAATTTTTATACTACGGAAACTTGGCGGCACGCACTCCGATTCGCCGTCCCTGCCCCCAACATGATACGCACATGTGTCGAAAAGGTCTTGCTGTTTGTCTCCATACACACGTAAGCTTCGCTTCGGAGCACACATACGTCACCTGCCGTTTAGTCACACAGTAAGCATGGCGGCACAGTATTCATTTGGAGAACAAGGAGATGTGCGTTTCGTTTATGAACTAGCCCACAGGAAATCGCATGAAGCTCGACGGTTGTCTGAGGAACGGTACCCAGCAAGACCTCACCCACACGAGCAAACGTTTACAGCAAGTCACCGACGACTTGGCGGAGCAGGCTCGTTAGTGGGATATCATGGTGATGCTGGAAGACCTCGAACACGACGGGGTGCTGCATTTGAAGAGACTGTTCTCGATCGCTTCGAGGAAGCACCTACGATAAGCACTCGAGCGGTTGGATACGAATGGGGGACCCTCACAGGTTAGCCTGGGAGGTTTTCAGGGATGACGGCCAGCATCCACTTAATTTCCACCTTGTCCAAGACCTAAATCCTGTGGCGGACTACGAACACAGGCTTGGGTTTTGCCGGTGGTTTCTGCGACGTGTTGCACGAGATCCAGACTTCTGTGCTATTTTGTTGTTTACCTAGAAGTGCACCTTCCCTCGGTATGGCCTTTACAACACTCGATACGTTCATTACTGGGCAAGGGGAATCCTCACGACACGTACGTCCACGGACACCAGGATCGATTTTTGCTCAACATTTGGGCAGGCATTGTGGGTGACCATCTGACTGGGTCGGTCCGTCTACCTCCTCGACTTACTGAGGCAAATTACCTTCACTTTATGCAAGGAACTCCACCCGTCCTGCTGGAAGATGTTCCCCTGGACATTTGGTTGCAGCATGTTGGGGAGCCCGCACGTAACAGTCCTGCTGTGCGCAGTTATTTAAATGAATTCCACCGGAAGGTAATTGGCCAGGTGCTCGTGGAACATGGCCTCCACGATCGCCAGACGTTACACCTCCGGACTTTTTCCTGTGGGTATTCTTCAAGGTTCTAGTTCACCCACCCAGACGCGAACCACCTAGAAACGACGACGAATTAATGGATCGCATTCAACATGACGCCAATCACATCAGCGCAATGCCAGGAATCTCTGAAACAGTTCGGCGAAACACCGTTCGAAGTAACCAAGCTTGTGTCGCGTCAGAGGGTCGCTAGTTCGAGCAACAATGTCCTAGCTACAAAAAAGGCCCTTCTCAGGAACGGCACGATTTGTAAAGGCTTTCTGTACGCGAACTAACAGCTGTTGACGCCTTCATTCCCGGTACGTCTTATCATGAAACTACAATGGGTGTATCGGGACCTCGGCGGATTCACCCCCAGACCTCCAGAGTGGAAGGCTGGCGCGCTACCGACAGGCAAAGCATTCGCGGTCATGTGTTGTCCAGAGTATCAGGCAACAGGGAAATCCCGCGGCCTGTGGGAGCGCGTGGCGCCAAGTTTCCGTAGTTTAAAGATTGTGCTTTGTCGACCTACACAACATTAGTAATTTTGGTTCCTATTTGCATCACCTATCCAGGGTTAATATGTCGTGACACAGTTTTTCTCCACCCTGTATACTTCTGGATGGTCAGGCTAAATATAAGTCATTTAAATGACCTTGTAATCAAAGAGCGATTCATCATCTTATGTTACCCTGAATGAAATTAAGGGTGTTACTCAAGAGTGATTAATTCCGTTTAAGATATTTTGAAGTAAAAGGAATGAAAGTAAATTTACTCTCCAAATCAAAATCCATAAAGACATGATCATATACTCGCCTTGTACCTTTACTCAAGCATGAAAAAAGCAAGATCAAATATATTAAATAAACATCATGTTCAGACGTTAAATGTAATTAGCACAAGTATACAGGACCAATGTTGTTGAATAACAGGTATGTATGCACCCAGAAATCCCTTCAGTCACGTTATATGCTTTGATGCATCAACCCATGCTGCTCGCATAGTGCCGTAAAAAAACTGGATCCAAATTCATGTACACTAGATGCCAGATTTGAATGCAGTGCATACTGCGGTCCTGGAGCAGTCGGGATAAAGCGCATTTATGAAACTTTGCGCGTGCGTTATATAATGGTGGTTCGCTTACCTGTTCGCAATTTAAATTACTTCTTACAAAATCAGAATCTGCGGAACTTGGCAAACGCACTGAATGAAGAAACAGAGCACGTGTTGCTGCTGCTATTGTACAGACTGAGAGAAGAATTGTAGGTTATACCATATGTCGGGAATGCTGCGGCAGTTCATCGTAATACTGCCAATGTGAGACATTACCGCAGGTGGAGCAACATTTTATTTTCAATATAAAACACATAACAGAAAATTCTGATTCAAAGTCTGTTCCAAAAATCTCCACTTTGGCCGCAACTGACCTCGTGGCACGATTCAAAGATAATGTTGCGACGGAGAGACGCGATGCTACACTCCTGGAAATTGAAATAAGAACACCGTGAATTCATTGTCCCAGGAAGGGGAAACTTTATTGACACATTCCTGGGGTCAGATACATCACATTATCACACTGACAGAACCACAGGCACATAGACACAGGCAACAGAGCATGCACAATGTTGGCACTAGTACAGTGTATATCCACCTTTCGCAGCAATGCAGGCTGCTATTCTCCCATGGAGACGATCGTAGAGATGCTGGATGTAGTCCTGTGGAACGTCTTGCCATGCCATTTCCACCTGGCGCCTCAGTTGGACCAGCGTTCGTGCTGGACGTGCAGACCGCGTGAGACGACGCTTCATCCAGTCCCAAACATGCTCAATGGGGGACACATCCGGAGATCTTGCTGGCCAGGGTAGTTGACTTACACCTTCTAGAGCACGTTGGGTGGCACGGGATACATGCGGACGTGCATTGTCCTGTTGGAACAGCAAGTTCCCTTGCCGGTCTAGGAATGGTAGAACGATGGCTTCGATGACGGTTTGGATGTACCGTGCACTATTCAGTGTCCCTTCGACGATCACCAGAGGTGTACGGCCAGTGTAGGAGATCGCTCCCCACACCATGATGCCGGGTGTTGGCCCTGTGTGCCTCGGTCGTATGCAGTCCTGATTGTGGCGCTCACCTGCACGGCGCCAAACACGCATACGACCATCATTGGCACCAAGGTAGAAGCGACTCTCATCGCTGAAGACGACATCTCTCCATTCGTCCCTCCATTCACGCCTGTCGCGACACCACTGGAGGTGGGCTGCACGATGTTGGGGCGTGAGCGGAAGACGGCCTAACGGTGTGCGGGACCGTAGCCCAGCTTCATGGAGACGCTTGCGAATGGTCCTCGCCGATACCCCAGGAGCAACAGTGTCCCTAATTTGCTGGGAAGTGGCGGTGCGGTCCCCTACGGCACTGCATAGGATCCTACAGTCTTGGCGTGCATCCGTGCGTCGCTGCTGTCCGGTCCCAGGTCGACGGGCACGTGCACCTTCCGCCGACCACTGGCGACAACATCGATGTACTGTGGAGACCTCACGCCCCACGTGTTGAGCGATTCGGCGGTACGTCCACCCGGCCTCCCGCATGCCCGCTATATGCCCTCGCCCAAAGTCCGTCAACTGCACATACGGTTCACGTCCACGCTGTCGCGGCATGCTACCAGTGTTAAAGACTGCGATGGAGCTTCGTATGCCACGGCAAACTGGCTGACACTGACGGCGGCGGTGCACAAATGCTGCGCAGCTAGCGCCATTCGACGGCCAACACCGCGGTTCCTGGTGTGTCCGCTGTGCCGTGCGTGTGATCATTGCTTGTACAGCCCTCTCGCAGTGTCCGGAGCAAGTATGGTGGGTCTGACACACCGGTGTCAATGTGTTCTTTTTTCCATTTCCAGGAGTGTAGTATTTGACGATTCCGCTTTGGAAATAACGTCTCCAGATCCGTTATATATCCGTTTCAGACAATAATAAACGTCGGTCCTGATCCTCTGGCGGCACAGGGAGTATGTGGAAAGCGAGAGGTCGCAGGATTCAATCCTGGTCGAAGCACTGAAACTCTCAGTCTACTTTTAGTTTTGATTCGCTTGCCAGCGACGTGAGGAGTCGTCAGGACCAACAGATGGTTTGGATGTCACGTTGAACTGGAGTTCCCCTTCCCGTGTTGGATAACTGGGGAAATGGCGTCCACTTTATGACACAACTCAGCCATGAAATTAATAAAAAGTTATTTTGAAACAAGTACAGAGAATAAGAAAAGTTTTGAAAAATGTGTATTTGTGCCATCAGCTTTAAAACTGCATGAGATTTTGACTCTGTAGCGGAGTGTGCGCTATGGCTAAGCCATGTCTCCGCAATATCCTTTCTTTCAGGACTGCTAGTTCGCACGAGAGCTTCTGTTAAGTTTGGAAGGTAGGAGACTCGGTACTGGCAGAAGAAGTAAGGCTCCGAGAACGGAGCGTGGGTCGTGTTTGGGTAGCTCACTTGGTAGAGCACTTGCCCGTGAAAGGCAAAGGTCCTGAGTTCGAGTCTCGGTCCGGCACACAGTTTTAATCTGCCAGGAAGTTGCATGTTTCTTGTCTACCTGTTTCAACTGTTTGTAGCAGGACGACTTTGCTTCCCATCCGCTCCGCCATTACATAACAGAGGAGCGTCGACCGCATTTTATGCCCCGTTTTGTTGCCTTTCGTGGTAAGCCATCTTGGGCTTACATTTCAACGAGATAATGCTTAACTGCACACAGCGAGAGTTTATTCTGCTTCCCCTCCTGCTCGCACTACCTCGGCAAGCGAGGTCGCCGAATCTCTGCCCAGTTAAGCATGTCTGAGGATAATGGACAGGTCCCACTAATTATCTCAGGATTTTGACAATGTAGTTCTCCAGTTGGACAGAATTTTGCACGATATCAGTCAGGAAGAAATCCAACAACTCTAACAGTCAATGTCAAGCCGAATAACTGCTTGAAGGCCGGCCGCGGTGGTCTAGCGGTTCTAGGCGCTCAGTCCGGAACCACGCACTGCTACGGTCGCAGGTTCGAATCCTGCCTCGGGCATGGATGTGTGTGTTGTCCTTAGGTTAGTTAGGTTTAAGTAGTTATAAGTTCTAGGGGACTGATGACCACAGATGTTAAGTCCCCTAGTGCTCAGAGCCATTTGAACCATTTGAACTGCTTGAATAAGGGCCAGAGATGGTCCAACATGTTACTGATGAGTTTTTAGAAACTTTGTGGCATAGGTTTTAGAGCAGGAACGACCAAGATTTCGGCTCACGGGCCACGCCTGGGCATAAGTGCCAAAGCGCTCAGCCTCGCTTACCGTTCCCCCCACTACCCACCATCATGTGACGTTGTCTGAGCCTGAGGAAGGGGAGGGGGCCAAACAGCGATTGCGCCTAATTTAAATAGCAGTGTAGTCGTACTGCATGTGATTTAGTTTTATATTTCACATCTCTCGACAACATACGTCACAAGCAAAAGAAATTTACAGCGTTATTTAATTATTTTTGCGAGCTGATATACTTTTTATTTGGTACAAACTGCCGGCATACGCATACACGCACACAATTTCACAGAGTTTCACATTCAAGTTGCCACGTAATAGTAACTTATTTAAATTCATTGTAACATACGTACTATAAATATAGCCTGCGTTCGTCTGTGAAAACGGACTAGATGAGCAACCGAATTTAACTTGCATAACACTGTGCCTGCGTTGTATGAGTGTCAGTTTCATTGTCATTTAAGCCCTAAACAGATCGTTACATGAAAAACTTAAAACTAACATTTGGATAAGCCATCTGACTGCATATTTGGATATGAAAAACTACAGGAACAAATGAACCTGTAACAATGAATACGTAAGCTATCTGACTGCGTATTTGAATAAAAATTTACAGGTGATACAGAATCTGGCTTCTGCAACGGAATTTACTGGATTAGAGTACATGACATGTTGTGCTGTGTCAGTGTCTCTGTTTTGGCCGTAAGTTTTGCATTTACATCTTTAGATGACTGCCTTTTTCCAAGTGGTTTACGGCAATTCGAAGCAGCATGCAGCAGCAGAGGCTAAAGCTTATTGCTACTAAGAATGAATTTAATAAAAAGCAGTTTGCTTCAGTCATGTTGACTACTCAATAACTTGTAACAGGGAATTTTATAAATAAAGGCTATTTAAAAACTTCAGAAATCATCATGACCAAAAATAGTCTGACAAGTATTAATAATGGCGAAATGCCTGACAATGACCTTATTATCAATAATGGCTGAGTGCCAGATTGACAGATTATTTCAATTTCAAAGTTACATTAACATTTAATAACCACAGCATATTTATGAATTAGATGTGGGGAGTAATTATTATTATTTGGAGGATAAGGAGACTTCTTTAACTGACAAACAAAACATGGCATTATTGCAAACTCGGACAAACAATCACGAGCCTAACCCAGCAATTTCGCTTTACGCTATGCTTGCGAATTTTACCCTGAATTCCATCTTCAAGAGCAGTTAAGCCATCTAAATCTCTCCTGGCCATATAAATTAAATCAGGACATCAGTGTGGAAAGATCTGCTATTATCGACGTGACGGCAGCGTGACACGTTTTCTGTCTCCGAGCTCTCGACCGACACTACTGAATTTCCACTCTCGCAGAGAGATCTCGTCTCACAACAATGCTTACAATCGCGTTCCCACGTTTCGTTCTCAGATTGTTGCTATCGATATCTCGTGCTTATTTCCATAGAGAATGGCAGAATCTCGCACATCGCAAAGAAAAGTCTTAAGCTGGCTATATTGTTCTCGACACTCAGGGTAATATTTAATCAATGTAATGGATAGTTCTGACACCCTCCTTACATCATAACCCAAAAAAGGTCTTTCACACAAGTATCTCGATCGGAATATTGTAGCACTTTTGTAGCCTCATAATGAAAATATGGTAACCCTACTTGAGGAAATCAATGTAGACGTCCTGGGCAGCTCTAAAGTAAAAATATTTATTCAAAAATGGTTCAAATGGCTCTGAGCACTATGGGATTTAACATCTGAGGTATCAGTCGCCTAGAACTTAAAACTACTTAAACCTAACTAAGCTAAGGACATCACACACATCCATGCCCAGGGCAGGATTCGAACCTGCGACCGTAGCGATCGCGTGGTTCCAGACTGTAGCGCCTAGAACCGCTCGGCCACACCGGCCGGCTAAAAATATTTGTCATAACTGAAATTATCTTGCAGGTCAATCACTTACATCTCTACATGAACAGGGGCGTTTTCGTCTGAAAAGGCATACGGTCTCGAAAACAGCTCGGAAAGACGTGGAAAATTGAAAGTGTCCTCAGAAACCGTATAGAACTATCATCGTAATTCTTTCTAGGCCAAAGTGAATGGTTCAGACCTCTTATTTTCTTTAACACCATTGAGCGTAGGGTAATGGATTGTCTTTGTCAGACTGTGCCCATTCTACAATGCGATTAATTTTTAAATGCGTTCCCATCAAATCAGTCAGAGGTTACCTAGCAAAGTCTTACTGTCGGCACAGTGCAGTGAAATCCACTTAAAGTCCTTTGACTTAGGCTACGTAAGCTACAGTACCACAAGGATGTGTGATAGGACCGTTGCTGTTTACTACATATATAAATGATCTAGTAGAAAGCTTCGGATGCTCTTTAAGGCTATCCGCAGATGATTCAATTGTCTATACAAAAGTAGCAACGCCAGAAAATAGTAAGAATTTGCCGAACGACCTGCCGAGAGTTGGTGATTGGTGCAGGCTCAGGCAGTTGACCTTGAACGTAAATACATGTTACATATTGCGCATACTTAGGAAAAGAAATCCACTACTGTATAGCTTCAATATTGATTACAAAAAGCTGGAGACAGCGTCTGCCATAAAATATCTAGGCCTATCTATGCAGAGCGACCTGAAGTGGAATGACCATCTAAAACAGATAGTGGGAAAAAGCAGACACCAGACTGAGAGTCATCGGAAGAATCTTAAGTAAATGTAACTCATCCACGACAGAAGTGACATTTAAGGCGCTTGTTCGCCCGGTTCGTGAGTATTGTTCATCTATCTGGGATCCCTATCAGGTGGGACTGATAGAAGAGATAAAGCCGACCCAACGAAGAGCGGCGTGTCTCGTCATGGGATCGTTTAGCTGACGAGGGAGCGTTACGGAGATGCTAAACAAACTCCACTGGCAGACGTTACAAGTGGGGCGTTATGCATCACGCAGAGATTTACTATTGCAATTTCGGGACAGCACTTTTCAGGAGGAGTCGGACAACCTATTACTTGCCCGCACAAACATCTCGTGTAGTTAACACGAGGAGAAAATTCGGGACATTAGAGCCAATACAGAGGCCTAGCAACAATCATACTTCCCACGCACTAGTAGCGAGTGGAACAGGGTTAGAGTGATCAGATAGTTGTATCGAAAGTACCCTCTGCCACACGCCATTAGGTGGCTTGCGGAGGGTGACGTAGATGTAGGTATGAGACTTCCATGCTCTTTGTTCATTTTCAGTGGAAACTGTTGTAACTGACATTCGAATAATGTGTATGACTTCAAAAATTTTACTATTCGTGCCACCAATTTCTTCGCGTGCTCCACAACTGCAAAAAAATAGTTCAAATGGCTCTGAGCACTATGGGACTTAACATCTATGGTCATCAGTCCCCTAGAACTTAGAACTACTTAAACCTACCTAACCTACGGACAACACACAACACCCAGCCATCACGAGGCAGAGAAAATCCCTGACCCCGCCGGGAATCGAACCAGGGAACCAGGGCGCGGGAAGCGAGAACGCTACCGCACGACCACGAGATGCGGGCCCACAACTGCAAATTTAGGACAAAGTGCTTTTTCAGGTACAAAACAATGAACCCCATCTGTGTATCTTCGCAGTTTTCTGCTCTTTCATTGTCAACTAAACCCTTTCTGAGTGGTACTGTACTGACGTTTCATAGCACATAAGCACCACCTGTCATTTACGTGAACTGAGAATTCTCAGCCCTCTTTTCTGTCATCCCCATTCCTTTTCAGGGATTCCAACGATGGATCGCTAGACTGCCTCCTCTGTTCAAACTGCAACTGGACCAGTGAATATCCCCAATACAAAGAACAAATAGTGAAGGTTAAACAGCGCTGACGGCAAAATTCTACAAACTGAAGAAACCTGTGCCTGCCAAGAAAATGACAAACCGCAGTGCTAAATGAAATGTTCCGGGAACTTCCGAGAACGACCGAGCAAAGCCGAGTGACAGAGCCGACGCGGACCCGACGCGGTCCGCACACGCTTCACGAGTGGAGTTTGGCACGCTGTGGTCGGCCCTGTTTTAGAACCTCTCCTTCCGACGAATCTGAGCTGGACAGATGTTTGTTGGTATTGAGAGCGAGCGTGTAGATACAGATCAGATTGTGTCACTAATGGGTCACACAGCTGCGTTCAAACTCACGTCAGCTTTCTTCACGCGAGCACTGTGGAACCAAGTAAGTGAACTGTATTCTGCTGCAGAGGAAACCAACGCATGAGATGTTCCGCGTAGAACTAAGGTGCAGGGTGTATCAAAAAGAATCATCCGATTTAGCACGTCTCTATTTCTGAAACTAATGAACACATACATTGACTTTTGTTTGTTGATGAACGGAAAATTCAACAAATTCTTTTTTATACAGTTTCATATGTGTTCACTATGCCCCCTTTAGCTGCAAGTAATGTGTCAATACTGTATTCAAATTGTTCCCACACTGCAGCATGTCTTGAGTTACAATTTCCATAGCTGCAGTTATGCGGTGTCTCTGTTTATTCACTGTTGTTCACTGTTGTTGGTAACGGAGGCACAGTCTTTTATAAAACCCCACAAGAAATTATCACATATAGTGCCAGTGTGTCGGTGCCCCATCCTGATCGTATATCAAGTCGTTCGGATCAGTCTCCAACTGTGGGAAAAGAAAGTTCTCAAGCATATTGAGATACGTGCATCCTGCAACAGTATTCTTGCAAAGAAAAATGGACCATACACCTTTTCCTGTGAAACTGCACAAAACACATTAAATTTTGGAGCGTCCCACTCATGTTGTACAACTTCATGTCGTTGTTCCATATCCCATATTCACACATGATGACAGTTCACCTTACCATTTAAGTTGAATGTTGGCTCGACACTAAACACTAAGCGTGGAAGAAAACTGTAATCCTGAATCTTGCTAAAAACTAAATTACAGAACCCCACACGTTCGTGTTGGTCACCTTCACGAAGAGCTTGCAGTAGCTGAATTTTGTATGGTTTCACGTGTAGAAGTCGACACAACACACACCAGACGGAGATCGGAGGCATGCTGAGCTGTCGAGCTACAAGGCGAACGGATCACTTGTGAAACTACGGCGGATGCGTTCAACGTCTGTATCTGACACTCGGGCACGGCCCGGCGATTTGACTTTACGCAAACAACCTGTTTCTCGGAATTGTTCACGCCATTGTCTAATTCTCTGTGCTGTAGGAGGATCCACATCAAACCTAGTATGAAAGTGACGCTGAACAGTTATTACTGACCCGTACTGCGCAAAACGTAGTCCCGACACCATTTTTACCTGAACTGAAGTGGGCGTACACTGCTGCTACCCAGCGGGAACCGTGTAAAAGTCGAGAATTTGCGCTTTCCAGCAGTATTTTGCTCACGCACGTATCTCAAATAACATAATAGTTTAGATTTTTTTTAAATCGGGTAATTTTTTTATACACCCTGTAGTTACTCCCTACGTACTAGTTGCCAGATTTTACCATGTTCAGTCGTGTTTGTGTCTTCTTAGTGTGTTGGAAAGATTATGTCACGTCAGCGTTCTGTCTAATGTAACACCAAGATATTTTGGCTTATCATTCCGACAAACATCTTCACTAACCTTTATGAATTTTTTCAAGATCAGGTGGCTTAGAACCGATGTGCACAGCGACTGTTATGAAATTAAACAGGAAAAAGTCAGCAATTAGTCGTGACTGAATCTGTACTTTACACGAGCTTGGCACTTGTGGGTAGCCGAATTAAGCTACGTAAACGCTAAGGTTGCGTGATAACTCGTGCATTTTGAAACCTGTTGAATCTCCAAAACCCAGTTCATAGGCACTTATGGTAGCTACACTGTAGCTGAAGTTTAGATCCACAATGAGGTTCAAATGGCTCTAAGCACTATGGGACTTAAAGTCTGAGGTCATCAGTCCCCTAGACTTAGAACTACTGAAACCTAACTAACCTAAGGACATCACATACATCCATGTCCGAGGTAGGATTCGAACCTGCGAGCGTCGCAGCAGCGCGGATCGGGACTTAAGCGCCTAGAACCGCTCGGTCACATAGGCCGGTGATCCACAGTGAGGCACAGATTCAATAGCGACTGGATGCTAACTTGCTTCCTGTTTTAATTTTTTAAGACAGCCCAACTTAGACCTAATGGTTCTAAAACAGAAGTACAGTTACTGCACAAAGTATTCGCAGAATACATAATTGTATGTTTAAGGATGTGTAAAGGGTCGAAACCTGCCGGACTGAAATAAAGCAGGGGCAAGGACGTCTTTATTGATCAGTGAAAATGAGAATACATTAAAGAAACACAGATTGCTATGTAAATAAACATGGTCAATCATTCAAAATTACAGATAAGCAATGTGAGACGCAAAATAAGTATTTTCAACAGCGCTGAATGTCACAGCTGGCCGCTGTGGCCGAGCGGTTCTAGGTGCTTCAGTCCGGAACCACGCTGCTTCTACGGTCGCAGATTCGAATCCCGCCTCGGGCATGGATGTGTGTGACGTTCTTAGGTTGGTTAGGTTTAAGTAGTTCTAAGTCTAGGAGACTGATGACCTCAGATTTTAGGTCCCATAATAAATAGAGCAATTTGATTTTATTTTTTGAAAATCACACTTTTGACATATAATGTTGTTGTTAGTACTTAGTAACGCCTTCTTTCCTCTTTATAATCGCTTGCATTCTTCTTGGCATGGATTTCAACAGAGATTCTGTTGTCTGGCACTGTCATTTTTACGCCATTCCTCTTGTAGAGCAGTCTGTTGATCATTTATACTGGGATAGAAAGATTCTTGGCATTAGGTAGAGTAAATGCCACAAATTCTCGATGTGATTGATGTCTGGGGGATTCGGTGGTCTGTGCATCCTGTGGGGCGTGCTATAAAACTGTCACAGCTTTGTATCTAGAGGCGTATGTTTTTAATCATTATCTTGTGAGAAAATATAATCCACATTAAGACTCATATGATTAACACTACTGGATATATGTGTTTTTCGGATATTTATGTGGATCTTGTGGTACGTAATACCATCAATAAAACACAAATCCCTCACACCATTTCCACTCGTGCACCCCCACACAAGTACTGAACCTCCTCCACGTTTAACCGAGGCTGTTATAGTTCCCTCTTCAAGTTCACAAGTCTTTTTCTCCACACTGTTACGCGCCCTTTAGACTTAAACAGCTCAAATCGACTCTCGTCGGTAAATACAACCTTCTTCCAGAAATCAGACCCATCTGATGTATGTTCCCTTGCAAATGCAAGTCGCTTTCATCTGTTGATTTTACTGATGTGCGGTTTTCTGTGGGCTGTTCGGCCTCCAAACAAAGATCCGCGAAGCATATTTCTCACAGTCTGTACTGAAACAGACCTTCCTGTACGCATATGAAAAGCGCTAGCAACGTGTGGAACGCTCAGTTTCGGATTTTTGATGACTTCTCGAAGTAGCTGTTGTTTCTCCATTTTAGACAGAACTGCAAGACGACCGTTGATTTCTTTTCGTACGTTTTGGTCTGATTAAACCTGTATATAATGTTCTTCACTGTACTCGTAGGTCTACCGACGGTTTCTTCGATTTCTTGGAAACATTTTCCTTGTCGAAACAACGTGAAGCAGATTTGTCCTTTTTTCGTTTGTAGTTTCGCAACGTTTTCGAACCATTTTACGTACATATCTCTCAACGGCTTTCAGACCGGAGAGACAACTATTCACTGTGCTGGATGGAACACTACCGCATAACGAACGCAGGAGGGGCGTGTGTCAGTACAGCCCAATACCACCGATATTGCTTACTACACGAATATTTGTTTGGCGTCCATTACAGCGTGACTTTACATAGCGTGTATTTGGTCACATATTTAGCGACGTAAGAGCCATAAAGAGCGTTTTATTTCCAAGTGTAGAAATCAACCAATGTAAGAATATAGTTATTATTCATTTCGCAGATATATTTGTAAGACTGTGCATGTTATAGTCTAAGCGCCGCGGTCGGACGTGTACTTTGTGGAGTCTCTGTATGTCTTTTCCACCTCTACAGTTGTCTAGCATCAGCATACATCAGCCGTGGTTTGGCCATCTCCACCTAGTCCTGTACCAGTCCAACAATACATATGTCTGAAAAGTACAAAAACCGAGCGGTTCTAGGCGCTTTCGTCTGGAACTGCGCGACCGCTACGGTCGCAGGTTCCAATCCTGCCTCGGGCATGGATGTGTGTGATGTCCTTAGGTTAGTTAGGTTTCAGTAGTTCTACGTTCTAGGCGACTGACGACCTCAGATGTTAAGTCCCATAGTGCTCAGAGCCAACCAAAAGAAAAAAAGGTCACCTGCTTGGCAGTTGAGTTCTCGGTACTTTCCATGTTGCATATTAATTAATGAGAGGACGGAAAAATAGCATGTCCACCCTCGGCTCTTCGGCGCGCGCTGAAATGTGGCGAAGTGTCTGGAGTGCCGGGGGAGGGGGGACGGCGCGACCGCAGCGTTTGGAAGGGCGGGCGCGAAATCCGAGAGTGGAGACGACGTCTGACGCATTTACTCCTCGCGGAGACCGAAAAGAAACGGAGAAAATTTATTTACTGTGAAATGGCTGTTCCGTCCCGCTGCGCGCGCGCCTTGCCACGCGTACTTAATGGAGTTTGCGGCGGACTGGAGCCGCTGCCGCCGCCGCGACGAGAAGCACCCTCCGCCACTCACCGCGCGGATCCAGTCGCCGCCGCCACTCTACTCGATTCTGTCCCAAATCCGCGGCGGCACTCCCCACAATACCAGGCCGCTCGTTTCCACTCTCGTCGTCTTCTTCTCTCACCCTCTTTCTCTCCCTGTCTCTCTCAGCCTCCCCCCCCCCCCTCCCCCCCCCTAGGCAAGTACGCTTCAAGTAGCTGCCAAACCTCTTATATTCTTATATTCTTGTTCTTTACCGACGACGACGGCAATTTTTTGAAGCTAGATCTGCCACTGCTGCTGCCCGCTCACTCTACTGCCTCCAAATTCCACACACGTATCGGCCTTAGACACCCGCAAATGGGGCTAGGACAGACAAAAAATGATACACAGGTGTCCGACACTTAACCTTTTTAGTCGAGCGGTGTAAGGCGCTGCAGTCGTGGACTGTGCGGCTGATCCCGGCGGAGATTCGAGTCCTCCCTCGGGGATGGGTGAGTGTGTTTGTCCTTAGGATAATTTAGGTTAAGTAGTGTGTAAGCTTAGGGACTGATGACCTTAGCAGTTAAGTTCCATAAGATTTCACACAGATTTGAATATTTGAACTTAACCTTTGTAAAGTGTTCAGGTCTATTTTTATCCACAAGGATCGTTGATAATCTATCGTTTTGAAAATTCACTGACGGAAAAAGATCACAATACCAAGAAACAGTTCTGTGACAAAAACGAAAGTTGGTACGCGTGTTTCTAAATCTAAAGGATATTGTCTGTTCAGAATGACAGGGGCGTTAGTAGCGCCACTATGAGGATACGAATCAGGTTCATCTACATCTACATCATACTCTACAAGTCACACATGGTGTGAGGCGGAGGGTACTTTCGGAAGCACAATTTGATCCCTCTAACCCTGTTGTACTTGCGAATAGTGCGTGGGAAGAATGATTGTCGGTAAGCCTCTGTATTGGATCTAATTTCTTCAATTTTCTCGTCGTGGTCAATACGCGAGATATATATGGGGGGGGGGGGGGGGGGGGTGAAGTAATATGTTGTCCGACTCCTCCTGAAAAGTGCTGTTCCGAAATTTCATTAGTAGCTCTGTCCGTGATGCACAACGCCTCTCTTGTAACGTCTGCCAGTGGAGTTTGTTTAGCATCTCCGTAACGCTCTCTTGCCAGGTAAACAATCCTGTGACGAAACGCGCCGCTCTTCGTTGGATCTTCTCTAGTTCCTCTATCAGTCCTACCTGATAGGGATCCCAGACAGATGAAGAATACTCAAGAATCGGGCGAAAAAGCGCGTTATAGCCCACTTCTTTCGTGGATGAGTTTCATCAAACGGCAATGCGGGACGGTGTCAAATGCCTTACTGAAATCAAGGAACACGGCATCAACCTGAGCGCCGTCGCCCACTGCGTTGTGGATCTCATGGAGGAACAGAGTGAGCTGAGTTTCGCAGGATCTCTGTTTGCAGAATCCATGCAGATTTTTATAGATGTGCGCTCTAAATACCCGCTGTAACGCTCGTGAGCGTCTGTTACCTTTGAGATTGGACGCAATGAGCTGTTGATGGTCAAGAATGCCTTTAAGAGAATGAAGACGCCATTATTAACTCCTCACTTAGTTTGTTCGTGGTCGTGTAATAGGGCTACGAAAATCTGTCTGTTCCTTCTACGATACTGTAGAAAGGCTTGGCAGGAATGTAGCCACTGTACATGATTGCTGCCCCTGGTGGTCAGAAGTATGTACATACATACATACATACATACATACATTAATCCTTGTTCCATGTTCATTTCGTAATGATGTGGAACGTGTCACTTAACATAAATTTTCTTTACACAAAATAATTAATTAATTTTTTTACTGTTACTACTTCATATCTAAGAATTCATCTATTGAGTAGAGGAGTTATCATTCAGATGTTTTTTAAATTTGCTTTTAAATGTTGGTTGGCTATCTGTCAAACTTTTAATACCAATTGGCAAATGACCAAAGATTTTTGTGGCAGCATAATTCACCCCCTTCTCTGCCAAAGTGAGATCTAATCCAGAATAGTGAATATAATCCTTTCTTCTAGTGTTATAGCTATGTACTTCACAGTTATTTTTTAATTGGGGTGGCTTATTAATGACAAATTTCATAAGTGAATACATGTATTGCGAAGGTTCTGCAAATGTCCAGAGTTCCATAAATAAATGTCTGCAAGATGATCTTGGGTGGGCTCCAGCTATAATTCTGATTACACGCTTTTGTGCAATGAATAGTTTCTCTCTTAATGATGAATCGCCCCAAAACATGATTCCATATGAAAGCAGTGAATTTCAGTAGATCATCGATGTGTTTCTTCCAGTTCAATTCCTGAGCAATGCACACACCCAGAAATTTTGAGTATTCTACCTTAGCAACAGACTTCCATACATAGTCTATATTTATGAATGGTGTTATGCCATTTACTGTACAGAATTGCATAAACTGTGTTTTCTCAAAATTTAGTGAGAGTCCGTTTGCAGACAACCACTTAATAATTTTCTGAAACACATTATTTGCAATTTCTTGTTGCTTGGGTGTGATTAGTATACTTGTATCATCAGCAAAAAGAATTAACTTTGCCTCTTCATGAATACAGACTAGCAAGTCGTTAATATATATTAAGAACAATAAGGGACCCAAGACTGAACCATGTGGGACACCATTCTTGATACCTCCCCAGTTAGAGGACTCTGCTGGTTTTTGTAGACTATCTGTACTGTTAACTTCAACCTTCTGCATTCTTCCAGTTAAGTATGAATAAACCATTTGTGCACTGTCCCACTCATACCACAATACTTAAGCTTATCTAGAAGAATTTCATGATTCACACAATAAAAAAGCCTCTGAGAGATCACAGAATATCCCAATGGGTGATGTTCAGTTATTCATTGCATTTAATATTGGATCAGTGAAAGCATATACAGCATTTTCTGTTGAAAAGACTTTCCAAAAACCAAATTGACATTTTGTTAGTACTTCATTTTTACGAATATGTGATGCTACTCTTGAACACATTAATTTTTCAAGAATTTTGGATAAAGCTGTCAGAAGTGAGATTAGGCAGTAGTTGTTAGCATCAGATCTATCCCCTTTTTTACGCAATGGTTTAACGATAGCATATTTCAGTCTATATGGAAAAATTCCCTGTTTCAGTGAGCTACTACATATGTGGCTGAAAATCCTACTTATTTGTTGGGAACTAGCTTTTAGTACTCTGTTGGAAATGCCATCTATTCCATGTCACCTTTTACTTTTGGATGAATTTATTATTTTCCTAATTTCAGTAGGTAAGGTGTCTGAATTTCAATTTGATCAAATTGCATAGGTACTGCTTCTTCCATATACTGCCTTGCATTTTATAACGAACAGCTGGAATCTATTTCCTCTTCAACACTTAAAAATGTTTTCTACTTCTGACTTCCTGTTAACAAACTTTTCATTGCGTTTGATAAAACTACAGTCTTCCTGGGCTCTTGGTTGCCCTGTTTCCCTTTTCACAATATTCCAAATTGTTTTAATTTTATTATCAGATGTGCTAATCTCAGACATAGTGCACATTGTTCTGGGCTTTTTAATAACTTTTCTTAATGCAGTGCAGTATTTTTTATAATGTTTCAGTGTTTCAGGATCATTACTCCTCCTAGCTATAAGCTACATTTTCCTTTTCTGTTTACACCACATTTTTATAGCTGTGCATCATGATCAGACAGACCATTATTAACAGGAAATGTTTTTGTTTGATTAAATTTATCTTGGTATACGAAAAAGTTATCTATCAGTGTGCTGATTTCCTGTACCACCCAAATAGGAAAATCAATAACTCGTGTCAAATTGAAAGAACCAAGTAATACTTCAAGGTCAAGCTTTCTATCTGACTCCTTCAAAATATCTATGTTGAAATACCCACAAACAAAAATTTGCTTTCCAAGTTTTTCAAAAATAGCTGAAAATTTCCCATTGGGGGACCTATACATGGCTACAATTATAAAAGTGCCTTTATTTAGTTTAAGCTCACATGCACATGCTTCTATGTGTTTCTTTGCGTAAAATTTTTTAGTTTCCAAATTTTTAACAGTATGTCTGATTTTAACATAAATGGCAACTCGTCCTCTCTCCATAGTGTGGCTACTTACATGTGCTGAAAGCTTACATCCACATACATTTACCATTTTCATACCTCTGACTAAACGATGTTCAGGCAGGCATAGCACATCTACTCCACCCACAGTTTCTAAATCTTCTACACAAACAAGAAGCTCATCTACTTTGTTTTTTAATCCCGATATTCTGATACAATAAATTAACATTATTTTTTACTGTGCTTTTATGTGAATCTTGTGGCATACTAACATTATTTCTCACTGTACTGTTATGAGAATCATGTAATATTTTCACATCTCTATTACCTGCCTGTCTGAAATTTTCGTTAAGCTTAATTTCAATCAATGTAGGATGACTGGATACTGATGTTAGCCTAAAAAAGTACTGCCATGAGTTTCAGTGCCCCCCTGAAAGATGTTGCTATCATCCCAGCTAGTTTGTCCTTCACTTTCCTATTGAGAAGCAGGCCATGTCCCATCTACCAATACCACCAACAGGAACCAAAACAATGCTTGACAAAGTAGCCGCTCGAAGCAGCTGATGTAGCTCCATATTGACCCTGCTGACCGAGCTGTTCAATTGGGCCTGGTTATACCGCAAAAAAGCAGGAACCAAGCCAACATTTTTCGGACTCGTTGCAGATGCTATTTGTACCAGGCCACACACAATATTGTGGCCCTTATCCCTATCAATACTGTTTCGCTCTCCACCCGCTACCACAACATGATCCTGCTTTGTAAAACCTTTGCTCAATGATCCTACGTCCTCTATTACTTGGCTAAGACATGCACTTGGCTTGAAAATATTTGTGACCTGGGACCTGTCACCTAATTTTTCCTGCAGAATCTGGCCAATACCTCTTCCATGGCTACTACCCAACAACAAAGCTTTTGGAACAATACGAAATGAATTTCTTGGAAGAATTGTGACAGGTGATGAAACACGGCTCCATCATTTTTCACCAGAGACGAAGAGGCCATCAGTGGATGGCATCATGCAAATTCACCCAAGAAAAAAAAATACAGAACCACACCTTCTGCTGGAAAAGTTATGGCTACGGTGTTTTTCGATTCCGAAGGACTCTTGCTTGTGGACATTATGCCAAGTGGAACCACCATTAATTATGATGCATATGTGACGACACTGAGGAAACTTCTAGCTCGACTGAGTCGTGTTCGACCACATCGGCAAAAGCAGGATGCTTTGTTGTTGCACGCCAAAGCACGGCCACATGCCACTCAAAAACCATGGAAGCGATCACAAAACTCGGATGGACAACACTGAAACACCCGCCTCACAGTCCTGACCTGGCTCCATGTGACTATCATCTCCTTGGGAAACTGAAAGACTCTCTTCGTGGAACAGGGTTTGAAGAAGATGACTCCGCTGTGCACGCTGCCAAACAGTGACTGCAACAGGTTGGTCCAGAATTTTACCGTGTTGCTATACAGACGCTGGTTCCAAGATGGCCTAAGGCAGTTGAGAGGGATGGAAATTATGTGGAGAAATGAAAATATTGTTCCTAAAGGATGTATCTACACGCTTTCAAACATGTAGAATAAAAGATGGATTTTTTAAAAAAATAGTGTGCATTTCTTTTGGTGTGACCCTCGTATTAAGAGAAATTACAACTGCTGATGGACCCAAGGGGTCAGAAATGTATCGTGTACTTAATAAGACGCGAAAAGTTTTGATTGAAGGCGTTTGTTAACTCATGCTTCCAGTGAAAAAGCTATATATCTGAATATGCGCGATACACATCGATGGTTTGATGATACGAGGTGTATTGATTTGCCACTAAATAGCGGAACAAATGGATCAAATGGCTCTAACCACTATGGGACTTAACATTGAGGTCATCAGTCCCCTAGACTTAGAACTACGTAAACCTAACTAAACTAAGGACATCACACACATCCATGCCCAAGGCAGGATTCGAACCTGTGACTGTAGCAGCGGCGTGGTTCCGGATTGAAGCGCCTGGAACAGCTTGGCCACAGCGGTCGGCCTAAATAGCGGAACAGTAGATGTAACAAAAGCTTCACTTTTCATAGAATGACCGTTTAGCATCTCGCCTTCAGATCTATTAAACATAGTCGCTTAAATGTACATTGTCTGGTCTATAGACTGAGTATAGAGTCCTAGTTTACAGTCTAAGACAGAAAAAAGACCTGCAACGAAGGATCTATGCAAATTGGTGATAAACTGATATTCACACAAGTAGCTACGTAAAGTGTAAAACTGTAAATGTCAGCGGTCGATTCATGAGTGTGTTTAGTGTGTGATGCTGCAGTGCAATTTCAGCGCGCGGCTTTCAAGGTCAGTAAACAGGGGACACGTCGATGCCTGGGCATAAAGTCTTCGAGAATTTCAGTCCGCGTACTCAATTGGACAGTGACATGTCTCGCAGATGGGAGAGTGAACAATATACGCAAATGTTAGCATTTGAGAGAGGACGCGTAGTTGCGCTCAACGAAGACGGTCGGAGTATTCGTCGAGTCGCTCGTCATCTGAATAGGAGCGATGCCACGATCCGACGACGTTGACAGGATTGGTCGAATACAGCGCAAGAAGGAAGCGGTCGACTTGTAGGCACGACAGAACGAGAGGACACACCAATCTGCAGACAGACACTCACAGCCCGGACTCAACATTGTAATCGATCCGACGTGCAGGTGGTGCTTCAGGGGACACAAGGCGGCTCACACAAGGGGTGCTGAGCTCATAGCACCTCTTGAGCCGGCTGCCATGGACCCCCGTACGCCACCAAGCCAATCTGCAGTGATGTCGGGCACATTCCGCCTGGAGTCGCACTGACTGGAGTAGAACTGCATTCGGTGGTGCGTCCCGCTTCTGAATGAGCCCCAATGACCAGCGAAGACGCGTCTTTAGACGCCCCGGACAGCGGTGGGATACCAACCTGAATGTCGCCCGCCAGACGTCGCGACGACCAAGAGTAATGGTCTGAGCTGCTCTTTCGTTTCATAGGAGGACTCCTGCGGTTGTCATCTGCGACACTCTTACAGTACAGAGGAACGTCGACGATATTCTACGCCACGTTTTGTTGCCTTTCGTAGCAAGCCATACTATGCTCATATTTCAGCAAGATATTGCCTGCCCGGACACCTCGAGAGTTTCTACTGCTTGTCTTCGTGCTTGCCAAGCCCTACCTTGACCAACAACGTCACCGGATCTCTCTGCTATTGAGAACATTTGGAGCACTGTGGGCCATCTCGTGATTTTGACGACCTGACGCGCCAATTGGACAAGATTCGGCAGGATATACCTCAGGAAAACGTCGAACAACAACGTCAAGCCGAATGACTGCTTGTATAAGGGCGAGAGGTGGACCACCAGTTGCTCAATTTGTGAAGCTCTTTCTATTGAAAGGTTATCCTATTTTTCTGAAATTGTAATGGTTTGTCTGTACGTCACATCTATCGATTTTCGTCCCTTGGACACTGTTTTCTGTTTCACCGCTCTGGGCTTGTACTGCACATTGTGACTCAATGTCATTGATGTAAAGCATCAGAGTTCAGCTGTATCTCTTGATGTTTACAACAGCACCTACATTCACTGTTCTAAACAGATATGTTAAAATTTCAGTCGTGTGCTTTACACTATAAAATTTTTGAAGGTAAGTGCTTGGTGATGACACTCATTATCAGGTCACATCATGTCTCTCTCGTAATAAAATTGTATGCTGTTACAATAGATCAGGTTCAGGAGTGGCATGTGATACCATTAACGTCTAATGTAATACCAGAAAAATAGCAAAATGTGCAACTTGTGATAGTTTTACATCAGAGTGTGTATAGAGGAAATTGTCTCCTAGATAGACGACACGTGGAATTATCGTATGTTGGCGTCGAAGACGGTGGCATGGCCTCTCCTCGTGTTTCACCACCTTTTTAGCAGAGTTGGGTGTACGAGACGAAGTCACGCCAAGGTTGGACGGAGTGGCTGGTAGCGAGATAGTAGTCGGTGTCGTCGGCATACTGTGCGGGGGAAGTGTGGGGGAGTGATGTTCTGGGCGTGTCTCGCAGCATAAAGAATGCAGGAGACAAGGATGGGGGGAGAGACCTCGAGACACGCAAGGAGTCGAATAAAGTGGGCGGCAGCTGGAGCGTTGTAGGTGGTAAAAAAGGTCTCCGTAGCTGTCCTATTCCCATTCAGTAATATCTTAGGGAATCTTTTCAGGAAAAGTCTTCACTGAGGAAAGAAGTGTTTGATTCACAGAAGCGTGTAATGGGGATAAGATGCAGTGTCCAATGTAGAAGCTCTTGAAGCAAGCGGTTTCAACAGTTCGGAACGTTGAAAACTGCTTCCAAGTAGATGAATACCCTTATGAGGTTCATCTACATCTATCTGATTACTCTGCTGTTCACAATAAAGTGCCTAGCAGAGGGTTCAAAGAATGCGAGCCCTGATTTTTCTTACTTTATCGTTATGACCATTTCTCCCTACGTAGGTGGGTGCCAACAGAATACTTTCGCAATCGGAGTAGAAAACTGGTGATTGAAATTTCATGACAAGATCCCGTCTGAATAAAAAACGCCTTTGTTTTAATGATTTCCACTCAATTAACATATCATGTCTGTCGCACTATCTCCCCTATTTGGTAATAATACAAAACGAGCTGCCCTTCTTTGTACTTTTTCGGTGTCAAGCGTCAGTCCCACCTTATGCGGATCCCACACCGCCCAGTAATACTCCAGGATAGGACGGACAAGTGTAGTGTGAGCAATCTCTTTAGTAGACCTGTTGCACCTTCTAAGTGATCTGCCAATGAATCGCAGTCTTTGGTTTGCTCTACCCACAACATTATCTATGCGATCTTTCCAAGTTGGTTATTTGTAATTGTAATCCCAAAGTATTTAGATGAATTTACAGCCTTCAGACATGTGTGACACATCGCGTAATAAATTTAGCGGATTTCTTTTAGTATTCATGTGAGTAACAACGCATTTTTCGTTATTCACGATCAATTTCCGCTTTCCGCACAACACAGATATCTTTTCTAAATAATTTTGCAATTCATTTTGGTCATCTGATGACTTTACAAGACGGTAAATGACAGTAACATCCACAAACAATCTAAGAGGGCTACTCAGATTGTCTCCTATGTCGTTAGTATAGATCAGGAAAACCAGAGAGCCTTAACACTTCCTTGGGGAACGCCGGATGTTACTTCTGTTTCACTCGATATCTTTCCGTCTATTAGTACGAACTGTGACCTTTCTGACAGGAAATAACGAATCCAGTCGCACAATTGAGGCTATATTCCACAGTCACGCAATTTGGTTAGAAGACACTTGTGAGGAACGGTATCGAAAGCCTCCTGGAAACCTAAAAATATGGAATGAACTTGACCCCTCCTGTCGATATCACTCATTATTCCATGAGTATAAGGAGCTAGTGGTGTTTCACAAGAACGATATTTTCTGAATCCGTGCTGACTGTGTGTCAATAAGTCGTTTTCTTCGAGGGTTCCCAATAATTCATCATGCTCCGAAACCAACAGTAACATAAAAATTCGCCGCAGATTAAACTTGTGTAACGGACATCTTCCTCTCATCGGAAAGTGTTCCCCCGACTGACCTATCCAAATGTGTTGGTGGCTTGTGAGTCTTAGTGGGCGCTCAGGTGGTAGAGCACCTACCTGCTCGCGGACGCCAAAGACCGCAAGCTCGAGTCCCAGTCAGACGCAACGTGTTGTGGATCTTCATTTTAGCCATTTCTCGGAGGTAATGTTAGTTAAGCAAAACTAATGTTGTTATCGACGTGTTGGGTTACATACCTGGCGTGGCGTTATAATACGCTGCCTATATTTGTCTCAGACCTCCATCTTCACACGTACACGTCTCACATATTGCATGCTGATATGAGACTTCCTGGCATATAGACACTCTGTGCTGGATCGATACTCAAACTCTTGGGTAGCTCAGTCGGAGGACCGCTTGCCCACAGGAGGTAAAAGCCCCGACACGAGCTCGATTGCTGGCCCAGCGCACAGTATTAATCTAAAAATTGTTCAAATGGCTCTGAGCCCTATGGGACTTAGCATCTGAGGTCATCAGTCCACTAGAACGTAGAACTACTTAAACCTAACTACACATCCAAACCTGAGGCAGGATTCGAACCTGCGACAGTAGTGGTCTCGCGGTTCCAGACTGAATCGCCTAGAACCGCTCGGACACACCGGTCTGCCACTCTACATCAGCCAGGTAGTTTCTTATTAGGGGAAACACTGAAGAGTGAAAGTCTCATTCACGAACATAAATACACTACTGGACATTAAATTTGCTACACCACGAAGATGACGTGCTACAGCCGCAAAATTTAACCGACAGGAAGCTGATGCTGTGATATGCAAATGATTAGCTTTTCAGAGCATTCGCACAAGGGTGGCGCCGGTGGCGACACCTACAACGTGCTGACATGAGGAAAGTTTCCAACCGCTTTCTCATACACAAACAACAGTTGACCGGCGCTGCCTGGTGAAACGTTGTTGTGGTGCCTCGTGTAAGGAGGAGAAATGCGTACCATCACGTTTCCGACTTCGATAAAGGTCGGGTTGTAGCCTATCCCGATTGCAGTTTATCGTATAGCGACATTGCTGCTCGCGTTGGTCGAGATCCAATGACTGTTAGCAGAATATGGAATCGGTAGGTTCAGGAGGGTAATACGGAACGCCGTACTGGATCCCAACGGCCTCGTATCACTAGCAGTCGAGTTGACAGGCATCTTATCCGCATGGCTGTAATGGATCGTGCAGCCAAGTCTCGATCCCTGAGTCGACAGATGGGAACGTTTGCAAGACAACAACCATCTGCACAAACAGTTCGACGACGTTTGCACTAGCATGGACTATCAATTCGAAGACCATGGCTGCCGTTACCCTTGACGCTGCATCACAGACAGGAGCGCCTGGGATGGTGTAATCAACGATGAACCTGGGTGCAAGAATGGCAAAACATCATTTTTTCAGATGAATCCAGTTTCTGTTTACAGCATCATGATGGTCGCATCCACGTTTGGCGACATCGTGGTGAACGCACATTGGAAGTGTGTATTCGCCATCGCCATATTGGCGTATCACATGGCGTGATGGTATGGGGTGCCATTGGTTACACGTCTCGGTCACCTCTTGTTCACATTGACGGCACTTTGAACAGTGGACGTTACATTTCAGATGTGTTACGACTCTTGGCTCTAGCCTTCATTCGATCCCTGAGAAACCCTACATTTCAACAGCAGAATGCACGACTGCATATTGTAGGTCCAGTACGCGCCTTTCTGGATACGGAAAATGTTCGAGTGCTGCCGTGGCCAGCACAATCTCCAGATCTCTTACCAATTGAAAACGTCCGGTCAATGGTGGCCGAGCAACTGGCTCGTCACAATACGCCAGTCACCACTCTTGATGAAGTGTGGTATCGTGTTGAAGCTGCATTGGCAGCTGTACCTGTACACGCCATCCAAGATCTGTTTGACTCAATGCCCAGGCGTATCGAGGCCGTTATTACGGTCAGATGTGTTTGTTCTGGGTACTGATTTCTCAGGCTCTATGCACCCAAACTGCGTGAGAATGTAATGACATGTCAGTTCAATTATATTTGTCCAATTAATACCCGTTTATCATCTGCATTTCTTCTTGGTGTAGCAATTTTAATGGCCAGTAGTGTACTAGCGCGAGTAGCTGTTATCAGGTTTATTACTATACAGTTGTCTAGAATGGAAATAGTTCAATCTCGAGAGACGTACAACACGTGTCAGGGTTGTTTGTCACTGCTCAACTTACCACCTGAGGCGGCTTCTCCTCTACTGGTGGCTTTCGATGTCAATGTCACGGTCTCAACGCAGCAGATAGAATACTATTACGGGGTAAAGTCAATAAATGGCACGACAGTCGGAAACGAGGGAGCAGAGTGGGTGTGAGACGACGTCAGCCAGTTGCACACACTGGCCGGCCCCTCTCCAGGACGACAACGCGACGGCAACGAGTCTGCGCGAAGGAGACATAAGCGCCGTGCCGACTGGCTGCGGCCCATTTCTGCAGCAGCACGGAGATTAGCCACTTCAAGAGCAGCGACATGGGAATTGTATATAGTGAAGAACATTGTTTTAAATATGGTTAAAATGGCTCTGAGCACTATGGGACTTAACACCTGTGGTCATCAGTCCCCTAGAACTTAGAACTACTTAAACCTAACCAAACCTAAAGACTACACACACATCCATGCCCGACGCAGGATTCTAACCTGTGACCGTAGCAGACGTGCAGTTCCGGACTGAGCGCCTAGAACCGCTCGGCCACCACGGCCGGCAACATTGTTTATTTTGCATGTTACCCTTTGGTTGCGACACATCTGTATTTCTCAAAGTACTCTCATTTATTTTAAGTAAGAAAACCCATTAATACGATTCGAGAAAGCAGATCTCGTAGGCGCCCCATGTTTGACGCTTAGGCAGGATGCATCAACTACGTTTGTGCTTTTCTTCAAATCATTTTTCATACAGTTGTAAGTTTCATGTAAAATTATGAGTGTCATACGAGTAGTAGAAGAGGAGTCCTTTACAAATAGACAGTTGCGTTCACGTGCCAGTCGCATATATAATTAATTCAAGCAGGACTGAATATGGCAGAAAGCTAAAAATGAACAAAAATAAAAACTACACACAAACTAAAAAAAATTTCTCAGATCGTTGTTATGTACATAAGGTCATTCCATTTGATCACAAGAGTTACAATGCCCTCTGTGGCAGTGTAGCGAGAAGGAAGCGACTCTGCCTTACCTCTCTGCTTTCTGTATCACTAACCTGGTGTCTTGCTGCTTCGGTTGTCCCTCGTCGCACAGTAGTAGCGCTCAGGCGCCAGGTTCAATGTAGGTTTCTAATCCTTCTGAAGTGGGTAGTGTCGGGATGCCATTTGTTAAATGTTAACAACGTTTTCTAATACACTGGTTTTAATGAAGACTACTTTGAAACACATGTCACAGAATTTTCAATATGGCAGCTTTTGGCTACGCCGTTATATTCAACCCTTTACAACACATTTATTACTTTCCATACTCGTGATAAATACTGCCCACGACACGTGGCATTCACTGATAATTAATACCTTGACTTGAACTTTATGTCTTGTTTAACAGCTGGAATATCTACTCGCGACCGTTCTTTTGGAGCGGCCACCGGTTACTCGACTATGCGTTTTGAGTGACGCCTAGCTACTAACTCACCTTTGTCTTCCTGACGCACAAGAGAGATCCCACCTTTCTTCCTCAGCCAATAGGGACACTTCACTCGACTCCTACGCGTATATATATATATATATATATATATATATATATATATATATATATATATATATATATATATATATCAACCAATGGGCGTTTAGATCGCTGTTGCTAGGCGGATGTGACGTCACGTTTGCGGACATTGTGACGGAAGTTTGTTTCGGAACACTGTCTCGGATTGTAAGATCCTACTCCCGAATAGTCGGATCTTGTCCCTACTAAGGTTGCACAACATCGTCCCCTACGATAATATCGTCAATGCTCCTTGCTGGCGCATAGTTGTCAGATGTACATGTAGCCTGGCTGCTATTGAGCATTCCCGATCGCATAAATGTGCGTAATACTTAGCATAAACAGTGAAGGGAATGCAAGTATAAATTACAGAGTTCCAATCGGAAAGTATATTTTCAGTCATTAATGTATTTTCACAGTTATACATATACAGGTTGTCCGTAATTACAGTTCCAGTTTCAAAACGCCATACAAACAGAGCCACTTGAAAAAGGCAGCGGTCTGATGTCTGCTAAAGGTCTGGAGAAAGAGATTACAAAATTCGAAAAGACAGGTTCTTTCGAAGTGCAGTGTCGCAGAGGAAGGAAAGCGGTTCATCCGACCTCTGTCGAAAATGTGGCCACAGCGTTGCAGGCGAAGTCCAGCGGTGGTGTGCAAACATGCGGTGCACGGGGCGTTGCCCGAACGCTGAACATGCCTGACAGCACGGTACATGAAATCCACCGATAAAGCCTGCCTTGTTATCCATACTAAATTCCCATGTTCAAGAGTTGCTTCCTGGTAACCTGCCAGCAAGACAAAAGTTCGCTCTGGAATTTCTTGCTCACACGTACATGGACAATGAATGGTTATGGAACATTCTTTGGACAGACGAAATCTATTTCCACCTCCACGGACATGACAATATGCAGAATTACAGAATATCGGCAACGGAAAATCCGACCGCACATCAACCGGTACCACATCATTCTGCAAAGGTGGCTGTGTGGCATACACTGATCGAAATGATATTTGGTGTGACTGTGGAGAAGAGCAGAAGTTCGGCCCACGCTTCAGTTTCAATTGTGCCCAGTCTAAGCAACAGAAAATCCTCTGGAAATGGCAAAGTTTTGGTCAAAAGTAATTTAATCATAACTCTGTAAAACGTCTAAATACTTGTAACTGTATTTCTCTGAAACTAGAATAATCATAACAATAATGGGATTAAAGGACCATAGATATTTCGAGTAGGTGAGTCCTGTTACCTGTGCAGTCACTCGTAAACGTTGTGAGTATCGTTCGCGCACCAGCGTCATTCCAGCCCTTCAGCAGCGTCGATGTGTGGGTAGACTTGTTTTAGTGGAAGATAACGCTCTTCAGCGCATTGTACAGCTAGTGAAGTGGTTGCTGCGGAGGTATTTCCGGAATGATAGAAGTACCAGCCACCCTTTCCCTGCAGCCTGGCCAACCAGATCACCTGATCTTAATCCGTGTGACTTCTGGCTGTGGGGCCATCTGAAAAATGTTGTGTTCAGTGCTCCAGTTACGAACGTAGCTGAACCAAAGGCACGCACTGTGTAGCGCATCCTGAAAACGACCCCCGATACACTCCAGTCCGTTGTGGAACATGTTTTTCTCAATTTAAAACTGCGGTACGATGAGGTCGACAGTATCACGACAGTTAGAAACCGATGTAATTTGGGCCCCAGGACAGTTCAAACCCCGATGTCGTTTTGCTTTTTATGCGGTTTTTGGCCACAGGGCAGTTAAAAGCCGATTCTTTCCATCCGATGTGATACGATCTTGCCGCGGTGGATGTACTCGCCCAGCAGTGCCACAACTGTTGACTGTAGTCATGAAGATTGAACAGTACGGATGGTTCAATGTCCAGAGCAAACCATAGCCGTCAAATTGCGATTCATCTGTCATTTGTAGCCGCCCCCCATTTGTTTTAAGATGCTTACAGCGCCATCTATTGGTAAAATTTTCTTTCAATTTTTTCCATGACTTTTCCCATTGTGTCAATAATGTGCTGCTCAAATTTGACTTAATTCAGAGCGGAGTTTACTTTCTATGCCGTTTTGAAACTGAAACCTTAATTATGCACACCCTGTGTGTGTGTGTATGTGTGTGTGTGTGTGTGTGTGTGTGTGTGTGTGTGTGTGGGAGAGAGAGAGAGAGAGAGAGAGAGAGAGAGAGAGAGAAAGAGAGAGAGAGAGATTGCAAAATTGAGTAAAATTTACAAAGAACTCAGTTGCATGAGTTCTCTTATCAGTACGATGTTTGCACCATCTTCGACGGGCATGTATGCACTGTTTAGTCTGTCCGTTAATTTTCGCTAATAATATTTGCTAACATCTCACTAGTGGGTGCAAAGCGAAGCAAGCAAGGAGAAAGAACCTGTAAAACCACCATAGATAAGCACTACTTTGTCTTCATACATCATCATGTATAAATAACGTTATGCACACATTTCTTTAAGATAAAACATTAGTGCACTAATGTGCATTAATGTATTCAAATTCAAATGGCTCTGAGCACTATGGGACTTAACTTCAGAGGTCATCAGTCCCCTAGAACTTAGAACTACTTAAGCCTAACTAACCTAAGGACATCACACACATCCATGCCCGAGGCGCGATTCGAACCTACGACCGTAGCAGTCGCGCGGTTCCAGACTGAAGCGCCTAGAACCGCTCGGTCACACTGGCCGGCGTGGAGCCCCTCCACGCCCACAACGCTATGATGGCCAACTCAAAAGGTCTACTGCCATCTCTGCATAAGGGTTAGTTTTCACTAACGTGAGGTGTCGCAGGACGTGGGTATTGCGATGTTTGCGTACGTCTGGTTAAGGTTAACTATTAAAACGCGCTCATCTGGAGATAGATTGGGTCACAATTCGAACGAAGCGTGGCGGTCTGAAGGGCTCAGGAAGAAAAGTGCAAAGGCAATAGCGAAGGGAAAATACCTCCGCGTTAGTTAGGTCGGGTAGTAAGAACAGTAGCGGATGACTTGCTGCATGCGACTGGTCATGCAAAGGTAGGCTTTGTTAGTAGTGGGAGTCTAGCATGCCGATACCTTGACGTTCCGCGGTACCGTTACTCGGCGGCTGGCGCTGGGTGCCGGTGTTGATCTCTAGGTCAGCATCAGCATACCTATAACACTTAAGTGCATCATCGGTTTCTGTCTGATAGGTCATGTACCAGATTCAGAGCGTAGGGTAATGTTGGCGGTTTGTTTGTGTGTTAGTGGGCGAGCTCGTCGGTTTCCCTGCTGTAGCCTGTTGCTTGGCTTTGGTAGCAATTGGTACATCAAATCAACGTTGTTGATATGTAGAGGCTTGCCGGTGTTTGTCGCTTTTTGGTGTATGTTAGCTTGCCATAGGTGGTTATGCCCGAGCTAGTAGTGTCTCTGGCCGCTTATGCTCCCACCTATGGTCGTCATCATAGTTTCCCAGAGTAAGGATGAAAGGATTGTTCGAGTGTCTCGAGTTCCTGTATAGTTGTGTGGAGTGTGTTTTGAATACTTCCCTGGGGGTTACAAGCAGGTATTCTTTGTGAAGATCCACGGTGCGTGTGTAGCGTGGAGCTTTGCTAATGATTCGTAGCACTTTGTTCTGTATGATCTGCCGGCGGCTCAGTCGTGTAGGAGCTGCATATCTCCAGATGGGAACTGCGTAAGTCATCAGAGATCTAATCAGTGTCATGTATATGGACCTCGACACCCTCTTATTCATTGTACACTCCCTGTTGAGCATTGGATAGAGTTCCAGTTCGCAGGAGAGCTTCTGTAAAGTTTGGAAGGTAGGAGGCGAGGTACTGACAGAAGTAAAGCTGTTAGGACGGGGCGTGAGTCGAGCTTGGGTAGCTCTTTTGGTAGAGCACTTGCCCGCAAAGGCAAAGGTCCCGAGTTCGAGTCTCGGTCCGGCACACAGTTTTAATCTGCCAGGAAGTTTCATTAGATAGAATTGTTTCACGCTCACGTGCGCTCTGTTGGCAACGTATTCGATGTGGTTCTCCCATGTAAGATTCCGGTCCAGCCAGTCACCGAGATACCTGACTTCCTGTTGGAAATGTATTGGGAGTGTCAGGCAAATCCAACACCTTCCATGAAAACCCTGAGATGATAAGCAAATCCAGTAGTATGTCACATAGCTCCGAATAAATCGTGACATTAAATTAACCAAAGTAATACGAGTAACGAGTGAGCAAATGGAATACCACAGACTAACAAAAGAATTCCTAAATGCATGTCATACCTTCCCCCAGTGATACAGACGCAGTTTCGAGGGGAAAAACGAGAACAGAAGCCGAGAGCAGAACCGTGTTAAGCTAGAAGGCCCTACGGTAAGGGACGGACTGGACACCCACGTCGCCAGCTAACCACTAGGAAAACACCAGCTGCAAGTTTTAGCGTGAGACTTTTTCGCGTCTCTGTTACTTCAAGGACCACCCCCCAGCCCATGTTAAAAGCTAGAGCCCTCCAGAAAAACAGTATAGATCCTACGATAACACTAAAAGGACCACACCACACAGAAGTTTTAGCGTGAGACTTTTTCGCGTCTCTGTTACGTTGCAAACTTTAAAAACATTGCCCCACCACGATAAGTATAACGTTTCTCATTGGATAGACAGAATTTTTGTAGGCAGAGCTTAAAGTTAACATCGAGACCCTGATTGGTCAGATGAAAACGCAGCCAGATAGTTTTTTTAAACTAACTTCGGTAAATTGTAGTAAGGAGAAGTTAGGAGAGGTTAGTTACTTGCGAGACGGCGAGCTGGATGGCTGCTGCGCTGGCCGCCGCCCCCTGACGAACACCAACAAGCTAATGAACGCACGCGATGTCGCATAACAGCGCATAAAGCTTCACTCAGAACTGAAAAAGTCTCATCTGTTACACCCCCTTTTTTGCGTAATACTACTGTCTATCGTCAATTAAAGCTCATGGTGTTCACATTTGCCACTTGAAGTAAAAATCTGAAACGCGATGATTTTTCTGTTATATAGTTATTGAGAAGCAACACCAGCCACTGTAATTTATGACAGGTTAAATAAGTAATTAAAGATAATTGAGGGTCACTGTATACCATTTTGATAATTTTCTCTTTTGTGAAACTTAATTTAAACCTAGATTATAGATGTGATACGGCATAGGTCATCCTTCGATAGATTGTAGAACTTGGAAACCCATTCAGGGAATATTCGTTCACATTTTTGTTGAACGCACTTGGTTTTTACCATCCTGTAGTAAAACACTTCATTTTATCAATAGTGCAACTTATAAACAATGTTTTGTGAGTAGAATAAAATTTCCTATGGTAAACTTAACTGCTGTTTCGGCGTTATTTTACCAGCTAACTAAAAATAGGAAAGCCTTGAACCCCTTCCACTAAATTTAGTTAGTATTAAGATTCTTTTACAGGGAGTGCAGTGGAGGTGACGCTGAAATCATTACGTGTTTGGTTATATCATCGCTAGTCTCACTGAACTCTTCTGAACTCTACATGTCATGTGTGGTCTCACGTCTCCTTACCAGCAACAGGTCCCAGGTTCAAACCAGTCAATTCCCTAAAAAAACACGCTCAGAGCGTCGTTTCGCGAAAGTGGTAGGGAGACGCGAAATAGATCAAACAGACACCACCATGAATCTTAGATGTGAACAGAACTGCCTCGCAGTTGTCGACGTTTACGTTAATACGCCATCGTTCCAACCAGTTCTGAGTGCCATCTGTATTCATGAATTAATGTTCGACCGTTTCCAATCTTGCGCAAGGATGGCTGTGTCATCCGCATAAATGGCTAACGTCGTGTTTTGTGTTGCTGGAAAGTCTTTAATGTACAGGTTCAACAAGATGGGCCCTAGGATACTTCCTTGGGGTACTCCATCTTGGATACGGTGTTGTGTCGATTGTTTGCCCTGCACGTCAGTGCTGAAACATCTGTTGGTGAGATATGACTGTATGAGACGTACGAGTCCGTCTGAGAAAGCAGCTTCGCTTAGTTTGCGTATAAGGCTGTTGTTCCAAAGACGGTCGAAAGCTTTTTCTATGTCCAGCAACAAGGCCCGTGTGGCTTTGTTCATGTTGTAGGCGTGTGTTATATTTTCGACTACGCGGAGGAGTTGTGTTGTTGAGTGGTGATTCCTAAACCCGAACTGCTCCAGTCTTAGAATGTCATTGGCGATGCAGTGGCTAGTGATGAGTTTTAATATTGCTTTCTCAACAGTCTTGCTGCGCGAGCACAGCAGACTGATGGGTCGGTAATTTGTGGAAGGGAGTAGTCTTTCCCTGACTTCCTGAACATCAGGACCATGGCCTCCATCCAAAAGTCAGGAAAGTGTTGGTGGTTTAGGATGGCATTCGTTATGTGTGCAGGGTATTCTACGGCTCTATCCATGAACTCCTGAAGCACACGGTTTAGAATGCCTTCAGGCCCAGGGGCTTTCCTAGGGTTGGTATGCTTGATAACCCATGTAATTTCATTTGCACTAGTGCGTCTGATTTCGTCGTGCGTGGGCTGGGCTACAATTCGTGTAACGTCCTGGTCCGTTTCAAGTGTGAATACTGGATCTGAAGGAGCCAGATTCAAGATGAAGGACGCTGCAAGTGTTGTGGCCATAAGCTCTGCCTTCTTCGTCGTGGAGTAAGCTGGGCCGTCTGGTCCTTGTAGGGTGGGAATGTAATGTTCACCCTGGTGAAGTGTCTGGCTAGCTTCCACTCGCCAGGGTATTATACCCTGCAGTTTATAGAACGGGCGCCTGGTACGCTGCCAGTATCTCTTGAGATAGTTCGTCATTGAGATAAGGCCCAGGATTTCCTGGGGCAGGGCCGTCAAGTGTTGTTTTGGTGTTGTAGACGTCAGTCATTGCGTCGTGGACGCCAATAGTAAGAGCGTCCACAGCCTCATCAATTTGTTGCGTGTTGTTAATTTCGTGGGTGTCCGGCATACGACTTACAAGCGGTTGTAGTTCAGTATCCTTCGTGGTTCGGTATACTGCAGCGTTTGTTCCGTGTGCAATATTGCAGGCATGTGGTCTGAGTCCAGATTGTTTTCAACCATAGGGGTGAGAGTGCATGTGATTCCCTTGATGAGGGCTATGTCTACCAAGTCTTGCCTGTGTCGTCCCTGTGTAGGCACGAACGTGGAGACGTCTGGCCCAAGTACAACGTAGTTTAGACCTACTGCGTGTTTGTATATTGCCATTGGAGGAACGTATTCGTGAGTTCCAGTCGGGGTGTTTTGCGTTTAGGTCTCCAGCGACGATTACCCTCGGTGCTATTTTGAGAACCGTGCTTATATCGCATGTTACTGTGTTTCTAGGAGGATTTTATAGCGATACCAGTGCGGTGTTGGCTCCGTTGAACTTGACCCTGACAGCCGTGGTCTCTAGTCTCTGAAGTGCAGGAAGATCGATGTTCGTGTGTTCTGTGTCTCTGTGTATGATGATTGCAGTGGCGCCTCCCCTCCTTCCGTCCACTCGGTCGGTACGATAAGGGCAATACCCTGGGATGTTTAGCTGTTTGTGAGGCGTAAGTAGTGTTCCGTTCACTTGGGCGATTCGGATACTCTTTCGCTCCATGAACGCAACCATTTCGGCTCTTTTCTCTGGGATCCCGTTGGCATTCCAAAACAGGATCTGTGAGTTTGTGTTGACGTCAGCGTTTCGGGACTGGTGTGGTGTATTATCCATGTACTGGTGTAAATACTGGCCTGATAGTGGCTTAGATGCTAGTCCATTTGAGTGAGCCCGACATGAACTGCTTGAAGAGTTGTGAGACATAGCCCATAGCCTTCGTGACTACTTCAGTGGTCGTGATTCCGGGGAATAATGACTCCATTATTCTTCGGAATGCGTAGAGTTTTAACGTGCGTTCTAGATCAGTATATACCCACAGACTGTTCTAATTACTTTTGCTTTTAATTACATTAATGCATAATGAGATATAAATTGCGATCTCTGGCTAATGTTCGTATTACTTGTTGTGCACGTTTTATGTGTTTTAGGTTATGTGTGTTTTCTGTGTCTATGTTATGTCAGTGTTGTTACTGTCAGTACTGGAGCTACTCGAACTGTCTATGTCGGCCTGTCTTTGGCTTCTGCGGCTTCTGTATTGACGAGTCTGTTTGTATACGTCGTGTTCGACTTTTGAAATGTTAGCGATTGCGTTCAACTGTTTCCAAGTATCTGGGTTCATTAGTGCTTCTCACAGTGTAGTTCCCATTGTGTGTTCTCTATTGTTACAAAAGTGCTTGTATGTAATGCACTTCAAAGAGAAGTGTTACGAGAAACAAATTTCCTCTAATATGCACCGACTACTTTCTGAAAGACACACAAGCTGCAGTTGTGTGGAATAACGGCCATGCCAATCACAAAATGGACCATGCCTCGACTGGAGTTGACACGGAGCAACAGAAACAGTGCACGTATTCGTGGACATTTTTCTGTCGCTGCAACGTCAGAGAATTTTAAGTCCTATTGAAATTCCTCTGTAATTAGGCTCGCACCGGCACCTACAAAAAATTCTTCCTTTTTCCACTGTTTTAGCTCGAGTGATGTCCGGATGCCTAGTAAGGAGACATATTTGCTGGTCTCCGCCCCACATCAGGCACCAGCGATCGCAACGAGCGTGGAGTCTATTGTCAGACAATACACTGACTCGTCGCGTCTGCTGTGGCCGTGGCAGCGGCAGAATATGTTAAGCGAGTCAGACCACCTAGGCAGAACACTCCGCTTCGGTCTGTGGACCTCCCTGTAGTCTGGACTGAGCCCTTGCGTTGTCACCGCCTGTAGCAAAAATACGCTAGAGGGTGGTGAGCAGTCTTAGTTGATGAAGCTCTGTATAGCGAAAGTACGGCCAACTCGCCGGTGGCCGCCGTTTTGGGCCCACTGCGCTGCTGGTGATACATTGAATTCTGAAGCATATTCAGCCGTGTCTATTAAAGAAGTGCACCCAACCGTCTAATGCATTGCTAAAACTGATCAGTGGCTTCAAACGGAACATGTCGCATATTTAGCAACAAAAAATCTCAACATATTTAAGGTAGATGAGTCGAAAAGCATTTTTTGTGGCGAGCACGAAATACAGTTTTTTGCCTGCTATGCTTTATTAACAGCGAAAGCAGATTTAGGAGTTTTTCTTGCGGTACAGAGCTTGAACACCTGTTTTCGTAATTAGCGTTAAAACTGATCCTATCCAATAGCAAGCAAGACAAAATGGAACCAATGTTAGTTCGCATGTGCAAGGGAACACCCATCGCTAATTTAAAACTCTGTATCGACTTGCTTATTGTTCCTGCTACTCGATACTCTGTCGGGAGAGTGGTGTACATACAAGCTACAGTAGGTTGCATCTTCATTGTCTCGAAATTTTTCTTAGTGCTGTATCACAGACATGATGTTCGCAAACATCGCTAGGCAATACTCTGAAATAGTTCCAGAGTTCGCCTTAGGTGAATTAGTGTCAACTCGGATACTTGAAATTTCAACTATTTCGCAGCTGTGGAACTTTAGCTAAATGAACTTTTATTCATCTAACGAGATCGTCCCGCAAGTGTACACAAGATACATAGCGTTCAAAAAAAGTGTCCAGTACTTTGAGAGGAGGTAGTAAACATTAAAACAAGAAAAATAAGTCCCATAAACGTGGGTCCGCAAACGTATACTTTCCGAGATAAATACGTGTCTGTAGGAAGGGATGCGAGATGCTTCTTTGCACTGGTGCTCCGTCATATGCCAACTGGATATTACACTACAGGCCATTAAAATTGCTACTCCACGAAGATGACGTGCTACAGACGCGAAATTTAACCGACAGGAAGAAGATGCTGTGATATGCAAATGATTAGCTTTTCAGAGCATTCACACAAGTCTGGCGCCAGTGGCGACACCTACGACGATCTGACATGAGGCAAGTTTCCAGCCGATTTCTCATACACAAACAGCAGTTGACCGGCGTGGCCTGGTGAAACGTTGTTGTTGTTGTTGTTGTTGTTGGGATGTTTAAGGGGGACTAAACAGCTAAGGTCATCAGTCCCCCAAACTTTGTTGTGATGCCTCATCTAAGGAGGAGAAAAGCGTACCATCACGTTTCCGACTTGGATAAAGGTCGGATTGTAGCCTATCGAGATTGCGGTTTATCGTATCGCAACATTGCTGTTCGCGTTGGTCGTGCTGGATCCCAACGGCCTCGTATAACTAGCAGTCTAGATGACAGGCATCTTATCCGCATGGCTGTAACGGATCGTACAGCTACGTCTCGATCTCTGAGTCAACAGATGGGGACGTTTGCAAGACGAAAACCATAGGCACGAACAGTTCGACGACGTTTGCAGCAGCATGGACTATCAGGTCGGAGAACATGGCTGCGGTTACCCTTAACGATGCATCACAGATATGAGCTCCTGCGATGGTGTACTCAACGACGAACCTGGGTGCACGAATGGCAAAACGTCATTTTTTCAGATGAATCCAGGTTCTGTTTACAGCATCATGATGGTCGCATCCATGTTTGGCGACATCGCGCTGAACGCACATTGGAAGCGTGTATTCGTCATCGCCATGCTGGCGTATCACCTGGCGTAATCGTATGGGGTGCCATTGGTTACACGTCTCGGTCACCTCTTGTTCGCATGGAGGGCACTTTGAACAGTGGACGTTACATTTCAGATGTATTACGACCCCTGGCTCTACCCCTCACTCGATCTCTGCGAAACCCTACATGAAACGTCCCGTTGGAAAAATTTTACATGACTGTGCTTAAACTGACCCACAATATTTTTTTTAGCGCAACGCAATCTGACTTTTAATAATCCCTACAAAAAATGGCCCTGACTAACATTAACCTATACCTTTCACAAAGCACTTACCTCAGAAAAATCTTCGTTACTCTAACTACTGCAATACAGCGAGCGCCACTACTGCCAGCTAAATAAAAGATCCGAACTACGGAAGGCACTAACTACTGATAGGCATAGTTAGCAAATGAAAGATTTTAATAGAGAATAAACAATGTATTTACCTTCATAGTCATCAAAAGCTATAATATATATAGCAGTTCATGACATCCAGTGTTACAAATTTCAAAACTCCGCCATCTTTCTTCCCACATCCACCACTGATGGCGGCTCACCTCCAACTGCGCAACGCTACGCGCTGTTAACAGCCAACTGCCCAACACTACAGTGGCAGACAACAATGCAAACTACCCACAAACTGCGCACAGCACAGCCAGTGATTTTTCATACAGAGCGCTACGTGGCGTTACCAATAAGAAAACCTAAACAGCCTACTAACATACATTTCAGCAGGATAATGCACGACCGCATGTTGCAGCTCCTTTGCGGGCCTCTCTGGATACAGAAAATGTTCGACTGCTGCCCTGACCAGCACATTCTCAAAATCTCTCACCAACTGAAAAAGTCTGGTCAATGATGGCCGAGCAACTGGCTCGTCACAATAAGCCAGTCACTACTCTTGATGAACTGTGGTATCGTGTTGAAGCTTCTTGGGCAGCTGTACCTGGAGACGCCATCCACGCTCTGTTTGACTCAATGCCCAGGCATATCTAGGCTGTTATTACGGCCATAGGTGGTTGTTCTGGGTTCTGATTTCTCAGGATCTATGCACCCGAACTGCGTGAAAATGTAATCACATGACAGTTCTAGTATAATATATTTGTCCAATGAATACCCGTTTATCATCTGCATTTCTTCTTGGTGTAGCTATTTTAATGTCCAGTAGTGTATAGTGTCCTACCCACAGTACTCTAACCGCCTTTAGGTGGTCTGCAGTCAGTTATGTGGTTCGAGTCGTGTTGCAGGCTACGTTAATTTTCCTCTTGTTTGTGGGCATTATTGTACAGTACTCTCAACCCTGGGTACGTATCGTGGTGTTTTACTTTCTTGCAAACGCGGATTCACTTATACGTTTGCTGTCATTGCGTTGTTTGTAGGTGCAAATGCCGTAGCAAATTTACACTTTATCTCTTCCACCACTTGTTAGCAATGGAAGCCTACTACACGAGAAGTGAAACGGCGGATATGATATTCTGCTATGGCTTAGCAAATGGACGTAGCTTGCGAGCCCGTACCTTCTACGCTGAAAAATATCCACAGCGCAGAATGCCCTCTGGTAAGCTGTTCGGCAGGCTTTTTCAGCTTCTGAGGGACACAGGTACCCTTGTACCTCAGAAGACTGACAGTGGAAGGCCCCATACAGTCCGCACGTCTGTCATGAAGGAGTGTGTGCTACGTTGGGTGGAAGAAACCCATGGGACCAGTGTGCGACGATTAGCAACAGCAGAAGACGTGAAGGCGTGTCTCACTCCCTAATCTGGGGGGGGGGGGGGTGCTTCATGAACAATTGCTGTACCCATATCATCTACAGCGCGTTCAGGCCCTAAGGCCACAGGATCATCACGGCAGATGGCGATTCTGTTAATGGCTGTTGCAGAAGTGCGCCGCAGATTCATTACTCATAGCCAAGATTTTATTTACCGATGCGGCAGGGTTCACAAGAGTTGGTGTTGTGGATTTCCGTAACCAGCATGTATGGACGGATGTAAAACCCCGAGTGATTCAGGAGAAAGGGCATCAACACCCATTCTCAATCAAGGCATGGGCAGGTGCACTTGGAAATAGATTAATAGGGTCATACGTCCTACAGCAGAGATTAACTCGGGTGCATTATATGGACTTTATCATTAATATATTGCCGACCACCCTGGAGGCTGTGCCATTGCAGCAACGAATACAAACGTGGTTCACGTATAAGTAAGAGTGATTTCAGATGTGCCGCAGGGGAGTATCGTAGGAACGTTGCTATTCACAATATATATAAATGACCTAGTGGATAACATCGGAAGTTCACTGAGGCTTTTTGCTGTAGAATATCGAGAGGCTGTAACAATGAAAAATTGTACTGAAACGCAGGAGGATCTGCAACGAATTGATGCGCGGTGCAGGGAATGGCAATTGAAGCTCAATGTAGACAAGGGTAATGTGCTGCGAATACATAGAAAGAAAATTCCTCTATCATTTAGCTACAATATAGCAGGTCAGCAACTGGAATTATCTGGGAGTAGGCATTAGGAGTGGCTTAAAATGGAATGACCATATAAAATTAATCGTCGGTAAAGAAGATGCCAGACTGAGGTTAATTGGAAGAATCCTAAGGAAATGTAGTCCTAAAACAAATGAAGTAGGTTACAGTACACTTCTTCGCCCACTGGTTGAATATTGCTCGCCAGTGTGGGCTCCATAGTAGATAGGGTTGATAGAAGAGATAGAGAACATGCAAACGGAGAGCAGTTCGCTTCCTTACAGATTATTTAGTAATAGCGAAAGCGTTACGGAGATGATAGATAATCTCCAGTGGAACACTCTTCAAGAGAGATGCTCACTGGCTCGGTATGCGCTTGTGTTGAAGTTTGGAGAACATACCTTCACCGAGGAGTCAAGCAGTATATTGCTCCTTCCTATGTATACGTCGCGAAGAGACCATGAGGATAAAATCAGAGAGATTTGAGCCCACGCAGAGGCATACAGACGATCTTTCTTTCCACGAACAATACGAGACTGGAATAGAAGGGAGAATCGATAGAGGTACTCAAGGTACCCTCCTCCACACACCGTCAGGTGGCTTGTAAAGTATGGATGTAGATGTAGATGTAATGGAGTACTAGCACATTTTCTTCGCAATGTGCGCGATCATCTGACCTCAGCCCCCCTCCCCCGCCCCTGACGTTTGGTACGGCGACACTTGAAGGAGTTGGTCTAGAGCACGCCAATCTACGATGTGCGGAGACTGCAGGATCGCGTCTTCATTGCGTGCCAGCAGGTATAACGGCAACTGGTTACACTTCAAAAGGTGCGTCATTCCTTACGCCGGGGAGCAGAGGGGTGAATTGTCATGAACGGACGCCACGTTGAACACCTCCTGTGAATATGTGTTTATCGCGGAAAGCATACATTTCCGCTCGCTGTTTATTTTCTTACTTCGACGACTACTACCACTTCTATGTATAATGTGAGATGCTGCTCCCGTTTGGTTAAAGCGCTCTCTCTTTAGTCTAACACTACACAAATATCAAGGTGTGATAAATGTTGAAGAAAAATGAATAGATGAAGTTTTGTGAAATTGTAAAACTACTATGAGTTATGAACATTATTTTTCACAGCAAATTCCTTTCTGCATATATTTTGAAGTTCTAAATTACATTTTTGAGCAAGTGCTACAAACGCATTGATTGGCTCGTAGAATGTAGTGTACCCAACTCTCATAAATCCAGTGTGATATTCCTGGCAGTGTCCTGCAGTATTTTATTTTGATAGAAGCTCACATTGATACAGCTTGACACACGTGAAGTAGCATATGGTACGAAAGTGGAGTAAGGTACATGCGACAGTCCCGTGGGAGAGTACGCCGATTGTAGTGAACTTGATTCTGATTGGTCGGCACGTTTGGGTGCTAGGTGCCAAAGAGCCTAACTCCTCTTATTACTTATTTATATGCTTTTCATTGTATTTAACCCAGTCTTTGGTATGACAATCTCTCATGGTTACCTTACGAGTCTATCGTTATTTTGTTTATTAAATTGCATTAGTTTTGAGAAACATATGAGTAACGATATTGCAACCGAGGTGCTTCGGACACCTTCGGGTCGCCTTGGTGTGCCTAGCAGACGAAGTACTTCGGCTGCGCTAGTGCCACTGTTTAGGGCGTTCTGGAGGGCCGGACACGTAAGTCTGTTTCTTGTGTCCTTAAGAGCCTGACATGCTGCACTCTATATCGGGCGAAGCTAGTTGTGAAATGTAATACTCACTTTGTGTAGTGCGTTCCGGAGAGCCGAACATAGGTATCATATTTTGGAAGTTGGATGGAAGAGTTAACATACAATTACGAAAGCGAAGTCGAATGTTACAATAGGTAGCGTAAGTGTGTGAATATATGAATAATAACCAAACGGGATACATTAAGGAGAAGTATTGCCTACCATCTTTGTCAGTACTACAGATGTTGCCCTCTGTAGATACGGAGACTAACCTGGGCAAGTGGCACCCCGCAAAAGGCACAATCACAGGTTCGAATTACCGCCCTGGCAGCCACTGCCGAAGAAGATCCCACGACCGACGAGTTGTCTACTGCGCTGGGGACACAACATCGCCGGCCGCTGAGACCGAGTGGTTCTAGCGGTTCTAGGCGCTTCAGTCCGGAACCGCGATGCTGCTACGGTCGCAGGTTCGAATCCTGCCTCGGGCATGTATGTGTGTGATGTCCTTAGGTTAGTTAAGGTTTAAGTAGTTCTAAGTTCTAGGGGACTGATGACCTCACCTCAGATGTTAAGTCCCATAGTGCTCAGAGCCATTTGAACCACTTTTTGACACAACTTCAGAAGATGACAGGTTGGTGGAAAGAACGGTAAGAGACTCTTATTCAGTCTCTCCAGATCTCTCCAGCTTCCAGATCTGACTTCCAAAGCGACATACAATTTATACCAGCCTTGCGTTTGGAGGCCCAACGAACAGTGACTTTCAGGTGGATTTAATTTTTTATTCGTCCAGGTGCACAAGGGTCCCACGAGATAAGATTTACAAAACGATTCCTTGGCAAGAATAGTTTCTTTGCAAGCAATTAGTTTGTAAGTGTACTAAACAAACAATTTTACCGGAGACGCATATCTAGACTATTCTGGTAAGTTCAAGCAAAATATGTAGAAGGCTTTCGAAGTTTATGCTATGATGAACAAATAGCAACCAGTTAGAAGCAGCTTGAATACTTGCGATCGAATCAACAAAATTAAATCATAATATCGTAAATGATAAGAGGAAAGTATTAAGAAGGTGTTTGGTAATGCCCAGAAATGTAGCCATTGGGCACATACTTTTTTATTAATTACGAGAATTGAGAGTTCAGAATCAGTAAATGAAGAACTATGCGGTAGAGAGTAGCTACGTGTGTACACACGCACGAACAACTTATAATGTTAGTGAATTAGAAGTAATTAACAATTTAGCAGATATAATTTGTCAAACTGCGACATAGCAGCAAGATAACTGTAAATCGATCAAAGCTATGACCTGACAACGAGAAATACAGAGCACTTTTCAGTGTTTGTGACAATAATTTTTCTTCTTTTCTCGGTTTTCTTAACTCATGTGGTTTGAAAAAACTTGTAATCGGTTGTTTTCAGCAATACATAACGTAAATTGTCAAACTGCTCAGATTTAAAAGCACGCATCTGTCTCTGGAATGGGAAGATTAGCGTGACCATTGCGTAAACCCTTACAGCCAGTGCCGTGTTTCAAGTAAGGCCGTTTGATCGCAGGAAAGGCAGTGGCGAGCCATCCTCGGTAACACAAGTGAGTCAGTACAAAGGAGAAAATAAGTATCGTACAGGAACAGGTCCGCTTCAGTACAGAACCGGACCACCAGCAGAGCTATGCGTATAGCGGAAGAAATATGTAGAGCCGGGGATATTAAACAAAGCCCCGGAGCTGCGTTCCTCCATAGAGGAAAGGTATTTGACCGCATGTGGTTCAAAGGCATCTCATATAAACAGGACGGCTGGAGATGTCTGAAGCACATCCTGAGTATACCAGCATCCACTCACGTTCACTTCGCCTGAAGCAGCGGGGGCCAGTTGAGGCTGAAGTGCTTCAGGCCTCCATAAACATTATTTAAACATATTTACAGATAATGTTAATACGCAATATGATACGGGATAAACATGTAAAATTCATAATACGTAAGCAGAACTGAAAAACTGGGATTTGTCGAGAGCGTTCTAGGAAAGAGCAGCGTGCGTACAGTTTATCATACGAGAAATAGTCAATATTCAGGTATATCATAGGAACGGTCATTCGAAGCGAAAGAGTCTAATAAGAATTAGATCTAAAATACACCCCTAAGAGATACGAGCACTTCATGGTCGATTATGTGAAACAAATTTCTCTTCTGAAAAGCCTTTGCTTTCCATATTTTAGGAAGACGTAGTATGAACCTAAACAAGAATACTTGTCTAGTAGAGATGGGCTCTAAACCTACTGACACTTGTTCAGTAGAAAAGATGTGCCTCACACTAGCGAAAGCGAGCAAGTGTTCGTCACTCTTAAGGTATGCACCGTAGAGCCCTTGTATTTTGGACAGTTTTTTCTTGTTTCCGTCGACACTGTCACCTCTCGAAGCATGGAAAGCAAAGAGTTGCAGTAGAAAGGATTTGTTTCACATCAGAGATGAAGAAGTGTTCGTAACTCATAAGGCATATATTTTAAAGCCCTTGTTCACTAGACTGTTTTGATTCGAGTGGTAGTTCCTGTCACACCTCTGAATATTGGGCATTCCACCTGGTAAACATGGTGTAAAGGAAATCGCACAAAGCTGTAGCGAGCACTTCATGGATACTCTAGCAGTGTTCGGAGTCTTTTATCTGATGGCCAGAATAGCCGACATCGAATTAATTCAAAGACGCGAGCTAGCGTCACGAAAGGTGTCTATAGCCCATGCAAAAGTGTAAGAGAAGTGCTAGGGGATCTTAAAACTGGAATCTTTTTACGAAACGTGACGTAGTTCCCGAAAATCCCTGTTGCGTGAACTCAGAGGACCTGTACTAGAAGAATACCATGCGAGCTCTCAGCTGCATCCATTGCATATAGCATAGGGAGTTGGAGGACAAGTAAAACAGGCGAAGGCGAAACCCGAGGCATAGACGCAGGGAACAGGTGTTGTCGCACGAATACCCACCAACACTTAAAACAACGTTTTTTGTTTGATTTATTTACAAGTATATTTCTGCAGGACCAAATTGAGGAGAAAATCTTCAAAGTCATGGTACGTGTCAGTACATGAAATTACAACGTAAAATTAACAACAGATAAATTGAAATGTTTATGAACCCAAAAAAATCAAGCCATAAATTTAAGTAAACGCAATCAGCAATATAACATACGAATCAGCTTAATTTTTCAAGAAACTCCTCAACAGAATAGAAGTAGTGACCCATGAGGAAACTCTTCAGTTTCGATTAGAAAGCGCTTTTGTTATTGCTAACATCTTTTTATCTTTGTGGCAGCTTACTGAAAACTGATGCAGCAGTATACAGCACATCTTTCTACACAAGAGTTAAGCAAGTGCGACCCAACTGCAAAATGGCTCTGAGCACTATGCGACTTAACATCTGAGGTCATCAGTCGCCTAGAACTTAGAACTAATTAAACCTAACTAACCTAAGGACACCACACACATCCATGCCCGAGGCAGGATTCGAACCTGCGACCGTAGCAGTCGCGCGGTTCCTGACTGCGCGCCTAGAACCGCTAGACCACCGCGGCCGGCCGACCCAACTGCAGATTGGATTTCTGCCGAGTATTTACTGAGTGAAAGCTGCTAATTATTGGGAATAAGCTGATATTGTTCACACGAAACGACAGTAAAGAATATATATCTTGAGAGGACAATGTCAAAATACCCAGACTAGTGAACAGGGGTGAACAAGTGGTTCGCGTACTTACACAACTTATTGCCAGAACTGAGACAAATTTTCGTGTCGAACGATCACTTACTTCAGATATCGTTCGAATAGTAAAAATGGCAGCATTAAATCTCTGAAAAAGATCCTGAACGTGGGCTTTCCACGACGGTTTACTATCTATCTGAACACTTAGAAATTTGAACTGTTCAGTTTCGCTAATCATATGCACATTCTGTGATGTTAAAACGTCGGCTTTTGTTGATTTGTGTGTTAGAAACTGTAAATACTGAGTCTTGCTGTGATTTAGCTTTAGTTTATTTTCTACAAGCCATGAACTTATGTAATGAACGGCACTATTTTAACGGTGCCAATGCTGCACAGAAGATCCTTTGCTACCAAACTAGTGTTATCAGCAAACAGAGGTATTTTAGAATTATCTGTAATACTAGAGGGCATATCATTTATATAAATGAGGAACAGGAGTAGCCCCAACACTGATCCCTGGGGCATCCCCACCTCCCCTTCTGACTGTACCCCACTCAAACCCCACACCACAGCCATTCTCAACACTGTGAATGATGAATAATTGCTGAATGAGGGCAAAGCAAATAATTGACCGTGCACAGTGGGGTGACAGAAGCCGTGGAATATCTGCTAATTTCGAGGTTGAACTCCTTTTTCTCGGTGTAGTGCAGCAACTCGATGTGGCATGGACTCAGCAAGTCGTTGGAAGTCCCCTGCAGAAATATTGAGCCATGCTGCCCGTATAGCAGTCCATAACTGCGAAAGTATTGGCGGTGCAGGACTTTGTGCACGAACTGACCTCTAGATTATGTCCCATAAATGTTCGATATTATTTATGTCGAGCGATCTGGGAGGCCAAATCATTTGTTCGAATTGTCCAGAATGTTCTACAAAGCAATGGCGAACAATTGCATCCCGGTGACATGGCACACGTTTGTTTGGTTCAAAATGGTTTAAATGGCTCTGAGCACTATGGGACTTAACGTCTCAGATCATCAGTCCCCTAGAACTTAGAACTAACTATCCTAAGGGCATCACACATATCCAGGCCCGAGGCAGGATTCAAACCTGCGACCGTAGCGGCCATGCGGTTGCACACTGTAGCGCCTAGAACCGCTCGGGCACTCTGTCCGGCAAGTTGTTTGGGAACATGAAGTCCATGAATGGCAGAAAATGTTTCCAAGAAGAATTTACAGTTAATTATCGGTTCAGTTGGACAAGAGGACCCAGTCTATTCCAGATAAACACAGCCTACATGATTGTGGACCCACCATTAGCTTGCACAATGCCTTGTTGAGAACCTTGGTCCATGGCTTCGTGAGATCTGGCCATACTCTAACCTTACCATCAGCTCTTACCATCTGGAATCGGGACTGGAATCTGACCAGGCTAAGGTTTTCCAGTCGTCTATGGTCCAACCAATATTGTCACGAGCCCAAGAGGCACTGCAGGCGATGTCGTGGTTTCAGTAAAGACACTATGTTGGTCGTCTGCTGCCATAGGCAGTTAACGTCAAATTTCGCCGCACTGTCCTAAAGGATACATTCGTCGTACGTCCCACACTGAATTATACGTTTATTTCACTCAGCGAGGCTTGACTGTTAGTACTGATATCTATATGCAAACCCCACTGAACTCGGTCGTTAAGTGAAGGCCTTCGGCCACTGCGTTGTCCGTGGTGAGAGATAACGCCTGAAACTTGGTGTTCTCGGCACACTCTTGACACTGTGGATTTCGGAATACTGAATTCCCTAGCGATTTCCGAAATGGAAAGTCCGATGCGTCTACCTCCAAGTACCATTCCGTGTTCAAAGTCTGTTAACTCCCGTTGTGCGGCCGTAATCACGTCGGAAACGTCTTCAGATTATTCACCTGATTATAGCTCCGCCAATACACTGTCCTCTTATAAAAAGCGTACGCGATACTGTCGTCATCTGTATACGTGTATATCGCCAGCCCATGACTTGTCACATGAGTGTACGAGGCCAACTACAGCAGGCAAAACAGCTGGAATACGCCTGAACTCGAGAACGCCCGTCACCGACAGTTACAATTAATTTACAGCTTAGTAGACGAAGGCTCGGGCAACGGAGTAAACATCAACGGTGCGGAATTGATGCTCGACCACCAGCGCTCCGAGGTACAGGCAGCAACAGTACGTGAGGTTCGACCAAAACCATCAAATCCTAGCCGACTTCCTCTGAGCTGCGTGAGTGCTTAAATCCCTTGCAGTGCAGTCCGAGGCGCCACCACTTGGGAGGCCAAGGAAGCGGTAGCTTAGCAACGCAAGGCTAAGAGTTTCCTCCAGCACCCCAATCAATATAACCGCACACACGACTCGTAGACGTCAAACTGGAGCTGACCTGCACAATGAACATATACAGGGCGTTGTAAGGAGTCTGTCAGAACTCTCCATTACATTAAATATTATATTAAGTATCGAAAACAATATACCTACTTAAAACTATTCTTTGCATTGCGTAAAGTTGGAAATAAATAAGCAGTCAGTTATCGATAGTAACAATCTGAGGGCAAAACGTAGGAGCGCGATTCTAAGAATTGTTGTGGCACGAGTCAGTAGTGTCGGTCGAGAGCTCGGAGACAGAAGACGTGTCACGCTGCCTTCACTTCAGTGATGGCAGATCTTACCACACCCAAGGCCTCATTTCATTTATATGGCCAGGAGAGATTTAGATGTCTTAACTGCTCTTGAAGATGGAATTCAAGGTAAAATTCGCAAGCATTGTTTGAAGCGCAATTGCAGGGTTAGGCTCGTGATTGTTAGTCCGAGTTTGCAACAATCCCATGCTTTGCCCGTCAGTCAAAGAAGACTCCTTCTGCAAATAATGATAATTATTATCCACATCTAATCCATAAATAAGCTGTGGTTATTAAATGATAATGTAATTTTGAAATTGAAATAATTTGTTAATCTTGGAATCAGCCATTACTGATACTTATCGTCAGGCATTTTGCCATTATTAAAACTTGTCAAACTGTTATTGATCATGACGATTTCTAAAGTTTTTAAATAGAATTAATTTATGAAATCTCTTCTTACAAGTTATTTAGAAGTTAACGGGAACCAAGTAAACACCTTTTTATTAAACTCATTCTCAGTAACAATAAGCTCTAGCCGCTGCTGCTGCAAGCTGCTGCGAATTGCTGTAAACCGCTTGGGAAAAGGCAGTCATCTAAAGAGGTGAGTGCAAAATGTAGGGCCAAAACAGAGACACTGACACACCACAACATTTCATGTACTCTAATCCAGTAATTTCCGTTGCACAAGTCGGATTCTGTATCACTTGTAAAATTCTAATTCAGATATGCAGTCAGATAGCTTAGGTATTCATTCTTTCAGGTTCATTTGTTCCTGTAGTTTTTCATATCGAATTACGCAGTCAGATAGCTTATCCAAATGTTAATTTTTATGTTTTTCGTGTACCAATCTGTTCCCGAGGGCTTAAATGACAGTGAAACTGACACTCATATGATACACGCACAGTGCTATGCAGGTTAGATTCCGATTACTGATAACTCATGTTGATTATCGAGTCGATTTTCTCAGACGAACATAAGCTATATTTGGTGTAGTTACGTTACAGTGTGGCAAACAAGGAATGAGACTGATTCTTCGTACAGGAACACTCTCAAGGAATGTCCCAGATATGGTTATCATTTCATCCATTTTATTGTCCTGAAGACGTAGATGCTTCTATCGCGTCCATGATTTAGCCAGTGCGTCCTCCATGACCTACCGTTAGCTTGACCTTGTGCAAGTACCGGCTGTCAAACGTATCATCATAGATCAAAGAGCTATGATAAAATTTTATTGCAATGTAAATTAGGAAACACAGTGTCAGAAGTTTACAAAGACATGCAACGTGTTGACGTGAATGATTGCCTCAATTGTGCACAAATATTCCGCTGGTTTTCAGCATTTAAGAATGGAAGAGACTCCTTCGAAGATGAACAATCCGTCGGACGTTCTGTGTGTGCCCGGCCAGATGAAAAGGTGAAAAAAAGTAGAGGAAATTTTTGCCAGTGATAGACTAATTGCCTCCAGACTTGCAGTGAAACTTGTTGTCTCTAAGGAGACCTGTAGGTAAATTTTAGCGAAATATATGCCCAAGAGAAATATTTGTTCACGGTTAGTGCTACATTCATCGACAGAAGAGCAGAGAGAACATCGAGCAGCATGCTGCGCCATTTTCATCTCCTCAGTTGACGAGGATCTCATTCTGCTGAAACAAATTGTAGCTGACCAAGGAAGTTGCTCTTTTCAGTTAGACCAAAAGGAAAACGTCACATAATCACATAGAGCATCGCCACCGAGGCAGGAGAAACTCAGGTTGCAAAAAGTTGCGCATAAAGAAAATGGGGATTGCTTTTACGAAGGTTCAGGAGTGATCCATCTTGAATTTCTCCCTGGGGGTACACCAGCGACCGAACACTATAGTTGGCAGTCATGCAAGGTTCCGGTGCTAGCAAGTAACGTGTAAGGACGCATCTCTTCCATAGCCGGAGTTGGGTCCCATTGCATGACAATGTACTGGCTTACTGCGCGTTACCCGTCAAACAGCTGTTAGCGTCAAAACAGATCTGTGTGCTCAAATACCCACTCTATTCGCCTAGTTTGGCACCTGCTCACTCTTTTCTATTTCCAAAAGTTAAATTTGCTTAATAATAGGAACCTTAACGAGCTGTGAGAGACAGACTGAAGACGTACAGCGTTCTCTGAACAACTTTTACCATTGATGTAAACGCTCTGTGGAAATGCAAGAGGATTATTTTGAATTCGAGTAAAGAAATCAAAATATAGTTCTTACTTTGGGTGTAATGCTCGTTGCCTCATAATTTTTATTTGGAGGACTGTGTATTACCATAGATTGTCCTGACCTTAATTGCATCCAGATTATTGGCGTTTTTACTCGTATTGAAATGAGTAAAGTCAATTGGCCAGTCCTAAATGTACTCCATAATCACACATATCATGCCCATCATTGTGTGTTACCCTATCCCTTATACTCCTCCTAAAATATTTATGCTTAGTTGCATAAGATATTGCTGTCCTAAATTAAGTGCTGTGGTGTTTAATAGTGAAGCTTTTCGTGACGAAAATGTTTAAAGTATTCTCGAACTTCTGGCCACAGTTTGGAAAGGAAGACTAACAACTAGGCCGGTCATAATTTAAATGCGGCGTGTGTTGCAAAAAAACAAAGAGCATCCCGTGAATGAGGAGGGCATTCCACTCTTTTTTTTTTGTATGACACATTTATTCATATACTAATTGTATTTTCTTATTTTGAAAGTTGTACATAACTGCTCCATATTTCGTTTTCATTACTAGTTAATTTATTACGAGTATTAGAATATTTTACAGTGTCAGAAAGTGGCCAGCGTTAATTTCAAAACGTTTACCTTTGAAAAGAGCAGTGTACATTCAATGATGGTCATTTTCACCTAACTTTGTAAGACGTTGTAAACGTGACTAGCGTCGTCTCTTTTTTCGAAGAATGACGTTGGCGGCGCTGCTGCGTTTTGTGGTCTCTTGCTGTCTGCCAGCAATTAGAATGAATCTTTTCGCTTGAACGGTTAGTGGTGAGGTTGGGTTGTTGACGGCACAATTTGGAGTTTGTGTGGGTGGCAATCCATCCTCACAATTCCAACACTATAAACCTTTATAGGTGACGGCATCTTGAGCAGCACGTGGGCTTCACACATATTCAAACTTCTTCGAGTCTTCCTTGTTTCCTCTGCTGAAATACTGGAATTCCCGGCGAGGGTTAGTCTACTTTGTGATGAACTTTACGTATACATCTACATCATACTCCGCACGTCACCTGATGGTGTGTGGTAGAGGGTACTTTCGGTACCACTGTCTGATTCCTCCAAACCTTGTTCCACTCGCAGATAGTGTGTGGGAAGAATGATTGTCGGTAAGTCTCCGTATTGTCTCTAATTTCTCGAATTTTCTACTCGAGATCAATACGAGAGATTTATGTAGGGAGAAGTAATATGTTGTCCGACTCCACTTGAAAAGTGCTGTCCAAAAATTTCAATAGTAATCTCTCCGTGATGCACAACGCCTCTCCGGTAACGTCTGCCAGTGGAGTTTGTTCAGCGTCTCCGTAATGCTCTCTCCCCAGCCAAACGATCCTGTGACGAAACGCGCTAGTCTTTGTTCGATCTTCTCTATCTCCCTTTCCAGTCCTACCTGTTAGGGATCTCAGATACATGAACAATAATCAAGAATCGGACTAACAAGCGCCTTATAAGCCACATCTTTCGTGGACGAGTTGCATTCCCATATGTGGTCATTGTATTTAAGGTCGCTATGGATTGTTAAGCCTAGATATTTTGCGGCAGACGCTGTCTCCAGCTGTTTGTCATCAACAGTGTAGCTGTACAGTAGTGGATTTCTTTTCCTATGTAGGAGGGATATGCTACATTTATTTATGTTCAGGGTCAACTGCCAGAGCCTACACCAATCATCAATTCTCTACAGGTCGTTCTGCAAATTCTTACTACCTTCCGGCGTTGCTACTTTGGTATAGACAACTGCATCATCTGCGAATACCCGTAAAGAGCATCCGACGCTTTTTGCTAGACAGTTTATGTTCATTGTAAACAGCAGCGGTCCTATCACATTTCCCTGTGGTACTCCGGATTTTACCTTTACATTTTGTTCCGTTAAGAGCGACGTGTTGAGTTCTGTCTATCCAAAGAAAGTCTTGAATTCAATCCCAAGTCTGCTCCAATACTCCGTAAGCTCGTATTTGTTTCATTAAACGGCAATGCGGAACGGTGTCAAATGCCTTACTGACATCAAGAAACACGGCATCATCCTGAGCGCCGTTGTCAACTGCGCTGTGGCTCTCATGGAGGATCAGAGCAATCTGTGTTTCGCAGGATGTCTATTTCCGGAATCCATACTGATTTTCATAGATGAGATGTTCATTTTCCAACAACGTCACAATTGTTGATCGTAACAAATGTTCCACAATTCTGAAACATATTGATGTCAACGATATAGGCCTATAATTGTGTGGATCTGTTTTACGACCTTTCTTAAAAACGGGAATGACGTGCGCTTTTTTCCAGTCATTAGGTACCATTCGTTGCTGAAGTGATCTACCATATATTACTGTTAGAAGGGGAGCAATTGCATTCGCAAACTTTAGTGGACAGTGAAGCAGTGCCACTGGCTAGCTTAAGTACTAACGCACTGTAGGAACTTTGGTTTTGCTTTTAGATAGCTGATCTCAGTAATCTGTTATATCTTGTTTGTTGTGCACACAATCTTAACCGCATTTAGTCGCAGACTCATTTCTTTAATCTTGATATGGAAACCTATACACATTTAATGTCTTTAAGTACGTATTTCTATTTGTGTTATGTGAGAGTAAAGTAAAGAATTCGACATTAATTGGCCACTGTGTTGCCCACATTCTCCATTATTTTGCCTTCCTGCGTTTTATTACTGATTAATCTTAGCAACACATGGCAATCTTCAAATGTGTAGTCCGGGCTTGCCTGAGGAAATCTGATGTAGAAAGCTGGAGCCGTTTTTAAGCTTTGCACGCGGCGGTGAGCAGTCCTTATGATTGTACAACCACACTTTTTGTCGTTAGGGTCGTTCTGCTAACCCAAACGTAAACAAATCCTAGAACTGTTACGAGAACGTTACCACAAGACGTCACGAGTATTACGTCCACCTTGTGGTGTGTGACGGAGGGCATTATTCGTATCACTATCATTCCCCCGTCCCCTTTCCAAACTGAATTCGCAAATGGTACTGGAAACGAAAACTACCCATAAGATTACGTATGAAATGTAATTTCTTTGATTGTTCTGTCGTGATCGCTTAGCAGGATTTACGTACCATTGGTGAAACTAATGTGTCGCTCGGTTCTTTTCGCTACGTACGGCCTCTGCCTTTTAGTAGTGAACTGTGCCAGCACCTATTTGGAGCGTGTGCTAGTGGACTTCCGTGAGCTTCCCAGGAACGCGCTCGCGCTTAGTAAACGAAATCGTGAGTAGACGTGCGTCACGTAGTCGGGTCTTCTCTAACGCTTCCAATAATCCAAACTGTAAAGAGTCCCTTACTGAAGCGCAACACACGAGAACGCCTCAAATAAAGCTTCAGTAAGCCAACTTTGGTAGATGAACAACGTTTCTTACTCTTCGTCCAAAGAATCACAACATTTCCACCAAACGCAGTTCTATGTACTGACTTGGCAGAAAATCCTTAGAAATTTTGGTCCTATGTCAAAGCGGTAGGTGGATCAAAACAAAATGTCCAGACACTCTGTGACCAAAATGGTACTGAAACAGAGGATGACAGACTGAAGGCCGAAATACTAAATGTCTTCTTCCAAAGCTGTTTCACAGAGGAAGACTGCACTGTACTTCCTTCTCTAGATTGTCGCACAGTTGACAAAATGGTTGATATCGAAATAGACGACTGAGGGATAGAGAAACAATTAAAATCGCTCAAACGAGGAAAGGCCGCTGGTCCTGGTGGGATACCAGTCCGATTTTACACAGAGTACGCGAAGGAACTTGCCCCCCTTCTTGCAGCGGTGTACCGTAGGTCTCTAGAAGAGCGAAGCGTTCCGAAGGATTGGAAAAGGGCACAAGTCATCCCCGTTTTCAAGAAGTGACGTCGAACAGATGTGCAGAACTATAGACCTATATATCTAACGTCGATCAGTTGTAGAATTTTGGAACACGTATTATGTTCGAGTATAATGTCTTTTCTGGAGACTAGAAATCTACTCTGTAGGAATCAGAATGGGTTTCGAAAAAGACGGTAGTGTGAAACCCAGCTCGCGCTATTCGTCCACGAGACTCAGATGGCCATAGACACGGGCTCACAGGTAGATCTCGTGTTTCTTGACTTCCACAAGGCGTTTGATACAGTTCCCCACAGTCGTTTAATGAACAAAGTAAGAGCATACGGGCTATCAGACCAATTGTGTGCTTGGATTGAAGAGTTCCTTGATAACAGAATGCAGCATGTCATTCTCAATAGAGAGAAGTCTTCCGAAGTAAGAGTGATTTCAGGTGTGCCGCAGGGGAGTGTCATAGGACCGTTGCTATTCACAATACACATAAATGACCTGGTGGATGACAACGGAAGTTCACTGAGGCTTTTTGCAGAAGATGCTGTGGTGTATCGAGATGTTGCAACAATTGAAAATTGTACTGAAATGCAGGAGGATCTCCAGCGAATTGACGCATGGTGCACGGAATGGCAATTGAATCTCAATGTAGGCAAGTGCAATGTGCTGCGAATACATAGAAAGATAGATCCCTTATCATTTAGCTACAAAATAGCAGGTCAGCATCTGGAAGCAGTTAATTCCATAAATTATCTGGGAGTACGCATTAGGAGTGATTTAAAATGGAATGATCATATAAAGTTGATCGTCGGTAATGCAGATGCCAGACTGAGATTCATTGGAAGAATCCTAAGCAAATGAAATCCGAAAACAAAGGAAGTAGGTTACAGTACGCTTGCTCGCCCACTGCTTGAATACTGCTCAGCAGTGTGGGATCCGCACCAGATAGGGTTGATAGAAGAGATAGAGAACATCCAACGGAGAGCAGCGCGCTTCCTTACAGGATCATTTAGTAATCGCGAAAGCGTTAGGGAGATGACAGATAAACTCCAGTGGAAGACTCTGCAGGAGAGACGTTCAGTAGCTCGGTACGGGCTTTTGTTAAAGTTTCGAGAACATACCTTCACCGAAGAGTCAAGCAGTATATATTGCTCCCTCCTACGTATATCTCGCGAAGAGACCATGAGGATAAAACCAGAGAGATTAGAGCCCACACAGAAGCATACCGACAATCCTTCTTTCCACGTACAATACGAGACTGGAATAGAAGGGAGAACCGATAGAGGTACTCAGGGTACCCTCCGTCACACACCGTCAGGGTCAGGTGGCTTGCGGAGTATGGATGTAGATGTAGATTACCTTTTAGATTATAGGGATTCTTACTCCCAGATATTTTATGGTAATTACTGCATCCAGTGACTTACCGTCATTTGCCTAAACGAATAGCGGTGAAGCTTTCCACCTATTTTTGCGGAAACGGTTAGACATACAAAACACTGAGGATAAACTGCTATTCCTTCCACCAAACGCCGATACCCTGCAGGTCTTTCTGCAATTAGAAGATACAGTCTCCTGATGATTCGCCTTTCCTTTATAAGAAACGCCGTAATGGCACTTACAATATTATCTAGGACGACATTCACATATATACGCAGTGACTGTCTTGTAACACAACATTGGGCTATTCCCAAAGTTTATTTTGTTGTTGTTGTTATGGTCTTCAGTCCAGAGACTGGTTTGATGCACCTCTCAATGCTACTCTATTCTGTGCAAGCTTCTTCATCCCCGAGTAACTACTGCAACCTAAATCATTCTGAATCTCTTTAGTGTACTCATATCTTCGTCTTCCTCTACGATTTTTACCCTTCACGCTTCCCTCCTCTACTAAATTGATGAACCCTTGATGCCTCAGAACGTGTACTGTCTACCGATCCATTCTTCTACTCAAGTTGTGCCACAAATGTTTCCTCTCCCCAGTTCTATTCAGCACCTCCTCATTAGTTCCGTGATCCACCCATCTAATCGTCAGCTTTCTTCTGTACCACTACATTTCGAAAGCTTCTGTTCTCTTCTTGTCCAAACTATTTACCGTCCATGTTTCACTTCTATACATGCCTACACTCCATACAAGTACTTTCAGAAAAGACTTCCTGACTCTTAAATCTATACTCGATGTTAGCAAATTTCTCTTTTTCTAGAAATGCTTTTCTTGCCATATTCAGTCTACATTTTATATATTCTCTACTTTGACCATCATCAGTTATTTTGCTCCCCAAATAGCAAAACTCATCTACTACTTTAAGTGTCTCATTTCCTAATCTAATTCCCTCAGAATCACCTGATTTAATTCGACTACATTCCATTATCCTTATTTTACTCTTACTGATGTTCATCTTATATCCTCCATTCAAGGCACTGTCCATTCCTTTCAACTGTTCTTCAAGTCCTTTGCTGTCTCTGAAAGAATTACAATGTCGTCAGAGAACCTAACAGTTTTTATATATTCTCTATCGATTTTAATCCATAGCGCAAATTTTTCTTTTGTTTGCTTTAGTGCTTGCTCAATATACAGATTGAATAACATCGGGGATAGACTACAACCCTGTCTCACTCCCTTCCCAACCACTGCTTCCCTTTCATGCCCCTCGACTCTTATAACTGCCATCTGGTTTCTGTACAAATTGTAAACAGCCTTTCGCTCCTTGTATTTTCCCCTTGCCATCTTCAGAATTTGAAAAAAAATATTCCAAATCTTCCCCGAGGTCGGCATCTACGAGGTTTTTCCAATCTGTGTTAGTATTTTGCAGCCGTGGCCCGTTAAACTAATAGTTCGGTCATTTTCGCACCTGTCAACACTTGCTTTCCTTGGGAATGGAATTATTATATTCTTCTTGATGTCTGAGGGTATTTTACCTGTCTCATACATATTGCTCACCAGATGGTAGAGTTTTGTCATGGCTGGCTCTCCTGAGGCTATCAGTCGTCCAAAAGGAATGAGGAATGTTGTGTACTCCCGCGGCCTTGTTTCGACTTAGGTCTTTCAGTGTTCTGTCAAATTATTCACACTGTATCATATCCCTCATTTCATCTTCATCTATGTCCTCTCTCAATATTGCCCTCAAGTACATCACTCTTGTATAGACCGTCTATATACTCCTTCCACGTTTATGCTTTCTACTTTTTGCTATGGACTGGTTTTCCATGTGAGCTCTGGATATTCATACAACGCTTAATTTCTTTCCGTTAAGAGCGACTTTTGAAATTTGTCTCCTAAAAGATGAAGAATCCAGTCACAAATCCAGTCCGATATTCCATAAGGAGTACTTAGTTCACTCAACGACAGAGCGGTATTGTGTGAAATGCCTTGCGGATATGAAGGAAGACTGTGGCATCGTAAACTGTGCTGCCTCAGTCAGCCTAGATCTCGTGAACGAACACATAAGTTAACCAAGTTCTATGTTTGGCGGAGCACTGCATGTACGTCACATAGCTACAGTTCAGAATTCAATTCAGGACTATTTTTGTCAGAGAGATTTATTTGTTGAATGATTATCTGATGTCTCTAATTCCGAATTGCCCTCTAGATCTAATGAGAGGCAGACCCGCTAATATCAAAGGAGGCGCGCCGTACTGTGTTGTTAGTGCAGAAGAAATAACAGCAGAATGGGTCTGTCAGGGATGTCCTGTGACTCTGCACGTGGACCAGCCACAGGGTGTCACAAGGGCAAAAAACCTACTAGGGACATGTCAACCCTTCTAAAGCTGACCGTGTTGACTACTGGTGAGGTGATAGTGAATTGGAAGCGCGAAGGAACAACCGCAGCTGGACCAAGAAGACCACGCAGACCTCAGGTACTGCCCGACAGGAAACGTCGAGCATTGCGGAGGGTGGTTACAAAAGAAATCGCATGAAATCAGCAGAAGGAATCGCCCGTGAGTTACAAAGTGCCACCAGCAGACCAAAAAGGCCAATGACTGTACGTAGGAAGTTGACGAAAACTGGTTGGTTGATTCAGGGGAGGGGACCAAACAGCGAAGTCATCAGTTCTGTTGAGAAAGGACGGGGAAGGAAGTCGGCCGTGCTTTTCAGAGGAATCATCCCGGCATTTACCTGAAGCGCTTTCGGGAAATCACGGAAAACGTTAATCATGGTGGCCGGACGCGAGGTTAAACAGTCCTTCTCCTCAATGCTAGTCCAATTTGCTGAACACTGCGCCACCTCCCTCGGTAGGAAAACGGGGTAGAGTGGTCTAGATGCTTCCCATAAGCTACATATTTCTGTAGTCAATCCCCCTAAGTGACGCTTGAACTGGTGTGAAGAGTGACGCAAATGGACTGTAGATGACTAGAAACGAGTGACTTTGGAGTAGAGTCTCACCCTATACCCTGCGGCAATCCTATGGAAGTGTTTTGAGTTTGTCTAACGCCTGCATAACCTTTCCTGCCGTCATGTGTAGAGCCAATAGTGAAACAATAACCGGGTGGTGTTACAGTATGGGGGGCGTTTTTCCTTGTTATGCGCTTAAGTAAATGATAGATGCGGAAAAACTCGACCACGTTTTGCAACATTTCGTACAGCGTGCAGTAGAGGAATAGTTCAAAAATGGTTCAAATGGCTCTGAGCACTATGGGACTCGACTGCTGTGGTCATTAGTCCCCTAGAACGTAAAATTACTTAAACCTAACTAACCTAAGGAGATCACACACATCCATGCCCGAGGCAGGATTCGAACCTGCGACCGTAGAGAGGAATAGTGCAGATGCGAAGGCTGTATCAGGATGGGAATGCACTTTGTCATAAAGCAGCAGCAACAAGGCAATGATTGGTGGACAGCAACACTCCTGAAATGGGCGGGACACTTCTGGAATGACTCATAACGTCGAATTCACTCGATACCTCAGTGTCCAACATCACTACATTCCATGGTTTGGGCTCTTGAGAAAAATTAGGTTGTCATTGCTTTTGCTCCACGTACATTCAGACATCTCATTGAAATTGTTCGCCAGCAGAGTTCAAGCTGTCATAAAGGCGAAGGATAGACATATTCCCCATATCGGTGTCCACTAGAAGGTGTCCGGATGCCTTTGATCAGTTAGTGTACAGTTGGGTGCCTAATTAATATACTCAGAATATGATTCAGAAAGTTTTGAAGAGTGTTTTGGAAGAACTTTGTTCTACAAAATGACTCATCACGCCTGTTGTTTCTAGAGTGTTGTAGAATTGTAAATAAGCTTGTATTGTTTGTTTCATGACAATGTATGCCCATTTAACAATTTATTCAGACTGCTACTTCAATATTTGCTCCTCTCAGAGTCCTATCTAGACGTATCAAGGATCCCATATCACTCCGATTACACACGCCCCACACCATTACAGATCCTTCACCAGTCTGAACAGTCCCCAGGTGACATACAGGGCTCAAGGTTCAATGGCTCTAAGCACAATGGGACTTAAATTCTGAGGTCTTCAGTCCCCTAGAACTTCGAACTGCTTAAACCTAACTAACCTAAGGACATCACACACATCCACGCCCTAGGCAGGATTCGAACCTGCGACCGTAGCGGTCGAGCGGTTCCAGACTGTAGCACCTAGAACCGCTCGGCCACAAGGCTCAAGGATTCATGACGTTGTCTGCATACCACTACACGCCCATCCGCACGATACAATCTAAAGCGAGACTCGTCCGACCAGGCAACGTGTTTCTAATCATCAACAGGGTAATATCAGTATTGATGCGCCCAGGCGAAGCATAAAGCTTTGTGTCGTGCTGCTTATGAGTGGGCCTTCGGCTGCTAAAGTGTGTCGATGATGTTTCGTTGAGTGGTTCGCACGCTGACACTTGTCGATAGCCCAGCATTGAAATCTGAACCAGTTGCGGAAGGGTTGCACTTCTGTCACGTTGAACGATTCTATTCAGTCGTGTTGGTCACGTTGTTGCAGGATCTTTTTCCGGCCTCGGCGATGTCGGAGATTTTATGTTTTATCAGATTCCTGCTATTCACCGTACGATGGTGAAATGGTCGTACTGGAAAATCTCCACTTCACCGCTGCTTATGAGATGCTGTGTCCTATCGCTCATGCATCGACCATAACACCACGCTTAAACTGAAATAAATCTTGATAACCTACCATTCTAGCAGCAGTAACCGATCTAACAACTGCCCCAGACACTTGTTGTCTTATACAGGGTGTTACAAAAAGGTACCGCCAAACTTTCAGGAAACTTTCCTCACACACAAATAAAGAAAAGATGTTATGTGGACATGTGTCCGGAAACGCTTAATTTCCATTTTAGAGCTCATTTTAGTTTCGTCAGTATTTTCTTCCACCTACGCTCAATGGAGCACGTTATCATGATTTCATACGGGATACTCTACCTTGCTGCTAGAACATGTGCCTTTACAAGTACGACACAACATGTGGTTAATGCACGATGGAGCTCCTGCACATTTCAGTCGAAGTGTTCGTACGCTTCTCAACGACAGATTCGGTGATCGATGGGTTGATAGTGGCGGACCAATTCCATGGTCTCTACTCTTTCCTGGCCTCAACCATCTTGACTTTCATTTATGGGGGCATTTGAAAGCTCTTGTCTACGCAACCCCGGTACCAAATGTAGAGACTCTTCGTGCTCGTATTGTGTACGGCTGTGATACAATACACCATTCTCCAGGGCTGCATCAGCGCATTAGGGATTCCATGCAACGGAGGGTGGATGCATGTGTCCTCGCTAACGGAGGACAATTTGAACATTTCCTGTAACAAAGTGTTTGAAGTCACGCTGGTACGTTCTGTTGCTGTGTGTTTCCATTCCATGATTAATGTGATTTGAAGAGAAGTAATAAAACGATCTCTAACATGAAAAGTAAGCGTTTCCAGACACATGTCCACATAACATATTTTCTTTCTTTGTGTGTGAGGAATGTTTCCTGAATGTTTGGCCCTACCTTTTTGTAACATCCTGTATAGACGTTGCCAACCGCAGCGTCGTCTTCTGCCTACTTACATATCTCTGTATTTGAATACGCAGGCCTATACCAGTAACTTTGGTGTTGCAGCGTCAGGCTCAAGTCTGTGTGGAGGCAAGATTCACCTACCTATCAAAGGAGTGGGGGTTGCAATGGGGAAGTTAAAGAAGTATAGCCCGACACAAGTGAACTACTATAATTTATTCATCCAGTATTTGACAATGACAGCATTTACGCACTTGCAACAGACAGACACATAATTTCAAATCTTTACGAAATTACTTTTTGCTGATAACGACTAGAAAATAACGAAAGGGAAAATTGTGGTGCCCAGAGCTACGTATGTGAAGTAACGTACTGCGCATTATATACAGAATGCCAGAGAATTTTTCAATTATTAACGAACTTCACATAATTCGTTACGTATCAGAGCAATGTATTCCATTTTTAACCCTTAATGTGTTCCTTAATCGTGAAAACGGTTTCACTGTGACTGTTTTCACACGTAGGTGAAGGTATTAACCTCACTCGACAAAAAAGGCCAGAATTCCGATTCTTTTGTTACGCTGTCAATATGATATGATCAGCAAGATATTGTTCATATGGAAAGCATTTCACACTCAACAGTTCCTTATGTAAGCAACAAACTGAAAAGTAATGAGAGTCTCTAAAGACAGCAGAAAGGTAAATGCTGTTACAAACTCATCACATACCCCAGAAAAGGCAGAGAAATAAGACGAATGATAGTAAAAAAAACGAAGAAAACCGATATGAGTGATTAAGAACAAGTTGGAGGATGGTGGAGTGCCTGTATTTACGCATATTCTGCAGCGAAAATTCAATGAAATAGTGCTGCGAAGCCGTCTCCCGGCCAAGAAACAGAAACGACTAGAATGCGCTAAGAAGTACAATAATTGGCCAGTGGTTAACTGGAATAAAGTAACTATAATATAATTCTACTCCTTCCTTTATAAAAACAGAAATTTTCAAATGTGACGGGATTGCTTCTGTGATGAGCAAGTATCGAAATCCTGCAAGCCAAAACGGAATTTGTGAGACGCAGGAGCTATGGGAAATTACATTGTTCAAAGAGTCCGACAAAGGAAATACACGCCTTTATATTTTGAAAGGGATTATGCGTCAAGATGAGCATGGGTCATTACTGGAAACTCGACTTCCCTAAGTCAAGGAATGGTTCCCTGACAACAATTACATCTTTATGCTCTATAATTCATCATGCCACAAGGCAAAATCTGTGAATAAAGATTTAAATAAGACAGGAATTCATGTTTCGGACTGGCAAGAGAACTCCCAAGACACGAATACAGTTGAAAATGTCTGACAAGGACTGAAGAGGGAAATTGCCAAAGGTTATATACTCACAAACAAGATCAGGCTTCTGGAAAAGCTTGTCAGAGATAGGCATCAGGGCACCAGAAATGGAAAATATGCCTATGAAGGCCATTATTAATACGTCAAGGAGAATTAAGGGTTTGGTCGCTGCTAAAGGAGGACGTACCAAATACTGAACACTTTGTTCATCTTAGTAATTTACGGTAAAACTCGGTTTTACTTTCTTCTTACTTCAAAATAGTTCAGCAAGTTCACAGCAGTGTAACATTAGTGATACATAAAATTTATGTTCATTAAAATGGCAGAATACAGTTGCATAATAAAACTCTCGTGTCCAATCACTGAGTATAATCACGGTTACTAGAATACATGGTAGGGGTCACGACAGGTTGCCTGTGAGCTGTGACGTCACTGTGAACCCTCTCGCTACGCTACAATACATTGAGGCTTAGAGGCACACGAAGCGAAAATAATCATATGCAGATATGAATGTAATAGAGACTTACTATGATTTACTGTATTACATACATAGATTCATACATACATTAATCCTTGTTCCATAGATCATATATTCAAGAGTAGCATCACATATTTGTAAAAATGAAGGACTAACAAAAGTCAGTTTGATTCTCAGAAAGACTTTTCAACAGAAAATTCTGTATATGCTTTCGCTGATCATATGTTAACTGCACTGAGTAACCGAACTTCACCAATTGGGATATTTCGTGATCTCTCACAGGCTTCTGATTGTGTGAATTATGAAATTTTTCTAGATAAAGTAGGCGGAGGTTTGTCACAGAATTGGTCCAGTCCTCTTACTTTGGAAAAATAGCTCCCAAGAATACAGGGTGATTCAAAAAGAATACCACAACTTAAGGAATTTAAAACTCTGCAACGACAAAAGGCAGAGTTAAGCACTATCTGTCGGCGAATTAAGGGAGCTATAAAGTTCGATTTAGTTGTACATTTGTTCGCTTGAGGCGCTGTTGACTAGGCGTCAGCGTCAGTTGATGCTTAGATGGCGACCGCTCAACAGAAAGCTTTTTGTGTTATTGCGTACGGCAGAAGTGAATCGACGACAGTTGCTCAGCGTGCATTTCGAACGAAGTATGGTGTTAAACCTCCTGATAAGTGGTGTATTAAACGTTGGTATAAACAGTTTACAGAGAATGGGTGTTTGTGTAAAGGGAAAAGTTCTGGACGGCCGAGAACGAGTGATGAAAATGTAGCACGCTTCCAGCAAGCATTTGTTCGCAGCCAAGGAAAATCGACTCGCAGAGCTAGCAGAGAGCTGCAAATTCCACAATCAATTGTATGGAGAGTCCTACGAGAAAGGTTAGTTATGAAACCTTATCGTCTGATATTGGTTCAAGCACTGTCTGCAGCTGATAAGATTAAAAGAATCGATTTCTGTGATTTTATCCTTGCTCAAATGGAAACAGATGAATCTTTCGTTTCAAATATTGCGTTTAGTGATGAAGCAACTTTCCACACTAACTGGAAAGTCAACCGTCACAATGTCTGTATACGGGGCACTGAGAATCCGCGGGAAACAACTCAGTATGAACGTGACTCGCCTAAGGTGAACGTTTTCTGTGCCATTTCAGCCAATAAAGTTTTTGGTCCCTTTTTCTTCGAAGGTGCTACTGTAACTGGACTACAGTATCAGGAGATGTTAGAGAATTGGCTGTTCCCTCAGCTCGAACAAGAAGCACAACAATTCATATTTCAGCAGGGTGGAGCACCAGCACATTGGCACTTATCTGTCCGTAACTACCTGAACGTCAACTACCCGAGGCGATGGATCGGCCGCCAGGCAGCCCGTGACAGAGCACTTCATCATTGGTCTCCAAGAAGCCCTGATCTTACCCCCTGTGATTTTTTCTTATGGGGGTATGTTAAGGATATGGTGTTTCGGCCACCTCTCCCAGCCACCATTGATGATTTAAAACGAGAAATAACAGCTGCTATCCAAACTGTTACGCCTGATATGCTACAGAGAGTGTGGAACGAGTTGGAGTATCGGGTTGATATTGCTCGAGTGTCTGGAGGGGGCCATATTGAACATCTCTGAACTTGTTTTTGAGTAAAAAAAACCTTTTTAAATACTCTTTGTAATGATGTATAACAGAAGGTTATATTATGTTTCTTTCATTAAATACACATTTTTAAAGTTGTGGTATTCTTTTTGAATCACCCTGTGTATTGACTACATCTTGAAGGCATGACGTACTCATCTGCTATGGTTAGTACAGTAGGCGAACGTGCAGCACACTACTATTTTTCACCTAAATACTTGCTCTAATAATCATTCAGAAGACTGATAGTTACGGCGTAACACTGAACTCAATCGCCAGTCACTGACAAAAGCTGATACTACTGAAAACAACCTCGTTTCTGAAACTTTCTGGGAGACCAAAACTGTGTGCCGGACCGAGACTCGAGCTCGGGACCTTTGACTCTCGCGGGCAAGTGCTCTACCAACTGAGATACCCAATCACGACTCACGACCCCTCATCACAGACTCAATTCTGCCAGTACCTCGTCTCCTACCTTCCAAGCGTCACAGAAGCTCTCCTGCGAAACTTGCAGTCTCGGTCTGTCACACAGTTTTAATTTGCCAGGAAGTTTCATATCATCGCACACACCGGTGCAGAGTGAAAATCTCATCCTGGAAGCATCCTACAGGCTTTCGCTAAGTCATGTCTGCGAAATATCCTTTCTTCTAGGGCTGCTAGTTCTGCAAGTTTCGCCGAAGGGCTTCTGTGAAGTTTGGAAGGTAGGAGGCGAGGTACTGGAAGAATTGAGGCTGTAGGAATCGGTCGTAAGTCGTGGCTGGCTAGCATAGTTGGTAGAGCACTTGCCCGAGAAAGGCAAAGGTCCCGACTTCGAATCTCGGTCTGGTACACAGTTTTAATCTGCCAGGAAGTTTCCTATCAGCACACACTTCGATGCAAGGCGAAAATCTCATTCTGGAACCATTTTTCTCGTAAACCCAATTACAACACAGGTTATGACATTTGCAGGCTACTGAGCGCTGAATGGGCTCACACTGACGACAGCGTCACTCTGACGTCAGCGATGCGGCTTGTTATGCGCTTACATCTCGTGTACCCTACGGCGTATCCTAGTATCCGTGAGTATAATAATTCGGCACCCTACTTTATGTATAATGCATATCGTACGATTCTTCTCACGTCGTTAGTCGGTTTCAAGAAGTTTCCGCAGTTCAATAAAGTATCTGCAATGTTATGTCAACATTAATCAGTGAAAACACAGGCGAAGGTTTCTATAGTGCCTACAAACGCACCGGCCAGTGTAAAGGTGCCGTTACCTCTACTCGTTGATTATCCCCGCTGCATGTGAAACATTTTATGGTTTTTTTTTTTTTTCGCAGAAAGTTATTTCGCGTTCATCAGCTGACGTGGCTAGTGGCGGCGTCAGAGAACGTGATTTTCAATTTCCACTTCTCGTCACTGTTTCGTCTCCATTATCGTCACGTCAGTCTCTAATTTGGCCGCTAGTTTCGTCAATTAACTCACAAAGAAGAGCGCGATAAGCCACATGGGAGAGGGGGAGGGGGGCGGCAGCTGGCAGCTGTCACGAGGCAATATTAAACAAGCGTTACTTTTTAATTCCCTCCGTTTACAGAATGGCCGACGCTTTTCATTTAAAAAAACCGCTCGTCGTGTATTTTGGCAGCAGTCCTTTTTTTACGTACTCCACAGTATATGCAAAGACGGTGGATCAATTCAGGGCCATGTTGATTCACCATCATTACGTTAAGCAGAGGTAGTTTTCAGCGTAGTATTGAACAGTGTCCATTGTTAAATTTTCATCAACCAGTTGGCATTAGCTTCATTCCTTCAGAAATACAGTTTCTTTTTTTTCAGTAGTTAAAGTGAAGCAAGTTCACGATAGCCTTGTTTTACAACGCTTGCAGATACATAGTGAACATTTTTTGTGTAAATGTTTGGGAAATAAACAGTGAAACTTGTATTTGAATTGCACTTAATCTAATGAAGTGATAATTGCTTTAAATGACGACGTCAATAGTATCTTGTATCAGCAGGTATGTTCTACAAGAAACAGAATGGTATCGCAAGCCGCTTGAGGGACAGCCCAAGAAATCATTTAGTTTATCATTGATTTGGAGTTCAGTGAATCATTAACCTATAGATCGCTCGTAATCGAATAGTTCCTGTCCATTTTGTGTTTCAATCGCATTGTGCAATAGTTTTTCTAAACTGAAACTAATAAAAAATTATGTTTTCTCTCCGATCAATCAAGAATGCCTAGCCAATCTATCAATTTTATCAACTGAGAGCAACGTTTCAAAAGAAATAGTTTTCAACTACGTTGTTGTGAATTTCAGCAAAATAAAAATACAAAGGCACAAAAACAAGTACTGCAATTCTTTTAAAGAAATTTCTGCCATTTGATTGTTAATTGTCCGTTTATTTTACAAAATCATGATTTCTCAAGTGCATGTATTTCCTTTTAAATACACTCCCGGAAATTGAAATAAGAACACCGTGAATTCATTGTCCCAGGAAGGGGAAACTTTATTGACACATTCCTGGGGTCAGATACATCACATGATCACACTGACAGAACCACAGGCACATAGACGCAGGCAACAGAGCATGCACAATGTCGGCACTAGTACAGTGTATATCCACCTTTCGCAGCAATGCAGGCTGCTATTCTCCCATGGAGACGATCGTAGAGATGCTGGATGTAGTCCTGTGGAACGGCTTGCCATGCCATTTCCACCTGGCGCCTCAGTTGGACCAGCGTTCGTGCTGGACGTGGAGAGCGCGTGAGACGACGCTTCATCCAGTCCCAAACATGCTCAATGGGGGACAGATCCGGAGATCTTGCTGGCCAGGGTAGTTGACTTACACCTTCTAGAGCACATTGGGTGCCACGGGATACATGCGGACGTGCATTGTCCTGTTGGAACAGCAAGTTCCCTTGCCGGTCTAGGAATTGTTGAACGATGGGTTCCATGACGGTTTGGATGTACCGTGCACTATTCAGTGTCCCCTCGACGATCACCAGAGGTGTATGGCCATTGTAGGAGATCGCTCCCCACACCATGATGCCGGGTGTTGGCCCTGTGTGCCTCGGTCGTATGCAGTCCTGATTGTGGCGCTCACCTGCACGGCGCCAAACACGCATACGACCATCATTGGCACCAAGGCAGAAGCGACTCTCATCGCTGAAGACGACATGTCTCCATTCGTCCGTCCATTCACGCCTGTCGCGACACCATTGAAGGCGGGCTGCACGATGTTGGGGCGTGAGCGGAAGACGGCCTAACGGTGTGCGGGACCGTAGCCCAGCTTCATGGAGACGGTTGCGAATGGTCCTCGCCGATACCCCAGGAGCAACAGTGTCCCTAATTTGCTGGGAAGTGGCGGTGCGGTCCCCTACGGCACTGCGTAGGATCCTACGGTCTTGGCGTGCATCTGTGCGTCGCTGCGGTCCGGTCCCAGGTCGACGGGCACGTGCACCTTCCGCCGACCACTGGCGACAACATCGATGTACTGTGGAGACCTCACGCCCCACGTGTTGAGCAATTTGGCGGTACGTCCACCCGGCCTCCCGCATGCCCACTATACGCCCTCGCTCAAAGTCCGTCAACAGCACATACGGTTCACGTCCACGCTGTCGCGGAATGCTACCAGTGTTAAAGACTGCGATGGAGCTCTGTATGCCACGGCAAACTGGCTGACACTGACGGCGGCGGTGCAGAACTGCTGCGCAGCTAGCGCCATTCGACGGCCAACAGCGCGGTTCCTGGTGTGTCCGCTGTGCCGTGCGTGTGATCATTGCTTATACAGCCCTCTCGCAGTGTCCGGAGCAAGTATGGTGGGTCTGACACACAGGTGTCAATGTGTTCTTTTTTCCATTTCCAGGAGTGTATACCTGACCCATCTGTGACATGTCATCGTCGAAGAAACATATTCCTCGTCTTATATACCACTTGTATCCTGTAATACGACAACTGGTCTATAAGACCAGAAGTATGAATCTTCTACGATGAGATGTCACAGACGGGTCGGACATACTACAAATTTTCAAATGCACTTGAGAATGGCTATAAAGCCGAAATCATGATTTTGCAAAATAAATGGACGATTAGCAGTCAAATGGCAGAAATATCTTTTAAAAAATTTTAGAGAAATTCTTTGATGCTCATTGTACATTTCTACCAGATTCTCCAATCCCAAGGCGACAGTGTTTCATATAGCAGGCAAATTATCATCAATCTACAGTTTTTATGTTTCATACAATGTTGTAAATAAATTCCAAAAATTCCGAACACCTATTGACAATTATGATTGCCTGATGATAGGTAAGTTGGTAGCCAGGTACCTATGTATAACTTACGCACGATGCAGTGACTGATGCGCAGTGATCAGTTTTCGTCCGAAGCAGTGGGTGAGTTCATTCGTTAGTTTGGAAGGGGAGACCGATAAGTGTTTTCCACCTCTCTGCCTGTCAGCGATGACACAATCAAAGAGTGCACCCTGAACATTTCTCAAGCGATTTTACGGATACTATTAGGTAAAAAATTCATTTTTGGTTTACTTGTAGTTTTATATATAAGATTCATGATATGCCCATCATTTCGTTAATGGTCATAATTACTGTGATAATTACGTGACAGTAAGAGACTGCGCGAAATTCGGAAAAGTGTGTAATTAAAACTCGAGGTCGCTATGATTTTGCGTTTGGTGCATATTAACAATGCGTTGTTGCGTACGAAATATAGCTAACATATTGAGTTTTTCTTTAGACATGGATAGAAGTGTATTCTATCACCAGTCTTGAGAAAATTGATCTGATGTAGCACACTCATTTGCGATCGCGCCGCGGCAGCGGTAGAACTAGAGTAAAATATACACAAAATTCCTCATAGTTCAAAAACGGTTTCAGACATCAAAATGAGATTTTGTCAAATGAAGCCACACAAAGAAAATGGCTCACACGGCTATGAGCACTATGGGACTTAACATCTTAGGTCATCAGTCCCCTAGAACTTAGAATTACTTAAACCTTACTAACCTAAGGACATCACACACATCCATGCCCGAGGCAGGATTCGAACCTGCGACCGTAGCAGTCGCGCGGCTCCTGACTGAGCGCCTAGAACCGCAAGACCACCGCGGCCGGCTGCCACACAAAGACGAGAGCATTTTATCATGTCGTTATTATGTAAAATTTCATTATCTGTCGTGTTATTTCAATAAGTATAGACTTTTTCGGTGAAAGAGTGGGATTTTTAAGGGAGGACATCGATAGCTGGTGAAACGAGAAATACTATTGGTTTTGGAAAAACATATTTGAAGACATTACACGTTTTCTGTACCGACAATGGGCTTTTTCATAAGCTACTGACTTTACGTTTTCTCAGTCCCTCACTTAATAAACTTAATTAACCACTATTTCAGACTTCCCACGCAGTTGTGTCTGCACAACACGTTAGCGAGGTGAGACAGTGTAAACTTCACTGTGATTTGCCAAAAGAAGCAAATTTTGACATGGCAACCTGAGGAATATATAGGTTTTTCTCAAAATTCGCGACTCATGACGTTTCTCTGAAAGTTACAAATGGTTAACAAGTAGGCGAAAATAAATCGCAGCATATTCGGTGGAATTCTTTTTAAATACTTAGGAAAGCAGAGTTGGCAGTAGATCCTTTCTAACCGTCACCATGCAAGTGTGGAAGTGGAGGGCCCCACTTAATATTTACAAAAAAGGTGAGCATAGACTTCAGTTCAGAACAGAACTTCCCCCCCAGCACTCGGAATTTCCCCTGCAGCACTCTGAGCGACCCCCCACCACTGCCACTCTCCCCACACTTCCCCAGCCTACTGTACATCTAGGGACCATGCCACTTTGCATGCACTATAAGTATTTTGCATACATATGGCACCTCTGACTAAAAAAAAAAAAAACTAAATTCTGTCTGAACAGGTCATGAAGGCCCCACGGTACGAACCGGTCGTCGTGTCATCCTCAGACTACAGGGATCACTGAATGTGTATATGGAGGGTCTAACAACCCTACCACAACAAAGGTCAAAATTTAATAACGATTGTGGTGTTGCTCACGCTGCTAAATACTGCATTTTCGGGCAACAACTAAGTTATTATGTGGCAGGTGTCATTAGTGCACAGTTAATTAAGTCATTTCATGTAATAATTAATAAATTAGGCACTCATCTTTTCGTGTTTCCACGCTGGTCTCGTCGAAAATCTAGGTGGTTATGATTACAAGCTAGGAAGCAAACAGGCCTAGGTTTTGTTCTGCTATATTCAAAAGTTTTGTAGATGTGCTTCACAAACCGTTCTTAAAGATTAAACCTTTAAAAGTTAGCAGAATAGTGATGTAAAAAAATTAATCAATACTCCGAATTTAAGTTACACTTCCTTTTTATTGCTTTTGTTGCAATATCACGTAACACACAAAACATCACTTCACAATACAAAACATAGTTGAAAACATCTTCCTCACAGTCACTGTTACAGTTCACATTTTATAAGCTGACTACAATATGCGTCTTTCCAACATGACGTCCAAGATTTGACTTTTTCAAGGTCCGACTCTCTAACAACTAACAATCGCTTACGCGCCCAAAAATCAGAGTTACAAGTACGACAAAGATCATAGTGACAAAAGAAAGAATACACATAAGAATAATATCATTGCAACATAAACATATCGATGCATCAAAGTATCTCTACATTAATCTGAATGTTGTCTCAGAAATATGTCAACTACTTTACAGAAACACAGTAGAATATTTCTGGTGTCGAGAGGTTGAGTTTAGATGCCGTAATGGTTGCGTAATTCAAGTACCGTTACAAGGGGCACGTGGTCAGCACACCACTCTCCCAGTCATCTGTCAGTTTATGAGACTGAAGCCGATATTTCTCAATCAAGTAGCTCCTCAGTTTGCCTCACAAAGACTGAATGCATCCCAGTTGCCAACAGAGTTGGGAGACCAGATGCTCACCCATCCAAGTGATAGCCCAACCTGATAAGCTTAACTTCAGTGATCCGCCAGAAACTGCTGTTACCACTGAGGCAAGACTGTTAGTGGGACATCTAGCTGTCTTTTATTTATTGAACATGTTTAGATTTTTTTAGAATGTTATTAAAAATGATCTGGTCTTGAGGGGCTTCTGAATACTGGGGGCCTTGAAAGTGGGAGACCCTCCAGGACCAGATGCCCAGGGCCCGTCTTACCCTCCCCTTCCTGCCCCTCCAGGCTCTTCCTGTGACGAGGGGTTAGAAGCAGCTCTCCACAGGTAAATGCATAGTACCACCACACATTGGTTACATGATGCATTAATGAAGTTGCTGAGAAGTTGGCAGCAGTGTATTGACATCGATGGGGGAAACAACTGGTATGTTGTAAGAGTGTGCATGTATTCATTTGAACAATACCATGAGAATCATAATGGCCACCTTCAGATCAACTCCTCTAGCTTGACAGTATGCTTTCAGTAACATTGTTCCACCACATCTGAGACGAAAAGAAGCAGTGACCTGTTGATGGGAAAATCTTAACAACTTAAGAGTTTCCCCAAAGACTTCCTGTCCAGGAAATGGTCAGGCTACCCAAAATGCGCTGAAGTCAAGGAAACCATTCCGATCAGCTCGAAAGGTCCAACCACTCGAGACTGAAGATGCGTGGAAGGAGACGTGGAAACGAAACGCCAACAGACGTCGCCATGGCCTCAAAGACCCCACACGTATATCAGGCTAGCAGCTGTCTAGAAGTACCTGGTGTCAACAGAATAGAATCCTGTGTGGACACGAAAGTACTACGTCCTTCATGTATAAATAGCGACTTTCAGACTCCCTATTATGTGACTGTGAAGCGTCAGAGAAGACCATTGACCACACTGGACAGAGAGGTCTACATGTACATCTACATCTACATTTATACTCCGCAAGCCTCCCAACGGTGTGTGGCTGAGGGCACTTTACGTGTCACTGTCATTACCTCCCTTTCCTGTTCCAGTCGCGTATGGTTCGCGGGAAGAGCGACTGTCGGAAAGCCTCCGTGCGTCCTCGGATCTCTCTAATTTTACATTCGTGATCTCCTCTGGAGGTATAACTAGGGGAAGCAATATATTCGATACCTCATCCAGAAACGCACTCTCTCGAAACCTGGACAGCAAGTTACACCGCGATGCAGAGTGCCTCTCTTGCAGAGTCTGCCACTTGAGTTTGCTAAACATCTCTGTAACGCTATCACACTTACCAAATAACCCTGTGACGAAAAGCGTGGTGTCTGTTTGTCTATATCGTGTCCCCCTACCACTTTCGCGCAACGACGCTCTGAGCGTGTTTTTTAGGGAATTGACTAGTTTGAACCTGAGACCTGTTGCTGGTAAGGAGACGTCAGACCACACATGACATGTAGAGTCCAGAAGAGTTCAGTGAGACTAGCGATGATATAACCAAATACTAAATGATCTCAGCGTCAGCTCCACTGCACTCCCTGTAAAAGAATCTTAATACTAATTAAATTTAGTGGAAGGGGTTCAGGGCTTTCCTATTTTTAGTTAGCTGGTATAATAACGTCCAAAAAGCAGTTAAGTTTACCATTGGAAATTTTATTCTATTCACAAAACATTGTTTATAAATTGCACTATGATAAAAGGAAATGTTTTAATACAGTATGGTAAAAACCAACTGCGTTCAACAAAAATGTGAACGAATATTCCCTGAATGGGTTTCCAAGTTCTACAATGGATTGAAGGATGACCTATGCCATATCACATCTATAATCTAGGTTTAAATTAAGTTTCACAAAAGAGAAAACTATCAAAATGGTCTACAGTGACCCTTAATTATCTTTAATTATTTATTTAACCTGTCATATCTAACTTGTCGTAAATTACAGTGATTGATGTGGCTTCTCAATAACTATATAACAGAAAAATCATATCGTTTCAGATTTTTACTTTAAGTGGCAAATGTGAACACCATGAGCTTTAATTGAGTATTACGCAAAAAGGGGATGTAACAGATGAGACTTCTGCAGTCCTGAGTGAAGCTTTATGTCTTGTTATGCGGCATCGCGTGCGTTCATTGCCTCGTCGGTGTTCGTCAGGGGGCGGCGGCTAGCACAGCTCCGCTCACCTCGCCATCTCGGAAGCAACTCTCTTCTAACTTCTCCTTACTACAATTTACCGAAGTTGGTTTAAAAAAACTATCTGGTTGTGTTTTCATCTGACCAATCAGGGTCTCGATGTGAACCTTAAGCTCTGTCTACAAAAATTCTGTCTATCCAATGAGAAACGTTATAATTTTCGTGGTGAGTCAATGTTTTTAAAGTTTGCAACGTAACAGAGACGCGAAAAAGTCTCACGCTGAAACTTGCAGCTGGTGTGGTCCTTTTAGCGTTATCGTAAGATCTATACTGTTCTTCTGGAGGGCTCTATCTTTTAACATGGGCTGGGGCGTGGTCCTGACGTAACAGAGACACGAAAAAGTCTCACGCTAAAACTTGAGATTTGTGTGGCCCTTTTTGTTTTATCGTAAGATCTATATTGTTCTTCTGGACGGCTCTAGCTTTTAACATGGGTTGGGAGGTGGTCCTAGCGGTTAGCTGGCGACGTGGGTGTCCATCCCTTATCGTAGTACCTTCCAGCTTAACACGGCTCTGCTCTCGGCTTCTGTTCTCGTTTCTCCCTTCGGAACTGTGTCTGTCTCACGGTGGGAAGGTATGACATGTATTTAGGAATTCTTGTGTTAGTCTGCGGCATTCCATTTGCTCACTCGTTACTCGTATTACTATGGTTAATTCAATGTCACGATTTATTCGGAGCTATGTGACATACCACTGGATTTGCTTATCATGTCAGGGTTTTCATGGAAGGTGTTGGATTTGCCTGACACCTTACATCTTCTCTGTCAACCCGACCTGGTACAGATCCCACTGATGAGCAATACTCAAGTATAGGTCGAACGAGTGTTTTGTAAGCCACCTCCTTTGTTGATGGACTACATTTTCTGAGGACTCTCCCAATGAATCTCAACCTGGCACCCGCCTTATCAACAATTAATTTTATATGATCATTCCACTTCAAATCATTCCGTACGCATATTCCCAGATATTTTACAAAAGCAACTGCTACCAGAGTTTGTACTGCTATCATATAATCATACAATAATGGATCCTTCTTTCTATGTATGCGAAATACATCACATTTGTCTATGTTAAGGGTCAGTTGCCACTCCCTGCACCAAGTGCCTACCTGCTGCAGATCTTCCTGCATTTCGCTGCAATTTTCTAATGCTGCAACTTCTCTGTATACCAACTACAGGTCCCAACACATGTGTCAGTGGAGGGTGGAAGGATATCATCAACGCTTTCCATCAAAACTGAAATGGAAAAATCGCTTGACATCACTGTATAGTCAGTTGCGATATTATCTCTTGCATATTGCTTACGTACTTCAGTGTGTGTGTGTGTGTGTGTGTGTGTGTGTGTGTGTGTGTGTGTAAACATCGCTACGAATTGTGTATGTACATCAATAGATGAACAGTAATAATTAAGTAATTAGTAAGTTACAAAGAACTACTATTGTGAATCTGTGGTTTGCGTACTGTAAGACCTTCAGTACACACACCTTCAGATTATTTGACTTGTCTCTCTAACGAAGTAGGCGAGTGTCAGCAATATGTCGCGTGGTCTTATCGTGGCGTGTTTATCTTCTGCCGTTAGGTCACACGATAAAAATGCCACTTGCATGCTTAGAGTACCAGATTGACGGCGACTAACTTTAAACAGAACTTGATTAATTTTCACACACATTTATTAAAATAATAACAAGCATAAAAATAACTTAACTTGGTTCTGGATGATATTTACAATTGACAATCTGAAGTTCCTTTGGTCTTTGTACGGCGACCAACTTTAAACAGAACTTGATTAATTTTCACACACATTTATTAAAATAATAACAAGCATAAAAATAACTTAACTTGGTTCTGGATACTATTTACAATTGACAATCTGAATTTCCTTTGGGCTTTGTACGTTAATCTTATTCTCACATATATCTGATACTTGATGAAGTGTCCATTTATCTTCATGGCTATATACAGGAATATGATAATCTTCTTGACTGTAGACTAATGCAGACTATTGTAGACTGACTAAACGGAGGTCTGTATACTCGGTATAATACCTCGCTCGTTCAGGTATCACTGTGCGAGTGTGATCCGCGAGGAGAAAAGGTTCTACATTAGCAGCAATCTCATTGGCTGTGTTACATATTAATACGCGGATCGGCGGAAGCAGAATTTGCTCCGTCTCTAAGGCAGCGCCATCTCGTAGAGCGGAGACAGACGAGCGCTGCGCCTGTGCTGTCGTACTTAGCGGGGCGCGCTCTAGTGGGAAAGCTGTGTACGTGCTGACTACGCGGAACTATCTTCATGACAGAATCATTTCCAATGGCCCTCGTATTAGATGCAGGACTCAGTTAGTGGGATGTTTGGTCGACACTATCGTTGCCTGCTTGCGAGCTCTGTGGTGGACACGAGAAAGTTCCGCCTGTTGCACGGCGCCCGTGGCTCAACTATGTGCCACAATCGGTTTATTTGACGGACGTAATGTCCCACGGGACACATCACTAGTGGCAGAGGCGGCCATCCGGATTCCTCAGAGCTCGCAAATACACAGGGGGCGTGTGGCCGGCCGGCCAGCGAGCCTGCTCCCTACGGTAGGAGCGCGGTCGATGTAGCCGCCACCACCGCACTCGCCATGCCTCCCCCATTCCCTCTCGCCCCACCCTCTCTCCCCAGCCTTGCCACAGCCCTACAGCCCTACAGCCCTCGCGGCTTGCGGTCGCAGATTAATTGGACGGCCGACTCTCGTTTGGGTGGCGCCGCCGAGGACACCTCTCCCCTCTCCAGGGCCGAGGCCCGCCGCAACCACCGCGCATGCCGCCGCCTCCAGTGTCCTCCCGCCAGCGGCTGGGACCGCTCTGCACACATTCCAGCTGCTTACAGATTCGTATCGTCCGAATACCCAGCTGTGCACACACTGAATACCCCTCCCTCGCTGCCGTACCTACTCTACATTACGAGGGGCGTTCAATAACTAATGGGACATATTGTTTTTGTCAGCCAGTTTCGGTTGAAAAGATGCGGAATTTGTTGTGGGACATTGTGGACTATTCCTGCTTCAGCCCCTATAATTTCATGAAGTCCCGATGGGTGGATGCGCTATACGTATCCTTCATAAAGGTGCCCGTAACGTAGGTGCTTCCGAAGCACATACCTGTCATTGAGATTCCTGTAGCGGAAAACCATCGCAGATGTTCATAGAGGCTTGTCTACGGAGACCCGGCAGTGAGCAAAAGCACGGTGAGTCGTTGGGTGAGGTACCTGTCATCATCGCAACAAGGCCGCGAAAACCTATTCCATATCCCGCGTGCTGACCAGCTGCAACCAGCTGTGACTCGTGCAATACTGGAACGTGCGGACACTCTCATTCTATGTCATCGATGGATCATATTCAAACACCTAGCCGCCCAACTGGACATCTCCGTCAGTAGTGCCGACACACTCGTCCACCAGGTCTGGTACTCAAAGGGGTGTGACCACTGATTTGGAAATTCTGAAAGTTTGTGGAAAGTTCCGTTCCTATAGGACCAAAATGCTGAGGTCATCGGTCCATAGGCTTACACAATACTTAATCTAATTTAAACTAACTTACTCTAAGGACAACACACACACACACACTCATCGCCGAGGGACGACGACTCGAATCAACGACGGGGGGAGCCGCGCGAACAGTGACAAGGTGGCCTAACAGGAGATCAGAAAGAGCAACGGAGGATTATCTGTGCGGAATTACTTGCGCGTAACGAGGCCGGCAGTGACAACTTTTCGTTAAACATCGCCAAAGGCGATGAAACTTGGCTTCGTCACTTCGAACCGGAAACAAAACTGCAACCATGGACTGCCACCGCGAACAAAAACTTCAACGCCACACCCTCAGCCAGTAAACTCATTGCGACGTTCTTCTGTGACTCAGAAGAGAATATTATGTTTTATTTCCTCCTTCATAGTGCAGCGATCAAATTGGAGGTGTGCTGTGGTACCGTCACAAAATTGGAGAAATTACTTCAGCGTGTTAGCCGCAAAAAAAAAAAAAAAACAAGAAAAACGCCAACAAACCTCTCCTTGTCACATCTCTGCGCACCCGAGAGTGTACAATAGAATTGTAAAATGCGTCCATGAGGGCCCTTCAATTAAGTTGGTGTAAGGCCTTAGCATTGGAAGGAGAATATGTTAAAAACAGTGTTTTGTATGAAACTTCCTGGCAGATTAAAACTGTGTGCCCGACCGAGACTCGAACTCGGGACCTTTGCCATTCGCGGGCAAGTGCTCTACCGTCTGAGCTACCCGAGTTCGAGTCTCGGTCCGGCACACAGTTTTAATCTGACAGGAAGTTTCGTATCAGCGCACACTCCGCTGCAGAGCGAAAATCTCATTCTAGTGTTTTGTAACCAAAAGAGTGAGGAATAATATGGTGTATTGGAAACTTTAGTAAAACCAAACTGCTTTCGTAACGAAAATGTGTTTCATCACTCATTGAGAGTCCCTCGTATATTAATCTATTAAATCCTTCACTAGTAAACTGGTCGCCTGGTTGCCTATCTAACGGCCGTGAGGGCCACCAAAGATTTGGTTTCCAATATTTCATACAATTATTGCGAGAACTTCAAAATTTAAAATGCTGTTTAATCCACTCATTAAGATGCATAATATTACGTTAAAGGTTTAGCACAATTAACTCAGAAATTCTGCATGTATCTTGAATATGCGTAACCCACTGTGGCCAAATAACAGACGAAATTCACCCACTGTTTTAGAATGAAAGCTCTTAGCGCCTTTCGACAAACTTTACGCACAGTTTCACACCTTCTCGAAAGTTTTTCTCGCTAACACAACCCCCCCCCCCCCCACACCTTTTCTCCACACACACACACACACACACACACACACACACACACACACACACACACACACACATTTTACACTGGGTGGTACCAGAGATATGGCGTTATAAACACTGTGATACATTAAAAACTGGCTTTTCTTAAAATGGAACAGAGATTACCCACACTACGCTCATCCTGCATTTCTTAATGAGAGCACAAATTTTAAACACTAGTTTACGACCACCCAAATTAATCAAAGGAAGCCGGCCGTTTTGTCCGAGCGGTCCTAGGCGCTTCAGTACGGAACCGCGCGCCTGCTACAGTTGCAGGTTCGATTCCTGCCTCGGGCATGGATGTGTGTGATGTCCTTAGATTAGTTAGGTTTAAGTAGTTCGAAGTTCTGGGGGACTGATGACCTCAGATGTTAAGTCCCATAGTGCTCATAGCCATTTGAACGATAATCAAAGGAAAACAGTTTATCGCCACATCGGTACCGAAACGGATGATAACAGAGAGAAGGCCGAAATACTGAATTCGGTCTTCCAAAGCTGTTTCACCGCGGAAGATTGTAACGCTGTCCCTGATTTCAGCTGTCGTACGAACATGTAAATGGCAGATACTGAGAGAACTGATCGAGGAATTGGAAAGCAGCCACAATGGCTTACTAGAGGAAAGGCGTCGGGACCAGATCCGATACCTGTAAGGTTCTATAAAGATTATGCGAAAGAACTGGCTCCCCTTCTAGCAGTAAATTATCGTAGATCGCTTGAGTAACGAAAGGTACCTTTTTTTTTGTCATCAGTCTACTGACTGGTTTGATGCGGTCCGCCTCGAATTCCTTTCCTGTGCTAACCTCTTCATCTCAGAGTAGCACTTGCAACCTACGTCATCAATTATTTGCTTGACGTATTCCAATCTCTGTCTTCCTCTACAGTTTTTGCCCTCTACAGCTCCCTCTAGTACAATGGAAGTCATTCCCTCATGTGTTAGCAGATGTCCTATCACCCTGTCCCTTCTCCTTATCAGTGTTTTCCACATATTCATTTCCTCTCCGATTCTGCGTAGAACCTCCTCATTCCTTACCGTATCAGTCCACCTAATTTTCAACTTTCGTCTATAGCACCACATCTCAAATGCTTCTATTCTCTTCTGTTCCGGTTTTCCCACAGTCCATGTTTCACTACCATACAATGCTGTACTCCAGACGTACATCCTCAGAAATTTCTTCCTCAAATTAAGGCCGGTATTTGATTTAGTAGACTTCTCTTGGCCAGAAATGCCTTTTTTCCCATAGCGAGCCTGCTTTTGATGTCCTCCTTGCTCCGTCCGTCATTGGTTATTTTACAGCCTAGGTTGCAGAATTCCTTAACTTCATTGACTTCGTGACCATCAATCCTGATGTTAAGTTTCTCGCTGTTCTCATTTCTACTACTTCTCATTACCACCGTCTTTCTCCGATTTACTCTCAAACCACACTGTGTACTCATTAGACTATTCATTCCGTTCAACATATCATTTAATTCTTCTTCACTTTCACTCAGAATAGCAATGTCATTAGCGAATCGTATCATTGATATCCTTTCACCTTGTATTTTAATTCCACTCCTGAACCTTTCTTTTATTTCCATCAGTACTTCCTCGATGTACAGATTGAAGAGTAGGGGCGAAAGCCTTGTCTTACTCGCTTCTTAATACGAGCACTTCGTCCTTGATTGTCCACTCTTATTATTCCCTCTTGGTTGTTGTACATATTGTATATGACCCGTCTCTCCCTATAGCTTACCCCTACTTTTTTCAGAATCTTGAACAGCTTGCACCATTTTATATTGTCGAACGTTCTTTCCAGGTCGACAAATCCTTTGAACGTGTCTTGACTTTTCTTTAGCCTTGCTTCCATTATTAGCCGTAACATCACAATTGCCTCTCTCGTGCCTTTACTTTTCCTAAAGCCAAACTGATCGTCACCTAGCGCATTCTCAATTTTCTTTTCCATTCTTCTGTACATTATTCTTGTAAGCAGCTTCGATGCATGAGCTGTTAAGCTGACTGTGCGATAATTCTCGCACTTGTCAGCTCTTGCCGTCTTCGTAATTGTGTAGATGATGCTTTTCCCCATGTCAGATGGTTTGTCGCCAGACTCATAGATTCTACACACCAACGCGAATAGTCGTTTTATGGCCACTTCCCCTAATAATTTTAGAAATTCTGATGGAATGTTATCTATCCCTACTGCCTTATTTGACCGTAAGTCCTCCAAAGCTCTTTTAAATTCCGATTCTAATACTTGATCCCCTATCTCTTCTAAATCGACTCCTGTTTCTTCTTCTATCACATCAGACAAATCTTCACCCTCATAGAGGTTTTCAATGTATTCTTTCCACCTATCTGCTCTCTCCTCTGCATTTAACAGTGGAATTCCCGTTGCACTCTTAATGTTACCACCGTTGCTTTTAATGTCTCCGAAGGTTGTTTTGACTTTCCTGTATGCTGAGTCTGTCCTTCCGACAATCATATCTTTTTCGATGTCTTCACATTTTTCCTGCAGCCATTTCGTCTCAGTTTCCCTGCACTTCCTATTTATTTCATTCCTCAGCTACTTGTATTTCTGTATTCCTGATTTTCCCGTAACATGTTTGTACTTCCTCCTTTCATCAATAAACTGAAGTATTTCTTCTGTTACCCATGGTTTTTTCGTAGCTACCTTTTTTGTATCTATGTTTTCCTTCCCAACTTCTGAAAGTTGGGAAAGGTACCTAACGAATGGAAAAATGCACAGTTCATTCCCGTTTTTAAGAAAGGCCACAAGACAGATCCACACAATTATAAACCTATATCGTTGACGTCAATCTGTTGTAGAATTATGGAACATGTTTTATACTAAAGAATTATGACTTTTTGGAAAATGAACATCTCGTCTATAAAAATTAACATGGATTTCGCAAACGAAGATCCTGCTGAACTCAGCTCGCTCTGTTTCTCCGTGATATCCACAGCGTTACCACTCTATGTCCAGTGGACTTCGTCACACATAAGTTCGGTACACGATTAGGGTGCACAGACACTGGCACACGAAATAGGGAGACGGCATAGTTCAATTGAGCACGAGGGCCTGGTTGTCAATGTTGTCTGTTTCTCCGTCGTACCAGGTCATTTCTGTCGGTATCTCCTTTTCCGAAATAGGTCAGTATCTCACGGAATGTTTTTACCAGACAAATTGGTCGCTGTATCACCATGATGAGGTGGGATGAATAATGTCAGGGCCGAAGCAAGACGAGATCCTTTCCTGCCAACATCTATACGGTTCGTCTGGGCCTCTTAGTCTCTCAGCAAAAGAGAAAGGTGTTCGTATGTTATGGTTCTACTTGCGCTGGTAGCTCGTACACAGGTGTGGACAGGTACAGGAGCTGCTTCTCATAGTGGTATATCTTTGTCGAGATCCTAGCACTGCTCGTAAACAGCAAAAGAACATCTGAGAAACAGTCGGAAAAACAAAAACCGCATCACCAAGCGCAGTATACCATCCATGGAGTTACAGGAGACCAAGAATGTGCTTTACAAACTACTTTCTTGTAAAGAGAAGAGGAGATAGGTTGCTTTGAGCATAGAACTGCCAGACATGGCAGACTAACCAAGGTTGTCTTCGTCAGAATGTAATGCTTTAAAATAACGCCTAACCCAGCAGTTGTTCGCCCCATCGACCCTTACAGAGATGATTCCAGTATCTCTTCTCTTTCGTCAGTACAGTACAGGTTAGACTTCGCACTCGACTTCCTATTAGGCCACTTCTACTTGAGCAACAGAAGCAACCAACCGCACGCGACACCTGAATGAGCGATATAACTGCTACAAACAGCAGCATTGGGCTAAGCCCTCCAACATTGCCCGCCGATTATTATGTGTTAATATGCTACAGCAGACTAATTATAATTATGCCATTTGGCTTCGAATGCGAGCCGAAAATCACACTAAAATTACTCCATTTCTCTCAAAATGCTATCTGGAAATTGCGCTAAAATTACGTCTGTTCTCTTAGAATGCGTGCTGGTATGCAAATAAAACGGACGGAACTCTCTCCGCGATGACTAGCAACGAATTTCGACTGCTCAAATAACGGTCTGCCGCGCGTCGATCAACTGCAAGAAGCGAGGCATCTGTCTGTTGTAACATCATCCCTTCCGGCACTACCAAAGCTACATTGCTCACAGAACCAGCTCATTATTTTATTTTAAATTATATGAAGCGTATTGTGCAAGCGTAGGACGTGAGACCTTTTTGAAATTATCGCCATCTTGCTGGCCCTGTGGGCGAGTGGCGTAAGGCACAGACCGGTAATGTGCGGACCCAGAACTGATTTCGGCTTATATAAACTCCTTTTTGTTTTATTTTATTTCCCACAGTGTTAAATTATTACTTATAAATTTTAAAAACAACAGTTCAGTTTGTATACATAAAATTAATGTATTGGATTTAGTTACAATTACTACACTTGTAAAGCAAACGGCTATACGGTAAATGGTGGTAAAACAAGCAAGTATACGAAGAAATTTAATATCATAACTTTATACTTCAACAGAAGAAATAGGCCCGTTAATGGAAAGGCTACCCATGACACCATTATACGGAGTATTGTCCTTAGAGTGTAATGTTACCCCATTTACAGGATTTTACCGTGATATGTGGCTAATGGATATGGAAATCAGATTATCAGTTCCTTTTCCTAAGAACTGTTAGAAATAAACACAGTAAAAATGGAAAATATTAAATCTAAGACTTTTCAGTACCAAATTCATTAAGTGGTTACTCTAATGGACTTACGATCGCCAGACTATCTAGGAAACGAAATGGTTAAGTTTCAGAAAAACAGGAGCAGTAAATTTTTCCTACTTTCCTGCTGTTCCTGCTTCACAAATAAATATAACTTTGAGGATATGGTTCTGAGAAAGACGCATGAATCTTTTGGCTGCTGCACCACATACATACATAGTTTGGAGCTAGAAATGCCAGGAATTTTTAATCATTACTATGTGTTAAAAAGTATTTGGCCAGGGGGGACTGCTATGTTTGCATTTTGTATAACCAAAATATTAAATACTTAAATATTCTAATACCATAACACAAACATATTAAAACATATTGTTTATATCTTTCTCTTAACAAATGATCTGCCAGAAGCCAAAGGTAGTGAGGGTATGGTCACTCTATATTGTCATTCAGTATCTTTTATCCAACCCTACTTCAGTGTTATTAACCTACATAAGCAATTTTTTTCATACCTCTTTGTACTTTATCGAATTTCATTCATAACTGGAGAAATTTTATCTTATACTTTATTCAAAACTTATTTACTCACTTTCACTGTATTTATTGCCACAGAAAGAGTAAGAATATTGATATCGTCAAATTTGTTTGGAAATGTCTACTACAATACTTTTGCCTTTACTTTAAAAGTTAGTTCAAACAATTATTTTCAGATATTTATTCAAAGACGAAAATTAGTACTTTTACATACTGAATAAAGCACTCCAAATGTCTTCATAACAGGATTACTCGGAATAATCACACCCTAGGAAAGGACCTTATGTAGGTGAATAAGTAGGAATAACTAACAGGATGAACTAAGTTTTATGTTTAACACAATAATTATTCAAAAAAGTGAATTTTGAATTAATGATTCACGATTCTACAATTCTAATTATGCATTTCGTAGCCTGTTGGCTGTAGGTGTTGGGTGTGACAGATAATAATGTCAGCTACGCTGCCCATAGTATGTCATAAGAGTTTCTTGAAGTACGGTCTAGTTAATTGTTCTTGGCTTTGTTTTAACGCCCATCACATAGCCCAACAAACTGTACCAAACCCATAATTGCTCTGTTGCCGGATGCTCTGGACAACGCATGACCGCGAATGCTTTGTCTGCCAGAGATCACGATTTATCCACTGCAACACGCACGCTCGGTGGTAGGACGCCAACCTTCTACTCTGGGGGCCTGGGGGCGAATCTGCCGGGGTTCCGACACATCCATTGTAGTTTCGTGATAAGACGTACCGGGAACAAATCCGTCCACAGCTGCCATTTCTCGTACAGAAAGTCTTTTGCAAATTCAGCCGGCCCTGAAAAGGAACTAGGTCATTGTCTACATAAAGCAGGTGTTCGAACTGGTGATTCTCTAGCCCGACAAGCTTGGTTACTTCGAACGGTGTTTGTCCACTCTTTCAAAGGTTCCTGGCTTTGGCCTGATGTGATTGGCGGCATGTTGAATGCGATCCATCAATTCCTCTTCATTTCTAAGTGTTTCGCGTGCGTGGGGTGAACTAGAAACTTGAAGAATCCCCACAAGAAAAAGTCCGGTGATGTGAAGTCTGGTGATTGCGGGGGCCATGTCCTATGAGCACCTCTGCCAATTACCCGGCAGTCGAAGAGTTAATTTAAATACCCGTATACAGCACGACTCGTATGTGCGGGCTCCTCATCATGCTGCAACCACATCCATTAGCCGCATGTCCAGGGGAACATCTTCCAGCAGGCCAGGTAGAGTTTCTTGAAAAAAGTGACTGTAATTTGCCCCTGTAAGTCGAGGAGGTAGACGGACCGGCCCAAGCACATGGTCACCCACAACGTCTGCCCCAAATCGTTCATGGTGTCCGTGGACGTACTTCACGCGAGGATTTCCCCTTGCCCAGTACTGACCGTTTAGAGTGTTGTAAAGGCTATCCCGATGGAAGGTGCACTCGTCGTTAAAAAACACAATGGCGGGAAAGTCGGGATCTCGTGCAACGCGTCGCAAAAACCACCGTTAAAATCCTAGCCTGAGCTCATACTCCGCCAAAGGATTTAGGTCTTAGACAGGATGGAAACTAAAATGGATGCTGGCTGTCATCTCTCAAAACCATCCAGACTAACCAATGAGTGACCCCCGTGTCGTGTCGAACCGCTCATATACTTGTCGTTGGTGCTTCCTCGAAGCAGTCGAGAACAGTCTCTTCAAATGCAGCATCCCGTCGTGTTCGAGGCATCCAGCATCACCATGATATCGCACTAACAAGCCTGTTTCGTCAAGTCACAGCTCACTTGCTGGAAACGTTTGCGGGTGTGAGTGACGTCTTGCTTGGTACCGTTCCTCATACAACCGTCGAGCTTCATGCGTATTATAGTAGGCTAGTCCATAAACAAAACCATTTGTCGTTTTTCAAACGAATACTTGCCGCCATCATTACTGTATGACTAAATCGCCTGTGGCGTTTGTGTGTCCCGAAGCGAAGCTTACCTGTGAACGCCTCTGATGTCAGATGGAGACAAAAATCGATTCGACAAGTGTGCGAATCACGTTCGGGCAGTGACGGGGCGAGGGACGTTTGTGTGTGTGAACCGATAACCATAGCGCTGCCCGTCCACCGACGAACAGGGCAATCCCACAGCCAATCGGAGCGTGTGGAGCCAAGTTTCCGTAGTTTCAAAATTGTGCACTGTCGACGTATAAAGAATTAGTAATTTTGGTTGCTACTTTCATCAGCTATCAAGGGATAAAATTTCGTGACACAGTTTTTCTCCATCCAGTATGTTGATTCATCTATATATATGATCTTATTTTTTTACCATTTTTTTGGCAGTATGGTTCAATAAACCCAAAGCAAATAAAAATAAAAAGTTTGCAGCCCTCTTCCGCTGGATTCATGACTGAAACGTTTCCTGCATTTTGCGACAATTTGTGCTTCGTTTAGATGAATCGGTGGGTGGGGTTCATGGGACTCTTAATTATGCGTACGCTTTACGTATGAATTAGTTACGTTTATGTGCTTTCAACTTGACTTCTCTATGGTACAGAAAGTAGCAATAGAGCCATGAAAATTGATGCACGTGAAAAATAGGAGTTGATCTCTTTGGTTCCCCCCCGGCATCACCTGTTCATAGTTCGATTCTCCGTATTCATAGAAAAGTCACCCTGTAACGCAAAGTTATTACAAAAAATTTAGATGCATCAATGCCATGGAGGCCGCACCCTTACGGTCGGTGCAGAGTAAATGCAGTGTATAGGGTGTGCTGTGTCGATACAGCTTGTTACAGGGTGGCTGCACCAACTTTAACGTCGGGGACAGACTACGGAGCTGGGGCCGTTAAAGTTGCCTCGCCCTTCAATCGCAGAACACTGTAGCGGCGGAAACAGCGTGACGGGTTGGCAACATGCAGGGCCGGGGTCCCAAAACTCATTTCGTAGTTGCAGCCTGCACTCTGCCTTATAGCGGCCATCGTTTCAGGCAGTTTGCAGTAACCATACGACTACCGCAGCGCCCGCAGACGAACTTGCCCGCCACAGACAAATTTGTCCAACATCACTGACGGCTCCCATTTAATCGACTAATGGGCTGTGAATTATCCTCCGTGTCGTGTTGCTGGCTTTTAAACGACTCGCTGCGATAAATGAGTGACCGTATATTTCACATACATCACTTACACTTCCTGATAAAAATATGTCAGACGATATCATGCGGTTGACATAGGATTACCCAGGTGTCAAAAGGATTGCTGGGACTTTTGATATCCAGAAAAGTCGACTGAGATCACACAAATTGTGCCGCAGTCTAGTGTAGTTGGTAAGGTATTTTCTGGGCTCAGGGTGCGTTATTGGCATACTGAGCCAACATTTAAATACTTTTGTAGCTTCGTTTTGCAGCAATAACCGGAATTGTAGAATTAGGTACAGAGATTCACTAGAAGGTAACGGAAATTTTTGCTTATTCATTTATTAGCCTTTTCTGCACTGCTTTGTCTGCGTATGTGTTCGACATCCCTTCCTTGTTCTGTCTGTCCACCTTATCTTCCCACCTCTATCTATCTCCTCATTATCTCTTCATCTCGTCTCTCCCTTTGTTTTTGTCCATTTCATCCACCTCCTCTCTGTGACCAAATCCTCCACCTTCTCTCTATCTCCACCTCCTCCTCTTCCTTTTCAATCTGCTTTCTCCTCTGGATCTTCGACCTGCCTCATGCATTTCTCCCTCCTCTCCTCTCCATTTCCTCCTTCCCCTGGCTGTGTCCATAACCTCCTCTATCCATCTCAGACTGGCTCCAACCATGCTCATCAGCACTTGTAGCTCCTGCAATACAAGCTGCGACATGGTCGCATATAAAACTGTGACCCGAACATAGAATAAATTTCCTTTGCTTTACGTCTTTGATCACAATTTTTTTTTTGTCATCAGACTACCAGTTTTGGTCCATAATGACCATCTTCAGATCTGTTTCAAAAAATATGTCGTTATGTACTGGAGCCATTGTGTTTAACATTTGACGATGCCACTATGGCTCCAGTACATTAGAACATGTTTTTATAGAAGAGACCTGAAGATGGTCATTGTTGTTGTTATTGTGGTCTTCAGTCCTGAGACTGGTTTGATGCAGTTCTCCATGCTACTCTATCCTGTGCAAGCTTCTTCATCTCCCAGCACCTACTGCAACCTACATCCTTCTGAATCTTCCTAGTGTATTCATCTCTTGGTCTCCCACTACGAGTTTTGCCCTCCACGCTGCCCTCCAATGCTAAATTTGTGATCCCTTGATGCCTCAGAACATGTCCTACCAACCGATCCCTTCTTCTAGCCAAGTTGTGCCACAAACTCCTCTTCTCCCCAATTGCATTCAATACCTCCTCATTAGTTATGTGATCTACCCATCTAATCTTCAGCATTCTTCTGTAGCACCACATTTCGAAAGCTTCTATTCTCTTCTTGTCCAGACTATTTACCGTCCAAGTTTCACTTCCATACATGGCTACACTCCATACAAATAGTTTCAGAAATGACTTCCTGACACTTAAATCTATACTCGATGTTAACAAATTTCTCTTCTTCAGAAACGCTTTCCTTGCCATTGCCAGTCTACATTTTATATCCTCTCTATGTTATTATGCTCATTATAGACCGAAATCGGCATAGTCTGATGACAAACAAATTTGTAATCATAGATGTAAAGTAAAGGAAATTTATCCTGCAATACAGTTCGATAAAGGAGGCCAATACTCCTCCCACGAAACGTTTGTCATGTAGGGCAAGCTGCATATCAGGGGCTTGAAAATCATTGATTTCCCCATGGTATACAGGGCGCCATGCAGAGCAGGGCGACAATGCAAGGCGATACTGCCGCAACATAATACATCTGTCATGAGGGAAGCATACATATCAGGATGTGGGAAACCATTCCTCGCTCCTGTTATGTAGGATGCCCTGCAAAGGGCAGACCCATACTGTTTCCACACAACATTCCCATCATGCAGGGCAGCTATATTCCAGGGGCTGGGAAATATACAATTTTGCCTGTATCTCTGCTCCTATTGGAGCTAGGAGGTTATAAACCCCACAGTGCTGATATTATTGAGGCCTGCTGTTTGTGTGTCAAATTTGGTGAATCGATCACAGGCATCTGGGAGGAGATCCCAGCCATACAAAGATACAAACACTCCATATTATGAACCTATTACAGGGACTTTTCCAACATCTTTTTAACTAACATGTATTAAAAAACTAGATTGTTATCTTGTATGTAATATGCTGCAGTTTACACAGATTCGAATACCAAATACACATTCTTTTCCCCATGTAATTAGGGAAGTTTGTGTGTGTGTGTGTGTGTGTGTGTGTGTGTGTGAGTGTGTGCGTATGGGTGGGTGAGTGGGTGGGTGGTTGGTGTGTAGCAGGGTGTTAAGAATTGTAAAAGGAGGTCTGGGCTTGAATACGGTAAGCAGGTTCATTTCGATGTAGATTATGGTAGTTACACATACTTGTAAATGAAGAGGATAGCACAGGATAGAGTGCGTGGAGAGCTGGTTGAAACCAGTCTTCAAACTGAAGTCCACATCAACCATTATTAAGATCCATACTTTCATTTATTGAAGTAAACGGAGAAAGATCTAGCAAGAAAAAAGAAAATTCAGGTGAGAGTGGCAACAGGGAACAGACAAGAATAAAGGTTCTACAAGATTACTGGACACGCAATCGAACATTTCTGGTCAAAGTATGAAAATCAGACAAGACTGGTAGAAAGACTGCACGTTGTGTTGTTATCAAGAAGATTAGGATTTAAGGTTCCATCAACATTGATGTCATTATACACAGAACACAGCTCTGGAAATGGGAAGGGCTTCAGATGCGTCCATTTAAGATCCTATAAACCTCTTTAACAATAAGAGGTTTTGCGTAGTAGTTGGACCTTGTGACGTAGCACCACTACCTCTCCTTATTATCTCATGTCTTTTGCCATCATCTACAACTACATGACAACTCTGTAATTCACACTTATTTGCGTGGCAGTATGTTCATTGAACCCTCTTTAAACTATTTCTCTACTGTTTCATTCTCTAACAGTGCACGTGGAAATACGAACACTCCGATCTTTCTGTGCCAGCTGTGATTCCTATTATTTTATTGCAACAAACATTTCTCCTTGTACAGGTGAGTGTTAACAAAATGTTTTCAGAGATTGAGATTGAAATTTGGAAAAAAGGTCTTACATCAAAGAGAAACGTCTTGATTTAAATTATGTCCACCCCAAATCCTGTACCATTTCACTGACATTCTCTCCCCTATTTCGCGATTATACAAAACGTGCTGCTGTTCTTTGAACTCTTTCGATGTACTCTGTCAATCCTATCTGGTAAGGATCTCACACTGTGCAGCAATATCCCTAAAGAGAACGGACAGGCATAGTGTAGGCAGTGTCTTTAGTAGATCTGTTACATTCTCCAAGTGTTCTGCCAACAAGACACAGTCCTTGCTTCGCCTTCCCCACAACATAATCTATGTGGTCGTTCCAATTTAAGTTGTTCGTAACTGCAATTCTTAGGTATTTAATTGAATTGTGAAAGATGGCGGTGCCTTCCGGGCAGACTACTGCCATGTTAATACTCGTCAGGCACATCCCCTTTCATTGTGTTTCAGTGATTATCGTACAATTTCGTTCAGCTTTGGTGTGTCTAAATTTTCCCTGATTGATATTAACCTGATGGACTATTAGGGTTAGGGCAGACCACTGATTGATATCACGGTACTTGAATGACTTCAGTAGCAGTATGAATGAAACTTGGCTGTAGAGACAGATTTTTAGACGACGGAGGTGACCATTGCATTAAGGGCAGCCTTAGAACTTTCCCCGAGCTGCAAGCCAGTTCACGGATTCTTTTGGAGTCACCAAAAGAGGCCGTAGGCCTGGCGGGGCGGTGGTTTATGGGGCGCCATTCCGGCGGCCGGCCTTGTTCTGCTAGCGGCCAAGCAAGAGGGTGGGAACGCCATGGCTGAATGCGAAATGACACTTCTTTAGAAACTAGCGCCGCTGAGCATCCTGGCGCCACCCTAACCGCATTATTAGCGAATAGATTGGGCGTGGGAATCTAGTCTCCGTATCTCATGTATGGGTGCCGGTAAAGCGGCGTCAGGCTGGCGCTCAGCTAACGTGTTTATTACTAGTACAGCGTACCTTGGGACGACGAATGTCTCAGGATGTCGCGTTTCTTAGATGCCGCCGCGCCCCGCCAAAACGGCACCCAATAAATCGTTTTATGGGCGAGACGGAGGTTGTTTTCACTAGCAGGCTTCCCTCATCTTGTGGAATGCGCCAGGAGTTTGGCTGCAGGACCTCCAGCGAGTTGTGTGCTGCTCTCTAGGAGAACAGAATGTGTAATGCACTGTGGAGGAAGATCAGGTCTCCTTGCTAGAAAATATGATTGGAGCAGTAACCACTGCTGGGCCACGATTTGTTTATTCGAGAACATCGGGGGGAACAGCTGTTTTTAGGAAAGTTTTGAGCAAAAGGGAGAGGTGGACTTGCTTCGCGACCATCGCGAAGTACAGTCGCTAGAGCTCTTCCGTTTATACTGAGAGAGCAGTTAATTGTAAAAACGCCCAAACGTCCGAGCGAAACTTTCTATTTTCGCAGACTTGAGGAAATCACCGGCGGATGTCGGGTCATCTCCTGCAATAGAACGCCTCTGACCACCTGCATGCAGACGACAGTGTCTTGTCTCTCACCAGCTGTCTCGGTTTTTATGTTTTTTTCTCTCTTGACCTTGAAATTAGTTAATAAATGTCTTACCAATGTCGTAGGTCATTGTTATTAATTTTTTAACGACACCCATTCTCATTCCCAACAATGTCATTTATTTTGTTGTGGGTTTGAAGTAATTAAATTAATTTTATGTCTACTTGGCCTACACAGGGGTAATCCACACAGGGGATGTCAGATTTCCTCACGCTGTTGATAAATGTGGCACCTCTTGGGTGTGGTGGTTACGATTTTTAATCATTTGGCAGACGGAGAACTGCCGCCACTTCAGGATAGCTTGGAATCGATAACCTTTAGATTTGCTTAATTTATCATGTAGGCGAAATTTAAAGAGTTCCTTATATTACTCATCTGCTTGATCTCATTTTTGTCTTATTTCGGCACACTTGCCAAATTTCGCACCATACACATTGTTGTTGTTGTGATCTTCAGTCCAGAGATTGATTTGATGCAGCTCTCCATGGTACTGTATTATGTGCAAGCTTCTTCATCTCCAAGTAACTACTGTAACCTACATCCTTCTGAATCTGATTAGTGTATTCATCTCTTGTTCTACCTCTACTATTTTTACCCTCCACGCTGCCCTCCAATACTAAACTGATGATACCTTGATGCCTCAGAACATGTCCTACCAACCGATCCCTTCTTTCAGTAAAGTTGTACCACAAATTTCTCTTCTCCCCAATTCTATTCATTACCTCCTCATTAGTTATGTGATCAACCCATCTAATCTTCAACTTTCTTCTGTAGCACCACATTTTTAAAGCTTCTATTCTCTTCTTGTCCAAACTATTTACCGTCCATGTTTCACTTCCGTACATGTCTATACTCCATACACATACTTTCAGAGAAGGCTTCCTGATATTTAAATCTATACTCGATGTTAACAAATTTCCCTTTTTCCGAAACGCTTTGCTTCCCATTATCAATCTACATTTTATATCCTCTCTACTTTGACCATCATGAGTTATTTTGCTTCCAAAATAGCAAAACTCACCTACTACTTTGTGTCTCATTTCATAATCTAACTGCCTCAGCATGACCTGATTTAATTTGACTAATTCCACTATTCTCGTTTTGCTTTTGTTGATGTTCATCTTCTATGCTCCTTTCAAGACACTGCCTATTTCGTTCATCTGCACTTCTAGGTCCTTTGCCGTCTCTGACAGAATTACTATGTCGTCTGCAAACCTCAGTTTTTATTTCTTCTTCATGCATTTTAAATCCCACTCAAAATTTTTCTTTGTTTTCCTGTACTGTTTGTTCAATCTACAGCTTCAATAACATCAGGGATAGCTTACAACCATGTCACACTCCCTTCCCAGCTACTGCTTCCCTTTCATGCCTCTCGACTCTTACAACTGCCTTCTGATTTCTGTACCAATTGTAAATAGCCTTTCGCACTCTCTATTTTACCCCTGCCACAATACAGATAACTTGTCTAAATCATTTTGCAATTGGGTTTGACATTCCGATAACTTTACTAGGTGATTAGTGGCAGCATGAACTGCAAAGAATGTTACATGGTTGCTCAGATTGTCTCCTACATCGTTTGTGTAGATCAGGAACGGAAAGAGCATATCACACTTCCTTAGGTAATATCAGGACTTTCCATCAATTGATACGAACTGTGATCTCTCCAACAGGAAATCACGAGTCCATTTACACGGCTGAGACGACATCCCATAGGCACACAGCTTGATTAGAAATCGCTTGTGAGGAACTGTGTTAATAACCTTCTGGAAAACTACATGTATGAAATCAATTTGGTGGTGGTGGTGATGGTTAGTGTTTAACGTCCCGTCGACAAAGAGGTCATTAGAGACGGGGAATCAATTTGAGATCCTCTTACGACATCACTCATTACTTCGTGAGGATAAAGAGTGTTTCACAATACCGATATTTTCTGAATCCGTGCTTACTGTATGTCAACAGATAATTTTCCTCGAGGTAATTCAAAATGTTCAAACACAGTATATGTTGCAAAATCCTACTGCAAAAAGACGTAGTGATATGGATCTATAACACATAGTATTATCCTATTTCCTTTCTTGATTATTTGTGTAACCTGTGCAGCTTTTCTGTCTTACGTACCGAGCATTTGATGAGCAAGCGGTTGTATCTGCTTACTAAGTATGGAGCTATTGTCTCAGCATATTCTGAAAGGAATCTAACTGGTACGAAACCTTTGAGGGATGACTTGCCGTTATTAAGTGGTTTAATCTGCTTTGCTAGAAAGATGACAGCTACATCTAAGTTACCAATATTGGCAGAAATTCTAGATTTTAATTTTGGAATATTTATTTCGTCTTCTTTGGTGAAGGAGTTTCGGAAAACAGTATTTAGTAACTCCGATTTGGTGGCACTACCATCGGAACAATACCATCACTAGCAGTGAAGGTACTGATTGCGTCTCGTCCCTAGTGTACTTCATATACGAGCAGAATCTCTTTGAATTTTCTGCCAGATTTCGAGACAGACTTTCGTTGTGGAAACTATTAAAAGCATCTCTCATTGAAGTTCCTACTAAATTTCGAGCCTCTGTAACACTTAGCCGATCTTGGGGATTATGTGTTTTTAAATTTGGCATATTTGTTTCGTTGCTTCTACGACGGTCTTCCGACCTCTTTTTGTACCACGGGGGTCATCATAATTTAATATCGATCATATTTTTGTATATATTGTCCCTGAAACCAGTAATTAACTATTCACAATTATGCAATATGTGTTTATTAATTTGCTTTATTGACGCTATGTCGTACACGACATTATTTACGTTATTAAAGTCTACAAATATGTTTTTAATTAGCTGCTCTCTTCCTGACGAAACTGTGTATTCAATTCAATCTCTGACAGTGGTTTTCAACCGTAAAAGTAGGGAATGTACTACATCTTTTAGTTTGGTGCTTTTTTTTTTCTTGGAGCACAAAAGCTTCAGAGATTAACAGTCAATGGCGGTCAGTCTTCACTAGACTAGACAGCAGTATAGTTCAGCTGACGGCTGATGTGCGAAATAACCAGTATATTCTGTTGCAGTAAAAGGTATTGCGCAATGTTTGATGAATACGTCGGTTTGCTACAAGTAGAGTAATAGGTCGTCTTAATTGTGTAATCGCTTCTGATGCAAGAATTTTTTACGCTAAACGAGTTCCGAAGTTTCATGCACCCCAAGTCCAGCATACGTTGTGCCTAACGAGGAGGACACTGCAAGTACCATAGCCCAATTTGCCAGAAAATTTGCTCAGTGGAAGATGGGTCAAAATAAGCGGACACGTGACTTAGATCTTCCGTAGACACTTCAAGAGCGTTTTCCAGTGTGTATGGGAATCACGTTGTCCTTGTTCGTCAACTAACTGTATGTCTGGTGAATGAATTTAAAAAGAAATGGCAATAAATGAATGAGAATTGTATCTGAAGTTTTCGTTGAAATTACTGTAGTGTTTCTTTATACATAATCAATTTGCAAGTGCCGGTTTTCGGTAAAGTGGTCCGTTATGTGTGGTTTACTGCGAAATTATTGTCAACGAGCGAAATCTTCAGCAAAGTTAACGACGTTTATTTTCCGAATGAAATTCATACGAAGAAATCTGACTGCAATAAACCTCCCTTCGTGCAATTCTAGTATTGTTCGGAATTTTTACGTTTCGAATGTTTCTACGAACGGTATCATCAAAGGGAAACTGGTATAGGCATGCGTATTCAAAAACAGAGATATGTAAACAAACAGAATACGGGCTGCGATTGACAACGCCTACATAAGACAAAAAGTGTCTGGCGCAGTGATCAGATCGGTTACTGCTGCTACAATTGCAGGTTATCAAGATTTAAGTGAGTTGGAACGTGGTGTTACAGTCGGCGCACGAGCGATGGGACACAGCACCTCCGAGGTAGCGATAAAGTGGTGCTCTTACCGCAAGACCATTTTACGAGTGTATCGTGAATATCAGGAATCCAGTAACCCATCAGATCTCCGACATCGCTGCGGCCGGATAAAGATCGAGCGAGGACGGGACCAAAGACGACTGAAAGAATCTTTCAGGTAGACAGAAGTGCAGCCCTTCTGCAAATTGTTGCAGATTTCAATGTTGGGTCATAAACAAGTGTCAGCGTGCGAACCATACAACGAAACATCATCGATATGGGATTTCTGAGCCGAAGGCCCACTCTTGTGTCTTTGTTGACTGCACGACACAAAGCTTTACGCCTCGCTGGACCCGACAGCACCGACATAGGGCTGTTGATGACTGGAATCATGTTGCCTCGTCTTACGAGTCTCGTTTCAAATTGTACGGCTAAGGACACAACCTCAACCTCATGAGTCTATGGACCCTGCATGTCAGTAGAGGACTGTTCAAGCTGTTGGAGACTCAGTAATCGTGAGCGGCGTGTGCAGTTGGAGTAATATGGGACCCCTGATACGTCTAGATATAACTCTGACAAGTCTCACGTCAATGCAGGGGAGGAACAACATTACTGACTGAAGTTTGTAGTCAAACTGCAGATAGTTGTTCCACCTAGCACTGTTGCTGATGGTCCTATGGGCGAGAATGACTACTACGCAGTATGTCGGATAGATACTTGCAGAGTTGGACAAAGATCATTACTGGACTGCACTGCTTCTTGAATTGGTCACAGCCATAAACTCATTGTAAACACCTCTATGGACTGAATGCATAGACAGATAATTGCAGAATGCTGTTTCCTCATGCTCTGTAGGAAGTTTAAACTTAACAGAACATGAAATTGCTATAATCCTTCAGAAATCATAAAAGTAAACGATGTTTGTTAAGCCACATCTGCTAAACATCATGAGCTGAGCTTCAATCGTTTATTATTTGGGTATATAAGCCATCATCAGTTGAATTATGTATCTCTGCATCAATGACATGCTTGTCAGCGATGATTGCTTTGTGACATTCAGCACCCTGTCCATTATGCATGCCGACGTACTTAGGCAATTCCAGCAGGACAATACGAGATCCCACACGTCCATAATTGCTACGGAGTGGCTCCAAGAACACTGTTCTGAGATTAAGCATTTCCACTGGCCACCAAACTCTCCAAACCGCGCGGCTACGGGTTAGTTAGAATTCTGTCTTTTCAACAGGAATATTTCCAAGTATCTCGATGAGTATTCTGTTACACAGCGACCTCTCGTGTAACTTCTGTGTTGTTTCGGAGTAAAGTTAAGCGCCGGCATTCATTAATACGACTTGGTTGAGTGTTTGTAACGCTAGAGGAGGATGTCCCATTACAATACCTTCAAAACCAGAAACTCTAATTTAGTGTATTGTAAAGCAGTTGAAATGTCTTCAGGTATGAATGGGTGTGAATATGTGGTACAATGTGAACACTCTGCCAGCATGGTTCTCAAGTCTCTCTTCACTTTTATGGCATGAGATAGGGAGGTCGACGTGTGCGGCAACTGTAATCTGTTTCATGACGTTGTTGTCGTTGTGTGTTATTCGATACAAAATTACGTAACGGAGGCCAGGATTTTCTGCTTGACTGTTTTAAGTAAAGTTTTTCAACAGTACGCAGCCACTTTTTATGGCTCATGCTTCAAAACCATACCGTAGTTTTCGGCTATTCCTTGTTCAGCAGTAGATTGTCGTTGGCCTCAAACCATCTAGGAATGCCACCTTCCGGTAGCCTCTGCGAATAAACGTTCTTGCTGTGCTTAATACTACACCCAAAATTATCCATTGCTATTGCTCAAGGACAAGAGTAGCGAAAAAAGAAAAACAAATTTTGTGCTTGCTTGCTTCAGATTTTAACCAAAGCTATGCAGAAACAGTTTTAATTGGAGGTTGGTAATCATTACATATTTACAAATATGCGTTTCGCCTGATTCAGGCATCTTCAGATTTACTGGTATTATGTTACGCACATGGGATACCGAGTACACAAAACATCCCAGAACATAACAGGCCACGACAAATATTCGGAAACATTGCGAGCTGTCCCTATTGAGGCATACTGGGTAGTCCAATGAATTCAATACAGGATCAAGGCTAGAAAGATCTGTCATTATGTAAACATGTTGGAGGTGTAGTTGGTCATATGCGGGTTACCCAGATAGTAGCCTAACAGTTCGGAATGATACAGTTGCCTTAATTATAATCCAATCAATTTCAGGCCACCGTTAAACATTTTTTAAATCCAAAGTCATCACAACTTTAGTACAGATCAATCACTTCAGTGTCCTGTTGTCGTGATATCAACTTGTATTTATCTGCACAAGTGTGCGCGACAAAATAACAGGGAGATATTTCTGTTAAGAATTGTAAGGGTCGTGTTAAACCTAATCTCTATAATTTAGCCAAAAAACACTGCTGCTGGAATGATATTTTCACTCTGCAGCGGAGTGTGCGCTGATATGAAACTTCCTGGCAGATTAAAACTGTGTGCCCGACCGAGACTCGAACTCGGGACCTTTGCCTTTCGCGGGCAAGTTCTCTACCATCTGAGCTACCGAAGCACGACTCGCGCCCGCTCCTCACAGTTTTACTTCAGCCAGTATCTCGTCACCTACCCTCCAAACTTTACAGAAGCTCTCCTGCGAACCTTGCAGAACTACCACTCCTGAAAGAAAGGATAATGCGGAGACATGGCTTAACCACAGCCTAGGGGATGTTTACAGAATGATATTTTCACTCTGCAGTATCCTTTCTTTCAGGAGTGCTAGGTCTGCAAGGTTCGCAGGAGAGCTTCTGTAAAGTTTGGAAGGTAGGAGACGAGATACTGGCAGAAGTAAAGCTGTGAGGACGGGGCGCGAGTCGTGCTTCGGTAGCTCAGATGGTAGAGCACTTGCCCGCGAAAGGCAAAAGTCCCGAGTTCGAGTCTCGGTCGGGCACACAGTTTTAATCTGACAGGAAGTTTCAACACTGCTGCTGTCAGACTTTCAAAAGAAAGTTATATGTTTCCCGAACCTCTTAGTCTAATAGTCTTTATTTCCCATATTTTGTCCTACTAGAGAAACGGTGCCAGTCTTTAGACATTTAACACTGCTTGAGATTATGAGTGTTCAAATACTGTGGCTGGTAGGATGTTTGCTTTACGGAGCGCTCAAATGAGCGGTCATCAGCTCCCGTACAAAGTCCCAATATTTACACAGTCCAATTTTTATACAATCCAATCTAGCTACTGTCACGAATAATGATGATGAAACGATTAGGACACCACAAACACCCAGTGTCCCCGGCAGAGAAACCCGTCTGGGAATCGAACCCTGGACCCTTTGATCCAAAGGCAGCAACGCTAACCACTAGACCACGAGAAGAACAAAGACATTGTCTAGTTTGTGCAGGATGTTTCCGTAAGAGCGTACAAAAATGTAACAGGACATAGAGAATGCTCCACCGAACAATTTGAGGTAAGGAACCTGGAGTCGGAGACACCAGCTTAAGGAGACATGGAAGTAAACTTGTATATACTGAGTGTCTAGCTTTACTGTTTTCCAGCTAATTTACAATCAACATGCGTACAGGTTTACACCTAATGTGCTATTTATTTACATACACTAGGGTTGGAACTGAAATAGTGACAACTATTTATTCGCAACCGATACAAAAGGGTAACGTGTTTGCACCTGTTACTTTCCTTCAAAGTAGTCACCAGCGTTGTTTCCAACCCGTTGCCAGCGATGTGGAAGGCGTAGTATACCGTTAGCAGAGCCTGTTCTGTTGATGGTGCGATTAGAGCGGTCTACTGTCTGTCGAGTATCTGGAATAGTTCTGAAGTGAGCCGCGAAGTGGATCCTTCATCTTCGGAATCAAAGTCACAAGGACCGAACAGAGTAGCCACAGCTTGCGCTGTATGCACCCGCACATTGTCGTGCAAAATGATGGGTGGCTTACGCAGAAAGGGTAGCCGCTTCTTTCGCAAAGCTGGTCGCAGGTGATCCTCCAAAAACGAACAGTAACACTGTGCATTGACAGTCTGCCGTGGAGGATCGTAACGCATTAGGATAACACCATCATAGTCGTACACGAGGATCACCATAACTTGAGACTGCTCCATTCGCACCATCAACAGAACAGGCTCTGCTAACGGTATACTACGCCTTCCACGTCACTGGCAACGGATTCTACACAACGCTGGTGACTATTTTGAATGACAGTAACAGGTGCAAACATGTGAATAAATAGTTGCTACTATTTAAGTTCCAACCCTCGTACATTCTTTATTTCATGCAAATAAGCAAGGAAAACATTATGCAGGTTTCGTCTGCTTCACTTGCACATAAGGTTGCTCTGTTGTATCCCATTTACACTGTCCCATGACAGAACGTGCTATGAATCAACGACAGACCAGTTCATTGCGCGGTGTTATTCACAGACGTACAGTACGATACGACGGAGCAGTACCGGTACAGTTCCGCAGAACTCACTGACATGAACCTCGTGTAAGGGGAAGTACGTTTCAATACTATTGCTGCTGAAAGGTTGTCTCCTAACAGGCATCATCCGTAAAGACCATTGTTTCCTTCTCTCGATCGACGAATACGGGAGACCGATTCGTTGGCAGAAAGAAACGAGGGACCTGGCAACAAGACGACCACTCGCACACCCGATTTTGAGGAGTAAGTGCTGGAACGTGTTGCAGCGGACCCCACTACAAGTACTCGTCGTATTGCACGTGAAATGGGCGCTGTAGATTCTAGTGCGTGATGAGTACTCTACGAACAACAATTACACCATCACCCGCAACGTGTCCATGCAGTGCTTGTGACTGACTTCGCACCAAGGTTCGCATTGCGTCAGTGCTTGCTGAAACACTGCATTGATCGACCAGGTTTCTTCAGAGCGTACTGTTTACCGACGGGGCCTCATTTGATGGCGATAGTATTTCGAAGAGCAGGAATAGCCATGTGTTGGATGAGGAAAACCCTCACGCTGTAATAGAGTCACTCCATAAAGTACGTTTTGCTGTGAATGTCTGGGCAGGTATTATAGGCGACAATCTCATTGGGCCCTATCTTCCATAAAGCAGTCTGAATGGCCCCCTGTACTTGAGATTAGTTCAAGGAGTTCTACCTGGGTTGTTGGAGGGCGTACCCTCGGCCACTCGTGAGAGGATCAGCGTATAACATGGCAGTGCATCACCTGCAGTGTGGATGTCCGCAACCATCTCAGTGCTGTATTTCAAATGCTTCAAATGGCTCTAAGCACCATGGGACTTAACATCTGAAGTCATCTGTCCCCTAGACTTTAAACTACTTAAACCTAACTAACCTAAGGACATCACACACATCCATGACCCAGGCAGGATTCAAACCTGCGACCGTAGGAGCAGCGTGGTTCCGGACCAAAGCGACTAGAACCGCTCGGCCACAGCGGCCGGCTGATGTATTTAGTGGTCGCTGTAATGGAAGGGGAGGTCCTATTCCATGGTCTGCGAGGTCTCCTATGGGTATATCTCCTATGGTGATGTCTAAGTCTCTTGTGTATGAGACCCCAGTGGATACAGAGATTTAATTAGTTGCCAGAATTGTAGCTGCCTGTGATGTGATCTGAAACACATTAGGGATATTGGTCAGGGTGTGTCATAAACTTGTTCGCCGATGTCACGCTTGCACTGAGGTTCATAGCCGTAAGTTTCAGCACATTTTGTGAGATACAGTACAAATGGTACGTTCATTGTGTCAGTGACTGAATTTACATTTAACTGCAACTAAAGTAAGTAAAAAAGTACACAGTACTGTGATTTTATTCATATTATCTGCTTAAGTTGACTTCTCCGGCCTCAGTTTCTCTACCTAAAATTGTTCAATAGAGCATCCTCTACGTTCTGTTAAATCCTTGCGCGCTCTTACGGAAACACCCTGTTTTCATTGCGCTAGACGTCTGTTGCCTTGTGTTTGCCCTGTCACAGTCACATGTTGCAAAACGGCTACTCGGCAGCAGAAACCATTTTGTGTTTTCGAGTTTGCAAAGTGTAATTCCGTGATCACAGTGCAACGACGTTTCAGGTTGTGGAATCAAACTGATCCTCCGAATGGATGGAACATTTTGCGGATGGTATCGACGGTCTGCAGACACACTATGTGTGCGTAAGGCAAAGAGTTCTGGCCGCTCTCGCGTTTCCTACGAAAATGACACGCGAATTCAAACCACTTTTCAAGGCTGTCCTACATAATCAACTCTTCGTGCCCGTCGGAAGTTACAGCTGTGTACAAGTACAAATTTGGCGTGTTTTGAGACGACATTTTGTTATGAAGCCATAACAAAATGTCACAGTTTCTACGTCATGTCGACAACGTGTGGCATTTTCGGACAAGCTTCAGAAAGCTACTGATAAGGATAACACTTCCGCTGAACGTATCGTGTTCAGTGATGAAGCGACTTTCCACCTTAGTGGGAAAATAAACGAATACAATGTTCGAATATGGGGAGTACAGAACTCATGCGGACACACTGAACATGTACGAAATTCACCCAAAGTCAATGAGTTTTGTGCGATAGCCCACTCATCTGTGTACCTCCCATTCTTCGTGAATGGAAACAGGGTTATCGGTAATGCTATGTTATAAAATTGGTTGTTTCCGATGTTCAAAGAGGATAGCTATATTTTTCAACAGGAACTCCCTCACTGGAATCGCAAAGTGAGTGAATACCTGAATGAAACTCTACCGAGCCGTTGGATTGGTTGTCATCGCCGGATTTGACGCCCTGTGACTTAGTCCTGTGTGAAATCATTAAGAACAACGTTTATGCACCAATGCTACCACAGCTCCTAGAAGAGTTGAAGAACCAGAACCCTTCCTTCCACAATATTAGTGTTGATGAACACTCTTACCCAACTATGGGACGAATTCGATTCTTGACATGATATATTTCGTGTTTTTGGTTGTTGATTGCTGGTGACGACATACTGAACATCTGTGATCTACATTTGAGAGATTCGAAAATATAGGGTGTTTCAAAAAGAACTTCATAACTTTAAAAATTCATATACATTTATTGAAAAAGGATATAGAGCTGAGTTTAGTGTTATTTTGTAGGGAAATACATCACTTTTTTTACCTTGAACTAGAGATGTTGTATGTGGCTTCCGTTGGTTATCCTGCACATGTCCCATCGGAAGTCAATTTCTTCCCAAGCTCCGTGTAGCATTGCAGGTGTAACTTGCTCAGTGGCTGCGTAAATTCTTGTTCTAAGTTCAGATAAAGAAGCCGGCACAGTAGGTACAAACACGATATCCTTGAATGCCCACGACAACAAAAAATCGAGTGGTGTCAAGTCTGGGGAACGGGGGCGCCATGGAATTGGCGAATGCGAAAAACTGCCAAGTGCCGATGTGAAATCAAGGCTGTATACACCAGCCACTGCTAGCAAGAAGGGAATGAACAGATTATGTAAAGAAACACGGTAAGTAGCTTGCGGACCAACTTTATAAAGAAAACGCTCTTTTTAACCTACAACAATCAAAAATATGTGCAATCGTATGTATCCAATTTACAGAAACAAACACGCAACGTGCTTTGCAAATAAAAGCGAAACGCTTCTGGTGTAATTCTTTTTAATTAGATTGCAGCCACCTCAAGACCGGTAACAGATGTCAACAGCTGATGCTGACGATGACCACACAAACAAACGTATTGTATTTGTTTGTATTACAACCCCCAAATTTTGTGTTTGTGATACTATTTAATGTTTTAGTGATGGTGTAACAAGAAAACTGCATGTTTAGGAAGTATTGCATACAAAATCTAGTGAAAATATTGCAAAATCCTTCATGTAAATAAATCTGCAAAGTAGAAATTCCTAATTTAAAATGCACGAAAGCATAGACACAAAAGAAGAGGGACTAAGAGAAGAAAAGAAGATCAGTATGATTCATATTATGCTCAGTATGATGCAGGAAAATATTTGTGGTAAGTGATCCTCATCAACAACTATACTAAATCTGCAATACTAAACTTTAAATTGCTTTTGCTCATAACTACATTTTTTGACTTACGAGTATATTCTAAACTAAGTTTTGAGAAAACTAAACTAACTGGTTTACAAATATGAAATTTGTTTGATTTGTTCTCAGAAGGTAATAAATTATTGCAAGTAATTTGAGAGCTACCAACCCTACAGAAACTATTTTATAATCATAGTATAAAAAAGTGAAATTTTGGTAGTGAGAGAATAAAAAACTTTTCTTGAAATTCATTACAGATATTTTGTTAATTTTATTTTTAACTGCAGGTTTATATGTTATACACATTCAGTACAATATTCATTGTTTCAATACATACATTTTTTGAAAAGTGTACCAATTCAGAGGGTGAAATGGCATTGGCAGTATTGGGATAAAAACTGCCTTCCGTTTCCCCTTAATACATTATTTCTTAGTCTTTCTCATTACTATACATTTAAAAACTAGTTTTCTTTTTCATAGGGTACCAGTTTTTATATAGAATCTCGTCCATGGATAGAAGGAGTTGTCCAGGAGAAATGATTTTAGCTTAGATTTAAAATTTGCTTTGCTGTTAGCAAGAAGATTTATGACACTGGGAAAATTACCCACAATTTTTGTTGCTGTGTATTGACGCCCTTTCTGAACCACTGAAAGCATCAATAATGAGTAATAAAACAGTTTTGTAGATTTGGACATCACTGTTTCCAAACTGTGATGGATTATTATCGGTGATGAATTCCATTAGTGAATACGTTTATTGTGGTGGTGCAATTAAAACACCTGACTCCTTGAAGAAGCATCTGCATGAACACCACACATTATTGTTACTGCTCTGTTTTGTGCAATTAAATGGACGCCGGCCGTTGTGACCGACAGGTTCTAGGCGCTTCAGTCCGGAACCGCGCTGCTGCTACACTCGCTCAGAGCCATGTGAACCATTTGCTAGCTAGTTGATGAACAGAACATCTGAAAATAAATCTATATTCAAATGTACAGCTCTAAGGCTAGCAATATGTTTACTGCGTGCAGACGATGCGCTTTGGCCGGTACGTCGATAATTATCTGTTCGATATATCGCTAACGTTTCACCGTATTTCGACGGCCGGTATAGATGACTTTTAAATATCGATATATCGCATTCCCGATATTAAAAAAATTCGACAGTCGTACGACGGAACGCTACGCTGACCCAGCCTTGCTGGAGCTCCGACACAGTTCGTGCTTCAGTTTAGGGACTCTGTTCCTTGTCAACACTGAGAGCTGGACTCCGTTTCTTGCTGCATTGGTTGTAATGGGTGGATACACAGGTAACGTAAATCTTCTGTTTTCTGTGTAACTTGTTCGCTAATCACTTCTGCTCCTGTCCAACTCCCCTACAACAACAATTGCCGCACCACTTTGCAGCCCAACTCTCCTTTCCGTTGTGTGCGAAGTCGTACATAACATATGGAGCTGCCAATCATTACACCAAACGGGAATTTTGGCTGTCTTCAGTCCCCTATGATCACACCATAACGATCAGAAGGTGCAGGAAGGTTATTTTGTCAAAATATTAGAGAAATCAAAGGCAAAGGAAATGAAATGATGGTGATTGTTACATAACTTTGGTTACTGATAATAACTTGACACCAGTGACTATGAGTTTCATTTGTACAGTACAGCACTGAAGATATCACTATGTGATTGAAAGTCGATTTTGCTGTCTATAAACCACGAAATTTACGGCCAGCTCTGACCTTCCTTCTAAATGAAAAAATGAAATGATGTATCTTGACACATTATTTGTATCGCGGAACATCATTTGCATAGCGAAGAAGATTTTCTTTGGAGGTGTGCATCTTCTTTGATTTCCTTGCATGGTCTTAGTTGTAGGAGGGAGGAGTGGCCAATTATGCAGGATGCATTGTCTCAGTCCAAACGGTCGACAAGTCAAAATATCATGAAGACCTAATACTGGAAGTTGTTGAGCAGAGTTTCTGGTTACTAAAATTGCCCTAGTTCTGACTACAGGCTTTTCCTCTCCAGGACTGAAACGCTGCTGGGCTTGGTTATTAAGTATGACGTGAAATTAATATTGTGTAGTATTTCGATATAAACTTCCTCACTGTCCATAGAAAGAAAAGAAATAATTGACGTCCTTTAATCTTAGAACCTTTTCATCTAGCATTCACGGAAACAGCTAAAATATCAGACACAATATCTTCATAGATTGCTCTACATCTACGTCTACGTGATTACTCTGTGAAACCTCCCCTTAAAAAATTTATAAATTACTGTACTGATAAACCTCTTACGTCATTTGATTTTCAAACAGCTGAGCAGAACTGAACGTACTCAGACATTTCTCTCTTTACTCATTCTGATCAACACTAAACTGACACACAATATTTTTTAGCGCAATCTAACTTTCATTAATCCCTACAAAAGAATGGCCCTGACTAACAATAACCTACACATTTCATGAATCACATACCTCACAAAAAGCTTCGTTACTCGAACTACTGCAATACAGTTAGCGCCAATACTGCCAGCTAAATAAAAGATTGTAACTACTGAATGCACTAGCTACTGATAGGCATAGTTAGCAAATGAAAGATTTTGATAGAGAACAAACAATGTATTTACCTCAATAGTGCTCAAAAGTCATTATCGTCGGCTCTTAAAATTCTGCTATCTCTTTCCCCACATCCACCACTTCTGGCGGTTCACCTACAACTGTCCAACACTACAATAGCAAATATTCCAACAATGCAAGCCAGCCACAGACTTCACACAGCACAGTCAACGATTTTCATATAGAGCGCTACGTGGCGTTACCAACATAAAAACCTAAACAGCCTATTTACATCTGCTATTCACAATAAAGTACCTGGCAGAGGGTTCAATGAACCACCTTCAAGCGATATCTTTACCGTCACAGCGCGCGTCAAAAACGAGTACTTAAATTTTTCTGTGCGAGCCTTGATTTTTCTTACTTTATCATAATGATCATTTCTCCCTATGTTGGTGGATGCCAACAGAATATTTTCGTAATCGGAGCAGAAAACTGGGGATTGAAATTTCATGAGAAGATCCCGTAGCAACGAAAAACGCCGTTGTTTTAATGATAGCCACTCTAATTCACGTATCATGTCTGTAGCACTATCTCACCTGTTTGGCGATAATACAAAACGAGCTGCCCTGCTTTGAACTTTTTCCATATCATCCGTCAGTCTCACCTGATGCGGATCCCACACCACACCGCAATACTCCAGAATAGAGCGGACAAGCGTGGTGTAAGCAGTCTCTTTTATAGATCTGTTGCACCTTCTAAGTGTTCTCCCAATGAATCGCAGTCTTTGGTTTGCTCTACCCACAACATTATCTATGTGATCGTTCCAGTTTAGGTTATTTGTAATTGTGATCACTAACTATTTAGCTGAATTTACAGCCTTAGTATTCCTGTGACTTATTGCGTAATAGTAATTCAGCGGATTTATTTTAGTACACATGTGAATAACTTCACACTTTTCTTTATTCAGGATCAATTGCCATTTTTCGCTCCATACCTAAATCTTATCTAAACCATTTCGCAATTCGTTTTGGTCATCTGATGACTTTACAAGACGGTAAATGACAGCATCATCTGCAAACAATCTAAGAGGGCTACTTAGATTGCCTTCTACGTTGTTATGTAGATCAGGAACATCAGAAGGCCTATAACACTTCTTGGGGAACGCCGGATATTACTTCTGTTTTACTCCATGACTTTCCGTCTATTACTATGAACTGCGACTTTTCTGACAGGAAATCACAAATCCAGTGGCACAACTGAGGCGATATTCCATAGGCACGTAGTATGCTTAGAAAACGCTTGTGAGGAACGGTGTCAAAAGCCTTCTGGAAATCTAAAAATATGGAATTGATTTGACGTCCGCTGTCGATAGCATTCATTACTTCATGAGTATAAAGAGCTAGTTGCGTTTCACAAGAGCGATATTTTCTGATTTCGTGCTGGCTATGTGTCAATAAATTGTTTTCTTTGAGGTAGTTCTTTACTCGAAGGGAGAGAATGTGACAATGATGTGCAAAGATTACTAACGGCCTGTCAGACCATAATGCACACATAGTAACGCTGGAAAGAACCAAGGCAGAGTCATATCCGAAAATAGTAAGCAAAAGATGTAGAGACAGTAGTTCACTTGCAATGCAGACATTCGAAGCCCGTCCCCAAGGGCTAACTTGACGACAACTGAATGTCACATAATACGTTTACCCACACCATTATTTTACGTAATAGCTTTTTAACTTTTAAAAATGTGCAATCACATATGCAGCTAATAAGCATCCGATTTGGATAACTAATAGCATTAGAATATCACGTAGGAGGACACAGGGCTGTATCATATTACCTAGAACAGTCACAGACCGGTAACAGCATTTTACTTCAGCCAGTACTGTTGCATACACTTAAAAAGAGGTTCGAACTCCCCTTAAATTAGTCGTTGCGCTGTGAAAGTCCTTCATAGTTACGAGTATATCAAATAGCAGCTACTCCACCTTGTTATTCGTTCGTGCGTCAAAATGCTCTATAATAGGGAAAATATTTCCAGGGCGTTTTCACTGAAGTTATGAACTCTTCTCAGTTTAGGAAAGGAGTGGGAAGCTTTCAGTCTTTCGGAGAAGCTTCCATTCCTCTTGAAATGCCATGTTGGTTGAGCTTAGAATATGCTCTAGTATCCAGCAACAGAAGGATGTCAGCAGTATCGTTAGCTATTCTCTGCGCCCGTTATGTCCTCCTGGACTTACCTTTATTATCAAATTGTGGGAGCACGTGCATTTCGTTTCAAATATACAGAGATATGTAAATAGGCAGAATACGGCGCCGCGATCGGCAATGCCTCTATAAGACAACAGGTGTTTGGCGCAGTTGTTAGATCGGTTACTGCTGCTACAATATAGGTTATTAAGATTTGAGTTTGAACGTGATGATGTTGTCGGCGCACGAGCGATGAGACATACCATCTCCGAGGTAGCGATGAAGTGGGGATTTTTCCGTACGACCATATCACGAGTGTACCATGAACATCAGATCTCCGACATCGCTGAGGTCAGAAAAACACCCTGCAAGACCGGGACCAACGACGATTGAAGAAAATCATTGAGCGTGACAGAAGTGCTACCCTTCCAAAAACTACTGCAGAGCGTGCGAACCATTCAACGAAACATCATAGATACGGACCTTTCGTACCCTTGATGGCTGCAAGACACAAAGCTTTACGCCTCGCCTGGGCCCGTCAACACCGACATTGGACTGTTGATGACTGGAAACATGTTGCTGGTCTGATGAGTCTCGTTTAAAATTGTATTGGGCGGACGGACGTGTACGGGTACGGAGACGACCTCACGAATCCATGGACCCTGCCCGTCAGCAGGCGACTGTTCAAGCTGGTGGAGACTCTCTAATGGTGTGGGACGTGTATACAGTTGGTGTTATACGGGACCTGTGGTACGTCTAGATACGACTGACAGGTGACACGAACGTACGCTTCCTGTCTGATCACCCGCATCCATTCATGTCTATTGTGCATTCCGCCGGTCTTGCGCAATTCCAGTAGCACAATGCGACACCATGCATGTCCAGAATTGCTACCGAGTGACTCCAGGTACAGAATTCTGAGTTTAAACACTGCCGCTGGCAATCAAACTCCCCAGACAGGAATATTATGGAGCACATCTGGGGTGCCTTGCAATGTGCTGTGCAAAAGAGATCTCCACCACCTCATACTCTTACGGATTTATAGATCGCCCTGCGGGATTTGTAGTGTCAGTTTCCTCTAGAACTACTTCAGACATTAGTCGAGTCCATGCCACGTCGTGTTGCGGCACTACCATGTGCTCGCCGGAGTCCTACACGGTATTAGGCAGGTGCACCAGTTTCTTTGCCTCTTCAGTGTATAATCATCCATAACAAAAGGCAGCACACAACACTTCATTGCAGGAGCATATATAACAGTCATCGGGACGATACAAACACACAAATGAAATTATTTAAAAAAAAAGAGAGGTCCAACATTAATCTTCCAGCAAGCCTCATAAAAACGCACAAAGAATAATTACTTCATTCGGTTTTAAGGTAACGAAGTGGTCGGAGCATAAAACACTTTTTTTTCCTCAGCCACTCTACAAATAGTACGTCAGTTACTGTTGCCTTCATCATTCGTCAACACTACAAAGGAGAATAAAGCTATTCATCAGCGATTCGCGCCGTTACAAGTTCGCAGCAAACACACTACTTTGCGCCATAAAGCGCTGCCTTCCCCCGGGCTACTGCGCTCGGCATTATTCTCCGAGTTATCGCATTCGGCGATCCGGGACCTTTTCTCGCCGCGAGAAATGCTTTTTTCCCCAGAACGGGTTTTTGATGCAAGTGCAGGGGAGCGTGTCGGCGAGCGTCCATTGTGAATCACTGAATCGGGAGCATCACAATGGCTGCACACCTCGCCCCCCCCCCCCCCCCCCCCCCCCCCGACTCACTCTCGCCGCCGTCCCACATTATCCACGCTAGGCCAATGGCGCCTGCTTCCCACGACTTAGCGCACCTCGTTTCTGGAAATGAAATAAAATACAGAACATTACACTTTCTCTCAGTGACACTCAATGCGAAACTTCGTCAGTTAGCCAAACTATACCTCTACACGTATATCTCTATTCCACAAGACACCTTACGGTGTATGACGGAGAGTACTTTGCGTAAAACTTTAATGTGCCCCCAAAAAATGCATGTGTAGTGAGATGATGACTGTAATTCTCCGAAAGCCAATGTATTGGTGGTGGGGTGCATCTACATACACATAGTCGCACATACTCCACAAACTACCATTCGGTGTGTGGCGGGGAGCATCCTGTACTACTAAAGGTCATTTCATGTTCCACTCCCAAACAGAGCGCGGAAAAAAAGATTGTTTATATGTCTCCGTATGGGTCCTACTTTCTCCTATCTTACCTTCGAGGTTCTTACGCGAAACGTATGTTGGCGGTAGCAGAATCGTTCTGCAGTCAGATCCAAATGCCGATCCTCTAAATTTTCTCAGAAGTGTTTTGAGAGAAGAACGTCGCCTCCCCTCTAGGGATTCCCATTTGACTTTCCAACGGATCTCCATAACACATGCGAGTTGTTCGAACCTACAGGTACCAAATCTAGCACCCAGCTTCTGAACTGCTTCGACGTCTTCCTTCAATTCGTCCTGATACCAATCCCAAACACTCGAGCAGTACTCAAGAGTAGGTCCCATACTAGTTTCCCATACGCGGTCTTCTTTACAGATGAACTACACTTTCCCAAAATTCTCCCAATAAACTGAAGACGACCATTTGCCTTCCCTAAAGCAATGCTCGCTCCGTTCTTCGTATCTTTTAGCAACGTTACGCCCAGATGTTTGAATGACGTGACTGTGTCCCGTAGCACACTACTAAAATTGTTTTTCGTGCTTATCGGCATCAACTCAGATTTCTCTATTTACAGAGCTATCTGCCACACTACTGAAGTTGTATTCGGATATTACAGGTTCGTTTTTGCTACTCATCTCCATTAACTTACCTTTGTCTGTTAACTGCTGTTCATTGCACCGACTAGAAACTTTATGTGTGTCAGGATGCATTCTCTTACAGTCATTCCACTTCGACACCTGCTCGTACCCCACAGCATCGTCAGATTGCTGCCCACGCTCTCCGCCAGGTCATTTGCGTATATAGCAAATAACGACGGCCCTATCACAGTACCTGTAACAAATCACACGGACCACTGAAGGAGTACACTAAAAAAACATGGATCAACAGAATTTTAATATTAATTTGTATTATGTTATCTACTACGCCAAAGACGGCTCCATTACCTGCTATTTTCATTTGTTTTACAATCAGGTACAGAGCCGTCATTGCGGGGCAGGAAAAATTTGTTGACGACGGACCGTGGTAGTATGAAGTATAATCCAACAAATGATTCGTATTACAAAGAAACAGTTATAGGACATCGTAGTAACAAATTTAGATTCCGAGGTTCGACTTTCAAAAGGCAAACGTCTATATGATGGCGCGCTGACGGCACGCAGTCAACAGTGACCAAACTAGTCGATTTCCAAAGTAGTTAAAAAAACTTAAAGACAAGCGAACTCTGTATCAATCATTAGTAAAGGCATATGGACCAACTCCTTCTAAATAAAAACGTTAATTAATTAATTATTGTTATAAGCCAAAGTACAGCGAGAAGATGCATCCTTACACGAAGACAGTCGCGAGACGAAAGGTCATAAGAGGCTGACTTTACAAGACTCAGTTTTTTTTGGAAAACATGAAACATGAAATTGCAGAAGCAATGCTAATCGATTACAACGATACAAATTACGGTTTGAACTGACAGAGCGAGATATATTAATTTGTCACACATTGCCAGTTACCCGTTTTCCTGTTTCACGCGAAGAACAACTGAATACATTTTCGCAAATTGTAAGACTTAGAGGTAAGTGTTGCCATCTGTTGCTAGGTAGGGCAACTATCAAAACTGATATTGGTCTCATCCCTAAATATCACTTAGGGGTGAGACCAATGTCAATTTTGATGGTTCCCACTACCTAGCAATAGATGGCAACACTCATCTCTAAGTTTTTACATTTGAGGGTTATCCCGTTTTTTCGCGCATGTCTTCAATTGTCGGTAAGCCTGCGTGTGGTTTCAAATCTCTGTAATTTTATCTTCAACGTTTTTTCGAGAGATATACGTAGATAAAAGCATATACTGGTTGATTTTTCCAGCTACGTAATCTCTACTAACTGTAACAGTAAACCACACCATAAGGCAGAATTCCTCTCTTACAGCGTGTTCCACTGGAACTGGCTCATCACCCAAGTGACCCCTCGGCCTTACTACACGATTCTGTAACGAAACGCGCTGCTCTTCTTTGCATCTTCTCTATTTCCTCTACCAGTCCTCTCTGGCACGGATACCAGACTGGCAAGCAATATTCAAGCACTTTCGAACGACGGTCTTTGAAATCTACCTCCTTTGTGGGTGGATGCCAATTCCTGAGGATTATTGCATTGGATCTCAGTTTGCCATCTGCCTTACCTGCGGTTAGTTTTATGTGCTCGTTTCAGTTTAAATCACTCCGTGCGCATACTCCTACATATTGTATGGAAGTGATAGCTTCCAGTTACTGTGATGCAAATACACAAGACTGGGTATTTGTGCCTGTTTATGGGCAACTCACTACACTTGTTTATGTTGAAGGTCAATGGCCAATCCCTGTGTCTGGTGTATCAACTTCTCTGCATTCAACAGTTTTGTCGGAAAAGACTCTGATGGAACTTCTGACGTTATCCACTTGACTAGATAACCTTTTTCTGTATATAAATACAATGTCTTGACTGACTAACTCATCGTCAAGTCCAAAACCGGAAAGGATAGAAACTTGAAATTTGGAGAGAGTGTTGAGTTTTCGATATTCTACCCCTAAGTGGGTGAAATAGGACATGAACTGGTTTTTTTTTCATATGTCGCTAATAATGCAATTTCGAAGCTAGAATTACGAAATTTGGTATTTGGTTTCTCGGTTAGAAATAAAGAAACATGGTTTCAGCATTCTTGGAAATTTGACACCTATTATGTTGAAATAACTTATGAAACTTTTTAAACGAAATGAAATCGAAACTTCCTGGCAGATCAAAACTGTGTGCCGGACCGGACCGAGACTCGAACTCGGGAACTTTGGCTTTCGCGGGCAAGTTCTCTACCGTCTGAGCTACCCAAGCACTACTTGCGCCTCGTCCTCACAGCTGTACATCTGCCAGTAAATCGTCTCCTACCTTCCAAACGTCACAGAAGCACTCCTGTGCGCCTTGCAGAACCTACTGCTGTGAGGACGGGGCGTGAGTCGTGCTTGGTTACCTCTGAGCAGGCACGGTACCTCAGCGTGTTCGGACAGAGGGTTTAGCTACCCTCTGTAATAAAAAAAACTGAGTGAACGGATCAACGAACAACCTAAGCGGGTGTCATGGGACGTCCGCCACGAACAAATTCAACGAACAATATAGAACAAAATGAGATCAACAAAAAAAAAAAAGGATGGTAGAGCAGTTGCCCGCGAAAAGCAAAGGTCCCGAGTTCGCATCTCCGTCCGGCACACTGTTCTGATCTGACAGGAAGTTTCATATCAGTGAATACTCAGCTGCAGAGCGAAAATATCATTCTGGGAAATCAAATCGTTATTTAAAAAACTATTTGGCTATTAAAAACCACAGTAATTTAAGGTACTTGATAATTATTTTGAAAACTGTCCGGAACCAGCGAATAAATTCCAACCACAACAAACATAACACCAACACCGACGAAATCGAAATAACTAAACAAATTAAGAGACTTAAGGGCAATAAAGCATCCGGAGAAGACGATATAATTGCAGAACTACCAAAATCAGTTGGCCCTAACACTATAAAAGAGATCATTCAACTAATAGGACATATCTGGCAAACTGAGAAAATACCTGAGGACTGGAAAACTGCCCTAATTCATCTGTTGCAAAAAAGGGCGACAGAACGGAGGAATCACTCTTCTCCTGGTCACATACAAAATACTCTCGCAATGTTTACTTTATCGAGGGCAAGAACAGTTAGAACCTACAATTGGTGAATATCAAGCAGGCTTTAGACGGAACAGATCCCGTCCGTAACAAATTCTTAATTTAAAATTCGTCCTTAGGCACTAAAGGATTTCTAGTAACAATATCGTTTGTACATTTGTGGACTCAGTTTATCGTGAATTTCTTTTCCAAATTTTAAAGGAACAAGGGCTACATAATTAGAATCCAACATTTCTTAAGGAACCGTTAACCGACACTAACTCTAAAGTTATGTCAATGGAAGAAATCTCTGAACCATTTGATATATAGACTGGTGTTACGCAGAGAGATGGACTCTCCCCATTACCGTTTAACTGTGTTTTGAAACAGGTAATTACAGAATGGCGAGAGCAAAAGCCGAGTCAAAATATAGATCAATAAATCAAGTTAGTTAGAAGTAATACTAGAGCAACTTGCAGATGATCTAAGTTCTTAAAGAAGTTTCCGATAAAGTAGGACTACAAACATCATTCGAGAAACGGAATACATGACATGCACCAAACAAGCACCAAAGTTTTTGAACACGAAATATGGATAAATGAAAAGGGTATCTTAGTTTAAATACTTGGGGGAAATCATACAAGAAAACGGTCTGGAAAAAGCTGCAAATGAAGCATAGCAACTGCATTCACATTAATAAAAATATTTATTATCAAAATCACTTTCTAAATTCAGTAAACTTAGGCACTCCAGCACTGCAATCAAATCTGAAAGACTTTACGGAGGAGAAACTTTTATTTTAAATAGAAAACGGGATATTGGAGCAATTCAAAAGAAAGGAAGAATGTGAGGAAAACATTAGGCCCCAAAATTACTGATGGAGAAACTTATAGGCTGAGAAGTAATAACGAAATAGAAGAATACACAGACATACATGGTGACATGGGAAAACGAAGACTTAAATTTTATGGGCACATTAAAAGAATGGCACCCACTAGGTTGACAAAGCAAATAGTACGATTTTACCAAAACAGAAATAAGACCAAACCTGAGCCAATTAAATAGATCGCTGCCATTAAGTAGGATATTAAACTAGCCGGTATAACTCAGGCAGACGTTACAGATACAAAAACATTCAGACAAAAGATATTTGCTTAGAATGGACATCAGAGGGAAATTAAAAAACTGACTGGAACACCATGGTCTGATGATTGAAAGAAACTTCATTCTGAAAGGATGAAACAAATTTGGACACAAAGCAAGGCAAACCATCAAAATATACCCTGATTGACTGCACCTCACCTGGTCGTAATGGACCCATTGCGAATAATAAATAAAGCATTTTTAAAGCTGCATCTAAGGAAACTAGTATTTGACTTCTGGGTTAGATAAAGGCAATACATGCTTACCTGTTTACGAAAATTCGCCCCCTAAGGCGACGAATGAAAATATTTCATTATGAAAGCTTTTTTAAACTAAGTCAAAGAATATTTGTATTTGGCTTTTTTGTTAGAAATTAAATGAATAATACGTATTTCATTATTTTTGTAAAGTCAACATCTAAGGGGATAAAATAGGGGATGAAAGTTTTTACTGAAATGTTTCATTACGAAAGAATTTTCGAAACTAATTATCTGAAAATTTATATTTGGGTTCTCGATTAGAATTAAAAAATTACGGGTTTATGTGTTGTTCGGAAATTCAGCGCCCTGAGTACGTGGAATAGGAGCTGAAAATTTTTATGAAAACCTTTCGTTATATTAGAACTTTTTGAAGCTAATCTATGCAAATTTATATTTGATTTCTAAAGAAATACCACTTCAAAGGCAAGATCAACAAAGACCTCTGACTCCAACTGCCAGGATTACTTTTTGGTCTCAAGTACTTTCGGAAAATACCGTGCTTCTATGGCCTTAATTAGCGTGAAAAGTTTCAAGGATGTTGCAATTTGTGAAAAGCACAAACACTCGAGTAAAGAAAAACTAAAATAAATATATGCAGATCATAGAGTGAGCACGAGCGAAGCAGCTGACACTAATATAGTTTTCTATAAGGTGCGTTCAAAAAGAAACAAGTCAGATTCAGGAAAATGAAAACCGCTGAAGGGATCGTTACGCCATCGCACACGGAAGAAGGTGTGATCCCTGTAAAAGCACTGAGGCCCGAATCGTTTTGGACGTGGCATGGACTTGACTAATGTCTGAAGTAGTGCTGGAGGGAATTGGCACTATGAACCCTGCAGTTCTGTCCATAAATCCCTAAGAGTACGAGAGGGTGCAGAGCTCTTCTGAACAGTTCGTTGCAATGCATCCGAGGTATGCTCAATAATGTTCATGCCTATGGAGTTTGGTGGCCAACGGAAGTGTTTAAACTCAGAAGAGTGTTCCTGAAGCCACTCTGTAGCATTTCTGAATGTGGTGCGGGGAGGGGGGGGGGGTGGTATCGCATTGTTCTCCTGAATGGCCCAAATCCGTCAGAATGCACAATGGACATTAGTGGATGCAGGTGACCAGATAGGACACTTACGTATGTGTCAACTGTCAGAGTCGTATCTACACGTGTCAGGAGTCTCATATCACTCGGCGATTTAATGTCTTTTCGGATTCATGATATTCACGGTACACTCGCGAAATTGACGTACAGGAAAATCCCCACTTCAACGCTACCTCGGAAATGCTGTGTCCCATCACTCCAACGCCAACTATAACACAACGTTCAAACGTTCAGACTCACTTGAATTTTGATAATGTGCCATTGTAGCAGAAGTAAACAATCTAACAACGGCCCAGACACTTGTTGTCTTCCAAAGGTGTCATCAACCACTGTGCCATAATTCTACCTGTTTACATATCTCCGTATTTGAATACACATGGCTATAGCAGTTTCTTTGGTGCTTCACAGTAGTAATGGAACAACCTGCGTTCTAACCCATTCTGCATGGTTGCCAGATGTATCCAAGATGGCGATGATGATGTCATCCAAGATGACTGCCTGTAAACTTGGCAACAGCGCATGACGTCATCCGCGATGGCGGATTTTCGCGGGAAGTTTTAATTTTGGCAGGAAAGTGCGGTGGCAGACCCCCCCCCCCCCCCATCCCTCAGAAAAAAGGCATGAAGTTCAAATTTCAACAGGATAATGCTCAAGCCAAGAAAAATGGCAGGAAAAATGGACTTGTCTTTATTATGTAACGAGTTTCATGCATGTGTGTTCGCTCCGAACTAAGCCACACTGGCTTAGTTGACATTATTGCCACCAGAGAGCGCCACTATGACGTCATCCAAGATGGCGGATTTTGGTGGGAAGTTTGAATTTTGACTATAAGTTTGAATTTTGGCGGGAGGAAGGTCAATTGGGCTACATCCAATAACCTAACTCCCCTCCCCCCAGAAAATGGCGCCAACTTCAAATTCCTACATGATAATGCGTCACACCTAGGAAAATCGCGTTAAAATGCACTTGGCATTATTATTTAACCAATTTCAGGCAGGTGTGTTCGCCACTGAGTCTGGCCTCCAACTGGCTCAGTTCATATTCTCGTTAGCAGATGGTGCCACCCTTACATCAGAACATGACGCATATACCGTTATTCAGTATGGGTGCACCCACTGTGTTCACCACCACGAGGTCCAGAGTCTACTTCATATCGCCTGCACCAGAGGACGCCACCGTGATGTCCGCTTTCTCTTGTGCTGCCTCACCAGTCCGCGACCGTCCAACCGCTCACGTCACAGCTTAGGTCGGCTGGCGCCAAAGTTGTTTGCTGGACAGTGGGATCTGCCCTGACTTCACACAACCGCCGGTCCACCATGGGGCTTACTCGAGAAAGAATGGTTTAAGTTAACTGACAGAAGATCGTTTGCTCTCTCTTGCGCACACGCCCGTTATAACCGGACACTACCTCCATACATGTGCCAGACATAGTCTTCTGTAAATATGTTAACACCCACATCCCGCATCTAACCTATCAATTACCTAATTCCTTAATTGCATTTCAATTTTAATTATAATTCAATTTACAATTTCATATAGGTATGAAAAGTCGTTCAAGTATATAATTTGAACTACTTTTCAAGGTCCAGACTGCCACCTCTTCCTAGGAACTGGCGCCGAGTTTCAGTTTTGGCAGTAAAGAAAAGTCACTTGCGCTTTCGCTACCAACCTACGAAAATTGTCGGTTTCCGTCCAGCTCTCAATATACACAAACGTCCCCTCCCATAACCCACCACAATAAATCGAGCATCTGATTCGCACTTAACACCGAATTAGTGATGCAGCCGGTATCGAAGCATGATCCACTTTTTCTTTCCGAGGCTTTCTGTGCTTATTTTGCACAGAGGGCTAAAATTGCACTGACAGTTAAACACCAAAAATTGCCTACACATTACCAAATACATACCACATTCACAAGAACGTTGCAAGAGAGGAAGACAATTACCAGTGTAACTAAAATTAAATATTAGCATTGCTGCTACATTCTGACACCGGACAATATACAGTTAATGTCTCTGCTTGACGACTGCGTCTCACTATCTATAGCGCATATAATTTTCCAAGTGAAAAATCGCTCACCGTTATCCGTGTACTCAATCTATACATCCCTCACGATTGGACACACAGTCACCCTCTCTAGCCAACCCGTAACATAAACAATAGTAACTTTACTATGCAATATATACACAGTTCACATAGCGTAAGCCACATTAACTTTAAAATACAATATATGCACATTCTACAAAAACAGTGCAGTTATCTTTTATATCTGTACAACACGTAAAAGTCCGCAGCTCATGGTCTTGCGGTAGCGTTCTCGCTTTCCGCGCACGGGTATCGGGGTTCGATTCCCGGCAGGGCCAGGGATTTTTTCTGCCTCGTGATGACGGGGTGTTGTGTGTCTTTCATCATCATTTCATCCCCATCGACACGCAAGTCGCCAAAGTGGCCCTAGCCACACGGCATTTCCATTTTTAGCACGTGAAACAATTATCTTATGCCCACACTCACACTGCATGTATGTCATGATGTCATGATGCTCCCCTAGTCATAGGGAAGTACTTTCATCCTGTTCTTTGTTTCTACAGATGCAACACTCAAAAGTAATAAACTATTTTACACTGATCACCATTATGCACCAACAACTAAACAACGCAATGTTGACTACAGGTGATCAAATACATACCAGACTCGCAGGAATATTGGAATGTCAAACCGATCTACAATTAGGGAATATATCACCGAGTACCATCTCGATCTAGTAAAAATGCAATTCATATCCCTCACCATACCAAATCATCCCCTTTACATCAGCGAACGGAAGTCACTGTCAGACAGAGGTGCAAGGAGAGGGGTGTCTCTCCTCAGCACAAACGCGTTACGGTTTACGCTTTCTTCCTCGCATTTCTACAGACATCTCCAAACCCGTCGATTACAAGAACACCCATATATTCGCTATAATATTATACCATTTTAGCTGTACTTCTCGATATCAAGGACCAGGCAGCATCCTACCGGTCACTCACGCAACATAATTCCGAACATATAGACTGGGAATTATTTCTTTACAAACACGAAACTTTAGCTAAGTTGAGCCTGCTCTAGACATCTCAATAACTAAAAACAAACAGGTAATCCAACCTCCTGATAAAATCAATGAATTTTGAAAGTCATTCGGCGGAGGAACTCCCTCACACTGCTAGATATTTATCCAGTATGTGTAACGTATTCTGTCTAGATACCATGTCAGAGGCTCCATTACATATCCACTCAGTTAAAGGCGATGACTGATTGACAAGGATTACAAACAGTAGTAAATCGTATGCTTATTGAGGTAGTAAGAAATGTACACTAGCTTTTCGCCCCTCTAGTATTACGCTATCCGCTAGAAATTATGTCTATGATTTGCAATCAGGAACTCCCATTCAGCCACATACCTGTGCTGGATCACAGCAACAAGTGAATCATATACCTCGTGCAATCATATCTCGAAACGAGTCACATTTCTCGAACCTGTCTGCTACAGTAAAAATCCGAGATGGTCTTTGTCAGTCTCTACACATCTTGCAACTGCTTCCATTTCTACAGCTTTGCGCATGCGATCATGCCATTTTAAGTCGGAACTGAGCAGAAGTCGGACGAAGCCATATCCACCACCTTCTGCAGACCGTCTAGAAACAGAGTGAACTGAGTAACTGCGACAGGACCGTGTTTTGACCATTCGGCGGAAATACGGGCATTGTCGTGCGTTCCCAAACTATATACAAGCACTAAAAATCCGCGTCCATTCAAATCTATAAGCTCAACATGCTATCATTTTTATTTTATACCCCCCAACAGACAAACATCAACAACTATAGAAGCTCAAATATCTTCATACGATACAGAACTCACATAGACGCCATTACTCGCGTGATGACGCAAAGCTGCATTTGGAGTCCAGCGTGGAGAGAGAGAGAGAGAGAGAGAGAGAGATAGAGAGAGATGTCGCAATGCTTCCCAGAATAGCACAGCATGCAGCGCTCCAGGCATTCCTAACGGCATACTTCGTCCGTCACTGAATTTACCTGTCAAACTGCTGCTGCTACTGCTCCCTGTGTGGAGCAAACATATTAAATACACTCTTGGAAATTGAAATAAGAACACCGTGAATTCATTGTCCCAGGAAGGGGAAACTTTATTGACACATTCCTGGGGTAAGATACATCACATGATCACACTGACAGAACCACAGGCACATAGACACAGGCAACACAGTATGCACAATGTCGGCACTAGTACAGTGTATATCCACCTTTCGCAGCAATGCAGGCTGCTATTCTCCCATGGAGACGATCGTAGAGATGCTGGATGTAGTCCTGTGGAACGGCTTGCCATGCCATTTCCACCTGGCGCCTCAGTTGGACCAGCGTTCGTGCTGAACGTGCACACCGCGTGAGACGACGCTTCATCCAGTCCCAAACATGCTCAATGGGGGACAGATCCGGAGATCTTGCTGGCCAGGGTAGTTGACTTACACCTTCTAGAGCACGTTGGGTGGCACGGAATACATGCGGACGTGCATTGTCCTGTTGGAACAGCAAGTTCCCTTGCCGGTCTAGGAATGGTAGAACGATGGGTTCGATGACGGTTTGGATGTACCGTGCACTATTCAGTGTCCCCTCGACGATCACCAGAGGTGTACGGCCATTGTAGGAGATCGCTCCCCACACCATAATGCCGGGTGTTGGCCCTGTGTGCCTCGGCCGTATGCAGTCCTGATTGTGGCGCTCACCTGCACGGCGCCAAACACGCATACGACCATCATTGGCACCAAGGCAGAAGCGACTCTCATCGCTGAAGACGACATGTCTCCATTCGTCCCTCCATTCACGCCTGTCGCGACACCACTGGAGGCGGGCTGCACGATGTTGGGGCGTGAGCGGAAGACGGCCTAATGGGGTGCGGGACCGTAGCCCAGCTTCATGGAGACGGTTGCGAATGGTCCTCGCCGATACCCCAGGAGCAACAGTGTCCCTAATTTGCTGGGAAGTGGCGGTGCGGTCCCCTACGGCACTGCGTAGGATCCTACGGTCTTGGGGTGCATCCGTGCGTCGCTGCGGTCCGGTCCCAGGTCGACGGGCACGTGCACCTTCCGCCGACCACTGGCGACAACATCGATGTACTGTGGAGACCTCACGCCCCACGTGTTGAGCAATTCGGCGGTACGTCCACCCGGCCTCCCGCATGCCCACTATACGCCCTCGCTCAAAGTCCGTCAACTGCACATACGGTTCACGTCCACGCTGTCGCGGCATGCTACCAGTGTTAAAGACTGCGATGGAGCTCCGTATGCCACGGCAAACTGGCTGACACTGACGGCGGCGGTGCACAAATGCTGCGCAGCTAGCGCCATTCGACGGCCAACACCGCGGTTCCTGGTGTGCCCGCTGTGGCGTGCGTGTGATCATTGCTTGTACAGCCCTCTCGCAGTGTCCGGAGCAAGTATGGTGGGTCTGACACACCGGTGTCAATGTGTTCTTATTTCCATTTCCAGGAGTGTATATACGCGTTGATACACTACATAGAGTAGTTTAAAGCGTCATTACCCCTACTCTAGGAGAATGATCGTATCCCACCTACTATACTGTAAATCACAAGAAACGCCCCCTGTGGTCCTGTTTAGTTCTTTGAACTACTGTTTTCTAACACGCTTTGTACAATGCCAAACATTTCTTTTTTCTGCCACAACTTCGATGTCTATGTCAGATTCTAAACTGGCATTAAGACGCTCTGATCCACGACCTCTCACAGAAAACTAGACAACACACTATGTAAATCATATTCTTACGGCGGATAGTATAACACTGAATTATTTTTAAATAAAACACACTTACATCATAAGGAAACTAGAATTTGGCAGCGTTGTGGAGATTTTCCAAACTACCGTCCGAAAATGATTCATGACCTTTACATTTAAATTCATATGTCACCGTGACGGAATAGATGATGGCTCAGCGTCCCATTCCAGTTATTCGTAACTATGCATTCATGTACGCAATCACTGTTTAGCTGCTAACAACCCTCTGAAGTTGTCACCCGTCGACAAAACTTCTTCCCCAACTCAAACAACTTATGTCACTCAATCATTATGTGGAAACCAATGCGCAGATGTGGTGGAAAAGACACCATCGATGTATTGTAATATTAAGCAACAGACTTGATAGTGCGAAGGATTTTACACTAAGTTCAGCACTGGCCACTGATGTGACAGCACGTTTCCCAAATTTCAGTGTCATAGCTAACCAATGCCCCCTCTCCATCGTTATAAACATCAATATGTGACTGAGCGGTACATCCCTTAACTCTTAATTCTGGAACACATAATTGATCGAAGTATATGAGACAACGCTCTACACATTTCTATCACCTCGAGCATAGTGTTTAATTTAAGATCTATCTCTCAGCGTATGGGAGTGACAGAGCATTCTCCCCATCTTAGCGTAAAAGACCAACCTCACACAGTCATTGACCAACCCACTCTGCAGCACAATTAGAGACTTAATCTCCAAGCAATCAGAAGAAGAGTGCTACACTCCACGTCTCGTGAATGAATATAGCTCTCCAAGTCCCAACCCATCCAAGTGCGTGAGATTTCTCGACATGTGAGCATGTCGAGGAGCCTAGCACTCCTTATCGATGTTGTTGTTGTTGTGGTCTTCAGTCCTGAGACTGGTTTGATGCAGCTCTCCATGCTACTCTATCTTGTGCAAGTTTCTTCATCTCCGAGTACCTACTGCAACCTACATCCTTCACAATCTGCTAGCGTATTCATCTCTTGATCTCTCTCTACGATTTTTACCCTCCACGCTGCCCTCTAATACTAAATTGGTGATCCCTTGATGCCTCAGAACATGTCCTACCAACCGATCCCTTCTTCTGGTCAAGTTGTGTCACAAATTTCTCTTCTCTCCAATCCTATTCAATACTTCCTCATTAGTTATGTGATCTACCCATCTAATCTTCAGCATTCTTCTGTAGCACCACATTTCGAAAGCTTCTATTCTCTTCTTGTACAAACTATTTATCATCCATGTTTCACTTCCATACATGGCTACACTCCATACAAATACTTTCAGAAATGACTTCCTGACACTTAAATAAATACTCGATGTTAACAAATTTCTCTTCTTCAGAAACGCTTTCCTTGCCATTGCCAGTCTACATTTTATATCCTCTCTACTTCGACCATCATCAGTTATTTTGCTCCCCAAATAGCAAAACTCCTTTACTACTTTAATTGTCTCATTTCCTAATCTAATTCCCTCAGCATCACCCGACTTTATTCGACTACATTCCATATCCTCGTTTTGCTTTTGTTGATGTTCATCTTATATCCTCCTTTCAAGACACTATCCATTCCATTCAACTGCCCTTCCAAGTCCTTTGCTATCTCTGACAGAATTACGATGTTATCGGCGAACCTCGACGTTTTTATTTCTTCTCCATGAATTTTAATACCTACTCCGAATTTTTCTTTTGTTTGCTTCACTGCTTGCTCAATATACAGATTGAATAACATCAGGGAGAGACTGCAAACCTGTCTCACTCCCTTCCCAACCACTGCTTCCCTTTCATGTCCCTCGACTCTTATAACTGCCATCTGGTTTCTGTACAAGTTGTAAATAGCCTTTCGCTCCCTGTATTTTACCCCTGCTACCTTCAGAATTTGAAAGAGAGTATTCCAATCAACATTGTCAAAAGCTTTCTCTAAGTCTACAAATGCTAGAAACGTAGGTTTGCCTTTCCTTAATCTAGCTTCTAAGATAAGTCGTAGGGTCAGTATTGCCTCACGTGTTCCAATATTTCTACGGAATCCAAACTGATCTTCCCCGAGGTCAGCTTCTACTTGTTTTTCCATTCGTCCGTAAAGAATTCGCGTTAGTGTTTTGCAGCTGTGACTTATTAAACTGATAGTTCGGTAATTTTCACATCTGTCAACACCTGCTTTCTTTGGGATTAGAATTATTATATTCTTCTTGAAGTCTGAGGGTATTTCGCCTGTCTCATACATCTTGCTGGTTGAGTTTTGTCAGGACTGGCTCTCCCAAGGCCGTCAGTAGTTCCAATGGAATGTTGTCTACTCCGGGGACCTTGTTTCGATTCAGGTCTTTCAGTGCTCTGTTAAACTCTTCACGCAGTACCGTATATCCCATTTCATCTTCATCTATATCCTCTTCCATTTCCATAATATTGTTCTCAAGTACATCGCCCTTGTACAAACCCTCTATATACTCCTTCCACCTTTCTGCTTTCCCTTCTGTGCTTAGAACTGCGTTTCCATCTGAGCTCTTGATGTTCATACATCGATGTATAGAAACAGATTTAAAAGTGACTTAATTTAATAGCATACTGTTAAGAAGGACAAGAACAGACTTATTTTTATACACGACGGAGTTCGAGACGAATTGTGTTGGACACATTTTTACCTGAATCAACGAATCTATTAACTCTAAATTATTGTTCTAGAGTCTAGTATCTGTACCTGGAAGGTGTTGGTAAGATAGAGAACATAAACACATACACTCCTAAGACCACAACCTTCTGCAGTTAAAAATGGGCTATAACATTAGATTGAATACCTTTCCCCTTGTCAGGCATACATCCCACTTAACACTTTCTCTAGACTGAACTATCTTATCTATTGGTAAAACATTTCCTTTGCATGATAGGAGCGCAATATAGCTTTGCGGAGACATATAGTGTCCACTGTTCATATCCACCCACAGTTCAGAAATTACACCGTTCCTGCTTGAGGCCTACATAAAATGATAGTTACTAGTGGGGGATACATCCTACAAGGAAACAGATAAACGCAGCGACCGACATGTGAAAATTACAAGTCATTCCGTCACTAACTCTGTAAACACCACATCTGTCAGGTAAATGTGTACGCAGGGATTGCAGCGCATCACAAGCTCTTACCACTACGTAGTTATGACCGTGAAGTCTCGATTTTACACCCTAGATGCGACAGGGGCGATCGAATAAATGAAAGCTCCTTTAGAGGAGTGTGTCAAGTTTCTTCACACATGAGATGGAAGTCCTCTGATGACAGACAGGTTTATCATAAACGATCGCAAGTAGACAGTGCTTTAAAGCACATACAGAACACGTAGCTGTATACAAGTGGAACGCAGGCTATGTCACGTGACTGATGCATCCACAATCAATGGTACCTCAATAGACATACGGTATAATGCAGCCTCAATGGGACTGCCACACTTATTCCCTTCGTTTCGATATCCACGTTCTCCAGGATTCCTCCTGTTCCATCATACTTGGTCCAATATACAAATTCTTTGGTGCAAACCAGAAGACAGCAGAGTACTTGCTCAATTTCACTGCATTATGCTCTATATTCGGTCAATATATACCTATTCCCTGGTCACTTTTCGTAATTCTATCGATGTGAGGTCAGATCAATATATGCGATCATGACATAACATCTCGTTCTGTGTTCTAAAATTGATTGTAAATGTAGCACAGATGCCACCACCTAGCCCAAATGCATTGATCGTGACGTGTAATATAGCACTGCTCTCAACTGTATCCAGTCACCTCCACATTCGGAGAGCATTTGCTCTGCTTTCTGTATGTCTCTGTATATGCACACGGGAGAGACCGGACGATCTTCTGTCAGTTAACTTAGCGAGACCATTCTTTCTCGAGGAAGCCCCATGGTGGACGGCGGTTTTGTGATGTCAGGACAGATTCCACTGTCCAGTAAACAACTTTGGCGCCAGCCAACCTAAGCTGTGACGTGAGCGGTCAGACGGTCACTGGCCAGTGAGGCGGTGTGAGAGAAAGTGGACGTCACAGTGGTATCCTCTGGTGCAGGCAATATGAAGCAGACTCCAGACCTCGTGGTGGTGGACACGTTGGGTGCAGCCATATTGATTAACGGTGCATGCCTCATGTTCTGATGTAAGGGTGGCTCCATCTGCTGACGAGAATATGTACTAAGCCAGTTGGATGCCAGATTCAGTGGCAAACACATCGGCCTAAAATTGGTTAAATAATAAAGACAAGTGCATTCTTACCGCCATTTTCAGAGATGGGAATTTGAAGTTGGTGCTATTTCCTTGGGGGGGGGGGGGGGGGGGAGCGGAGTTAGGTTAGTGGAGGCAGCCCGTTTGACCTTCTTCCCGCCAAAATTCAAACTTCCCGTCAAAATCCGTCATCTTGGATGATGTCATGGTGGCGCTCTCTGGTGGCGACGATTTCAACTAAGCCAATTCGGCTCTAGAGCTCGTGGAGAACACACATGCTTGAAACTAGTTACATAATAAAGACAAGTCCCTTTTTCCCACCATTTTTCTTGTGGTGATGCATTATCCTGTTGGAATTTGTACTTCGCGCCATTTTTCTGTGAGAGGGGGCGTGGCACTTTCCCACCAAAATTCAAACTTTCCATCAAAATCCGCCATCTTGGATAACGTCATTCGCTGTTGCCAAGTCTACATGCTGCCATCTTGGATGACATCATCACACCATCTTAGACACATCTGGCAACAATGCAGAGTGGGGTACAATGCCGGTTGTTCCAATACTCAGAGTATCTAAGAATGGCTCGTGTATGGAGAGCATGTCGTTCGCAATTCCGAAGCTCAAGTCTACCTCTGGGGCTATGCCTGCCATCGCAATTCGCTGTTCTTCAGTAATCAGGGCATTCACCTGCTGGACATTGGTATCCGTATAGTGGCGCAGGACACCTCCCTTGAATCGCCTGTGGAACGCTCTGTATCTTGCAACGGACATGCAGTATGCTTCGTACATTTGTGTCGTACTCTGATGAATTTCCGCACCTCACACTCCTTCCATTGTCTTGTAACGCGCTGCAGCTGACTTGTCTTCTTCTGAAACCTCCATTTCACAGTTTTCAGCACGAATGAGTGCAGCGTATGGCCGACACATGCATGTGTTTGCTCTGGCGTCACATAGGGTGTGACCACGACCCTCTGGCTGCGGGTTTGTGACCTCAGCTCTGTTATCGGGACCACGCCTACTTCCATAGGCAGTGACATTACGATATCCTCAGAGGTTTTCATTTTACAACATCCAGCTCGTTTCGTTTAGAATGCACCTTGTATTTCTGAGAAATACCGGCCCAACAACACTCCCATGAGGTTCGCCAGAAGCTAATTTTACATCTGACGATTTCTATGCTTTCGGAGTGAGATGCCGTGTTCCATTTACAAGTAACTCTTCAATCCAATCACACATCTGGTCTGATATTCTGTACACCCATATTTTGTTCATTAAGTAGCAGCAGTCTTTCATCCCTACTGTTCAGTCTATACATCGAATAAGCAATGATGGCAATAAAAGAAACTTTCAGGAATGTATGAAAATTCAAAAAACTTCGCCTGAAAAGGCCATGAAGACCCAATGGTACTGACCGGCTGCCAGGTTATCCTCAGCTCACAGGTGTCACTGGATGCGGATATGGAGGGACACGTGATCAGCACACCACTCTCCCAGGCATATGTCAACTTACGAGATTGGAGCCGCCACATCTCAATCAAGTAGCTCTTCAGTTTTTCTCACAAGAGCTGAGTGTCACTTGCCAACAGCGCTTGGCGGACCGGATGATTACCCATCCAAGTGATAGCTCAGCCTGGCAGTGCTTGACGGGAACTGATGAGCACTGCGGCAAGGCAAGTGGCAATTAAGAATGAAGGCGAAAGAATATCAGTGATGCGATTCACTGATGACGTTGCTGTCCTCAGTGAAAGTGAAGAAGAGTTACAAGAAACCAAGTTCTAAGCAGCAAAACATTCTGAGATGTAGATGTCCATTACATATTGGTTACTAGGCTTTTCCACACAGCTTTGCTCGTGTATGTATTTGTCACATATATTGAACACACGTCTTGCACCTCTTTGTGTCCATCTTTCCTTGTCGCTGTCTGTAGACCTCATCCTTCCACCTCTTTCTACCTCCTCCTCCTCACTGTTTCTGTCTGTTCATCTACTTCTTCCCCTCTCTGTGACCACTCGCTCCACCCCCTGTCTCTGACCATATCTTCCTCCCTCTCCCTCTGACCATACCTTCCTCTCCTCTCTTTTTCTATCTCTGCCCCCCCCCCCCACCACCACTTCCTTTTACACATGCCCACTAACCCTCTAAATTTTCCACCTACCTCAGCATCACTCCCTTCTCCCCAGTCTGTGGCTATTTCCTATTCCCCTCTCTCTTCCCATTCCCTCCTCTGTCCATCTCAACCATTCCCCAGCCATGCTCATTGCGATATGTAGCCCCTGCAATACAGATCAGTTAAGAAAGCTGATACAAGTTTCACAGTACGCTTGTTATGCGGGGTAGGCTACACATTAGCAGCCTGAAAATCATTTCTTTGACCTTGATGAACAGGCCATCATTCAAAGCAGGTGGATAAAGCAGGATGATCTACTCCAACGCAACATACTTGCCACACAGAGTAGCTCACATGTTGGCCAGAAAACCATTTCTTCCCCGTGACATGTAGGCTACCCTGCAAAGCAGGTTGATTTGTCACGTCAATACTGTTCCCACGAAACATGCCCGACAAGCATGGCAGCCTATATGCCAAGGATTGGAAAAAACTTGTTTTCGTGTGTATCTCCACTTCTATTCGAGCTAGGAGGATATAAATCCCACATTCCTGATACTTGTGGGACCTACTGATTTTGTGACAATTTTGGTTGAAATCGATCCACACACACACACACACACACACACACACACACACACACACACACACACACTGGCCATTAAAATTGCTACACCAAGAACAAATGCAGGTGATAGCATTTTCACTCAATTTGGGTGCATAGATCCTGAGAAATCAGTACCCAGAACAACCACCTCTGGCCTTAATAACAGCCTTGATAAGCCTGGGCATTGAGTTATACAGAGCTTGGATGACGTGTACAGGTACAGCTGCCCATACAGCTTCAACACGATACCACAGTTCATCACCATGCCAGGTGAAATGCCAGTATGGCGATGACGAATTCACGCTTCCAATGTGCGTTCACCGCGATGTCGCCAATCACAAATGCGACCATCATGATACTGTAAACAGAACCTAGATTCATCTGAAAAAATAACTTTTTGCCATTCGTGCAACCAGGTTCGTCATTGAGTACACCATCTCAGGCGCTCCTGTCTGTGATGCAGCGTCAAGAGTAACTGCAGCCATGGTCTCCAAACTAATAGTTCATGCTGCTGCAAACGTCGTCGAACTGTTCGTGCAGATGGTTGTTGGCTTAAACGTCCCCATCTGTTGACTCAGGGATCGAGATGTGGCTGCACGATCCGTTACAGGCATACGGATAGGGTACCTGTCGTCTCGACTGCTAGTGATACGGGGCCATTGGGATCCAGCACGGCGGTCCGTATTACCCTTCTGAACCCACCGATTCCATATTCTGCTAACAGTCATTGGATCTCGACCAAAGCGATCAGCAATGTCGCGATACGATAAACCGCAATCACGATAGGCTACAATCCGACCTTTATCAAAGTCGGAAACGTGATGGTAAGCATTTCTCCTCCTTACACAAGGCATCACAACAACGTTTCACCAGGCAACGCTGGTCAACTGCTGTTTGTGTATGAGAAATCGGTTGGAAACTTTCCTCATGTTAGCACATTGTAGGTTTCGCCACCGGCGCCAACATTGTGTGAATGCTCTGAAAAGCTAATCATTTGCATATCACAGCATCTTCTTCTGTCGGTTAAATTTCACGTCTGTAGCACGTCATCTTCGTGGTGTAGCAGTGTCTGGCAACATCAGACTGAAATACTGTAGCAGATGAGGATTGTAGTACAGAGAGTTAGGGAGATGTTTTAAAAATAAAAGTAGGAAAGGAAAAATAAATGCTTTGATGACACATTCATTTCAACTGACAATGGGGAAAATTACAGAAATGTAACAACTGAAGCAGTCCAAAACAATGCAAAAGCAGAGCAGCTGAGAAGACAGAATACACAAAGCAGCAAAGCAGAAATTGCTAGAGGAGAAATGTAAAGCTGTCGAAGTATGCATGGCAATGGAACAGATAGACGAGCCTTTGAGGAAAGTTAAAGAAACATTTAGAGAAAAGAGATGCAGCTCTTTCAATCCCAAGAGCTCAAAAGGTAAGTCAGTACAAAAAAGCACAGAAAACTAAAAGACAGAAGGAATACAGGGAGGGGTTATGTGAACAAAGGAAGTCTTAATGCAACAGTATGGAAATGGAACAGGAAGTAGATGAAGGTAAGGTGTGACAAGTGAGACTGCGAGAAGTATTTGACACAGTGCTACGATGTAAAAAGGTGAATCTAAACAAGGCAGCTGAAGCAGCCGACATTCTCTCTCAGTTATAAGGTCCTTGGTAAACATACCACCAAGAAATTGTTCCATGTGGTAGACAAGATATATGAGACAAGTGAATTACCCTCAGATTTCAAGATTAATGTAATAATTCTAATTCCAAAGGAGGCAGGTGCTGACAAGGATGAGTGTCACAGAAATAACACTCTAAAAAGTCATAGTTCCAAAGTATTAATACGAATATCTAGAAAGGAATTGTACAAATGGGAGAAGCCAACCAGGTAAAGATCAGTTTGGATTCAGCCGTATTGAAGGAACACACTATGTATTACTAACTTAGCTCAGAAGAGGTATTCAAGAAAAAGAGACTCTTGTTCACAGCGTTTGTAGTTTCGGAAAAATGTTTAGGAAGTTATCACTGTAACATAAAATTCGAAATTATTAAGGTACTTGGATAAAATAAAGTATTGAAAGGTTATTTACAACCTGTGCACAAACCACACCTTAGCCATAAGAGATGGGGAGAGTGAAAGGATTTAGTGTTTGAAAAAGTTTTGAGACAGGTTTGTAACTTACCCTTAGATTATTAAATCAGGACATTGAGCAAGTAGCAAGCATAGAGCAAGGAGACATTTGGGAAAGGGATGAAAGTTCAAAGAGATAAAAAAAATTACGTTTAGCAATGACACAGCAATTCCATCAGAGATGGCATAGTACTTGGATGATCACTTGAATTAAATCAACAACGTAATGAAAAGAGGATAAAAGATGAACTTCAAGAAAAGTAAAACGTAAGTAGTCGAGTGTCATCACATGGAAACAAATAATGCTGAGGAAATGAGTTTAGAAAATAAGACGACTTTTGTCATCTGTGTAGCAAAATGGCGATGGTAGAATTAAAGATGAAATAAAATGCAGACTGGCAATAACAAGAACAATAATCTAGAAAAAGAGTAATATATTAAGTCAATCATTAATTTAAGTTTTTATTAAAGAATTTGGAGTGCAGTGTTAGTTGAAAATGAAGCACGAACGATTAACAACAAGTACTAGAAGAGAACATATTTTTTTGAAATATGATGCTAAAGAATAATACCTCAAATGAGATTGTTACCAACTTAGGAAAGGGGTATTGTATCGAACTGGAAATAAAAGAGCTTATAGAGTACTAAAGGAAGAGGTTAGTGTGCAGGACTCTGAAGCATCAAGATAATTTGTCAATGGACAGAAGTATAATGAGTTTGAAACTGTAGAGGGAGACCAAGGCTTGAATGCAGCTGTTGTTGTTGTTGTTGTTGTTGTTGTTGTTGTGGTCTTCAGTCTGAGGCCTGGTTTGGTGCAGCTCTCCACGCTTCTCTAGCCGGTGCAAGCCACTTCATTCCTGCCTAGCTACTGCAACCCACATCTACTTGAACCAGCTTGCTGTATTCAAGCATTGTTTCCTCTCTACAATTTCCCCCCATTCACACTCCTCCATTACCAACTTGAAGACTCAGTGATTCCTCGGCATATGTCCTACAAACCGTTCTCTTCTTTCACGGAGTTTCTGCCACAACTTTGTTTTTCATCTTATTCGGTTTAATACTTCCTCATTAACTATTCCACCTAACCATCTAATCTTCAGCATTCTTATGCAGAATGAAATTTCAAAAGCTTCTATTATGTTCTTGTCTAAACTGTTTCTCATCAACGTCTTACTTCTGTACAACGCAACACTCAAGAAACATAATTTCAGTAAAGGCTTCCTAAAATTTTAAAATTTATGTTCGATACTATTAAATTTCTCGTTTTCAAAAGTCATATTCTTCTTATTTCCAGTCTGAATTTTATATTCTCTCTTCTTAGGCCATCATCAGTTCGTGTTCTGATCAAATAGCAAAACTTACGTATTACTTTTAGTTTCTCATTCTCAAATTTAATTCCTTCAGTATCGCTTGATTTAAATAGAACACTGTTTTGCCTTTGTTGATGTTCAGCTTATAACTTCTTTGCAAAAAGCCATCCACTCCGTTAAGCTGACTTTTCTGTCTCTCATAGACCTACGATGTTATCGGGAACATAGGAGTTTTTATCTCTCCTTTCTGAACTTTAAAACTTTCCCAAAGTACAAATTGAATAACGTCAGGGAAAGGTTAGAACCCTATCTCACACCCATAGCATACACTTCTTCCCTTTATGTCCCTAAACTCTTATAACTTAAATTTTGTTTCTTTACAAACTGTAGACTCTTCACCCCATGTATTTTATCCCAAATATCTTCAGAATTTTCACTCTGTGAAAAATTTTCTGTAAGTCTACAAGTACTATAAATGTAGGCATACCTCATTTCAGTCTATGTTCTAAGATTAGTGATAGGTCATTATTGCTTTGTGTGTTTCTACATTTCTCTGCAAACCAACTGATCTCCCCTGAGGTAGGCTTCTACCAGTTTTTCCATTCTATTTCAAATAAATATCAGTGTTTTGGAATCATTACTTATTGAACTGGTAGTTCGCTAATGTTCACACCTGTTAGCCGCTGCTCCCTTTGAACTCAAATTCTTCTTGAAACCGCATTAGCGTACTGTATGCGGTCTCCTTTGCAGATAAACCAGACACTTCCAAAATTCACCCAATAAACCGAAGGCGGCCATTCGCCTTCCTTACCGCAATTTTGACATGCTCATTCCGTTTTATATCGATTTAAACGATGTGAATGTATCAAGCATGTGACTACTAATACTTTATCCGAATATTACAGGTTTGTTTCTCCTACTCATCCTCATTAACTCGCTTTTTTCTACATTTTGACATAGCTTCCGTTCATCATGCCAACTACAGTTTATGTCTAAATCTCCCGTATCCCCCTATAGTCAAACTTCGCCAATTTTCGGAACACTGCAGCGTCATCAGTAAACAACCGCAGATTACTCCCCACCCTATTCACAGGATTGTTTACGTACCTAGAAAATAACATCCGTCCTATCATACTTCCTTGGGGCACTCGTGCCGAAATCATTGTCTCTGACGAACACTCGCCGTCGAGGACAACATGTTGGGTTCAATTACTTAAAAAGTCACCGAGCCACTCATATATCTGTGAACGTATACCATATGCACGTACATTCGTTAACTGTCTGCAGTGGGGCACCGTGTCAAATGCTTTTCGGAAGTCCACAAATATGGAATCGTTTCCCTTCATCCATAGTCCACAGTATATCATGTGAAAAAAGGGCAAGCTAAGTTTCACACGAGCGACGTTTTCGAAAACCACGCTGATTCGTTGACATAAGCTTTTCGCTCTCCGGGAAATTTATTATTTTCGAGTTCAGAATATGTGCAAGAATTCTGCAGCAAACCGATGTTAAAGGTATTGATCCGTAATTTTGCGGGTCTATACTTATACCTTTCTTATAAATGTAACGTATTGCCCATAAAGAGGCCAGAAGAGTGAACACTGTTTCATTAGACTATTACCGACAAATCACAGGAAACGGTAACTACAGTAAGATACCTAGGAGTGAAATGACCGTTTAAAATAATTTGTAGCACTTGCCAGGCAAAGAGTCACTGGCAAAATATTAAGGTAATGTAACTCATCCCCGAAGGAAGTGGCTCACAAAACATGTGTTCCTCCCGTTGCCCGGTATTGTTCATTAGCGTAGGTGCCTTATAAGGTATGATCAATGGAACAGAGAGGGGAAATTTAAAGAAGAACAGCACGTTTCGTCACGGGAAAGTTCAGTTGGTGTGAGAGCGTTACGGAGATGGTAGATAAACTGCAGTGGCAGACGCTACAAAAGAGGCATTTTGTAGCACGGAAATATTTACTGCTGAAATGTGTTTTTACTGTTGCGTGCGTTCCAATTCAAGTCGGGCAACATACAGCATCCTATTCCTTTTTACGTCGCATAACATAGACACAACGACAAAAATTATAGAAACCAGAGCTCACATGTAAAGTAATCAAAATTCATTCTTCCCATAATTAATTCGCGAATAGAATCGGAACGAGGTCAAAAGATAGTACTGCGAGAAGTGCCCTCTGACACATACCGTCAGGTGGCTCTCAGAATGTAGGTATAGATAAGTAATAAAGATTTATGTCTTGCAAAAACAACTGCATTTCTCAACATGGTGTCCTTTGTGTGTGTGTGTGTGTGTGTGTGTGTGTGTGTGTGTGTGTGTGTGAAATCTTATGGGGCTTAACTGCTAAGGTCATCAGTCCCTAAGCTTACACACTACTTAACCTAAATTACCCTAAGGACAAACACACACACCCATGCCCGAGGGAGGACTCGAACCTCCACCGGGACCAGCCGCACAGTCCATGACTGCAGCGCCTTAGACCGCTTTAACTTTATGATGCCAAATTACAATTAAGTTCACTCTGTTCAATTTACACTCTTCCACTACCGAGACGTAATTTCATTACTACAGAATCAAGTCCCTCACACACATATTTCTCATTATTTACACAAAAACAATTTAAATAGTGCCTCTTTATATTAACTGGCACTTCATAAGTCTGTAAAACAAGATAATCGGATTAATTAAACACCACAAAGGAAACCTATATTTTGTAGTGGCACCACCGTTTAGGATAGGGAAAGTTAGTTTTGTGCGATATTCTGAGCACTAGTTACAGCCAGGTGCTCGCCGGATTGCAGTGAGTTACGCATACCAACATTTGCGAAGTAGAATAGAGGCCACAGGGCCATAAAATTGCTGAAAGAGTATACGTGGAGGTTTCGCATGTCGCAAGTCACAGGCAGCAGGGGCCCAGTGGCCAATTTAGTGTGTTATGAGTACATGACGCGAAGCGGCACGTATGGCAAAACAGAGGCACACAGCTGGGTATAAATAGGTGTGGCAGCTGTCCTGGATGGCAGGGCGTGTCACACCACTAACTACACACAGCAGCAGATGGGGCGCCAGCACGCCAGTCCACAGCGCGTCACTGGTTCGACCCTCTGAGGCAGACACAGGGTCCGTAGCCGGCCAGCAGCGGGGGACTCCACGGCTCGCTACTGCAGACAGTCGTGCTGGCTTCCAACATTCGCCGGAGGCTTCCCAAGGTGAGGGCCGCAGATTCGGATGTGCTTGTTGTCGCCACGATCTCAGCCATGACAGCGAGAAGCATGCAGCTGGCCACCTGTGGCTCACACCAAGCGGTGTTGAGTCGACTGCCAGCAACCTGACGACGCCGAAACTCCGCTAGTGTACAAGGCTGACACACAGTGCATGCACGGGTCACTGAGGCAGCCATTCTGCGGCATGCTGTTTCGCAGGCAGCAAAGTGGTGTCCTCAGCATTGCGGGGCTTAGTGACACAGACCGAAGTGAACACCGCACTGTAGCTGGAAACAATAAATCAGTTGGGAAGCTCAGATGAGTCTTAATACTGTGCCTTCTACTTCTTCCCGCTACATTTGGTCATCCTGATACATTCGGTGGCACAAGTTGCCACTACAAGTTGTATGATTAGGATTAAATAACTGCGTGAAACAGTTTCTTTAAGGTTCAAGAATGATTATTCACTAATAAGTGGCCGTTTAAATTAATGGTTCACGCTGTGCAAAAGTAAAAATCTTATCTGGTGGCTATGGGCTTGAGTTTGGCGAACAATTGTGACAGCTACACTACCCAGAGTATGGCCTGCAAGTATCTTGCTGTATGGGCTCAATTTCTGTTCTTGGTGTCGTTCAGTTTTACTTACAGTAGCCCAAGAACTCTCAGCTCTGCCGTAAACCATTTGCAGTCTCCATGAAAGGCATCTTTGTGCAAATTTGCAGGCAAAGCTTCTGCTGCTCCATAAGGGTGTTGCCTCAATCACTCCTGCCTACAGACTATATTACTTACTTCCCGCACTTGCTCTAGGTAGCGCACCAATTCGCCCTTGCCACCTTTTCCACTCCCCACAGCCACTTTCGTTTCAAACAAAAGCACATTTGCTTTTCTGTAACACCTACTTCCTACAGTGTTTCTAAGTGTGACCATTTCTTACAATTGTTAAATTTACATCAACATGAACGGTTTACACACACAAATATTTTAAAATACAAAATGTCACTAGAAAACTATTTAGCGTAGTAAGCAATTTAGATAGTACTTAACATACATTACTCACACACATGCCAAGAAGTTCAATCTCCAGTATAGCACCCTTTAATTATAGAGAAAATATAGTACCAATATGTGAATATTTTAAAGCAAAAAATTATACAACATTTAGCTGGACCATCGCACCCATCAATATTAACCTCCTACGCGCAGTCGTTTTGCTAGCTGGATTACTGGCAGCAGTTTGGAAATCACGAGTGATTTCTTCCGCTGGTTTCATAAAATGTTTTTTGCAACCATCCTTCGCAGTGTTGTATGGTCCCTGTCGGTCTGATTGTGGGGAATTCTTGGTTTTGGTTTACCTGTGGTTGTTCCTTGGCGATTCCACTTCAATGTCACATCATCAATAGTCGACATGTCCCTGATGGATTTGACACTCAAGTGACATCCAGAGCCTAGTCCACACTTGAAGCCACTGGAGTTGTCCCGACCGTCCTATTCTGCCGCTACCTGCTTCCCTACTGAGAACACGACACTCCTCGCCTCCTTAGACGTATGCTATCAGGTCTGCATTTCGTGGCTCCTAGCGGTCAGTTTAGCATTGCATAGAGGTGCCCAGATACTTCTGACTAAACGGTGTCAGGGGATCCTGAAAACCGCCAAGACAACGCTCGTGTTTCTTTCATCATTTCGCTTTATCTACAGCAAGACAGGTGAGTTATAATTAAACTGCGTGCACCGTATTCTCTCGCTTTTTACAGCACACACTGAACCCCACAGTCTTCTCACTTCACGATGGCACAGTGTCAGGAAAAGCTGTGTATCATTCAAGTGGAAATGGCACTACGTGCGCCGTTTTTACTCTCGGGGAGAGCTTCTGTCCTTATAACGCCAGCAGAACGCGGTGCAGTGCCTGTTTCGACGGAGTCCTCTGCCCTACCTCCTCGGGAGCTGCAGTTCGCGATTTATAGGTCTGCGGCCGCTAACACAAGTTCTCAATTAACGGCAGCCAAAGTCTCAGGAAGGAGAGGTGCTTCTTCTTCAGCTGTGCCGCAGAGGAAGAACTGTCCTAAAGAGGTAGGGGGCGGTAGTGGGGGGGGAGGAGGGAGGGGTGGGAGGAGAAAGGGGGGGGGGGGCAAGTCAGTGAGGAAACCCGCTCCCGGTTCCCACACACAGCTCCACTCGAGGCCTGGAGGAGCGCCAGGTTTCTTGCAGCTGCTTGCTGAATCTTTGGCACTATACAGGTCAGTCTAACTAAATCTATCCAGTATGTTCCCACCCAAATTCGGTTGGTTCCACTTTTGTGAGAATTTTGTTGTTGTGGTCTTCGGAACGAAGGTTAGTTTCATGCAGCACTTCACGCGAACCTGGACAAAGTGTAGGGATGAAGATCCTTCCATAATTTCTGCAGTCTCCCTTCATTTATAACTACTAACTTCTCCTCAGAACTTTTGAGCTCCTCGAGAGTGCCAGCCATACCGAAACTTTTCTTTCTAGTACAATGCGTAAAATGAGATAGGAGACCAAAGGTCCTGTAATTGTCCCTTGGGCTACTCCTGGAATTACCTTTACATCTGGCCTATAAGTCAACACTATCACCATAATAGCGAAATTGTTTTCGGCGCAGGATTTTGGGAACGAGTTGACCCCAGATTATTTCCCATAAATGTTTGATGGGTTTCATGTCTGAGGGCCTCAATTCGCTCGAATAGTCCAGTATGTTTTCAACAAAACACCAACAATTGTGGCTCGTAGACAAGGCGCACTGTTATCCACAAAAATTCCATCTTTCTCCGGGAACACGGAGTTCAGGACTGGCTGCAAATGGTCTACAAGTAGCCGAACATAACCAGTTGCAGTCAATGATCGATTCAGTTGGATCATAGGACCCAGCACATTCCATGAAAAAAAGAGCCAACACCGTTATGGACCCACCACAAACAATAACCAGTTTTCACAACATACAGATGTCTTTCAATTAGGTTTGATCATCTGATGACTTCACATGACAGTAAATTACAGCATCAGACGTAAATAATCTAAGAGAGTTGCCCAGATTGTCACCTAAATCGTTCATGTAGGTGAAGAACAGCAGAGGGCCTGTAACACTTCCTGAAGGAACGTAACGGAAGTTGGAAATAAAAAAAGGTGAATCTGCTTTTCCAGACCACCTGCTTAAAGGAGGCAATAGTTATACGGTGAAAGATGAAAATAAGTGTTACATCGTAACCATAAAGAAAGGAAGAGGAACTAACTTGAAATATTGGAAACTAATAAACATATGTCCATCAGCCCAATCATAACACTGAAAGACCATACACATTTCCCTTAACCTCCGCTTCTAACTGCAGATACTATTGATAATCCCACCCAGCCGTTGCTATAAATTACACCTCTTACTCACATTCCCCATTTTCTTTAAATTAGTTGCTATAATTTCTCTTGCTGTGTACAAAAAATTTACTTTGTTTAGTAATCACAGCCGCTTCACCTATCTGCTGAATCTCATTAGTATACCTTATCTGTTTGTTATTTAGGAAGGCGTTAGCTGGGATAGACACCGGGGAAAACAGACAACGCCGGAAGGCCAATACCTTGAGTACGTGGGATTTAGGAAAACTACGGGCAGTAACCGTTACTCTAATAAAAGTTTTTTCTTACCTTTAAAATTTTACATTTTTATTAACTTGATTTTAAAATACGTGGTATTCAAAAAGTCTGTCCGCAGTGCCGTATGATGGTTAGCCGTGAGTGCCGTATGCCGCAGTGAATATACCGAAATGAAACCCAGTGAAATACAAGTTCTTAATTTATTGAATATTCATTTTTACTTACATATTTTCACATAACGGAATGTTGGGAGAGTCCACTTGAAGGGAAGTAACCCAGGCAGGCGAACAATCGCTAACCATCATACGGCACTGCGGTGTAACTTTTTCAACACCACGTAGTAAGTAAACATTGGTTTCCATGATCAGCAAGATCCTCAATACAGTTTCTTAATGAAAGTCCCTGAAGCATTATTTTAACAGATCAAGTAACAGCTCTCAAAATCAATTTGCAACGATTAAAACACAAAATCCCTTTTAAAGCAAACGAAAAATGAATACAAATTGCACAATGCAAGGTTAAATGAAAGATTCTAACGCCATATGGCAATACGAAAATTTTCGTAGATATCACCTGTGATCTCTAAAGGCAATTAAATACTGATCACAAATTTTAATTAAAACAACAACTTACATGCAATAAAATCTGATTACTACCAACGTACACTGAAACACCGCAGCCTCTACGATGCGCACAGTATCACAAAATGTTTTCCTTCCTTTTAAACACTTTACACCGTAAACCTCCGTACATGTGATGCATACCACACCCAACGAATTATGACAAACAATTAAGCATAGATGTTAACCAGGTATTAAATCTTTTCCTTTCAAAATAAATAAAAAAAACACAAATCAACTCTTAAGCTCTGTGGTTACATCCGTTAAAAAATATGTAATAAATGTCTCTTGATTTCGTCGTGCTCATGCGCTGTTGTGCACCATGCTCTACTTCATGATCACACGCGGCACGGGAACAATTTTTTACGATGTAAAAAATGTTAACAGGGTGCAACCAACATACACAAATTGCGTACTGGGATTATAAGTTGATGTGGATGCGGATCTCAAATGTTAAAACGGGCTAGGGAGTAGATGCGGTACTGCTACTGAACACTTCGACTACACCACACCGCACCAAACAGCAGTGCGGTGGGGTAGACAAGAGACAAATCAACAACTGTTGCAAGACAATCTCAGCAAGGCAGTAAGACTATTTTTGGGACGTTAAACCCTTGGGCGGGCCACACCAAACATGAGAATGGCGTCCCAAGCTAAATTACGAAAATACTATTAGCGATTTCGCCACGACAAGTAGAACCGTAAAATACCAGAACAAGTGAACTGCAATTAACACGATTCATAAGCGTCCGACTGAAAAGGTCCACAGTCAATCTTTCCCTTACTAAAAATACTTAACGGTAACTTCAAAGTTCACTCGCGGACGCTTGCAGAGTGTCGAATTACTCGTTATAACGGTAGATAACTGTTTAACACGCTAGGTTTCATAATAAGACAAGAAATGTTTCGGTCCCTCACTTGGATCCACCTTATATCCAAAACAGCCATTTACCTTAAAGTAGCTAAATAGATGACAATGCCGATATCAACGCTCTCCTCCCAAGCAGCGCTCTAACTGGAGACTGCAGTACCGAAGCAAAGCTTACACCACTCACAAATCTGATATACGCGCCACCAACGTGCACCTTCGTGGAATCCTTACGTCCACTTTATACACAAAACTTGCCATAACTCTTCGTCGGAATCCAAGGGCAGACCCAGGAAATCACTTCTCGGCCCTTCAATGACCACACGATGATCGCCATCCGGATAACACCGGCCCCCCACACTAGGATCTTCGAGCCCCCGGCGTTCCGCCCCAATCGACTGCTTCCGTGAGGCCCACCGATAGAGCGGCCTCGCCCTCCGACACTGACTTTGCTCCTCTCGCACTGTCCAGAGCCAACTTCCAGCAACCCCCTTCTTCCTCGTTCTCTCGCCTCGCGACGCGCGGGAAGCCAACTCGCCAAAGATATGCGGCGACCAGAGACTCCATTTCGATCTCGATATTGACATCACGACGAATACTGAGAAGGCGGGTGATTTCAAACCCAAAAAAAAAAAAATTGAGTAGGGAGCCGTACAGGCTCAATCAGCAAAGTTTATTGCTCAATTTATTTTCTTCTATGAACTATTGTTATAATTTGTAAATAGTTCAGTTTTTTAACTAGTCACACATTTTATTTAGTTAAATAACGTTACACAGCAGTTACACTGAAATAATCCCTCTTGTTTTACTCCTAAAACTAACGTTAATAATTTTTTTTATTTTGAAATCGAGATACACTGTAAATGCACTAGTTTAAAAATCTTTGATCTAACAATATTTCACTACACCACATATATATCTTTGTACCTGATGGTGGCGTAACACCCGAATACCGGTTTGAGAAATAAATAATAAATAGCGTAGAATACTACACCTGCGTTATGCGTGTTTTCATTCAGACTGGCAACTTCAGTCTTAATCGCATTTATTATTATTACACCACCAACCGGTTTCAAACCGACGTAGGGGTCATCTTCTGGGCGTTTACACTGTGAAATTATAGATATCCGTCTGAAATACTCCATATACAACAGCTAACATTACGTAAATTTAAAATATGTAGCCCATTGGTCGACTGCTGGTGATGTCACTCCTGTCTGCATAACGGCAGGAAACTATGCGAGACTAACCCTTCGTATGGGCTTAAATAGTGTGCTGAGATCACGTGAATAGACGGCGACACCCCCAGCGGCGATCAACGGCTTTTAATACAGTTTATTATTTGTAATTACTAGTCACCTTGGTTTAACATAAAGTTAAGTGACAGTATATAACAGAAATCGGAACCATTCCATTTAAAATTCGACTCGATTTTGTGAACACTGCAATAATACGAAGGGTGTCCAGAAAGTAAGTACCGATCGGTCTCGAAATGGAAACAACTGCGAGAATCAAATGTTTCATTTGAATCAGTTAGCCAAAGCTTTCAATTATTTTTCTGTGGTCAGCGATCCTATTTAGACATTTATCTTAGTGTTATGCCAACATTCCAATGCCCTCGTCATAGGAGACAGCAGTCTGTGCTTTCTCCGATAAATCCTCTAAGGTGGTCTACAGCTCAATGTCTACGAGAAAATGTCTTCACAGCCAGCAGTTCGTATGAGCAGAGCTGAAAATCAGAGGGTGTCACGCCCGGCTGTATCGTGGGTGTTCAGACGCTTCCAATCGAAAACGTTGCAGGAGCATCTTACTGCCCCTGCAATGTGGGCCGAGAATTGTCATGAAGAACCTGATGGTATAATTACATTAATCCTCAGGGGGGTACACGCTTACTTTGTGTACCATGTATTTGGAAAGCACAAGGAGCCCTAGCTAATATGGTATTTGCTTATACAACTTTACACATCGGTATCATGTTTCTCTAACACAGAATTACACAGCTATCTGATTGTTAAAGTGAGAGAGACAAATATTTATTTTACTACATCAGTGACAGATGTTTACATAATTACACAGTTGGATAACTTCACACTTATGAAATTGTATTTTGTCTGTACTTTGTGAAATGTTCATATTTTTTTAGAACCATTGTGGTACTATGAGAGCTCTGAATGATGTATTTGGTATGAGATCATGATTTTTAAAGTACGTTTGAGGTAGATGACACTATTGAAATGAGCAGAGAATTTTTTAGGTTTTGAAATTATTGGAGGAAGCTATGACGATTTTGAGATTTGGCTGAGGTTTTATGATATTATGATGACGATGTGTATTATGCTGTTGCGGTATGTTTATGATCAATAAGCTGATGCTATATGAGGAATTTGATTATGCTACATATTTATTATGATGAAATATTGAAGAAGTGTCTACAAATATGTATATGTGTAATAAAACAAGGAATAATGGGTAGTGGTTTGGGACTCTGGTTTGTGAAAATGGATGCTGGAAACCGAGAATCATACTTTAAGAGTTATGAAATGTGTGTATATGCGTGAATGTATCACTCTGCTGGCGAAAATTTTTTGGACACTGTTATATTTACAGTATTTTGTTTCTACAGATTTGAAACGCAAATTCTCGACCTGTAAATTTTTTTTATATGAGACTGTCACTGCTGTCATAAATATTTCAGTAAGAAAGTTAAGTGACCACCTTCACGTAATGCGTCGTGGGCAGCCTGCTGCGTGACAGTCGCCAGGAAAAAAGCCATTATTGTGTGCCTTTCAGAGGCACAGGTGGAGAAAAAAAAAAGAGGCCATTATCCTCGCTATTGACATTCCTTTGTAGAAAGCATCGCAAATACGACACGCTCAAACTTGAAAACATATGATTATACTGTAGAGCTCTTAATTTCTGATATTTACTAAAATGCCTAATGAAATGATGAGAAACATTTCACGGCTATTGTCTTGCTAGTTGAGAGAAATGCCATATGGCTTGCTTTATGTATTTATTTACCCATTTTGTTTAATATCTAGTTTCTAGCTGTACTGCAGCATTGGTTAAAATAAAATTTAATAGATGTACTAATATAGTTATTTTATGCCTACAGATTTAGTCAATAATAAATTTATGATCTACTTCCAAGAAAACGAGGGCACATAAATAGACATTTCCCTTCACAGGAATTGCATAAATAATTTTTTTACGATTTGGTAACTTATCTGCTAGTGTAAGTTCTCGTGATGCATCACCCTAGTGTTAAGAAGTGACATAGGTATTAAACATGGCCATTTTTACTGTAATATGTTTTTCTGCTTGAGCTTTGTCATGTTTAGATATAAGTTATTGCATTTGCTGCTGCTTGCTTTGACAATATCATTTTTTTTTTTCGTTGCTGATTGTATTAATTGTTTTGTGCTGCTGCATTGCCTCATCCCTTATTTTAGCATCTGAGCTCAGTAGATTTAAGTTAGCTTAAGATGGGGTAGGCCATATAAGAGAACAAGTTATGACGAATTGGAGGAAATACATTGAAAAGCTATAAGAAAATGGTTTGGCCAAAAAAAGTAGTGTACAGTGAAGAAAAACTATTTTTGAAAGAGGATGTGAACAGAATACAGAAAGCAGGCTTAGATAGGACTTTTTAGGAATCATGATGAACAAAGGGAGATCTCTATGCAAAATACTGCAGTAAAACAAACTCAGTCCTTTCCTTTTGTGTTATACCTCTATGTGTTTGTGTACTCTTGTGTATTTGTATTTTTCCTGTCTTTATGTGTTTAGCTGATACGAGCTATGTTGTAGAATTTTTCTGATAATATGTTATTTACCTTGTAAAGATGCTTAGACATTATTTATTGTTTTATTTTAATGCTCATGTGTGAAGTTGATGTTTCAAAAGTTATTCTGTTCTTTTATGTATTTACTTATGTCATAATTTCTGTAACAATGATGTATATGTTAGTTAGATTCTACAAATGTTATCTTTATTACTTTGTTTTTAATGATGTATTTTGTACCTTTGTAATTGTATTCTTATATTGTAAATTTATAACTGTATAGACACCAGTTCTTCAAATTAAGTATCATTTCACTGCACACGTTCCTGTGTTCATAATATATGCACAGTATGTGAGAAGTTGGGACTGTTAGTGCTTGCACGTGTGTTGATAATTAAGCAAGGGACTGGTTAACAGCATTGTTGGTTCTAAGGACAATTCCAAAAACTTTGTGAGTGCACAAGTGGTGGTTTATTGTCCGCAAGACTCTTCGATGGTGATTGTGCACCTGCACAGTCGCAACAGATGGCTGCTGGCCATCTCTACAAGGACTACAGTGGGTCTGCATCTTTGATGGCCCACTAATACCATTATTTCTACAAGGACTGCAGTGGGTCTGCACCTTTGATGGCCCACTAAAACCATAGTCTCTACAAGGACTACAGTGGGTCTGCTCTGTGATGACCTACCTACCAATATTCTTCAAATCTTTGACTGACTCTGCGGTGGGTTTGCTCTGTCGTGGCCTATTACCTGTCTGCATGTCAAGAGTCAGCACTGTCTTTCCGTTGGAAGGACAACACTACTTCTTCAAGACTGCATGGAAATCCACTACTTCCACGTGCATTCCTTTTACTGCTCAGACTTTGAGAAAACAAATGGCAGTTTTACTGTGATGAATGATCAGGACTGTCTTTATGGACTGTGAGAAAATTTTAGCTTTTGACCAACATTGTATTAACAAGTGTGTGCATTTGATATATTTCCTACTGTAGGTATGAAAAAATTTTTCAATTCTGTATTGACCACTGCCCAAAACAAAATGTAAAATTTTTTGTCGGGAGCATGGGGTCTATGTAAGTAGGCTGTTTAGGTTTTTATATTGGTAACGCCACGTAGCGCTCTGTATGAAAATCGCTGGCTGTGCTGTGTGCAGTCTGTGGCTAGTTTGCATTGTCCTCTGCCATTGTAGTGTTGGGCAGATGGATGTGAACAGTGCGTAGCATTGTGCAGTTGGAGGTAAGCCACCAGCAGTGGTGGATGTGTGGAGAGAAATGGGAGAGTTTTGAAATTTGTAAAACTGGATGTCATGAACTGCTATATATATTATGACTTTTGAACACTATTAAAGTAAATACATTGTTTGTTCTCTATAAAAATCTTTCATTTGCTAACTATGCCTATCAGTAGTTAGTGCTTTCCGTAGTTTGAATCTTTTATTTAGCTGGCAGTAGTGGCGCTCGCTGTATTGCAGTAGTTCGAGTAACGAAGATTTTTGTGAGGTAAGTGATTTGTGAAACGTATAGGTTAATGTTAGTCAGGGCTATTCTTTTGTAGGGATTTTTGAAAGTCAGATTGCGTTGCGCTAAAAATATTGTCTGTCAGTCTTGTATAAATGTTCAAAGGGGACGTTTCAACACATTCCAAGTACTGTATTTACATTTAAATAACTTGAAATTATATAAATAGTCCTACGGCTGGACCATAAACACGCACTAACACACATTATTAGATACATAAACAAATTAAATAAACATATACCAAAGGAATAAAACAAAAGTAGCCTAAGGTCTCTGTGCTTTCTGTAACACAGGAAATATTTATCCAATTTCTTCATGAATAGTATATATCGGATATAAACAAAGACATTGATGAATAAATATATTTATAAGCATGCTGCTACCGTTTTTTCGTGTAACTCTGGAGTACTTAATGCCTGACGCCATCGATAGTAATCGACCACTTTGACCTCTTACAACTTGTGTACTACTTAAGTTACATGCCTGCAATTTTTACCAATTTAGGTTTACACTAATAGCTTTCTAAAGACACGTCGATCGACAAAATTGGATGAGGCGTTTATATTTTGGAAATTCGTTGCTGGGTGTTACTTGTATAATTTACCATCAGATACTAAACTTTAAACTAATAAGGATATTGAAAATCTGATTATGTCATCAGAATCGTGCAGGTAATAGTAATATACACGTTTCTTTTTGAGTATTATGATTTATCTGGCTACTATTAATTTCTATGCGAACTGTGAAATGTCACAAAGTCCGCCATCTTTGGCCCTCCTGGTGCACAGCGTCACCAAGTAATTCCCAGCCACGTGCTCGATGGACCACGTGCTCCAGCTGTTGTGAGACACCACGTGGATGCTAACGAACTCGGCCCTGCCGCGTGGCCCAAGCGATGGCCGCCAACTATGAACTTAGAATATTTCCAGGGCGCCGCAACGCGCCCTTTACCTCACAAATGGCACTTCTTCCAGCAGGGGAGGCAAAGTCACCCACAAGAAACGTAGATAGTTCCGGCCTATTAGGCGACGTGGAAGGAATACTGGCCCCAAAATGCGGTCGCCAATTATGCCGGCCAAAACATTCCCGCTGCACCTACGCTGATGACTCGCTGTCACAGTACGATGCGAGTTCTGCATACTTTCTCACAGATGACTGTAACCATTTGTCTTTCCGTAAGTGAACACCATGTCGGCAAGCTCCCGGTTTAGATACGGAACCATAATGTGCAACGCTGTATCACATCCACGACAAGGTGAGTCAGCAGGGGAAGTGAATCGGACACATTACCAATTACTGTGACAGGAGAGGGCGCTAGGGTATGACGTATGAGGAACAGTACCACCCTCTAGGAGGACACCGTGCATACTGTAACTGTGGCTGCATGGCACAGCGCGTATTAGACCACATTCTCTGTAACAATGTTGTTGTTGTTGTTGTTGTGGTCTTCAGTGCTGAGACTGCCGCCACTTCAGTCTAGCTTGGAATTGATAACCTTTAGATTTGCTTAATTTATCATGTAGCCGAGATTTAAAGAGTTCCTTATATTAATCATGTTGTTGATCTCATTTTTGTCTTATTTCGGGCATACTTGCCGATTTTCGCACCATACAGATTGTTGTTGTTGTGATCTTTAGTCCAGAGATTGGTTTGATGCAGCTCTCAATGCTACTCTATCCTGTGCAAGCTTCTTCATCTCCAAGTAACTACTGCAACCTACATCGTTCTGAATCTGCTTAGTGTATTCATCTCTTGGTCTCGCTCTACGATTTTTGCCCTCCACGCTGCCCTCCAGTACTAAATTTGTGATCCCTTGATGCCTCAGAACATGTCCTACAAACCGATCCCTTCTTCTGGTCAAGTTGTGCCACATAGTCCTCTTCTCCCCAATTTTATTCAATACCTCCTCGTTAGTCATGTGATCTGTCCATCTAATCTTCAGAATTCTTCTGTAGCACCTCATTTCGAAAGCTTCTATTCTCTTCTTGTCTAAACTATGCATCGTCCATGTTTTACTTCCATACATAGCTACACTCCATACAAATACTCTCAGAAACGACTTCCTGACACTTAAATCTATACTCGATGTTAACAAATTTCTCTTCTTCAGAAACGCTTTCCATTCCATTGTCAGTGTACATTTTATATCCTCTCTACTTCGACCATCATAAGTTATTTTACTCCCCAAATAGCAAAACACCTTTACTACTTTAAGTGTCTCATTTACTAATCTAATTCCCTCAGCATCACCCGATTTAATTCGACTACATTCCATTATCCTTGTTTTGCTTTTGTTGATGTTCTTCTTATACCCTCCTTTAAAGACACTGTCCATTCCGTTCAACTGCTCTTCCAAGTCCTTTGCTGTCTCTGACAGAATTACAATGTAATCGGCGAACCTCAATGTTTTTATTTCTTCTCCATGGATTTTAATTCCTATGTCGAATTTTTCTTTTGTTTCCTTTACTGCTTGCTCAATATACAGACTGAATAGCATCGGGGAGAGGCTACAAACCTGTCCCTCGACTCTTATAATTGCCATCTGGTTTCTGTACAAATTGTAAATATCCTTTCACTCCCTGTAATTTACCCCTGCCATCTTTAGAATTTGAAAGAGAGTATTCCAGTCAACATTGTCAAAAGCTTTCTCTAAGTCTACAAGTGCTAGAAACGTAGGTTTGCCTTTCCTTAATCTCTCCTCTAAGATAAGTCGTCGGGTCAGTATTGCCTCACGTGTTCCAACATTTCTACGGAATCCAAACTGATCTTATCCGAGGTCGGCTTCTACCAATAACAATGTGTAACTGAATATATGGTCTCTAACATGGAAACCACGCATTTCCAGACATAAGTTCATAAGACCGTTTTTGGTCCGTATCTTCTCATCCATCAGTCCCTAGAATCTGCAGACGGTGGAAAAAATCACCCTTTATGTTGTTTCTCCTGTACTCTGGAGTTTCCCAGTTGGGAGTTAAGCCTACTGTACCGGTTTGTGGAGTCGCACAGCAGCCTACATGCACCGATGTTTACCGCGTGGCCTGAATATTCGGGCGGCCCGTCCCCTACCCTGGCCTGCCTGTCTGCTTATGCAGAACGGGCACCGCCGATAAATCTGCATAATGGCCGGTCCGGGCCATTCATTTGCACCACTCTGTGAGTTATGAGCGCTTTTATTTATTGCCTACTATACGCAACCTGTCGTTCGCAAATCTAAGGGACACCGCTCCCGAAAACTCTGTCAGACAGCAAGTGCCTTTACACATAGTATGCTCGTGTGCAACAATTAGGCTTTCGTACAGGTCGAACGTTCCACACTGGTGGAGCCCTTCTGATGTGTCGGTAGTAGACTACTTGCTTAGTTGTTCTGTCAAAGAACGGTCACTTCGCTCAATCAAGTGCTACATGATTCAGGCATAATTTTATGAGGCCCAAAGTGGCAAAGAGACTTCCGGTGTATCATGTGTAGCTTTTATACAGTTCTTTCTCCTTGTTGCATGGAATTTTCGTTGTCAAAATAAAATAAACTCTAATTAATTATGAATTAATGTTGACCAACATTTTCTTCTTCCCTGGTGTATCTCTCTTTCTTGCGAAATATATCGACTGGACGTCCTGTAATTTGGGTACTCCTACCGTTAACTTCGTGTACTTTCATCGTCATCTACCATCCCAAGGCTTCTTCTTTGTCTCCCTCCCTTTCTTCAGCCACTCTTCTTTACAGGAAGTTTCTTCGTAATACATGTCGTAGCCAAGACGTTTCCTTCTTTCTTACCACTTCCACTACTTCTCCTACCTCTTTGTGTGTGTGTGTGTGTGTGTGTGTGTGTGTGTGTGTTTAAGAAAAATTGTTTAAATGGCTCTGAGCACTATGGGACTTAACATCTGAGGTCATCAGTCCCCTAGAACGATCTAACGGACTTCGACAATTCCTCCTGAAGCCCCAGCGATAACTGAAATTGGCATTTATTATTCAGATCGTAAATAGTTCAGCGACTCCGCCTTTCGAGATTCCATCTGTGGGACATTTACGTAGACAGAGGTTAAATAATCTTATGGTTTATCAATCGTTAACTTGTGGTAATGGTAATCTGTAATGAATTTACAAAATTCATCAACCTGGACAATTTAGTTGTATTCCGCATATTTGGGGTAAAAGTAATTGCTAGTTTCATACGACGTGCGACAATCCCTTACTGATGTGTGTTACCACGTAGGATACATCGCATATTACTGATATGCCTAGACTATACACATGAGAGTGCATTTCGATTCAGAGAATGTTTCATGATACGTACTTACATGCAATGCTTGATTGTTAAAAATGTAGGTTCCCTTACTGTGGCCTTCCGGTGGGGGGGAGGAGAGAGTTTTTGAAATTTAGACTTCTTAAACACGTTATTCAACAGTTTTCTCGGCATTTTAAAATGCGTGAATATATTATGTGAATGTGGTTCAAATGGCTCTAAGCACTATGGGACTTAACATGAGGTCATCAGTCCCCTAGACTCAGAACTACTTAAACCTAACTAACCTAAGGACATAACACACATCCATGCCGGAGGCAGGATTCGAACCTGCAACCGTAGCGGTCGCGCGGCTCCAGACTGTAGCAACTAGAACCGCTCGGCCACTCCGGCCGGCTGTGTTTAAGAGAGGGACAGATAGACGCTGAACACATTCCAATATAAGACACTGTATTCATCTAATTAAAAAGAACCCCTAAGCTGTAATCTTCTGCCTCAGATAGGATTACATGCAAGTAGTATTTGTTCATGATGGTACGCATGATATTCTGGGCTGACAGAATAGCAGATTTTGAGATGTGGTACGATACAACTTTACTTTTTAGTAGTAGAAATGATATATTTACACATTCATCCGGCCGTTGTTACCGAGCGGTTCTAGGCGCTTTCAGTCAGGAACCGCGCTGCTGCTACGGTCGCAGGCTCGAATCCTGCCTCGGGTATGAATGTGTGTGATGTCTTTAGGTTTAAGTAGTTCTAAGTATAGGGGACTGATGACCTCAGATATTAAGTTCCATAGTGCTTAGAGCCATTTGAACCACATTCACATCATATATTCACGCATTTTAAAATGCCGAGAAAAGTGCTGAATAATGTGTTTAAGAAGTCTAAATTTCGAGAACTCTCTGCTCCCCTCCCGGAACGCCAAACCACGGGAACCTATATTTTTACAAATCAAGCACTGCATGTAAGTACGTATCTTGAAACATTCTTTGAATCGAAATGCACTCTCATATGTATTTACTAGGCCCATCAATAATATGCGATGTATCCTAAGTGGTAACACAAATCAGTAAGAGACTGTCCCACGCCGTATGAAATTAGCATTTATTTTCACCCCAAATATGCGGAATACAACTAAATTGTCCTGGTTGATGAATTTTGTAAATTCATTACACTTTACCACTTCCACAACTTAACGATTGATAAACCATAAGATTACTTAGTCTCTGTCTACGTACATGTTCCACAGATGGAACCTCGAAAGGCGGAGTCACTGATCTACGAGCCTGAATCATTAATCCCAAGTCCAGTTATCACTGGGGCTTCATTAGGAAAAGTCAAAGTCCGTTAGATTGGTTACTAACGTTAAATACTGAGTACAGTAAAGACTCTAAGTGCCATATAGGAGTACCAGTCTTTTCGCACCGAGTCCACGGGAGGCAATGTCGGAGGAGGTGAAGTGTTCCGCTCGTAGTGGCCGCGGCGAGGCGTCTTCCAGACTGGACAGCTGCTGGAACCGCGTGGGTCATTCTGCATCGGAACTGCTTGCAGTGGTTATGCGAACTGAGCTGACAGAGCGACGGGGCGCCGCCCTAAATGCGGAGTGATACCTGTTCGATGCCTGCAGAGCATGTGACCGTCATAGACAAAGTAGCGCTCCCAACCGTGCCGCTCTTGTCCACGGATTACCGACCACAAGGCAGTTGCTGCTGGGCTGAATACGTTAACACCCACAACCATCAAAAAGAAATGCAAAGTTAATCTGTTTAAAAAAGCTGATTAAAATGCTCTTAATGCCTTTTAAGAGACAGTCTCTACTCCTTCCGTTCTGATCATGTAACCGTGGAAAAGATGTGGAATCATTTCAAAGACATAGTATCGACGGCAACTGAAAGGAAATAACACATAAATTAATGAGTGGTGGTACTTGAGGCAAAATAACGATCCTGCCTTGGAGGCGGTTAAGTGGGAGATGTGTCTCAGAGCTGGAGAGTGACAGATGCTGACGCGAGACTGGACGCGCACGTAGTTTATGTATCAGCCGATAGAGGACAATACTGAATAGGGGGACTGTGACTTTAGTTTCGATTGTGCCCACTAGAGTGCACTAAAGTAATTGAATGTTTTTCATAAACTGCTCTAGTATTTTCACAAAGTGTTATTAAGTCTTTTTGTGTATGTAAAATGTTATAAATATGTTTTTATCAGTACGAATGATGCCTGAGTGTGATTTAAGATTAATATGAAGATAATTGTTTAACGAGTTATGTTGTAGGATTTAGTGTGGGAACATTTCGAAGAAGTACGGATATCGACAAAGGCGATTTTTGTAGAATAGATTTGTAAAGTAAGTTTATGGTAAAGGGAAAGTTAATTCAGGTATAAATAACAATATTAAATAACTTTATGCATATGCAAAACCTCAGCATATTAGATAATTACGTCGGTAAAAAGTGCAGTCATTAGGTTTACTATTTTGCGATTGGTTATGGATGAAAAGTGCTGACCGACGCGGGAGAATGTTGTTTTGCTATTGGCTGTTGAGTAAACTGACCAATGGTAAAGCAATAGTCCTCGCACGCCTTTCTCTGCAGGTAGAGAAGACTTAGTGTTCTAGAGAGGAGTCGAAGCCTAGCCATGAAAGAGATAGGACGTGTGCAGTAGTAGTTCCGATGAAAATGATAAGTTGCCGTGTCTATCAGTGTTTCATACATCAAAAGTGTTGGAAAGTGACGGCATAATTATTCCGACGTGTGTGTAAAAATTTCGGAATTTTTAAGTGAATTTTGTGACGAGGAAAGACATATATACCGCGTGGCGTATTGAGCAGGTCGGTGGCTAAAAACTGTTACTGCATTTGGTACCGACAGACTTAATATTTGGCGAGCATTATCAATCAAAACATTCAGTATTTTTGTAGCTATTACGTTTTCGGAAAATGCAACACCATAAACTTGCTGATGTGAGTGAAAGAGATTGTGAGTGACTGTGTTAAGACTAGCACGGGCTTGGCAGTAATACTTGATCACCTAAGTTTAAAAATATATTAATTGAGAACAAAATTTTCAAACTTTCATTTCGTGTTTCTCCCGAAACGTAGATTAGTGACTTTAATTGCAGCCTGGTTCACGTCGAAGTACAGTAGGTTTCACTCCGCTTTCCTACCGATGATCTGCTGAGACAACGTTCACAGGTCCGTCGTAAAGGGACCGAAAGAACCGCGCCGACGCATACTGATCCCCTACGGTACACAAAACGGGTCAGATCGTTGTTGCAGGAGCAACGAGAAAAGCATGCAAAATTTAAAGGAACGCAAAATCCCCAAGATTGGCAAAGTTTTGCAGAAGTACGAAATATAGCACATACTTCAATGGGAGATGCTTTCGATAATTTCCACACCAAAGCTCTGTCTCGGAATCTGGCAGAAAACCAAAGAGATTTGGTCACACTTAAAGCACACAAGTGGCAAGACGCAATCAATACCTTCATCGCGCGATAACAACCGTGAAGTCACTGATCGCGGTGCCATTAAAACAGAGTTATAAACACGGTTTTGCCAGACTCCTTCACCAAATGAGACGAAGTAAATATTCCTGAATTCCAATCAAGAACAACTGACAAGTCAATAGCACTCATTTCTTCAAGAGTATAAAGAGCTAGTGGTGTTTCACAAGAACGATATTTTCTGAATCCGTGCTGACTGTCAATAAATCGTTTTCTTCGAGGTAATTCATAATGTTCGAACACAGTATATGTTCCAAACTCTGCTGCAAGTCGACGTTAGTGATATGGGCCTGTAATTCAGCGGATTACTTCTATTTACCTTTTTGGGTATTGATGTGATTTTAGGTTTGAAGAAGGCTTTCGACACCGTCCCTCACAACCGTCTTCTAACCAAACTGCACGCCTATGAAATATCGCCTCAGTTGTGCGACTGGTATCTTACTTCCTACCAGGAACGTCACAGTTTATAGTTATAGAAGGAAAGTCTTCGACTAAAACAGAAGTAATATCCGGCGTTCCCCAAGGAAGTGTTATAGGCCCTCTATTGTTCCTGATCTGTATTAACAAAATGGGAGACAATCTGAGTAGCTGTCTTAGATTGTTTGCAGATGATACTGTCATTTAGAGTCTTGTAAAGTCATCGGATGACCAAAAGGAATTATAATATGATTTAGATAAGATATCTGCATGTTGCGAAAAGTGGCAATTGATCCTAAATAAAGAGGTGCGTGAAGTTATTCACAAGAGTACTAAAAGAAGTCCGTTAAATTTTGATTACGGATTAAGTCACACAAATCTGAAGACTGAAAATAAACTAAATACTTACGGATTACGATAACTAATAACCTAGATTCAAATGATCACATAGATAATGTAGTAGGTAGAGCGAACCAAAGACTGCGATTCATTGGCAGGGCACTTAGAAGGTGCAACAGGTCTACTAAAGATACTGCTTACACCACGCTTGTCCGCCCTATTATAGAGTAATGCTGTACTGTGTGATATCCGCATCAGATTGGACTGACGCATGACATTGAAATAATTCAAAGAAGGGCAGTTCGTTTTGTATTATCACGAAGTATGGGAGATAGTGTCACAGACATCATACGTGAATTGTAGTGGCAATCATTAAAACAAAGGCGCTTTTCGTTGCGACGGGATGTTCTCATGAAATGTCTATCACCAATTTGCTTCTCCGATTGTGAAAGCTTTCTGTTGGCACCCACCTACATAGAGATGAATTGATCATGACGATAAAATAAGAGAAATCAGGGCTTGCACAGAGAAATTTAAGTGTTCGTTTTTCCCTCGTGTCTTTCGAAAGTGGAACAGTAGAGAGAAGTCTGGAGGTGGTTCACTGAACACTCTTCCAGGCACTTTATTGAGAAAAGCAGAGTAATCACGTAGATGTAAATATAGATGAGCCTCGAGGCGAGCGCATGTCGTGATGAAGGTAGTGCCCCGTATGTTTCCCAGGTACAACGAGGAGCTCTACATGTAAAGATACCGGCGTGTTTTAGACACAGTCTGGCCTGTTGTGATTTATACACCTTGCCTGCGGTACTGTCGTCACCCGGGCCTGCCAGTGGAGTGTCCCCTGCGCAGCTGGAGCGAAGGCAGCTTCTCGACCATGTCTGTCGTGCAGGTAGCCGTGATCACAGGCGGAAAATACACCAACAAGAAAACGCTATCTGACTACGATTGTTACAGATGAATATACACTCTAAGATAAAAAAAAAACTCATCTAGAAGGACTTACTGGAATGGGACATAAATGGGGACATATGATGTTCGTGTACAGACAATCAAATAATTGCTATTTCAGAAAAACTGTTTGAATTATTCACTAGAAAGACCTTCGCAAATTGAAGAAGTCAATAACGCGTTGATTCGCCTCTGCATATTATGCAGCAGTTATTCGACATGGCATTGATAAAGTTTTTGGATGTCTACCTGAGAGATATAGTAAAACATTTGGCCAACTGACGTGTTAGATCGTCGAATTCCGAGTTATCTGTAGCGCCCTGCCCAAAATGGTAAAAATGTCCTCCTTTGATGAGAGATGCGGCAACCTTGCTCGCAAAGGTAGGGTTTTGCAACCGCAGCAGAAACTCTCGCCGTGTGTAGGTGGGTGTTATCTTGCTGAAATATAAGTCCAGGCTGGCTTACTGTGAAGGACAACATAACATGGCGTAGAATATCGCCGACGTAGCGATGCGCTGCAAGGGGTCCTACAATGAAAAGAAATGTCAGCCCAGAATATCACTTCTCGGTGTTGGGCCGTACAGCAGGCGAAAGTCAGGTTGGTATCCCACCACTGTCTGGGGCGTCTGCAGTCACGTCTTGGCCTGGAATGTCACTGACCGGTGTAGAATTATCTTCAGTGATGAGCCCTGCTTCGAACTGAGTCCCGATGACTCCTTTGTGGCTACTTACGAGGGAAACTCCATATCGCACTAACCCCCCCCCCCCCCTTTTGAGATTTAGTGGTAAGAGATCGCAGTGGACGGCCCGTCAAAAACTGAACACAAGTCAAGCATGAAAACACGAAGAAGGTGTATTGTACTGTGATAAAACTGTAAAATAGAAACAGTGAACGGTCCAAGAACAAAACTGCAAGTGGCTTATAAGGCGCTTGCTCACCCGATTCTTGAGTATTGTTCATCTATCTGGGATCCCTATCAGGTAGGACTGATAGAGGAGATACAGAAGATCCAACGAAGAGAGGCGCGTTTCGTCACGGGATCGTTTAGCTTGCGAGTGAGCGTTACGGGGATGCTAAAAAAACTCCACTGGCCGACGTTACAAGAGAGACGTTGTGCATCACGGAGAGATTTATTATTGAAATTTTGGTACAGCACTTTTGAGGGGGAATCGGACAACATATTACCCCCCCACCCCACCCCTCCCCCACCCACCCACCACATACATCTCGCGTATTGACCACGATGAGAAAATTCGAGAAATTAAAGGCAATACAGAGGCTTACCGCCGATCATTCTTCTCAGCACTATTCGCTTGTGGAACAGGGTTGGAGAGACCGGATAGCGGTACCGAAAGTACCCTCCGCCACAGACCATTACGTGGCTTGCAGAGTGTGATGTAGATGTAGGTGAAGTGCAATATAGAGCAACAGACTAAGAAATTGGCATTGTGGTCAAGTGGTTATGGCGTTGGACTACCAAGCGAACTAGCCGTGTTGAAACCTCCTTTTTGCCTTTCTTTCCGCTGTTCACTTTACTCAGACTTGTGTCTGTGTCGTGGTGTAACGTCCGTTTGCAGCAGCGAAGTATAAGATATTGACCTATAATGACAATTGATTCTACACAACTAATCTATTAGCAGCCGAAAGGAAGTGGCTTTCGAATGTGAACGGCAAACCTTTGATGACAAGGCGACAAGTCAACCGAATCCTCCACCGGAAAACAGGTCAGGTGTGTCAACACGGCATTAGCGACAGTATATGTGTCATATGATAGAAATCTCTTATCGACGCACCTAATTTGTACTACTAGTAAGTGAGATATGCCTACTTGCCCGATATAGGTGTTCGTAAGAATGTGAATGTGATCACTCCCAAGGAAAAACGCAATAGTTCGTCACATACGCTGCAACAAATTAACGCAACGGTTTCAGTACCAGACAGTTTCTCTGTGCTCTGTCAAAACATATGTTTTCAATGTCTGTAAAGCAACATTCCGTTCTGGAAGTCTTGGCTTTTGCATTCCTTTGTTGTAACATGGTTCACACCCGTTTATTTATTGTTTTCGTTCCTGTGCGACATCTACGTGGTATATCGCCTGCTCTCACCATTCACCACATTTACTTGCGACGGTAACGTATTTCTACCACATGACTCATATTCTACAACTAATGTATAGTATGACAACTGCCAAGACTACAGAAAGAGAACAAACATTTCAGTGGTCGGACGAAAAGTTCATAATTTTGTTAAAAAAAAGTAAATAAACGATACAAGGGAGTTTTGAACACGATTCGCCCGCTTGACAGTCTAACAGCATGACCACGTATCCACGACGCCTTTACTATCTTAGGCTGCTCTTTATTGCACTTCTTTTTCTTGGACCGTTTACTGTTTCTGTTCTGCTTTTTTTTCGCAGTTCAGTGCACCTTCTTCCTGTTTTCAAGCTTGATCTGTTGTCATTGTTTGACGGGTTATCCATTGGGCCATCCCCACTAAGTTGGGGAGTCGGGAAACCCCTTGTAGAGTGATTGCCGGAATCTGGTCTAATACTGTCTGGTTTCTAGTTGAATGTCAAGTTGCTCCATGTCTTATTTCGATGTGGTAATCTATTTCTTGTTGGAGTCTTTCCCTCTGCCTGTTCGTGAGTTTGCAGGTCAGATGTCCGTGAAACATCAGTCGCCTTTTTCTCGTAGATCTGGTTATGTCTTCTTGGAGATGGCACAGCTCACTTTCTTTTGATCCTATAGGTGCCATCCTCCTCTTGGACATTGTATTCGCCTCTGGTACGTTCCTTGGGCTGTAATTTTTTGACTGGACACTTCCATGTTCATTAAGAGGCATTCAGTGGTATACAGGGTGGTCCACTGATAGTGACCGGGCCAAATATCTCACGAAATAAGCATCAAACGAAAATAACTACAAAGAGCGAAACTCGTCATGCTTGAACGGGGAAACCAGATGGCGATGTGCTTGGCCCGCTAGATGGCGCTGCCATAAGTCAAACGGATATCAACTGCGTTTTATTTAAGTAGGAACTCCCATTTTTATTACATATTCGTGTAGTACGTACAGAAATATGGGTGTGTTAGTTGGACCATTTTTTTCGCTTTGTGATAGATGGCGCTGTAATAGTCACAAACGTATAAGTATGTGGTATCACTAACATTCCGAGAGTGCGGACGGTATTTGCTTCGTGATACATTACCAGTGTTAAAATGGACCGTTTACCAGTTGCGGAAAAGGTAGATGTCGTGTTGATGTATGGCGATTGTAATCAAAATGCCCAACGGGCGTGTGTTATGTATGCTGCTCGGTATCCTGGACGACATCATGCAAGTGTCCGGACCGTTCGCCGGATAGTTACGTTATTTAAGGAATCAGGAAGTGTTCAGCCACATGTGAAACGTCAATCACGACCTGCAACAAATGATGATGCCCAAGTAAGTGTTTCAGCTGCTGTCGCGGCTAATCAGCACATCAGTAGCAGAAAAATTGAGCGAGAATCGGGAATCTCAAAAACGTCGGTGTTGAGAATGCTACATCAGCATCTATTATACCCGTACCATATTTCTATGCACCAGGAGTTGCATGGCAACAACTTGTCATGTACAGTTCTGACACTGGGCACAAGAGAAATTAAGGGACGATGACAGATTTTTTGCACGCGTTCTATTTACCGACGAAGCGTCTTTCACCAACAGCGGTAACATAAAACGGCATAATATGCACTATTGGGCAACTTAAAATCCACGATGTCTGCGACAAGTAGAATATCAACAGCCTTGGCGGGTTAATGTATGGTGCGGCATTGTGGGAGATAGGATAGTTGACCCCATTTTATCGATGGCAATCTAAATGGTGCAATCTATGCTGATTTCCTACGTAATGTTCTATCGATGTTACTACAAGATGTTTCACTGGATGACAGAATGGCGATGTAATTACAACAAGATGGATGTCCGGCACATAGCACGCATGCGGTTGACGTGGTACGGAATAGCATATTTCATGAGAGGTGGACTGGTCGTCGAAGCCGCACGTTCACCTGATCAGACGTTTCCGGATTTCTTTCTGTGGGGAAAGTTGAAGGATATTTGCTATCGTGACCCACCGACAACGCTTCACAACATGCGTCAGCGCATTGTCATTGTATGTGCCAACATAACGGAAGGTGAACTACTCGCTGTTGAGAGGAATGTCGTTACACGTTGTAAGAGGTCCATGATTAAAGAATTTGTTGCTAGAGCACTCGAGCAGATGTAATTTCGACGGATTGCTCACGCGCTACCTGCGGTATGTAAGCTATAAGAAATCTCAGACCAGAGAGCAGTGTTGACTGCAGTACGAACTGTGTCGTGGTAGGAGTAAGTAGTAGCGTGCAGTCGTGTGTGTCGAGTTGGCTGGGCCAGTCGTGTGGAGCGAAGCCGGTGCCTGAGCGATGTAGTATAAGGTAAAAGCAGCCTCTCGCATATGTACCATTGTTATGTCAAGTCCCATGCATATGTTTTTAAAAAAAAATCCTTAATAGTAATCTTTCCCATAAAAAGTAACTTTTGACAATAATTCATCTCAATTTAAAGAATTTAGTGATTTCGCCAATCCATGGTCATCCAGATTATTGTAAAGAAAAATCAGTTGTTCTTTTAATACGTGACAAATCTATCGGTCAGCATTGCACTGGGCTCAGCCAGAAAAATTTCTTATAGGAGCAGATACAGGGTGTTTCAAAAATGACCGGTATATTTGAAACGGCAATAAAAACTAAACGAGCAGCGATAGAAATACACCGTTTGTTGCAATATGCTTAGGACAACAGTACATTTTCAGGCGGACAAACTTTCTAAATTACAGTAGTTACAATTTTCAACAACAGATGGCGCTGCAAGTGATGTGAAAGATATAGAAGACAACGCGGTCTGTGGGTGCGCCATTCTGTACGTCGTCTTTCTGCTGTAAGCGTGTGCTGTTCACAACGTGCAAATGTGCTGTGGACAACATGGTTTATTCCTTAGAACACAGGATTTTTCTGGTGTTGGAATTCCACCGCCTAGAACACAGTGTTGTTGCAACAAGACGAAGTTTTCAACGGACGTTTAATGTAACCAAAGGACCGAAAAGCGTTGCAATAAACGATCTGTTTGAAAAATTTCGACGGACTGGGAACGTGACGGATGAACGTGCTGGGAAGGTAAGGCGACCGCGTATGGCAACCACAGAGGTCAGCGCGCAGCTAGTGCAGCATGTGATCCAACAGCGGCCTCGGGTTTCCGTTCGCCGTGTTGCAGCTGCGGTCCAAATGACGCCAACGTCCACGTATCGTCTCATGCGCCAGAGTTTACACCTCTATCCATACAAAATTCAAACGCGACAACCCCTCAGCTCCGCTACCATTGCTGCACGAGAGACATTCGCTAACGATATAGTGCACAGGATTGATGACGGCGATGTGAATGGGGCAGCATTTGGTTTACTGACGAAGCTTATTTTTACCTGGACGGCTTCGTCAATAAACAGAACTGGCGCATATGGGGATCCGAAAAGCCCCATGTTGCAGTCCCATCGTCCCTGCATCCTCAAAAAGTACTGGTCTGGGCCGCCATTTCTTCCAAAGGAATCATTGGCCCATTTTTCAGATCCGAAACGATTACTGCATCACGCTATCTGGACATTCTTCGTGAATTTGTGGCGGTACAAAGTGCCTTAGACGACACTGCGAACACCTCGTGGTTTATGCAAGATGGTGCCCGGCCACATCGCACGGCCGACGTCTTTAATTTCCTGAATGAATATTTCGATGATCGTGTGATTGCTTTGGGCTATCCGAAACATACAGGAGGCGGCGTGGATTAGCCTCCCTATTCGCCAGACATGAACCCCTGTGACTTCTTTCTGTGGGGACACTTGAAAGACCAGGTGTACCGAAAGAATGCAGAAACAATTGAACAGCTGAAGCAGTACATCTCATCTGCATGTGAAGCCATTCCGCCAGACACGTTGTCAAAGGTTTCGGGTAATTTCATGCAGAGGCTACGCCATATTATTGCTACGCATGGTGGATATGTGGAAAATATCGTACAGTAGAGTTTCCCAGACCGCAGCGCCATCTGTTGTTGACAATTGTAACTACTGCAATTTCGAAAGTTTGTCTGCCTGAAAATGTACTGTTGTCCCAAGCATTTTGCAACAAACGGTGTATTTCTACGTACCGGTCATTTTTGAAACACCTGTATATACACGTTATCCGGCGACCTTATTGAGGTAAGAATTTTCAATTTATTCAGAATGAATTTTCAGTGCCATGACGCAACACTGCTCACGTCCAAATTTACCAGTTTAAATTTACAGTCAGTTAATTATTGAAAGGTTATAAATGAGCCACAATTTTGTTGAGAGATTAGTCACATTGTATTATTGGCAGGTTACGGAATTTTTTATTGGGAGGTTAAGCCGAATGTGAATGATATAAATAATTATATTTTTATCTGTTGGTAGGTTACGTTAAATGTCAATGCTATATTTATATTTGTTACTGTTTGGAGGTTGCAACATATTGCTAAATGCATTGGGGTTGACGGACATCATTATGAGCATTTATTGCATTAATGTGGTATTTACAGGTAATCACGTTGTAACAGCATGCGTTCTCAGAAATGATTTCACAAAGCTACATGTATCGCATTGGAACAACCGAAATAAAATGTTCAAACGTACCTACGTTCTGTATTTTAATTTAAAAAACTTACCTGTTACCAACTGTTCGTCTAAAATTGTGAGCCAACATTTAAACTAAAACATTCATATTTCTTTACGTACTACACGAATATGTAATAACAATGGGGGTTCCTATTTTTTAAAAACGCTGTTGATATCCGTTTGACGTATGGCAGCGCCATCTAGCTGGCCAACCATAAGGCCATATGGTTTCCCCCTTCAAGCTAGACAAGTTTCCTTCTTTGTAGTTCTTTCGTTTGACGCTTATTTCGTGAGATATTTGACCCGGTCACGATCAATGGACCACCCTGTATAATACGAAGGGGCCTTACTACTGAATTGTAAAGTTCGACTTTAGGCATTTTGAAAGGTACTTTGAGATGCAGATGCTCTAGCACGAGTGGGTGGTAAATCATCTTCAACTTGCCACATCTGATATCTATTGTTATTTTGTGAACACAACTATCTTTAATACGTGCATGTAGGGAATTCACAAATGGTGGTGCCATCTAGTGGATCCCCAAACCGGTCATAATTCAGTACTCTCCTTGGTGAATAGCTTTCTCAACATTGCTGGCTAACAGGACAGGGTCATCTACAAAAAATTGGCAGGTTCCGTTAATGTTTTGGGACCAATCTTCACTTCAGTTCTCGATCGTAGTATTCGATTCTACTCCCTGATAATCTTCTCTAGTATGCAACTGAAGGGCGTGTACGAGAGAGAGACCACCACCTTTCTAATGGTTAAAATGGCTCTGAGCACTATGCGACTTAATTTCTGAGGCATCAGTCGCCTAGAACTTAGAACTAATTAAACCTAACTAACCTAAGGACATCACACACATCCAAACCCGAGGCAGGATTCGAACCTGCGACCGTAGCGGTCGGTCGGTTCCAGACTGTAGCGCCTAGAACCGCACGACCACTACGGCCGGCACCTCCACCTTGTCTAGCTCTTATTTGAATGGTGGAACTCTCTAAACTGGACGTTGGAGGTGGTTTTCCTTTGAGTGTCCTATATTACTCAGGTAGTTTTCTCATATAGGCCCAGTTCTGGTAAGGAGAATAGCGTCTGCCTTTCTATCATATATATAACACACACACACACACACACACACACACACACACACACACACACACATACACACACACATAGATATAGTTCTGGAAAACTGCTATCTCTGCTGAAGGCAGAATGAAAATTACATAAGATGGCTCGAAGCCAATTCCAAAGTGCTTCCGGGCCATAAAAATATCAAAATAACGGCAAGGAATAACGAGCAAATTTTAGAATCTTTGAGCAGAAAACTGTGTAACTGAGTTTAAAGTTAATCAGAGCCACTATGACGCAGACGACATGTGCGCTTGGAACACGTGGTACAATGAATAAATACATGTGAAGTACTTAAAACAAAACAAAATCTGTATGCTTTGGAAAGTGATGATCACTTCACTAAACGGTAAAAATGGTTCAAATGGCTCTGAGCACTATGGGACTCAACTGCTGAGGTCATAAGTCCCCTAGAACTTAGAACTACTTAAACCTAACTAACCTAAGGACATCACACACATCCATGCCCGAAGCAGGATTCGAACCTGCGATCTCAGCGGTCACGCGGCTCCAGACTGTGGCGCCCAGAACCGCTCGGCCACTCCGTCCTGCACTAAACGGTAATGTGGTGAATTCAAGTGGTCTAGTGTACGGATGCATTAATGTAAACAACTTTCTCTACCATACTTCGAAAGTCAGACAACTTAAAAAAAAACCACGAGTATATCGTCTCATCATAATAAAAGGATCTCTCTTCCTACCACACTTACGCAAGGCCGCTCTGTGAGTGTTTTAGGGCCTTGAGTTGAACCTACGAATTGCAAGGTAGGAAGACAGCATCTCACACATGAAGAGTTCAGAAGAGTGCAGCAGTACGGACAGTGATGTAATCAGATAATGATCTCAATGTCGGTTCCACTACACTCGCTGAAAGAAAACGTTATCGCTATCAGAAATTTGTGTACGGGTTCAGGCATAACTATATGTTAGCAAAAATGAAAGTATTATATTTTCGTTATTAAGGTTTTTTTTACTCTAAGTATGAGTTTATGGCATATCAATAATAATTGAAATATGTAGAGGATGGTAAAATATTGAAATTGGGTGTTCAAAACTGTGAAGCCAAATTCCTTTCTATTCTAAGGTTCTTTAATAGTGAGATGGTTGTTGACCATGTCTACAGGTCGATAAAATACAAATAAATTGCAGTTGGGGCCAGGGATACCAGTTAGGCTAAAAATGAGCAGTTGAAATAACCAAATAATGGATAGGGGTCGGTGAAGAGCAATCAAAAAGAAGTACACAATTAAACCAATTCAATAACTTCAGAGTATAAACCATTCTACAGTGGCTCATCAGTTCTTTCCGTTTACTCGGATATCTCGCGTTTCTGCTTCAATTAAGCCCTACAATCGTGAACACTCTTAACTACAGGTCATGGCTGAAAGTACGAAAAAAAATTTTAGAGACGCAGACGACCGCAGTTCTGAGTATCAATTGAATGTCACTTGCTGGAGTGGCGTAAGAGCGCCTGTTTACATTTCGTGGGTGGCGGCAGTAGCTGCTGTCGGTGCCAGCTGTGAAACTGAGAATCTATTCTAAATCTCTCTCGACTGGTGAACACCAGTCTGGCACATTTACTACGGCTTCCGTCAAGCTGGGACCCCTAGTTGTACCCTAACTAATTAATTGGCATGGTACATGCTGTGTAGTTGGAATACCACCTACGTCGTTGCCTTCAAATCGCTCTCAAACGTTAACTGTCGGAGCTCGGCGCAATTCTCCATTTTAGGAGACTTTGCCGTTTAACTCCTTAAGAGCTAAGACGAGTCTATGAACTAGTGTTCAGATAATTACTCTCGCAATAGTCTCAGCGCGGCGCTAGTCGCCGTGCTCAAACCCTCGACGATTTGCTGCAAGAGTAGAGCGAATTTCTCCTTCGGCAAAGCTGGCGACCACAGGTTTTTAAGTTGGGCCAATCCGAGCGTTCCTATTTGTTATAACTCCACCCACTAGAGTTTGTACGCTTATTGTCATATCATTGGCTTGGTTGCAGAGTCGAGCGTGGTACATACAAGCTGCTACGTTGTACTGTAGATATCTTTGCATTGTAAAGGCAGTTCAAGTGTCGCTGCAAGTACTATCATTATGAAGTAATGAGATATGGAAGTGGGTTCAGTGAAAAGTGCGTAAGGAAGTAATTAAGTACAAGCGGTGCCGCTGATACCGTGTTTCAGTATCCGCCCGTTTGCTTGTCTTGCTGTACAACATCAATCCTCTGTGTCGCGTGCGGGCTCCCAGAATGAAACTAATGTGAATCAGTAGAATAGTTTAACACAAAGGAGAGCAATCAAGTGCCAGTGTCTTGTAGCGAGCTTGAGAACATGCGTTCGGTCATCGCTTTTCCGCACCGTTAACAATGAGCCGCGTCGCGACGGTTATCCGCACGCTCTTACAAATGAGAACTGAGAACTGTAAATTAACTTTTATGAACGGTGTTATACAGGGTGTCCGAAAAGTCTTTCCCTGATTACATAAATTGATAACTCAGGCTAGAAGCAATATACAAATATGAAACGTGTGTCGAATTGTTTACAACTATAAAAGTTTTTTTTCTGTTTCAGGTTCGCAGAACGTAAGTAGTGGATGAGGTGGAGTGCCCAAGAAGCCATGTTAACCAATCAGGAGAAGGCACAGTGTGTCCTGTGCTACCATGAGACACGATCACCAACCATAGTGGAAACAACATTTGGAAGGAATCCACCTGATGTGAAGAGCATTAAAGCCTGGTATGAGAAGTTCAAGAACACAGGATCGGTTGCTGACCCGAGGTCTGGTCGACCAGAAACATCAGCAGACAGGGTGGAAGCTGTAAGGCAGTATTTTCTGCGAAGTCCGAAGAAATCGGTGCGCATGACCTCACGTGAATTAGAGATGCCAAAAAGCTCTCTCCATGACATTTTACACAAACGTTTATTGTTTCGTGCATGCAAAGTGCAAATCGTTCAGGCCTTGTTGCCTAATGACGGTACACGTCGATATGACTTTGCGGTCGAAATGCTATGACGTATTGAGGACGATGATTGTTATCTCAGACGAATTGCCTTTTCCGACGAAGCCACCTTTTTTGTCATTGGAGTAGTGAATCGCCATAATATGCGCATTTGGGGTTCACAACCCCCTGACTAGGTCATGGAGTGCACCAGAGGCAGCCCAAAGGTGAATGTTTGGTGCGCGCTATTGCACGATCGAATTATCGGGCCTTTCTTCTTCGCTGAGGCTACCATCACATCTGCAGTGTATATGGACGTGTTGCAACTGTATGCTGTTCCTCAGCTGCTTCAGTATCACCCGGATGTCTTGTTTCAGCAAGACGGTGCACCGCCTCATTGGGGTTTGGACGTCCGTGCCTATCTCGATACGACCTTTCCTGGACGATGGATTGGTCGTGATGAGCCAACGGTTTGGCCTCCACGCTCTCCTGACGTAACCTCATTAGACTTCTTTTTATGGGGTAATGTCAAGGACGAGGTCTACCGAACACGTGTACCAGATCTTGAAACCCCGAGGCAACGGATAACCACAGTCGTTGACTCGATCCCTCCAGTGATGTTGGTTAATGTGTGGACGGAAATTGAATGTCGCCTAGATGTGCTCGTGCTACCAAGGGTGCTCATGTGGAAGTTTACTGATGTGTGAAAAAAACTTTGATAGTTTGTAAACAATTAGACACCAGTTTCATATTTGTATCTTATCAATTTATGTAAGCAAGGAAAGACTTTTCGGAGACCCTGTATTATTACAGGTGTCAAAAATGACTGGTATCAGACATCTGTGTGTACATGACGAGCGTAAGAACTTTCGTTCGACCATTTGGCTTCCGCATCATCAACTGTTACCCGCGTTGTTTCGGTTATGCCTACGCTCATCCAAGTGATAATTTTGAACAGATAATCATCATTGCTTGTGCATCTATTACCGAAGGTTCGGCCAGAGTAAGATTGTGAAATGCGTGTGACGGCATGAAGTTCAACAGTGACAGACGTTAAGGAAGGATGTAGTGGATTTTTGTCCAAAACATCGATTTCTCAAAATTTTTATTTTCTTGATCTATACAGTTTAATCTACTTTGTATGTGAATTTTATCGTGATAGCAGCTTTAGAAATGCCAGTAAATTGTTAAACTGATTCACTCTACATTGGCGACCACACTCCCACCTTTTCCGATATTTGGGAAACTGTTTGTTTCGGCGGAGTTTTGGTCAGTCTGAAGGCTATTTTCTTTCCGATATCTTTCTTTGGTTGATACCTATATCTCTGGCTGAAAACTTTATTACATGTGGGTTATTTACGTTTTGACAATACTAACACATATTAGTAGGTGGAAGATAGAATTCGAAAACCTTTATGTGGAAGTCAAAATTTATGCTGGGGAAACTGTGTTTAGGAAACGGAGGTTTCATGGAAACCATTTTACCAACGAAAAAGAGGAAGCAGCTCGAAATGAAGAACATAGGCTCTCATCTTCAGCATCGAAACTTGGGACAGGAGAATTGTGCAGGTGCGTTAATGATGTTGATATGGATTCAGACATTGATTTTGAGCTTCTCTGCCAGGATACAAAGTTTTCATCTTCATGTTTTAGCTGTAAAAGTACGGAATGCATGATTGTTGTTAAAGAAAGAAGAGCGGGAATAGCTTGCGATTTTAAATTAATTCGTAATTCGTGTGGCTATGAATTTTCATTTTCCCCCTCCAAAAAACTGACTCTGACCTGTGAAACCAATTTTCGGCTAGCATATGTTCTGAGATGCCTTGGACAGGGCAGGGAAGGAGGTAATTTATTGTATGGTTTTCTGAACATGCTGTCACCTTGCGCAAGGTTTGAAAAAATAAATAGAGAAATGTCTGATACTGTATGGGATACTGCCAAAGTTTCTATGAAGAAGGCATTGGAGGAATTGGTGGAAATAAACCAAACAGAAATAGATCCTGGGGCAGATATTCATGACAGTGAATCTCCTACAAATGCTGCTGACCAGTGTGTGCCTGTAGACGGGACTGTGCATCTGTTATTGGTATTGATTCAGGAAAAGTTTTAGATGTAGAAATTATGTCTAAATACTGCCACCAGTGTGCAACAAGTAAAATGCCCAACAATGAAGACAGTGAGGAACTGTGGAAAGGAAAGCACGCAGCAGCATCCACTAAAACTTATACTGGCTCGAGCGGAGGCATCTTGGTAATGCGGTCTCCTCTTCGGTCAAAGCTGTAACAGATAAAAGTCTGTAAAACACAACAATAGAAAAGTTGGAATATATACGCCACATCTAAAAGAGGCTTGGTGGTAGGCCTCGTCGTTTGCTAGAAGAGAAGCAAGGTGAAGCATTTGGGGATGGTAAACCACTAGGAGGAAAAGGCAGGCTTACTCTGAACGTGATTCTCTTCAGTTATTTTATAGGAGAGCTATCAGGAAAAACACACATAATTTAGAGGCAATGATGCGTGCTGTGTGGGTAGTTTTTTTTTCCACAAACTATCCACTGACCAAATATAAAGCACAATCTGTGTCCGACAGACGACTGGTGTAAGTTCAACAACAGATATGAGACATATTCACATAAACACTCGTTACCAAAACCTGTTATGAAAGCAATTAAGCCCACATTCAGGTTTCTTGCAAACCCTGATTTATTGAGAAAATGTCTTCATGGAAAGACACAAAATGCAAATGAAAGCCTCGGTAATTTAATTTGGATTAGATGCTCAAAAAGGACATTCTGTGGACTTGAAGTACTCAGAATAGGTGTCTATGATGCAGTTTCATGTTACAATAACGGAAATAATGGCCGAATTGAAGTGTTGAAGAGAGTTGGCATAGATCCTGGTGTGTTTACAACAAAAGCATTTTACATCATAGATGAAAGGAAGGTCAAGAAAGCTAACAGATCAGTGCCTTATCTGTAAATACAGGTCAGGCAGATTCGGAGAGGAGAGAAGAGAAATCTGGAGGATGAGGAGTATCAGTATGGAGGATTTTAAAATTCAGGTAAGCTTATTGCATGTAGAAGTATGAGAAGAAAATCTTTGAGCCTCTGTTTTACATTTTTTACGTTATTAGAAGCCTTTTCACAAAAATCACATGCGCTAATGCTATGACATTTTTTATGAAACGTTCACAACATGTTTCTGTCTCCCTGTAACTAAAAAAATACCAGATCCTGCAATTAAATTCTGATTTTATTGTGACTGTATGTGGAAAGAAAAGTTAATTTTGGATGTACAAAATTAAAACTCTGTTAATGATACAATTTGTACCATAAATTAATAACTGTAGTTCACTGGTCTTACAACTATCTCAGGACACTACAATAAAATTTTCAGGTTAATTGTATGATTGGAATTTGAGTAATGGCTTTTTATAAAAAAAAGACAATGAAAAAATTAAAATTAATTTTTCTGGTAAAATATTAATCCTGCATATTTTATTATATTTTTCCATTAAAGCACAGCTCTTTTGCTTTACACATGAAAAATTTTAGATTTTTACATTAATAAATATGGCTGTAAAGATTTTCTGAATTAATGTTTAGATTTTCCGTTTCATCCCCCCTTAACATCATCAAGAATACTGGACAATACTAAGGGAATGATAATTACGACCTGTCATCAAATTAGCAAGAATGTTAATTGCCATCAACACTTGCGACGTAGTGTGTACACAGTGCAACCTGGGATTTTCTTATCGTCTCAGAATATAATTGTTCATACAAGACGTAGGACAGTGTTGTGTTTAGTGTTGAGTGGCTCCCCTAAACTCGCTTGCATATTTATGTCCATAATTTCTGTCAAGCCAGCAGCAGTGTGGAGCAGAAATATATGGCCGCTGTGGGAGTACCAAGTATGTGGCGTGGACAGGACCCACGGTCAAAGTGAGGAGGAGGAGGAGGTGATTAGTGTTTAACGTCCCGTCGACAACGAGGTCATTAGAGACGGAGCACAAGCTCGGATTAGGGAAGGATGGGGAAGGAAATCGGCAGTGCCCTTTCGAAGGAACCATTCCGGCATTTGCCTGAAGTGATCTAGGGAAATCACGGAAAACCTAAATCAGGATGGCCGGACGCGGGATTGCACCGTCGTCCTCCCGAACACGAGTGTAGTGTGCTAACCACTGCGCCACCTCGCTCGGTAGGTCAAAGTGAGTACAGTTTAAGGGTCCGCCACCAGTTGTAGCTCAGGGCGTGTTACAAGTTTCTGTAGCCTATCACAGGCGTTGTTTAACACAGGCAGAGCTTAACTTCTGCTTCATAACACTGAGACAAACATCTCCTTCCCATGCAGGTTTTAACAAAGGTGGCTATAGTAAGTCACCAATGTTTTGAGTTGGGTTTTTCCAGACGCTTATCTGCCATCTCCAGTCCAGTTCCTGCAGGAAGACTTTCCCAAATGTCATCGTCAGAAGTAGGGACAAAGGCGGCTTTTGCTGCCGGCCTGTGCTGCGGCCCCAGCGTCTCATTGTGCCCTCTTGATGTCCCACTGTGAGGGTTTCGGCCTGATACGGCGTGGGCGTTACCATCGTAAAATTCTCCTTTCCTCAAAACTGCGCCTTGTATCATCGCATTGGGAAATTACTTGCGTGCAATTACTAGTTTGAGTGATAGTGGTTTACATTCATGAAATGTTGGCTTGCTTATTTGATTTGTATATCAATAACATTTGTACATTTTCACGCAACCTTGTGGTGTGACATATTGATTTAACTGGAATTGTATCAGGAGTTCAATGTAAGGTGTGTTATTTGTCTGACACCCTACAAGTGCTAACTAAAGTTCTGAAAATACTGTCAACACCATTACGCCAGTGCTTTCAATAGGAATAGGAAAATATGCAAACATTTATTGCACAAGGTACGCGAATCAACAACAGTCCCTGACCTGAATTCTACTTCAATATTAATCAACTATTTCTTTTGTAATCATCAGTCTTCTGACTGGTTTGTTGTGGCCCTCCATGAATTTATCTCATGTGCCAAACTCATCTCAGAGTAGCACTTGCAACCTAGGTCCTGAATTATTTACCGGATGTATTTCAATTTCTGTCTTCCTCTACAGTTTTTGCCCTCTACAGCTCCCTCTAGCATCATGGAAGCCATTTCCTCATATCTTAACAGATATCCTATCATCCTGTCCTTTCTCCTTGTCAGTGTTTTCACATATTCCTTTCCTCTCCGATCCTGAGCAGAAGTCCTCATTTCTTACCTTACCAGTCCACCCAATTTTCAACATTCGTCTGTAGCACATGTCTCAAATGCTTCGATTCTCTTCTGTTCTGTTTTACCGCAGTCCATGTTTCACTACCATACAATGCTGTGCTCCAAACGTACATTCTCAGAAATTTCTTCCTTAGATTAAGGCCTGAATATTATACTATCAGACTTCTCTTGGCCAGGAATGACCTTTTTGTCAGTGCTAGTCTGCTTTTGATGTCACTGTTCCATCAATCATTGGTTATTTTGCTGCTTTGTGACCACCAATCCTGATGTTAAGTTTCTCGCTGTTCTCATTTCTGCTACTTCTCATTCCTTTGGTCATTCTTCGATTTACTCTTAATCAATATTCTGTACTCATAAGACTGTGCATTGCATTCAGCAGATCATTTAATTCTTCTTCGCTTTCACTCAGGAAAGCAACGTCAGCAGCACACTGAATCAGTGATATCCTTCACCTTGAACTTTAATTCCACACCTGAACATTTCTTTTATTTCCATAATTGGTTCTCTGATGTACAGGGTGATCAATAGGGGCAAAAGACTACATCCTCGTGTCAAATCCTATTTAATTCGAGCACTTCGTTCTTGGTCGTCCACTCTTACTATTCCCTCTTGATTCTTGTACATATTGTATATTAACTGTCTCTCCCTGTAACTTACTCCTATTTTTCTCTTAATTTCGAACATCTTGCACCATTTTATATTGACAAATGATTTTTTGAGGTTCACAAATCCTATGAAATATCTTGATTTTTCTTCAGCCTTGCTTCCATTATTAACCGAACATCAGAATTGCCTCTCTGGTGCCTTTACCTTTTCTAAAGCCAATCTGATTTCATCTGAAACATTCTCAATTTTCTTTTCCATTCTTCTGTATATTATTCTTGTCAGCAACTTGGAGGCATGAGCTGTTAAGCTGATTATACAACAATTCTCACACTTGTCAACTCCTGCAGTCTTTGGAATTGCGTGGATGATATTTTTCCGAGAGTTAGATGGTATGTCACCAGACTGATACATTGTACATACCATCGTGAATAATCGTTTTGCTGCCACTCAGCTATAACTATAACAACATCTTACCGCACTAGACTAGCTGAGCATTAGTGTCTATGTGGAACTGCCTTGTGAATAAGAACAGAATATTCCCAAGTATACCGCTACCATTCCTGATTTGCCTGCCGACAACCGGCACCTCAGAGTATTTCTTCATGGTATTCCACTGAGCATGTGAAAGGCAGTTCTGATTTCTGAGACCAGTTGCTCAGTACAGAATGCATCTTGACAGAACGTCTACGATTTAAGAACACGTGAAAGAAAGTCTGTATTGAAAGTTGTGGATGTGAGGGACAAATGTCAAACTTAAGAAATCTTGTAAACGACCAGCACATTGCGATATTTTCCGCAGAGAAGCTATACTTCAATTGGGAAAGTTATTCAGTGTAGACCATAGTTGAAGGTTTCAGTTATGATCCACGGAATATGCAGGTAAGCGACTAGCTAATGTAACATACCCTCTTGTCTATTGCTATAGATGTAAGTGCACGTGTGTTATCGGTGTGTTAAGCCACTCTTATAAATTACAAGGTCGCCAGCATATCAGGTCCTTCTTTACATGTAAAAGATCGGACCGAACTGGAAAGTTCTATGTGACTGCATAATCAAAATTAAACATTTTAAATTAGTTCCCTGAAGTTACTGACAATCAGACAACATAATCAGATGTTAAAATATGTGGTAAATTTATAAAAAGTGGGCTACGCACTCCACTGGTGAGGGCTCCATTTCAGATTATGTTTCATTACTATCACTGCCCCCTTTGTGCAACTTGTAAAAAAAATTAAAACATTCTGATAGACCATAAGCATTTGGCCCACTATATTTTGCAATAAATGTCACTGCTTGGTTAGCCAGAAAGAATATGATAGGAGATAGGGTATTAGTATTCAATGAGAGAGTTTATTCTTAAATTCACATATGAGAAATGAGGCCGAGCATCATAGCTGTCATCTACAACTACATAGATGCTCTGCAAATCACATTTAAGTGCCTAGCAGAGGGTTCATCGAACCACCTTCACAATCTCTATTATTCCAATCTTGTATAGCATACGGAAAGAACGAACACCTATATACCTATATCTTTCCGTACAATCTCTGATTTCCCTTATTTTATCCTGGTGATCGTTTCTCCCTGTGTAGGTTTTTGTCAAGAAAATATTTTCGCATTCGGAGGATAAGGTAGGTGAGAATATTTCGTCACAACGAAAAACACCTTTCTTTTAATGATATTCACCCCAAATCCTGTATCATTTCAGTGACACTCTCTCCCACATTTCGCGAAAATACAAAACGTGCTGCCCTTCTTTGAACTTTTTCTGTGTACTCTGTCAGTCCCACCTATTTAGGATCCCCCACCGCGCAGCAGTATTCTAAAAGAGAGCTGACAATCATAGTGTAGGCAGTCTCCTTAGTAGGTCTGTTACATTTTCTAAGTGTCCTGCCAATAAAACGCAGTCTTTGGTTAGCCTTCGCCGCAACATTTTCTATGTGTTCCTTCCAATTTAAATTATTCGTAACTGTAATTCCTACGTATTTAGTTGAATTTACGGCTTTTAGATTACACTGATTTATCATGTAACCGAAGTTTAACGAGTTTCTTTTAGCAATCATGTGTATGATCTCACTCTTTTCGTTATTTAAGGTCAATTGCCAATTTTCGAATCATTCAGATATCTTTTCTAAATCGTTTTCCAATTTGCTTTGATCTTCTGATGAATTTATTAGTCGATAAACGACAGCGTCATTTGCACACAGCAGAAGACGGCTGCTCAGATTGTCTCCCAAATAGTTTATAAAGATACGAAACAGTAAAGGGGCTATAACACTACCTTGGGGAACACCAAAAATCACTTCTGTCTCACTCGATGACATTCTGTCAGTTACTACGAACTGTGACCTCTCTGACAAGAAATCACAAATCGAGTCACACAACTGAGACGGTATTCCATAAGCACGCAATTTTAATTACAAGCCCCATGTGGTACAGTGTCAAAAGCTTTCCGGAAATCTAGAAATAGCGAATCGATCTGAAATCCCTTGTCAATATCACTAAACACTTCATGCGAATACAAAGCTAGTTGTGTTTCACAAGAATGGTGTTTTCTAAACCCATGTTGACTGTGTGTCAATAGACCGTTTTCTTCGGTCGCGCGGTTCCGGATAGAAGTGCCTAGAACCGCTCAGCCACCGTGGCCGGCTTAACTGATCATTTGGGAGGTGAAAGGAGAGGAAAAGGAACGTACAGCTTAATACACCCCGACTGGATTCATACAAGAAGATTAAGTTTGGAATGAAATCAACCCCCTCAATAACAATTCAATTACAGCCAAGGGATTTATGCCGACTGAAACAACCTTTCTGGTGTAAGATATGGGATTTTACGCCCACAATACACAGGTGACTCAGCTGCCTCTACCACTAGTTTTTATGCATCCCGTAATGCCTTCGAATATGATGTGCAATATTTCACATTCTTTTGCTCGCATTGCACAAACTACTAGCCCTATAGAAAAAAGTGAACAAGACCTTAAATTTTGTACTTTCACATGTTTTTGTGGCGGCCCCGGTTTACGGGTTATTCTAGAATAATGGGTTTGACGGTCACTTTTATTCATTTTATTTGAATGATTCGAAAACCACGGCCTCTAGAGGAAACGCATCCCAGTACAAAATCTAATTACATTGAATTTCCCTGTTCAGTGGACAAGAAAATGGAACTCAACACATTTACTGAGTGTGTTTCCCTATCTGCCGAACTGAAGTGCACATATCACCTGTTGAAGAACGGACGGCAGTTGCGCTGCACCAATGATCTGCTCTTTGGGGCGTTAGCGGTTGTGCCGATGATTTACGTGGCGCACCTGTAATTTTCTTCCCACACAGTGGCCGCAGTTTGACGACTGCGAACTCGGTAAGGCTGAAAGACAGTACATGAGTCAAGACAGAACATGAGTTCTGACAGACAGTACAAGACAGAACATGAGTCAAGGTTTCTCATTAGCCAGGAACAGAAATTTTACGCAAGTGTTTGCCCATAACGAAGCGCTTCAGTTTGTGTCAGACTCCGCAGACCGTTAAAGAATCAGCACACCTGGAAGAGAATAACAAATCTGTAGTGAAGAAGCAATTTCACATACTCACTGTGTCGAAAGCAACACTTCTCAAAATATAACTGCCTGATTCCCCACTGTGGCTCCTGCCAGCGAAGTCTCTAGCTCGATCCTCAGAGGGAAGTGTTTTCGGTCGAACTATCGCTGCAGGGAAGTCTGTCTCTATGCCACAGGTCTGCTTCCTCCAGGACATGCAACGTCTACGTTTGTCCTCAGGCGACGAAGCCCAGCAGCTGTTACAAAAACACTACCTCCACTACATGGATCACCAATCTGTCAGTCCATCGCCTGGAACTCATACTCCTTTCAGAAGATTTTCTGGAAGTTTCCACCTTCCACATTCTTAGCACTCTGCCAATCAGAAATATACCTTTGATTTTCGGTGGAAAGTTTGCCGCGGCGCTTCCTATGAGAAGATTCCTTGGAGGTCACATCACGATCATCGTTTATGACCCCGCACATTCCTCTCCCCTAAAAGGATGTCTTTGCACTTGGCTCGACCCCCAGTGCCTTTCGGCCAGGTACGCTGTTCTGAAACTTTTTTCGGCCCGGTTGAGTACAACGCCTCACCCGCACTATCTGTGCTGTGGGGTTATGCTGCGTCTAGCACTGTAAACCGCCGCCTCCTCGCTCTGCTCTCTGTATATCTCCCAGGGCAGTAAATGTCCAACACCTGTAGAACATGAGAACTCTTTTCCCAACTCCTCTTTAGCCAATAGCCACTTCAGAGGAACACATTGCCCGCATCGGTCTTTCTGTCAGCTCTCACCCCTAATTAGCTGCAAGACATGAAGTACTACAGATACTGTTAGTATGTGTTGGTACGTGGTATGAGCCAATAAATGATTAGTAATACGACTGTGTATCGTAAACAGTGATTTAATATATATATAAACCGAAAAGAATTTAGAGAATACTAAATATCTGGTGCCGTCATACAAAGATCCTGCTGACTTTTTCTGTGGACCTAATAGTTTTCACATAGTATGAGAGAGAATATGAAATTGTTGCACATGCTATTTCAGTACGTTGTTGGTATGGATGAAACCCAGCGTTATGGGCAGCTGAAACTCCCCCTATGTCAGAAAAGGAAAAGAAACTGTGGATGAATTAAACACTCACCGAACAAGAACTTGGTGAAACAGATGAAAGCCACGAAATCACTGAAAAAAGGTGCACAGCCACAAAGGTTAGATTAAATCACGAAGGACGGTGAACGGATCAATGAGACTAGTAAAGTTGAAGATCCCATTGGTGCATGCAACACTTGATCCACACAAACAAAAGAGGTTACTAAAATCCCTAAAAACTAGGAAAACAGGTATGTTCAAATAACACATTAGAAACCGATCATTCAGCGAAGTTAGGATCACGAGTTGAAGCACAGAAACTAGAGCTGAGGGCTCACTGCAAGAGGCATTAGCATGCATTAATTTGAGGCAGGAAAAGGCCCGTAAATTAGAATAGATATACAAACAAGTGCACAAAGACACACTTATTCTCACATTAATTCAAGGTAAAGATCACTCTAACTTGGCCTAATAAATACGCAGGAGAGAACATTCCATACCGCAATGTCCAAAGGAACAGAGGAAACGTTGAATACTGAATAGATCGAAACCCCGAACATTCTCTAACATTAGTGAAGCATTATGCTTTTAACTGAACACATCTTGGGAAGAAAAGGTAAGACGCCTCAGTTAGGCTGAAGAACTTACACATTCACAACGACTTTAGAGTAGCAGGACCGCACTTCAGCACTGCGAACGGAATTCACCGACAGCCAGCAGCAGAGTGCCTCTGACACAGAAACAGCCACGTGAAATAGAGTTACCGGAGTGGTCGTTCCCGCCAATAATAAATACAGGCAAACAAGACCTGGACATAGACAACAGACCTCTTTGCCCGGTAAAAATAACGCTAAGTTGGTTACCCTGTACCCGCAGCAAACGGAAAGCATGTGGTCTGCCACATGTCTTGTAAACCCTGGAAGACACATATACTCTTTCATTCCTTGATACAAAAGGCAAGGTAAAGGAGGAAACGTGGTAATACTGGATGCCATTACATATATATGGATGTGAATTCTAAAGGATACCCGGGGCTAGTAATTGAATTCTGTAGTATATCAAAATTTTGATGCAGAGCGCAAGCTGTTTGCATCTAAATATCAGAAAATTGTTGCACTTATATTAATCCCTGTGCTCAGTCCTTCTGGGCAACTTTGAAGAAGTGCACCACGGACAAGCGGCGCAGAAAATGAGATGGGAACGGTATAAAATTGCAGGGTAAGGTAACGATAGGTAAGCTCGAAGGCAAGTAGTAGAAACTCCTGCCGTTTGGGTTCGGGCATTATCTTGCTATAAGCCCAGTATGGTTTGTCACTAAGGGCAACAAAACGGGACGTAGAACATCGTCGGTGTGTCGCTGTGCTGTCGATGGGTATCCCACCGCTGTTTCGGTTGTCTCTACAGACGTCTTCACCGGTCATCGGGTGCTGTAATCTCATTGACCGGAGCGGAATTGTCTTCAGTGATGGATGCCGCCTCGAACTGCACCACGAAGACCAGCGAACACGTGTGTCGAGACGCCCCATACAGCGGTGGGATACCCATCTACAGCACTGCGATACCTCGACGCTGTTCTGCGTTCCTTCTCGTTGCCGTTTGTGGCAAGCCACCCTGGGATTACATTTCAGCAAGAAAATACCTGTTCGAGCATGGCGAGAGTTTCCACAGCTTCTCCACGTGCTTACCAATCCTTACCACAGGCTGCATCATCGCCAGATCTCTGCCCAACTGAGAACGTTTGCAGCATTTTGGGCAGGACCTTCCAATCAGTTCGGGATTTTGACAATCTAAAGCACCAACTGAACCTACTTTGGCACGATATACCTCAGAAGGACATCCAACAACTCTTTCAACCAATGCTAACAAGAATAACTGTTTGCATAAGAGGCAAAGATATATCAACGTGTTCTTGATCTGCTCAATCTCTGAAGCTCTTTCTCTTGAATAAATCACCCAATTTTTTTTAAAATCATAATCATTAGTTCGTCTGTAAATATAGGCTAAGATCTCGCGATTTCAGTCCCATTTGTATAATTCCTAATTCTTGTGCCGTTTTTTTTATCTTTGAGTGTATTAAATACATAGCGATATATCGGTAAGAATTATGAGAATCTTTTGCTGCCACAAGGCCCAGACACAGCCAAGTACTGCACCAACGACATTTGCAACGGCCTCCAACCACCAGAGTCGCTGATGTGGCAACGCTGTGGGAGTGAGGCACTTCCGAGGTGACAAGCTGCTCCAAGTCAATGCTCTATGGCATTGCCAACCTTCGGGAGGCTTTTGCGGTCCGACTCACTACCATACATCAACCGCTGTACCTCGGTCACTGCTCCTGTGTTTGAGACATTTCCGAGTGACACAAAGAAACGGGAACTTCGGCACGATCAGCGCTGAATGGCTGTATTTAAACGCCCTAGGACCAGCCCGTTGTCATCGAACAGTTGCAAAGTAGTATGACGTCCAGTCTGCACCTCTCAGTGCTGTACCGATGATGTTGCCACCACCATCTTCACTGGGCCTCAAACCTTTGTCCAGCTTACGACCTTCCAGGCACCTGGGCACCTCAGCACTCTCCTGCATTCATAGCCACCGCCACTGGGGTTAACCATTCCCACATCTAAAGAGCTTCAATGGAAGACTCCTCCATCTTCTACCACGGGGGTGAGGTGACGTTTGTCGTATTCAAAGTGACTGCAGCCAGTATCCTGTCAACACAACACTTCCACTTAGCAGCGGCAGTACTTGCTCATTATTGCTATCAAGGACGATGGTAGTTCAACACACACGGGACGCCAGTGTCGGTATGTCTGCCACGCTTTTCAAGGATCAATGCCAGTAACATCAAAGTCTGAGGCACCCACATCCATCTACAGTAGGGAATCAACCGACTACACCAAGCCATCCTTGACACCCCATTACAATCTGCAGGAAAGCTTACTTATTTACATACTTTATAGGTGTTATGCGTAACTCCCTTTGATTGCGTGGACAATATCTAAGCAATGGCCCATTTCACATCATACATTCTAAGGCATTTGTGGAGTCACCGATGCGAGTGCATGACAGTTGCACATTTTGAGTTCTGGGATTGGTTTCGACAAAGCAAGCAGATAGACAGGGTCTGTCATATAAGCCGATAAACAGAAATCCTTGGATGTCAGGTTCAGAGATGTAGCTATCAAGGAGCAGAACGCCACACCGTCATCTCCCGTACAACAGATCTATTTGTTTCGAAGACTTTGATTTAAAAATGTGCGAACCTCCACACCGCAAAGTGGGGATGTTTCATCTTTCTAGAAGAGGTATTCCGCGACTCCATGTCAAGCTGAGGCATCAGGTAAACGTTTGTTGAAACACCCCAGTGAAGATGAACAGACCATGGAGAAAATTTGGAAATTTGTGGTAAGCTTCTATGGGACCAAATTGCTGAGATAATCGGTCCCTGGACTTACACACTACTTAATCTAACTAAAATTAACTTACGCTAAGGACAACACACACACGCATGCCCGAGCGAAGACTCGAACCTCCGACGAGGGCAGCTGCGTGAACCGTGACAAGGCGCCCAAAGACCGCGAGGCTACTCCGCGCGGACAGACCATAGAATTTTCGGGCTAACATTGTAGAGAGCACATTTACTTCCGGTGAGTGGCGCTGGTACATTACATGTGGAGGATTTTATGTACCCTGTGTTCGAATACTGTGTTGATTAACCCCGCCATTTATGAGGAAGATTGCCCCATCACTAAAAATGAGACGTGCAGTGAACGTTCATTCCTCCTTGGCTTCCCGCATTGTTGTAGGATAATTCGTACGTTTGACACGGTATTACTGTTCAACTCTTGCAAAATTTTCATTATGTGCACTTTCAGTTTTAGCTTCGTTTTAAGATCATACCGAACCGTCGTTTATGGCTTTTGTTGGTCTCTACTGGCTTCGTACGCCGATTTCCATGGATTACTCCCAAACGAGGGGCAAATTCCTGCAGGGTTTTATGCTGATACAGTGACCAGCCGGTATTTTTCGCTTCTCATTAAGATGATGTTTCTTTAAGCTGCCGGCTACACGAACGTTGTTGGCTTTTGGTGTCTGGTTGTATTACAGAGGATATCTTCTCTGACTCTGTTGACAGAAGGACAGTTGCTAAATTCTAACAGACTGAATGACGCTCGCCTTCGAAGGCAGTGTACTGTGTTTTGTTATTTAAGGACCCATCGAGCAATTCACGTATCTGAGAACCTATTCCATATTCTTGTACTTTCGTTAAATGGCTACGCCTGAGCGCCGCGTCAAATGATTTTCAGAAATCTAGACATTGTCTGTTGTCCATCAACCAAAGTTCGCAGTATATCATGTGAGAAAACGGCAAGCCGAGTTTCGCAAGAGCGATGCTTCCCTAAAAGCGTGCCAGAATCTTTCCTGTCTCAAGCAAATATATTGTTTTCGAACACAGAATATTTTCAAGAATTCTGCAGCAAACCGATGTTAAGGCTATTGGTCTGTAATTTTGTTGGTCCGTTCTTTTACCCTGCTTATATAGAGGAGTCGCATGTGCCCTTTTTCAGTCGCTTGGGATTTTCCGATGGGAGGGAGATTCTAGATAAATGTTTTGATCATTCTTTCACATTTTCTTGAAGATGTATCGCTATGCATTCAATAGCTACTGCCGTTTGCATTCCCCATATTCATTTTGAATTGGCCTATACGTCAAGTAGGCAACCCTCGTTAGACCGTACTTCTTGTATTATTTCTTGCGTACTTGGGGGAATGCAAAAGCGATGTAGTATGTTTGTGGCGTTTGAGAATCTGTTGCTGTACTGTGCTTTGCGTGGAGATTCAGTAACCTTCAGTAACCCAACGGACCGAGATCTGCTATAACTGCTCAAGTACAACTTAGCCCGCCTACACGTACACCTCTGCGTACTGTCACAAACGGATACACACAACACGCACAGCATAAGGCGTGTGAAACATCGTCATTAGGGACTAATAAAAACGCAAAGGACGTCACTGGGTTTATAACCTGCAATAAACAAAGTTAAATGAGGCTAATATTGTTTTTATTACAGTTGTCATACCGCTCAGACTGTCTATTTTCATTGACAGTTCGGAAGCACCGTTTATATCTTAAGATGACTCTTTGTACTAAACCGGCTAGGCCACGACTAGTTTCTGGATATGGAAAAGCATCATCAATGAAGGAACGTAATTAATCCGCAACATCTCACCAGTTCTGCCCATCATTATACTCCCTCCTGTGTGCCAGCTCACGAGCGTCGATGAAGAAGCCTTGCAGTTCCACTGTTCACAAGTATCCTGGCTGAAGTGGTTTTTCGAGCCGTATCGTCTGTAGAGCGACTCACACTATAAATTTTTGTGCCATCAATCAGGGTCCGTATCTCGTTCAGATACTTCAGATTAAGATGTGATTTTGTAGTAACCTAGCCTTTGAAAAACACTGAATTTTTTAATTTTTCCTCGTGACTTGGTGGGAGACTGACACTCTTTGCCCAAGTTGTTGTTGTCTTCAGTCCAGAGACTGGTTTGATGCGGCTCTCCATACTACTCTATCCTGTGCAGGATTCTTTATCTATAAGTACCTACTTCAACCTACGTCCTTCTGAATCTGCTTAGTGCATTCATCTCTTGGTCTCCCTCTACGATTTTTATCCTCCACGTTGCCCTCGAGTTCTAAGTTACTGATCCCTTGATGCCTCAGAACATGTCCTTCCAACCACTCCCTTCTTCTAGTCAAGTTGTGCCACAAATTCCCCTTCTCCCCAATTCCATTTGGTACCTCTTCATAAATTAGGTGGACTACCCACCAAATCTTCAGCATTTTCTGTAGCACCACATTTCGAACGCTTCTATTCTCTTCTTGTCTAAACTATTTATCACCTATGTTTTGCCGGCCGCGGTGGTCTCGCGGCTCTAGGCGCGCAGTCCGGAACCGTGCGACTGCTACGGTCGCAGGTTCGAATCCTGCCTCGGGCATGGATGTGTGTGATGTCCTTAGGTTAGTTAGGTTTAAGTAGTTCTAAGTTCTAGGGGACTGATGACCACAGCAGTTGAGTCCCATAGTGCTCAGAGCCATTTAAACCATTTTTAACCTATGTTTTGCTTCCATACACCGCTACACCCCATACAAATACTTTCCGAAAAGACTTCCTGAGACATCTAGGGTAAGGTGAGGTTAATCCGAAAGGGTGATTAAATCCGACAGCCCTCTATTTCTGAGAAACGGCAAGGCGGACAGATTTCGCATTAGTGTTACTATATAGAGCATTCGAAATAACGCAAATGTTACCTTGACAGTTTTTCCCCATTTGACATTCAGACTCACCAAAGACAACAAGTGTGTTTCCGATTGTTTCAATTTAATTTTTGTGCAAATTGCATCACTAGATTTACCTTATTAAATAAAACGATCGGAAAACAAACGGTAAGTGATTTTGTAGTGCATTTAGTGACGTATTCAGTGTATGTATCGTTTTTGTTGCAAATTTCGTGTAAAAGTTTCTATGTGTGTTAAATGAAAAACGGCACGGTGATGTAAATCCGACAGCTAAATGGTGGGTTAAATCCGACCACATATTTTTATCGTTTATGTGTACAGAATTATATATTTATGGAAACAAGGTGAATTTTTGTTTATTTTTAGGAAAATTGTACGTAATTACAAACGAAAAACGACAAAACGCAATCAAAAACATATTCAACGAGCAGTTGCTGCAATGCAAATGGGAATGCCTTTACGATCTGTCGCTCGTGATTTTAACATTCCGAGATCGACATGGTTGTTGCACCGCCGTGCAATGAAATCAACTTTTTTCAATTAAAATTTATATTCATTTTACTTTCTGTACATTTAGTACTCTAAACATTGTTATTTTTTTAATACATTTTGTTCATTTATATAAAAAATCATAATTGCTTATAATGATTTCCCAAAAAACCTTCATTTAGAACTATTTCTGTGCAGAAACAGCCAAACAAATAGGGGGTCGGATGTACCCACCATTTTTGCAAATGACAAAAATGAACGTTTCTCAGAAACTATTGATGGTATAACAAAAATATTTTGCAAAATATTGCTCCTTTATATTACCTAAAATCTAACATATATAACGTTAAGATCCGACCTCGGATAAGCGTTTAATAGCCACAAGAAATTACTAGGTCGGATTTACCCCACCTTAGCCTATACTCGACGTTAGCAAATTTCTCTTCTTCAGAAATGCTTTAGTTCACATAGCCAGTCCACATTTTATATCCTCTCTACTTCAACCATCATCAGTTATTTTACTCCTCAAATAGCAAAACTAATTTACTACTTTAAGTGTCTCATTTCCTAATTAATTCCCTCAACATTGCCTGATTTAATTCGACTACATTCAGTTATCCTCTTTTTGTTATGCTTTGCCAATAAAGCTTCAATTTAGGTAGTAGCTTTATTATTAAATAGGATGTACACAGCTTAAATGCAGAGCTGCAATTCGCAAGGTCAGTTTTCGGCTGACTTCTAGTATTTCTTAGGTGGTCGAGACTGGCGGACCATTGACTCCCACCCCTCGACAGTCAAGGGTTATACCTGGTACCAGCTCGTTGTCGGTGAAATCCCCTTCCACACACCCATTCACAAAGGACTATTGTCTGCCTCCACTGGCCAGCTCGGCAGGCCGACTACCCACTCCGGCATCGGACTTCACGTCATTTTTTATCGGATCCACAGCACCTGGCATTAAACTCGGTGCCTCGTTACACAGGACGTACAAGTAAATGCGAAAGGGGCGAGTAGATGACAATGGAATAAGCAAATAATAAGAATAAATATCGAAACGTTGTATTACAACTGAGTAGATGAACGTCTTATATCTAGGAGCTCGGTCCGAAGCCGCCCGACTGCTACGGCCGCAGGTTCGAATCCTGCCTCGGGCATGGATGTGTGTGATGTCCTTAGGTTAGTTAGGTTTAAGTAGTTCTAAGTTCTAGGGGACTGCTGACCATAGATGTTAAGTCCCATAGTGCTCAGAGCCATTTTGAACGCCTTATAACAGAACTCCCGAACGCCTATTTACACCTACATCCACGTGATTACTCTGCTATAACAATAAAGTGCCTGGCACAGGGTTCAATGAACCAGCTTCTAGCTTTCTCTCTGCCGTTCCACCCTCGAACGGCGAGCGGGAAAAACGAGCACTTCAATTTTTCTGTGCGAGCCCTGATTTATCTTACTTTATAGTGATGATCATTTCTCCCTATGTAGGTGGGTCCAAACAGAATGTTTTCGCAATCGGAGGAGAAAATTGGTGGTTGAAATTTCGTGAGAACATCCCGTCGCAACGAAAAACGGCTTTGTTTTAATGATTGGCACTCCAATTAACGTATCACGTCTGTGACACTACCTCCCGTATTTCGAGATAATAGAGAACGAGCTGCCCTCCTTTGAACTTTTTCGATGTCATCCGTCAGTCCCACCTAATGCGGATCCTACACCTCACAGCACAATACTGCAGAATAGGGCGGACAAACGTTTTCTAAGCAGTCCCCTTAGTAGAACTGTTGCGCCTTCGAAATGTTCTGCCAATGAATCGCAGTCTTTGGTTGTTCTACCGACAACATTATCCATGTAATCGTTCTAGTTTATGTTATTTGTAATTGTAATCCCTAGGTATTTAGTGGAATTTACAGCCTTCAAATTTCTGCGAATTTTCGCGTAATCGAAATTTAACGTATTTCTTTTAGTACTCATGTGAAAAGCTTCACACGTGTCTTTACTCACGGTCAGTTCCCACTTTTCGCACCACACACACATCTTATCTAAAGCATTTTGCAATTCCTTTTGGTTATTTGACAGCTTCTTCTGCAAACAATCTAAGAGGACTACTCAGATGGTCTACAATGTCGTTGATATGGATCAGGAACAATAGAGGGCCTATAACACTTACTTGGGGAACGCCGGATATTACTTCTGTTTTACTGGATGACTTTCCGTCTATTACTAAGAACTGTGACCTTTGTATCAGGAAATTGCCAATCCAGTCGCACAACTGAGGCGATCCATACACACGCAGTTTGGTTAGAAGACACTTGTGTGGAACGGTGTCGAAAGCCTTCTGGAAATCTAAATGCATGGGATCACTTTGACATCGCCTGTCGATAGTACTCATTACTTCAAGACTGTAAAGAGCTGGTTGATTTTTTCTGAATACGTGCTGACTATGTGTCAATAAATCGTTTTCTTCGAGGTAATTCATAATCTTCCAACATAGTATATGTTCCAAAACCCTACTGCCTCAGCAGTTTTTCAGTCTTTATGTACGGAAGTTTCTGTGAGCGAGTGGTTGTATGTATTAGCTAAACACGGAGCTTTTGTATCAGTATACTCTGAAAGGAACCTGACTGGTATACAGTCTGGACCGGAGGTCTTGCCCTTATTAAGTGAATTAAGCTGCTTTGCTACACCGAGGATATCTACTTCTGTTTCTCATCTTGGCAGTCGTTCTTGATTTGAATTCAGGATTATTTACTTCGTCTCCTTTGGTGAAGGAGTTTCGTAAAACCGTGTCTAATAACGCTGCTTTAGTGGCACTGTCATCAGTGACTTTACCGTTGTTATCGCGCAGTGAAGCGATTGATTACGTCTTGCCACTGGTGTGCTTTATGTATGACCACAATCTCCTTTGGTTTTCTGCCGTATATACAGATATGCAGATATGCACGTGACGACAAATGTATTACAACAGGTGCTCGACCTATCTGTGGTTAACGTGAAAGCAGGCTTCTGAAAGTCATATCACTGATACACGCACACGCTCAAAACTTCCAGGCCTGTTCCGAATACGTTGAGCGCTCTTCACAGTGCATCCCTTGCGTTCATCGACTTTATCAACAGGGCTGAAACACATCACAGCGATTATATATCCTCAAAAAAGTTCTAATGGGTTGAAGTTGTGATACCTTGTAGGTCATGGTATTTGCGAGCCAAGACCGATACACTTGCTGTCGAAAATACACACTACATATTCCCTAACAGCCACTGGAAAATATGCCGGTGTACTATCCATCGTTCATGTATCACAAACGCAACCTTTAACCGTAAGGAGCATAATCCAAATAGTCGATTACCTTGTGTTGCAAGAAATGGAGGTACAAACGACAAGTAAGTCGGCCACGTGGGAAGTGTGATTCTATTACAAATTACATCTGCACAAACGTAAATCTCCACTGTTGTACCGCCTCAGTCGTAGCATCTGCGTTCTCTTAAACCCAAACATCCACTCAAATAATACAAGCCGTAAAACACATCGACAGCTGGTATTTTTTGTGATCTTTTCAAGAGGTTTGATGGTGGAGATCATCTTATTCTCTTAGAATTATGGAATTGACGGCTTTATGCACAGGTGCTTTGAACCATACTTAATAAACAGAAGGCAAAACTTGTGCTGCATAATTGAGACAATGTGAGAAAGGCATACAGTTTTAGTGACTAGCAGGAAATCACAGCAGGTTTCAATTTTGGATCCCCTCCTACTCAAACACACAGGCACACACACACACACGAATGTGGTAAATGATATTTTCTACAGAATTATTAAGTGCTTTTCTGAAAATTGACGCTCCATAAATGTTGAATAACCGCACTGCATTCAGTTCTGTATAACAATTAGAATCATTCCAACAGTTGGTGTAGCAGATAAACAGGAGTTAAGAAATATGATAGAATGCTTTAAATTTTTAGTGTATATTTTTATGAAAACTTTAACTGGAAGAAGCATGATACTGAGCTTCTCAAACAGTGAAGTTCGGCTGTGTTTGCTCATCATATAAGTAGTAGTCTTGGAAACGAACGAATCAACCCCTTGACGTGTTCTGGATATTTCCATCCAATAATGCCTTGCAAAATTGCTTGATGGGGTAACTGTTCACTTAGAAAAAAAAGACTGCAGAAAGGCAAGCAGTAAGAATAATAAGTGGTGTTCTCCAACGGGCGTCATGTAGATACTGCTTCAAGGAGCTGGCATTTCAACTATGCCAGCACAATGCATATACTCGCTAATGAAATTCGTCATATATAATCCACTGCAATTTCAGAAGAACAGTAATGACCATACCTGCAACACTAGAGGAAAAAACGATCTTTATTATCCACTGTTTAAGTTGTCAGTGGCTCAAAAAAAAGAGTTTCATAAGTTTTTGATAATTTGGTCAGTAACATAAAATGTCTGACAGGCCGAAAGGCAAAGTACATACATTTAAAAAAGCTGATAAACTTTCTCTTAAAGCCTTTTCAAGATACAGACTACACTCCTTCAGATCTGATCTGATCAATTGAGAGACACATACCACATAAATTAATAATGGAGGGTACTGACCCCCAGTGATACACAAAACGAGTCAGATCGCTATTGCAGAAGCAACGAAAAAAGAATTCCAAATTTAAAAGAACGCAAAATCCCCAAAATTGCCATAGTTTTGCAGAAGTTCGAAATATAGCACGTACTTCAATGCGAGATGCTTTAATTAATTCAGGTTACCTCCCTTTAGGAAAGTGAGTGCACTCAGCGACTGTTATGTAATTTATAAGTTACAGTGCGTAGCAATCAGTCGTCTTTTTATTCTGCTCGTTTTATTACGCAAATCCAGATTTCGGCTAGTGCCTAGGCGTTATCAATGCACTATTTTCTAATCTCGATGCATGTCAGTTCCCTGTTGTTCGGGCGTCAGTCACAGTTATTTGAATACTTCAAGTATTCAAAGACGAGGGAACTAACAAGCATCATGATTAGAAAATAGTGCATTGATATTGGCTAGGCACTAGCCGAAATCTTGATTTGCGTAGTATAATAAGCAGAAAAAAGGACGACTGATTGCTACACTCTATAATTTATAAAGCTTTCAATAATTTCCACAACGAAACACTGTTTGGGAATGTGGCAGGAAACTCAAAGAGATTCTGGTCATACATAAAGCACGCTAGTGGCAAGACGCAATCAATACCTTCATTGCACGATAACAACGGTGAAGTCACTGATGACAGTGCCACTAAAGCAGAGTCATTAAACATGGTTTCCCGAAACTCCCTCACCAAAGAAGACGAAGTAAATATTCCTGAACTTCAATCAAGAACAACTGCCAAGATGAGAAACATAGAAGTAAATATCCTCGGTGTAGCAAAGCAGCTTAAATCACTTATAAGGCAAGGCCTCCAGTCCATATTGTATACCAGTCAGGTTCCTTTCAGAGTATGCTGAAGCAATAGCTCCACATTTAGCAGTTATGTACAACCGCTCGTTCACAGAAAGATCCGCCGGCCGGGGTGACCGAGCGGTACTAGCCGCTACAGTTTGGAACCGCGAGACCGCTGCGGTCGCAGGTTCGAAACCTGCCTCGGGCATGGATGTGTGTGTTGTCCTTAGTTTAGTTAGGTTTAAGTAGTTCCAAGTTCTAGGGAACTGATGAGCTCAGAAGTCAAGTCCCATAGTGCTCAGAGCCATTTTTGAAAGATCCGTACCTAAAGACTGGAAAATTGCTCAAAACACACCAATACCCAAAAAGGGAAGTAGTAGTAATCTACTGAATTACAGTCCCATTTCACTAATGTCGATTTGATGTAGGTTTTTGGAATGTATACTGTGTTCGAACATTATAAATTACCTCGAAGAAAACGATTTATTGACACATAGTCATCACGGATTCAGAAAATATCGTTCTTGTGAAACACAACTAGCTACTTATACTCGTAAAGTAATAAGTGCTATCGACAGGTGATGTCAAATTGAATTCATGTTTTTAGATTTCCAAAAGGCTTTCGACACCGTTCCTGACAAGCGTCTTCTAAACAAACTGCGTGTCTATGGAATATCGCCTCAGTTGTGAGACTGGATTCGTGATTTCATGTCACAAAAGTCACAGATCGTAGTAGACCGAAAGTCACCGAGTAAAACGGAAGTAATATCCAGCGCTCTCCAAGGAAGTGTTATAGGCCCTCTATTGTTCCTGATCTATATCAACGACATTGGAGACAATCTGAGAAGCCCTCGTAGATTGTTTGCAGATGATGCTGTCCGTTAACGTCTTGTAAAGTCGTCAGATGACCCAAACGAATAGCAAAATGATTTACATAATTTACTGTATGGTGCGAAAAATTGGCAATTGACCCTGAATAAAGATAAATGAGAAGTTATTCACATGAGTACCAGAAGAAATCCGCTAAATTTCGATAACGTGATAAGTGACGCATATCTGAAGGCTGTAAATTCAACTAAATACTTGGGGATTACAATTACAAATAACCTAAATTGGAAAGGCCACGTAGATAATGTCGTGAGTAGAGCAAATCAAAGACTGCGATTAATTGTAGATCATTTAGAAGGTGCAGCTGGTCTACTAAAGAGACTGCTTACACCACGCTTGTCCGCCCTATTCTGGAGTACTGCTGTGCGGTGTGGGATCAGATGGAACTGACAGATGACACCGAAAAAATGCAAAGAAGGGCAGCTCACTTTGTATTATCGCGAAAAAGGGGAGATAGTGCCACTGACATGATACGTGAATTAGAGTGGCAATCACTAAAACTGAGATGCTTTTCGTTCTGACAGGATGTTCTAATAAAATTTCAGTCACCAATTTTCTCCGCCAATTGCCAAAACGTTCTATTGGCACCCACCCACATTGGGAGAAATGATCGTCACGATAAAATAAGAGAAATCAGGGCTCGCACAGAAAAATTTAAGTGCTCGTTTTTCCTGTGCGCCGGTAAAGAGACGGCTTGAAGCTAGTTCATTGAACCCTCTGACAGGCACTTTATTGCTAATAGCAGAGTAATCACGTTGATGTACGTTTAGATGTAGATGTAGCAAAGAAAGTATTAAATGTAATTTAAAATGGTTTATTCTGAACAACTCCTGTTCTTGTGACGAATTTCTACTTAAAAATAGGTAGCAAACAACAATAAATAAGTAAATTAAATGTAGTTTCATGAGTAGGGCTAAAAATAAGTATTTGTTCGTTACTCGTTCCACATCATTTTGATAAAAGAGTCGTTCAAATGAATTATAGAACACGTTACTAATTAACTAACGTGTGTGTTGTGGATGTTTATAATACTGAACAAATCAAGCTTCGTCGAGGAGCTGTGAATACTTCCCAGACTGTGTAAGGGTCCATTAGCAGAAGGCAACCCGTGCAGTAAAGTCGGGTGCAGACAGGCGCTGAACTCTTTTACATGAGGTAGGAACAACCGTCCCTCATGTAGTGTTCACCATACGGCGGCACTGCCATTAGCATACACGTACGTGGAATGGGTGTCAGCCTACTACTCATTTGAAAACGTATTTGTGGAGCCATAGCACCGGCTTCAAATGCTACATGTACACACTGTGTTCACTGTCGACTGTGGCAACTTGTATCTGAAACATTGGCAGTGTCGTAGTAACATTGGCATGAGTGCATTTGTGCGTACGTCGTATGAGGGAAACTATTGATTTCCGGAACTATGTTATTAGGATTATCTGCTTATTTCATTATTTTTGAAGCGCCTCTTTCGTTTCGTTCTGCACCAGAAATAGGCTAACAACCATGTATATGTGCTCCATTCAATTGCAGTAGCTGATGTCACTCAACACCCAAACTATTCGGTTCTTAAGCTTGCGGCGAGTTCGTGAAGAACACAGTATGTAAGCGACACCGCTCGTGAATTGGCGCTAACGTGACTGACTCAAAAGGGTAACTGCTCCAACGTCTCCATTTTCATTATTGTCGTGCCTTCGTAGGTGATGTGTCACCCCGACTAGCGAGCCCTTCCTCATTATTTAACGTCCTCAGACACAGTGGCAGCACAGGCGAGAGCGAGGGACGAGGTCTCTAGGGTGTAATCGACAGGAGGATGGAGGGCGCCGAGTTCGAGATTTATTCCCAGGACGACGGCAGCGGGCGGGTAGTGGAGAGGAGGGATGGGGGTGGCGGCGTCCGACGGTGTCTTAAGGAGGAGTTGGTAGATCAGCAGTGTGGCAGACTTAGGGTCCAGACATGTCCGTTCGTCTTTTTGAGGACCCCCTAAGGTCGCTACAAAAAAATGTTCAAATGTGTATGAAATCTTATGGGACTTAACTACTAAGGTCATCAGTCCCTAAGCTTACCACTACTTAACCTAAATTATCCTAAGGAAAAATACACACACACCCATGCCCGAGGGAGGACTCGAACCTCCGCCGGGACCAGCCGCACAGTCCATGACTGCAGCGAAGGTCGCTACAACAGACCAACAATTTCGCTCTGACGACCCCTTTATTTATTTGAAGTGGCATAAGTACTGACCCCTGCTAATAATGGACAATACCAAATCCACTAATCCTCTGTAAAAACTTGCCTTGTAGCCGTTTGTCGTCGACAATTGGAGGTTCTCAGGCCTTTAATGTTTGACACGTACACTGACGGAAGAAATCGCTACATTAGAAAATAATTAATGTACACTCATGCCCATAAATTAAGGATAATTGCAGAATGTGGTGCCAAACAACGTGGCACTACACAGAACTGGCGCTAATAGCATAGGCACATAGGGAACTCACACGACACAGACCTGTAAGTCCACGGTGTTGGTGATACGTTGAGAAAACCGTCCCGAAACACATGCGCTACAAAACGCCACTGTTTCCTGCGCATGTACCCCGACATCAATATGAGATATGATCACCATGCACACGTTCACAGGTCGCACAGCGGGTTGGCATACTCTGGATCAGGTGGTCGAGATGCTGCTGGGGTACAGCCTCCCATTCTTGCACCAGTGCCTGTCGGAGGTCCTGAAGTGTGGTAGGGGTTTGAAGCCGTACAGCGATACGTCGGCCGAGAACATACCACACGTGCTCGACGGGGCTTAGGCCTGGAGAACAGGCAGGCCACTCCATTCGCCTGATATCTTCTGTTTTAAGGTACTCCTCCACGATGGCAGCTCGGTGGGGCCGTGCGAAATCATCCATGGAAGGTGGGACCAACTGTACCCCTGAAAAGACGGACGTACTGGTGCAAAATGACGTCCCGATACACCTAACCTGTTACAGTTCCTCTGTCAAAGACATGCATGAGTACACGTGCACCAATCATAATCCCACTCCACACCATCAAACCACGACCTCCATAGACCTCCCTTTCAAGGACATTAAGGGCTTGGTGTCTGGTTCCTGGTTCACGCCAGATGAAAACCCGGCAGAATCACTGTTCAGACTATACCTGGACTCGTCCGTAAACATAACCTGTGACCACTGCTCCAATGACCACGTACTGTGTTTTTGACACCAGGTTTTACGGGCTCTCCAGTGACCAGGGTCAGTGGAATGCACCTTGCAGGTCTCTGGGCGAATTAACCATGTCTGTTCAGTCGCCTGTAGACTGTGTGTCTGGAGACAACTGTTCCAATGGCTGCGGTAAGGTCCCGAGCAAGGCCACCTGCAGTACTCCGTGGCCGTCTGCGGGCACTGATGGTAAGATATGGGTCTTCTTGTGGTGTTGTACGCTGTGTACTGTAGCACCTGGACTCGTTTCCTGTCTGCTGGAATCGTTGCCATAATCTTGAAATCACACTTAGAAGTCAAAGTCACAACATCTTGAAACCTTAAGTGATGGTGCAGTGGGAAGATAATCTAAATATTAAAAAGCAGTTTGGATATTGACGTTAAACATCCACCAGACGTCTGGCCCTTGCAGTATTCAATGCCTTTAAGAAAATTCCAATATGCTTCCACGAGGTCTCGTGTTTCAGTATCAATAATCATGTAATGCGAACAGTTCAGAACGTTAACTTCAAAGCAAATACCTGCCTGAAGTTGCTTAATCTACAACCCTACCACTACTGTTGTAATTTAGTATGCTTTTACGTAAATAACAGAAAAACCTGTTCTATGTTGTCACGTATACTACACCCCAACAGAACAAAAAGTTCTATTACGGGAAAAGCAACGTGTAACAGTCTTACTAAAATTTAGTTTAGTTTCCAAATATGGGAGGATAGTCCTGTTAATAGGAAAAGCTAATCCTTAGAGTTACCCTTTTTACAGAATTTGACGGTGTGTTTTGTCTAATGGATAAGTAAACAAGACTATTCAATTCTTTTCATAGGATTTTACACAGCGGTTAAATACAAAGGCACTATGATTAATATTATTCCTCAGATAGGAAAACTCAGTTCCAAGTTAATTTAGTGGTTTAAAACATTTACTAATGGTCGCCAGTCTATCCAGGCAATGAAACAGTGAAGTATTGGAAAAGCACAAATATGAATTTTGCCTACTTTCTTGCTACTGTTTAAGTTACTTCATCAAATAAATATCACTCCACGTAAACAATGATGAAACAGAAATTGGAATTATTTGCCTACTACTCCCTTATACATTACGTTTTTAAAAGAGAAAAAGCCCAGTAGATAACTTCAAGGAAGCTAAAAAAAATTGGCCAGGTGGAACCTATAGAAAAGCATTTTCTATAATAAACACACTTGACTACTAAAATATTTAGGTACTGAAGCACACACTTTTTATACGGAACATTTCACTTCTAGAAAACCTCTTTCTTACTGCAATTTACTTTCAAAAAACTATCATTCTTTGAACTAACTCTGTATAGTCATTTACCAGATTCTAGTAACTTAGTTACACTCTGATTGAATTTTACGTAAGCAAACTTTTACTATAACACTTTGCAGTTGTTAAGAAAACACAAAAACAATTTAAATGGTGCCTCTTTATATTAACTTGGCACTTCGTAAGTTTGTAAAATAGGACACTCGGATTAATGAAACACTAGGAAGAAACCCTATATAGGTGTATGAGTACGTTGAAATAACAGGGTGAACCACTTTCTTTAAAGTTCAAGAATAGTTATTAAAGCATGGGTTAAATTAATCGTTCGTACTGTACAAAAGTAAATTTACTATAAAACTCTTACCTGGTGTCTGTATGCTTGGGTGTGGCGAACAATTATGACGGCTACACTACCCAGAGTACGGCCTGCAAGTATCCTGCAGTATGGGCTCAATTTCTGTTCCTGGCGTCGTCCAGTTTCACATACAGGAGCCCAACAACTCGCAGCTATGCCGTAAGCTGACTGCAGTCTTCATACGAGGCATTTTGTGCGAACTTGCAGGCGAAGCTTATCCTGCTCCACAAAGCTGTTGCTTCAATCACTGCTGCCTACTGACTGCGTTACTTACTTCCAGCGCTTGCTCTACTTATCGCGCTAATTCGCCCTTGCCACCTTTTCCACTCCCCAGAGCCACTTTCGTTTTAAACGAAATCACACTGGCTTTTATGTAACACCTATTTCTTACAATATTGCTGAGCGTGCATATATCTTAAATCGTCAAATTTACATCAACATGAACAATTTATACACACAAATATTTTTAAATATGAAAGGTCATCAGCAGGTTATTTAATATAATAAACAATTTACGTAGTATTTTAGATACATAACTCACATACAATTAAAAAGAACTTCAGTCTCCAGTATAGTACAATTGCTTTATATGTACAGAAAATAAAGTACCAATATGCGAAAATTTTAAAGCAAAAACCCTTAGTAGGACGAGTGTTCAGCCCGCCGCACAAGGCGCTATAATGCCGCCACAACGCGATTCAGACTGCACAGCAGTTTTACAGCTCAAGAGATACATAAACTTTTGTAACCAGCAAGACGTTATAATCAATTTGTATCCAGTATGAGAAGCTACATGATCTTAAGGCTACGGTTATTAGGTCAAATGCCCTTTATTCTCCAAACAGTACAAAGGAACGTTTTTTAGTTGGTAGTATCAACCGCCATGAAACCTGAATAGAAACGCTAGGAAGGTTGTCATAATTGCCCTGGATTGACATTCAAAAGGTTACTTCAGGAATGTCAAACACGCAAGATTACCATACGCGCGGCTTGTGTTGCATTAAGGCAAACTGACAGTTTCGGCTAATTTAGTGGTTCTTGTAGGCAGACACGGCAACATTTCGCAGTATTTATGGGAACTGGATATGTTTCCCAAACCCATTCGCCCCCCTTCCCTCTCTGTTCCCACTTCCTCATCTCCCCTCTCTGTGTCCTTCCTCAACTCCTCCACCCTCCACCCCTCTCTCCCTGTTATTGTCTATCACCTTCTCCATTCTCTCTCTTTCATCTGGTCCTCCCTCCTCTCTATATCCATCTACTTCACTGCCCCTCTCCGTTTCTCTGACCTTGAGCCTCGCCTATTCGTTTTCCAAACGAAACCTTGTATGGGTACTGAAGATGCGTAAAATGCGTATGGAAGTCGGATGGGAACATTGGTATGTGGGGTATGATAGCGAGCTCTCCAGTTGCCCATTATGTGATAAAAGTAGCTGCTAAGTCAATATTTAATCGGAGAATGGGCTGTATTATAAGGTTTTGCACGATTCAGATTCCGTAGTAGTATTCGAATCATACGCCAATAAATCATAAACATAATTTTTCTGTTTTCTGTAAAACCGACAGCGGGGAATAAAACACGACAGGACATTGTGATGTATACAATTATCGTTCGCGATTATACATAAGCAGAAAAAAATATATGGGAGAAATCATTTACCCAAATTTTATATGGGATCTCCGATGTTATTCATTCGGTATATTGAGCAAGCAGTAAAGGAAACAAAAGAAAAATTTGGAGTAGATATTAAAATCCATGGAGAAGAAATAAAAACTTTCGGGTTTGCCGACGACATTGTAATTCTGTCAGAGACAGCAAAGGACCTGGAACAGCAGTTCAACGGAATGGAGAGTGTCTTGAAAGGAGGGTATAAGATGAACATCAACAAAAGCAAAACGAGGATAATGGAATGTATTCGAATTAAGTCGGGTGATGCTGAGGGAATTAGATTAGGAAATGAGGCACTTAAAGTAGTAAAGGAGTTTTGCTATTTGGGGAGCAAAATAACTGATGATGGTCGAATTAGAGAGGATATAAAATGTAGACTGGCAATGGCAAGGAAAGCGTTTCTGAAGAAGAGAAATTTGTTAATGTCGAGTATAGATTTAAGTGTCAGGTAGACCTTTCTGAAAGTATTTATATGGCCATGTATGGAAGTGAAACATGGACGATAAATAGTTTAGAAAAGATGAGAATTGAAGCTTTGGAAATGTGGTGCTACAGAAGAATGCTGAAGATTAGATGGGTAGGTCACGTAACTAATGAGGAGGTACTGAACAGAATTAGGAAGAAGAGGAATATGTGGTACAACGTGACTAGAAGAAGGGATCGGTTGGTAGAAGACGTTGTGAGGCAACAAGGTACTGAAGATAGTTTAGTATTGGAGGGAAGGTGGAGGGTAAAAATCGTAGAGGGAGACCAAGAGATGAACACAATAAGTAGATTCAGAAGGATGTAGGTTGCAGTAGTTACTCGAAGATGAAGAAGCCTGCACAGGATAGAGTAGCATGGAGAGTTGCATCAAACCAGCAACTGGACTGAAGACTACAACATATGCTCTGCTATCACAGTTAAAATCAACTGCGAGAAAGAAAACGTAGCCGATAATTTCACTTCACAGCACAGTTTTATATAAAGAAGGAAACAACATGTCCTATGTGCATCTGAATGAGTGTGTATTGGCGTAACGTGCAAAAGTTTGAAGCAAATCGGGAAAGAACTTTCCGAGATATTTGCTAACGACGAAAAAACGTAAATTTGTTACATACTACGGTGTGCACACACTTTATTGAACATGTAAAAGTCACTACAAATATTCTGGTTTACGTTATGACATGTTCGATATGCCTGACGTCAGTGGCGATGATGTGGTGCAGATGAATAGCGAAGATCTGCTGACCTCCTGAATGGCTGTTTTCAGCTCAGCAATAGTTTCGGGGTTATTGGTGTACACCTTCTCTTTAATATAGCCCAAGAAAAAGGAGTTGCATGTGTTCAGATCCAGATAATTTGGCGGAAAATCGAGGCCTCTGCCAGTGGCCTCTGGGTACCCCATAGCCAGAATGCGGTCCCCAAAGTGCTCCTCGAGGACATCACTCTCCTGCTTCGATGGGGTCGAGCCCCGTCTTGCACGAACCACATCTTGTCGAAATCAGGGTCACTTTGGCTAACGGGGATGAAATTATCTTCCCAAGCCTTTTTGCATACCATTCGACAATCACCGTGCCATCAAGGAATATCGCACCGACTATTCCGTAGCTGGACATTGCAGTTCACACAGTCACCCGTTGACGGTGAAGAGACTTCTCGATCGCGAAATGCGGAATCTCAGTACCCCAAATGAGCGGATATTGCTTATTGACGAACCTATCCGAATTAAAGTGGGCTTTGTCGCTAAATCAAACCATAGTAATTCCCATTATGCCCCGTGGCGATCAGACCAGATTGAAAGTCCTAACTCAAACCGCTCAGAAGTTACGACGATTTTGTTTCACATAGTTCAATAGTTGTCACCCTACATATATGGGGGAAAAGTGTTTTTGACCGATTTACTCCAAATTTTTGTATGATGCTCTTATGAACATTAGGACAGACATAGGCTATGTTTTATATATTGGAAACGTTGTTATCAAAAAATCTCGGATACTCCTTGGTCGACTTACTTCAAACTCTTACATGTTGCTCCATCGATCGTACAGACGAACACGTGACATGCCGACTAAATGTTCGTTAGAAATCGGCCAAGAACTTATCGACATTTTTTGGTAACAACGTTAGACAATGACTTGTTTTTATATAGCAGTATACCTAGATTGATATGCACCCCAGGTTTCGCCGTGACTCTAAACTCGAGTCACCTCTCTGCGAGCACGTGCAAACTACAGTACAACATTACACGAATGCCAGAATAGCTCACCAGTGCTACATAGTCTTGACTACGAGGCAGGTGAATTAATACATCCACATTCCCGGTAAAAACAGATGACGTAGAGGTGAATGCTAGCCAGAGAAAGGCTTTCCGCTGATCGTGGCCGCACGATCCTTCTCAATAACCATGAGGGTTACTCGGTCTGCGATCCCGGGCGGTTAACCCCGTTACGGAACAACAACCAGCCCCAGCTCGCCGCGTCTGTGACTTCGTATCACTCCTTACTTGCTAGCCTGCTGACGAGACGTTCTTCTAACATACCCCCCCCCACTCCCCCTCCCCCCCCCCCCTGCACAGTGGAGGATTTGGGCCTTATAGTTTTAAGGGGGCTAGGACGTCAAAAGCTTTTTAAAAAAAAGATTCGATTTTTCATGTATATGCTTATTTTGTAGCGCATGTCTTCCTGAAGAATTTTGTGTATAAATCACATATATTTGAGAGATTATAAGGCACATTATTTGGTCTTAAGTGTACCAAGACGCAGCGCCACACCGCTTTACACAGCGTTCTTCTGTAGTACATAAGTGAAGAATACCATCACAGGAATTCTCTACCATTTGCTTGAATGGTAGCCATCAGACCTATATTCAGGGACCTTGCAAATGAAAACTTATTGAAGAAACGTCTTCATGACAGTACCCAAAACCCAAAGGAAAGTTTTAACTAAGGTGTATGGGAAATATTGCCAATTTTTGTGAGAAGAAATGCACTTGCTATTGGTGTTTTAATGATGGCATGCAAAGCAGGAAAAAAGGTTTAGAGAAAATGGGAACTAAGCCAGGAGTGAACTGCATCAAAGCTTTGTATGAGATAGATATACAGCGCGTAGTGAAAGGGTACAAGTCAAGTTTGAAGTAATAAAATTAAGAAGAGTCCATCATAGGAATGTGAAAAGGAAGAAAGCTGATTTATAAAATGAATAAAAAAACCATGTTTATGATGCTGGAGAGTTCTAAAGGAATGCCAAATACAAGCAGAAACTTTAACGGCCATTTTCCGTAAAAGAAAAATTTCTCTACTTAGGTACATATAACGTCCAAAATAAATATCCTGTGCCTTTAAACTTGATGTACTTATTAAACACAAACTCATTAAAGCAAAACTTTAGAATCTCCATATCTATTAAAAACTGTGGTAAAATTTCAGATAATTAACTATAACATTTGAGTTCTTTCTAAACATGAAGTTGAAAATGTAGCAGTCCATTTATTTTTTCATAAATTAAATAAATTCTAGAGCTTCATAAGCCTGTAAGTACGGTTTGTATGCTGCGCAAAATCCATCGAAAAATCTCTCTTACTTATGAAGAAAAGTATACATATACCAACAAATGCAGCCATTAGTAAGAGAAAAAATGGTGAAATTATTTTGTTATGTTTTTGAACTTCTACTGCTGTGAGTATGAATCCTGAATCCTTCCTGGTCATGGTTCAAAGTCCTATGAATTTATTTGTAAAAGTATAGACAGTGGAAATTAAAATGTCCTGTGGTGCCTCTCCTGCTCCAAGTCGGCCCTTTTGTCGTCCTAACCCCCACCCCCCCCCCCCCCACCTTTAAATGTTTAAAGACGCCCTCCCCTTTTCTCTTTTACCTAAATTGTAAGTGTAAACATCTCTAGACTACTTCATTGCCAGTCTCAGAGAGATGCCTGCGATGTTTCGACATGCTTTTGTTAGTTTATCTGCCGGTCTTCCTGCTTGTACCACGTTAATTTTCACAGCTTCGGCTCTTTTGCCTTGAAAACGTCAACGTAGACTCATGAGATACCATTAATTTGTTGTATAGCCACTCGGCTCGGCTCTGAGCACTATGGGACTTAACTTCTGAGGTCATCAGTCCCCTAGAACTTGGAGTTGTTGTTGTGGTCTTCAGTCCAGAGACTGGTTTGATGCAGCTCTCCATGTTACTCTATCCTGTGCAAGCTTCTTCATCTCCCAAAACCCACTGCAACCCACATCCTCCTGAATCTGCATAGTGTAGTCATCTCTTGGTCTCCCTCTACGATTCTTACCTTCTACGCTGCCCTCCAATACTAAATTGGTGATCCCTTGATGCCTCAGAACATGTCCTACCAACCGATCCCTTCTTCTGGTCAAGTTGTGCCACAAACTTCTCTTCTCCCCATTCCTATTTAATACTTCCTCATTAGTTATGTGATCTACCCATCTAATCTTCAGCATTCTTCTGTAGCACCGCATTTCAAAAGCTTCTATTCTCTTCTTGTCCAAACTATTTATCGTCCATGTTTCACTTCCATACATAGCTACACTCCATACAAATACTTTCAGTAATGACTACCTGACACTTAAATCTATACTCGACATTAACAAATTTCTCTTCTTCAGAAACGCTTTCCTTGCCATTGCCAGTCTACATTTTATATCCTCTCTAATTCGACCATCATCAGTTATTTTGCTCCCCAAATAGCAAAACTCCTTTACTACTTTAAGTGCCTCATTTCCTAATCTAATTCCCTCAGCATCACCCGACTTAATTCGAATACATTCCATTATCCTCGTTTTGCTTTTGTTGATGTTCATCTTATACCCTCCTTTCAAGACACTCTCCATTCCGTTGAACTGCTGTTCCAGGTCCTTTGCTGTCTCTGACAGAATTACAATGTCATCGGCGAACCTCAAAGTTTTTATTTCTTCTCCATGGATTTTAATACCTACTCCAAATTTTTCTTTTGTTTCCTTTACTGCTTGCTCAATATACAGATTGAATAACATCGGGGAGAGACTACAACCCTGTCTTGCTCCCTTCCCAACCACTGCTTACCTTTCAGGTCCCTCGACTCTTATAACTGCATTCTGGTTTCTGTACAAATTGTAAATAGCCTTTCGCTCTTTCGCTCCCTGTATTTTACCCCTGCCTGCTTTAGAATTTGAAAGAGAGTATTCCAGTCAACATTGTCAAAAGCTTTCTCTAAGTCTACAAATGCTAGAAACGTAGATGTGCCCTAGAACTTAGAACTACTTAAACCTAACTAACCTAAGGACATCACACACATCCACACCCGACGCAGGATTCGAACTTGCGACCGTAGTGGTCGCGTGGTTCCAGGCTGTAGCACTTAGGACCGCTCGGCCACACCGGCCGGCGTATAGTCACTGCCGGGGGGGGGGGGGGGGACAATTTCGGGTACCTACAAAGACGAAGTCGATTTTGATCCGTGAAGCAAGCAGGCAAGCATGCTATGGAGACGCACTCGTGGTTCCTACAGCCAACCGAGCGTGTTTGAAAAAACGTCAAATTGTGTCCTTCCGGATGCGAGAGTGGTCGTTTCAGAGAATTACCACACAAGTTGGACGTGTTGTGACGGTTGTAACGTGAACATTTACACACCCACAGACGAGGTTCTGGACGTCCACGCAACACGGACACCCACCACGGCGGCAGTGGCAGATCGTGCAGATACCACAGCACAGATAAGACATATCAAAACTAACTGTTGGGTATCTGGTGTTGGCAGTGGTGACTACGGGCACGCACACCTTTAGCCCGTCTTCCACTCACGCCACAGCATCGAAGTGCACAGCTCGACTGATGCCGTCAGAGGATAAGATAAAATGGCGCGCCGTGGTCTTCAGTGATGAAAGCAGATTCTGCCTGCTCGTAAGTGACGGTCGTTTGCACGTACGACGTAAACCTGATGAGCACTGTCTAATAGAGCGCTTTCATCTGAGACACACTTGCCCTAACCCAAGCCATGTGGTCTAGGGTGCGATACGCTGAAACCCTCGTTCACCTTTGGTGTTTCCAGAAGTGAAGCTAACCAGAGCTCGGTGCGCGCGTAATGTTGTTTGGCCGTTTTTTTTTTTTTTTTTTTTTTGCCGTTCTTGCAACAGGAACGTGATGTTCTGTTCCAATAGGATAATGCTCGCCCACACACTGCCTGTGAAACTCAGCGTGCTCTGCAAGACGTACAGTAACTTCTCGTGCCAGCACGGTCTCCGGACTTGTCTCCAATGGGATATGATGAGACGAGAAGTGACTTGAGCGACCTGTCAGCCAACAAATCTTACAGAACTACGTGAACAGGCGGAGCAGGCGTGGCGTAAAGTATCCCAGGACAGTATTCGCCATTTGTACGATCGACTGGATGCCAGAATCAGCACCTGCATTGTGCCCGTCGAGACTACACTACGTACTAATACGGGTGTTTCAACATCGGTCGATACCTGATAGCTCAGCATAACTTGAATTGTTGTTGTTATTGTTGTTGTGGTCTTCAGTCCAGAGACTGGTTTGATGCAGCTCTCCATGATACCATATCCTGTACAAGATTCTTCATCTCCAAGTACCTACCTTCATCTTTTGGTCTCCCTCTACGATTTTTACCCTCCACGCTGCCCTCCAATACTAAATTGGTGATCCCTTGATGCCTCAAAACACGTCCTACTAACCGATCCCTTCTTCTAATCAAGTTGTGCCACAAATTCCTCTTCTCCCCAGTTCTATTCAGTACCTCCTTATTAGTTACGTGATCTGCCCAGCTAATCTTCAGCATTCAAAAGCTTCTAAACTATTCTTGCCTAAACTATTTATCGCATACAAATACTTTCAGCAAAGACTTCCTGACACTTATATCTATAATCGATATTAATAAATTTCTCTTCCTCAGAAACACTTTCCTTGTCACTGCCAGTCTATTTTTTATATCCTCTCTACTTCGACCATCATCAGTTATTTTGCTCTCCAGACAACATGACTCTTCTACTACATTAAGCGTCTCATTTCCTACTCGAAATCCCTCAGCACAACCTGATTTAATTCGAGTACATTCCATTATCCTCGTTTTGCTTTTGTTGATGTTCATCTTGTATCCACCTTTCAAGACACTGTCCGTTCCATTCAACTGCTCTTCCACCTCCTTCGATATCTCTAACAGAATTACAATGACCTCAAAGTTTTTATTTCTTCTCCATGGATTTTAATTACTACCCGAATTTTATTTCGTTTCCTTTACTGCTTCCTCAATATACAGATTGAATAACATCGGAGATAGGCTGCAACCCTGTCTCACTCCCTTTCCAACCACTGCCTCCCTTTCATGCTGCTCGTCTCTTATAAATGCCATCTGGTTTCTGTACAAACTGTAAATAGCCATTCGCTCCCTGCCGCCTTCAGAATCTGAAAGAGAGTATTCCAATCAACATTGTCAAAAGCTTTCTCTAAGTCTACAAACGTACTCCACATTCACTGTTGCAGCAATACATCTTGAGTTAATGCGAAACCTCTACAAGAGTGTACTAATTTTTTTAGGTAGTGGATTCTGGCGGCGATGCGATGATAGGGTGACTATATGCATGACTGTTACGTGAGTTGTTGGTCTGGCACAATTTCTCGCAGAAATTCTGCTTTTAAATATTCTCTCAAAGTAATTCAATAATTCTAGCTATATGTTCAATGGTATTTCACTTATTTTGTTATATAAATGTACATGTACTTAAGTATATATCTTAGTACTGTATGTATAGCATAGGTTGATATGGCTATTATGTTCATTTGGGCAACAATGCCCAACACGATATGTGACTGTCCCAAACTTTTGGCCAAGTTTTTCCTACTGCATTTCGTGATTTCGATTATACACATTATCGTGATATTTTAGAAAAGAACGTGTGTAGAATACCTGCAGATATTTACATAGCAGTAATCTACCCATATGCGTAGAATAAGTACTGTCAGTTTTTAATGTTCGAATCTGCGTGAGGCTCCTGGCTTGAAGATTCAGCAGTACGAACGTGAAACACAATCTTTGACGAAAATAGAACATAAAAGTGCCATTTTATAGCGCACAAACATGTCCTACAAAGAGATATAACTTAAACTCGGCAATAATACGCAATTGGCAGCTTAGTAAAGTTCACACTCTCGAAGAAACACAAAAATATTTCTAACTAATTTTCAATAGAAAATGATACAAATAAGGTCTTTGGAAAAGTTATTAATTTGTTTTCTGCCAATGGCCTTGCTCTGAACTTTGAAAAAACACAGGTCATCCAATTTTCTGCTGCAAAAAAGTATAATTCCTTCAATAAACATAACACATCAAAAGAAGTCAGTAGCCAGAGTAGAGCATACTACGTTTTTGGGTGTGCATATAGATAAGAATCTTAATTGGAAATTAATATTTTGGATCTCCTAAGTCGACTAGGTTCAGCAACTTTTGCAATCAGAATAATTGCCAATTTTGAGGATGTAAAAATTAGTAAGCTAACATACTTTGCATACTTCCACTCTCTGATGTCATACGGAATAACGTTCTGTGGCAATTCAACACTTAGGCAAACGGTATTCACTGCTCAAAAGAAAGTAGTTAGAATAATGTGTGGGGTTCATAGTCGCACATCTTGTAGGCATCTGTTTAAAAGGTTAGGAATTCTTACAACTACTTCACAGTACATTTACTCATAATGAATTTTTTTTCTCAACAACATGGACCAGTTGAAAATCAACAGCGACATTCATGATTACAATATCAGAAAAAAGAAAGGCCTACACTAACCTTTACTTAACCTATCTTTGGCACACAAAGGGGTAAAATATGTATCTATAAAACTTTTTGATAAAATACCAGATGAAATAAAATGTCTGACAGACAGCAGTAATAGTTTCAAAAACAAATTGAAATCATACCTCCTTGACAACTCCTTTCATACCATAAATGAATTCTTGAATGTGAGTAAATAAATCTGGAGATATAATATATGCATTTTGTGCCATCTAAGGGAATGGAATATATAATAGTAATATTTAGGTATAACACTATAATGTAAACAAAAAAACTTGTTTCCTGTGCGCATTTCTTGTGCATTTGACACGTTCCACATCATACGGTTTTCCGTGCTATTGATCATTTCCGTGCTATTGATCAATGGAACACGTAACTAACTAAATAACTAACTGTATCAGCATCAACAGCGCAGACAATATTAATGTAATGGCGGCTCAGAGCGACAAGTTTGTCGTTGTGTCCGCCAGGTAGCAGCATTTAAGATTATAAATATCGACCAATTTCATCTTTGTTCAACAACTCCATTATTATCTCCCTTCTTCTTAGTATTATTATATCTTCTTGGATGTTTTTTTTCTGGATATGCTATATACTTCGTTTTCTCTTTCCTGTTTCAAAAATACTTATTATGGATTGAAAAGATCACGAAATGTGCATAAATTAATTTTTGTAGGTTGACATGAGTGATACAGATTAAAATTTTTGGAATATTGTTGAAGGAAACAGCGATCTAATTTCCTCAGCACACACAGCCGTGGTCGCGGTAAGTTGTTACTTTTTGTTTGTGGATGACCGGTTCCGATCTGCTGCAGAGATCATCATCAGAACTACGTACAATCCTTAGTGATAGCGGGGATCCCTGGCGCGGAGCAGGCCCGTCTGTGCTGGCGTTGAGAACAATGCAAGACAGCACTGATGGGCCTGACAGATCTGACGATAATCTCTGCGGCTGATAGAAACTGGTCACCCACAAATAATAAGCAACAACTTACCGCGACCACGACTGTGTTTGCTGAATAAATCATGCAGATTACCCACAGAGTCCGCCAGAAAAATGTATACACTCTTTTTCAGGCTCTGTCGAGATATCGATATTGTCGTTTGATTTGAGTTATGAGTGTGTTGTAGTACGCTCTTTGGCTCAACAGATGTTAGAATTTTCTTTTCGGTGCTGAGATGCTGAGAAAACTAGATGGCTGGGCACGCTTGACATCTGAGCAACTAAAATGTATTGTGAAGTGGTTTTTCAAGTTTGATAATGCGGATGAAATGCAACGTCAGTGGAGGCGGGATTTTGGAACAGAACCACCAAACCGCCTATTAAACGCATCATTGAAAAATTTGAATTGCTTCGAACGATTTGTGATATTCACAAAGGAAGATCACGAAGACAGCCTACAGCTACAAGTCTTGCTTCGTCAGATCTCATGTCCTAGTCGCTTTGTTAATTGCCCACAGAAGTCCGCTACTCAATGTCCACGTGAAGTGGGGGTTTACAGTACAAGTGTAGAAAGAATTCTGAAAGCTTCAAAGTGCAAAGTTTACTTTCCACGATTACTACACGCGAATAATGATGACGATCCTGACGGCCCAATGCAATTTTGCGAATGGTATCAGCAAATGGTGATTGATGACGAACAATTTGTGGCGAAGGTAGTGTGGAGTGGCGAGGCACAATTTAAACTTATTGGAACCGTGAATCTGCATAACAGTGTGTACTGGCCACCGTAAAATCCGCATGTTTTTGTGGATAAAGAGGTCAATCTACCAAGGGTTCAGTTGTGGCGTGGACTATCCTCTAGGGGCTTAATAGGGCCCTTTTGCTTTGATACTACTGTCACTGAAGAAGTGTACCCGGAAATATTGCGCACATCAGTTTTGCCAGGTATACGTGAGCTTTATGGAGCTGATGAAGAGGTCTTCTACCAACAGGACGGGGCGCCACACAGCCGTACGAGCTTTCCTGGATGCCAGTTTTCCAGGGCATTGGATTGGACGAAGAGGGCCCATTAAATTCCATCACGGTTACCAGATCTAACGCCTATGGACTTTTACTTTTGGGGAACTGTGAAAGATAACGTCTACCGACGTAAGCCACGCACGCTGGAGGAACTTGGCCAGGAGATTACAGCGACATGGGCAGCGATCTCCACTGTGCCACTGACAAACGTAGTTGTGGCGACCGCTCGTCGTTCTGTTATGTGTATAGCTGCGAACGGTGAAGATTTTGGACATTTAAAGTAACCATGTGCTATACTGAAGATTGTACTATATGTGTATCAATTATTAACTGTAAATTAAATATATAAGTAATACTTTTCGTTCCTTAAAATATGTATACATTTTTCTGGCAGACAGTGTATTTAGCGAATTTTTCGATGATATAAATAAAAAATATATATAGATATATACAGGATGAATCACCTAACATTACCGCAGGATATATTTCGTAAACCACATCAAATACTGACGAATCGATTCCACAGACCGAACGTGAGGAGAGGGGCTAGTGTAATTGGTTAATACAATCATAAAAAAATGCACGGAAGTATGTTTTTTAACACAAACCTACTTTTTTTTAAATGGAACCCCGTTAATTTTGTTAGCACATCTGAACATACAAACAAATACGTAATCAGTGCAGTTTGTTGCATTGTAAAATGTTAATTACATCCGGAGATATTGGAACCTAAAGTTGACGCTTGAGTATCACTCCTCCGCTGTTCGATCGTGTGTATCGGAGAGCACCGAATTACTTAGGGATCCAAAGGGAACGGTGATGGACCTTAGGTACAGAAGAGACTGGAACAGCACATTACGTCCACATGCTAACACCTTTTTATTGGTCTTTTTCACTGACGAACATGTACATTACCATGAGGGGTGAGGTACACGTACACACGTGGTTTCCGTTTTCAATTACGGAGTGGAATAGAGTGTGTCCCGACATGTGAGGCCAATAGATGTTCAATGTGGTGGCCATCATTTGCTGCACACAATTGCAATCTCTAGCGTAATGAATGTCGTACACGCAGCAGTACATGTGGTATAATGTCGCCGCAGGCTGCCACAATACTTTGTTTCATATCCTCTGGGGTGTAGGCACATCATGGTACACATTCTCCTTTCACGTACCCCACTGAAAGAAGTCCAGAGGTGCAAGATCAGGAGAATGGGCTGGCCAATTTATGCGTCCACCACGTCTTATGAAATGCCCGTCAAACATCCTGTCAAGGGTCAGCCAAGTGTTATTTGCGGAATGTGCAGGTGCACCATCATGCTGATACCACATACGTCGACGCGTTTCCAGTGGGACATTTTCGAGCAAAGTTGGCAGATCATTCTGTAGAAACGCGATGATTGTTGCAGCTGTTTGGGCCCCTGCAATGAAGTGAGGACCAATGAGGTGGTCGCCAATGATTCCGCGCCATACATTTACAGTCCACGGTCGCTGTCGCTCTACCTGTCTGAGCCAGCGAGGATTGTCCACGGACCAGTAATGCATGTTCCGTAGATTCACTGCCCTGTGGTTTGTGAAACCCGCTTCATCGGTAAACAGGTAGAACTGCAAAGCATTCTCTGTTAATGCCCATTGACAGAATTCCACTCGATGATTAAAGTCATCACCATGTAATTGCCGATGTAGCGACATATGAAACGGGTGAAAGCGGTGACGATGCAGTATGCGCATGACACTACTTTGACTCAGTCCACCGGCTCTCGCAATGTCCCGTGTACTCATGTGTGGGTTCATGGCAACAGCAGCTAACACACCAACTGCACCCGCTTCCCCTGTGACGGGCCTGTTACGGACCCGTTTGCGTGCTACGACCATACCTGTTGCATACAGTTGGCGGTAGATGTTTTGCAATGTAAGGCACGTTGGATGCTCTCTGTCCAGGTACCGCTCTGCATACACCCTGCACGCTTCAGCTGCATTTCGTCGACACTCGCCATAGATGAGTATCATCTTCGCCTTTTCAGAGTTCGAATACACCATGGTCACAGTTCTTACAACACTACACTATCACAGACGTCTGGTAACACGGTGTACTACAGATGGTCTGCGTGCGGAGACGAATGCAGAATAACAATAGCAGCAAGCGCTACATGCGGACACTGCGACAGCTATATCAAGCCACAACAGTGCACTACAGCCACACTCGTAAACAAGGTCGTCATCGTAAACATGTCCCTGCAGATGCTGCTCGCCGACCGTGGCCCGTGTTTGATACAACACGCAACTGAACGTCGGAGGTTTCAAGCGTCAACTTTAGGTTACAATATCTCCGGATGTAATTAACATTTTACAATGCAACAAACGACACTGATTACGTATTTGTTTATATGTTCAGATGTGCTAACAAAACTAACGTGGTTCCATTTTAAAAAAACGTAGGTTTGTGTTAAGAAACATACTTCAGTGCATTTTTGTATGGTTTGTATTAATCATTTACACTAGCCCCTCTCCTCACGTTCGGTCTGTTGAATCGGTTCGTCAGTATTTGATGTGGTTTACGGAATATATCCAGCGGTAACGTTAGGTGACTCACCCTGTAAATAAATATAAATAAAAACTGAATTAAAATGAAGCATAGAAACTGGAATAAGATGTACTTAAATGTGAAAAAATAAGCGAAATATAAGTAGTGAACGGTCGAATTTTCATATCTGCAACTTCGAGCGAATTGCAAAATGGAAGGCTTCGCGATTGTGTGGTCACAATGTTGGGAGGGCAAAGAGGCAGATCCGTCTTCAAATCCTTTTCATTTATTTTTTTTTTTTACAAAAATGTGCAATTTCCGTCCGGTCATTAACGTGTCAATTCTCCTTCTGTATTTTTTTTACAATTGCGTGCTATATGTTGGTTAGGAAGTAAGAGCCATGTTGTACGACTAAGTTACCGTCGCGAGTAAACGTGTTGAATAGTGAGACCAGGCGAAATGCCGTATAGACCTCTCACACAAATTAAAACAACAAATAAAGTGGTATGAACTATGTTCCAAGAACGGAATTCAACAGTCAAAACTTCCAAAGCGAAACGCAAAAGTCATAAAAATGTGGTAATTGTGTGGAATACCTTCACAGCTAATACCTTCACAGCGAAAAAGTTCTTCTTCAGCTGCTGCTGGGGGCTATTAAGTTGAGTTATGAACGCACCACTTGGTCGATTACTGTAAAATATACTTACTACAGTGGTTGAACAAACCTCAACTTTTTGCAGCTTTGGCCGGGATTTCGATACAGTTACTCCACTGTGGTCTGGCGGTTCGGACCCTCGTTCTTCACACTTCCTCCACGCACACCTCTCCTCACAACGACAAGCGTACGCTGTAGAAAACTCTGGAGAATACAGGGCAATTCAAAATTATTGTAGCAGTTACAAACAGTTATAAAAAATTAATGCATAGTGATACATCGACCATAATTAGAGGCAATGGAAAATAAAGTTCACAATTTCGATCCTTGCGCGAGCGAAGTGTCACGGAAGGTGGCGCTTGCGCGGTGGTGTTAGTTTTTCAGTTAGTTACTTACGTGTTCCATTGATGAGTCTCGCGGGTACCATTATGACGTGGAATGTGCCAAGTGCATAAGAAATACATACATCAGTAAAGGGTTCTTAAGAAGCTTAAAACTTCTGTTACCTACCCCATGCCCTTAAGTGGCACAATATACATATATTACACCTATACATTTATTTATTCCTATTCAAGAACTCATCTATGGTATTAAAAGAGTTGTCAGGAGATATGATTTCAACTTATTTTTAAAACTGTTACTGCTGTCTGTCTAACATTTTATTTCATCTGGTAATTTATCGAAATGTTTGACAGCAGCATATTTTACCCCTTTCTGTGCCAAAGATAGGTTAAGTAGAGGATAGTGTAAGTCTTTCTTTATTATGCTTTTATAATCATGAATGTCACTGTTGTTTTTAAACTGGTCACCGTCATTCAGAACAATTTTAATTACTGAGTAAATGTACTGAGAACCTGCTGTAAGAATTCCTAATCTTTTAAAGAGAAGCCTACAAGATGTGCAGCTATGAACCCCACACATTATTCTAACCACTTTCTTTTGCTCAGTGAATACTTCAGTTTGACATCATAGAGTGAAAGTATGCAAAGTATGTTAGCTTGATAATTTCTATATCCTCAACATTAGCAGTTATTCTGATTGCAAAAGTTGCTGAACCTAGTCGCTTTAGGGGGTACAAAATATGAATTTTCCAGTTAAGATTTTCATCTATATGTACATCCAAAAATAGTATGCTCTACCCTGGATACTGACCTCTGTTGACGTGTTATATGTATCGAAGGAACTGTATTTTTTCAGTAGAAAATTGGATGTACTGTTCAAAATAAGTCCATTCGCAGAAAACCAATCAATAACTTTTCGAACGAGATTTGTTTGTATCATTTTCTATTGCAGTTTCTTTTACTGGATTAATAGTGATGCATGTATCAACAGCAAACTGTGTCACTTTAGCTTCTTGTTTCAGATAAGAAGAAAGGTCATCCACATACATCATGAACAGAAGGGGACCCGTGATCGAAGCCTGTGGAACATCTAATGTAATTTCCCCCAAGTTGGATGAAGTGGGAACCTTCCTTCAATCACTTACACCATATAAAGAAACTTTTTGCTTCCTGTTCTGTTGCTATGACTTAAACGACTCATATGCTTTTCCATTTATACCATAGAATTGTAATATCTGTAACATATTTCAATTCTTGGTGATATTTTACTATTTAAAGACTCTATCATGTGAGCAGTGGAACTGTATATTGCTGTCTCAGTGGAACAGCATTTTAGAAATCCAAACTGTGATTTACTAAGTATCCCATTAGCGCTGAGATGGCCAACCACTCTTGAGTATATTACTTTCAGGACAATTTTTGAAAATGTTGTGAACAAGGATATTGGCTCGTAATTATTGTCATCTGTGGTGTCCCCTTTTTTGTAGAGGGGCTTGACAAAGGCATAATTTAACCTGTCTGTGAAAATAAGTTAAGTCAGTGATGCATTAGAGATATGGCTCACAACATCAGCTGCAACTGCACCACATTGTTTTCATATCTTGTTAGAGATGTCACCTGCTCCGACAGAACATTTATTTTTCAAAGATTTAATCTTTTCCTTCTTTCACAAGAGGTTGTTAGATGAAAATTAATCTGACTACGATGTCTCAAAACTGGCTCTTCCATGTACTGCATGGCTTTTTCTTTTGAACTATTCTCACCAATTTTTTCACCTACACTTAAGAAATGATTCTTAAATACATTCTCTACTTGTGTACTAATGGTTAAAATGGTCTCATTCTCTTTAATAGTAATACTATCTACCCTAGTGGTTACTTTTCCTGTCTATCCTCTAACAACATTCCATACTGATTTGATTTTATTGCTCGAGTTGTTAATTTCACCTCTAATATTCACATTTTTTATTTTCTAATGATTTTTCTCAGTAGGTTACAATAATTTTTTGTGTAAAATTACTACTGGGTCTTTACTAAATCTTGCTGCCTCACGAAATTTTCTTTTGCTTTCTAAGCCACTTTAATACCTGTAGTGAACCAAGGTTTCTTTGAAAACTGTTTGATGTTACATTTAGTGACTGAAAAGTTTCAAGTCGTAGCCCTCCTTCTCCTCCCCACTCTACGCTGTAACGAATGTAACTGACTCGTCACAAAACAAACCTTGATACATCACACCACTACCACACATTAACCAAAGCTCTGAAAACAATGTTTTGGAAAACAACACTGAAATACGACTCTCAACAACATGGAAACATTGGAGCCCAACACATACAAAAATAAGACGAAAAATAAATGTTTGTCAATAATTTTACTACAGAGGTTTTAATTAGAAGAAAATTATATTAAGGATTTGCGATTTCTGCAACAAGGTCCAACACTGACAGAGCTAATTAACAAGTACGGTGTCGGTTTTGTACGCAGCTGCCATTTCCTGTGTGGACTGGCTAAAACATATGCTTTTTTGGAAGTAATAACTCGTGTGTACAAATATTTACTTGGAATTTCAGAACATTTTTAGGTTTATTGGACTTTCTACTTTAAATTTTGGTACTGCTAGTGTTAAATCTGAATCTACAGATGAAACTTCAATTTTATAGGAATTATCGCAGAAAAAATTCAAAAGGAGTTCTGGTATTCAAATACATTATCTGGTAAGAAAACAAGTGATCGTTCTGTTTAAATTTCTTTTACAGCCCATTTAAATCTAAAGAAACACGTAACACAGGAACAAAGCAACATTTAGCGTCTGTAGTGTCGCACAGTGTGATACAAATTTAAACATGTGGCAAGCAAACAATGATCTTTCTGTTTAAATTTCCTTTGTAGCCCATTCAGATTTAAAGAAACGTTAAAAACACAAGGAAAAAAGCCAAATGTAGCGTTCAGAGCGCTGTACAGTGCGGTACAAATTCAAAGATGTAGAGATATATAATTCAACAACAGACGCACTGGAAACGTGGTCGGATACCTTTCCTGATTTAACTGGAGAAAAATCCTTCTTAAAGTACAATGCTTGAATATAATACGATAAACATGTAATATGAGTCGTCATCAGATATTTTGTTCTCATCATCTGTAGACTCGTTAAGGACTTTGTAAATCGTTTTCTCCAGACGTTTCTCCTCTCCACTGCACATTTTGAACACGAAATCAACACAAAATACACGAAACAGAGAGAACTTGAACGTCGACTAACGCCTAGGAAACAAGAAACGATAACTGAGGTTTAAAAAACGACGAATGTTTTCAGCGATACCGCTTCCGCCATCTAACAGAAACTACGAAGTCTGTAGACATCACAGACGTTTGCGGGCCCGTAAACATACGTTTGACAGCAGGTAAAATCATAACTGCCCTGACGTTATATTACGACCGCCGCACATTCCTACTTGCCGCAAGCGCCGTAATATTACGTCAGCCGCACGCTAGGTGTTAAGGGAACGGTTATTGAAGCAGTTAAGTTTAGTGTTTGAAATTGTGCTGGTGACGCCTATGCGTGGTCAGAAAGTTCACCTACTTGCGATGTCTTCATAGCACTTATTTCGGCGATATGATGCCAAGCAGTTCCTTAACTGCATTGACATTGTTCCCCGCCAAATTTTCTGGAAGTAGACTTGGAATGGAGGCTGATTCAATAACCCACAGTGGCTTAAGAACATGACAAGACACAGATTCATATATATATATATATATATATATATATATATATATATATATATATATATATATATAACGATGTATTCTCTGGAGACATAGCAACTTTTTTTGCGTCATCAGTCTTCTGACTGGTTTGATGCGGCCCTCCACGAATTCCTTTCCTGTGCCAACCTCTTCACCTTAGTATAGCACTTGTGACCTACGTCCTCAATTATTTGCTGGATGCATTCCAATCTCTGTCTTCCTCTACAGTTTTTTCCCTCTAGTACCACGGAAGTCATTCCCTCATGTTTTAACAGATGTCCTATCATCCTGTCCATTCTCCTTATCACATTTCTCTCCGATTCTGTGCAGAACCTCTTCATTCCTAAGCTTATCAGTCCACCTAATTTTCAACCTTCGTCTGTAGCACCATATCTAAAATGCTTCGATTTTCTTCTGTTCCGGTTTTCTCACAGTCCATGTTTCACTACCATACAACGCTCTACTCCAGATGTATGTTCTCAGAAATTTCTTCCTCTTCCTCAAGTTAAGGCCTATCTTTGATACTAGTTGACTTCTCTTGTTTATGAATGCCTTTTCTGCCATTGCTAGTCTGCCTTTGATGTCCTCCTTTCTCCGTCCGTCACTGGTCATTTTACTGCCTTGGTATCTGAATTCCTTAACTTCATCTACTTTGTGTGTTTTCCACATATCCCTTTTATGTATATTGTATATCTGTATACTGAGCAAGCAGTAAAGGAAACAAAAGAAAAATTCGGAGAAGGTACTAAAATCCATAGAGAAGAAATAAAAACTTTGAGGTTTGCCGATGACATTGTAATTCTGTCAGAGACAGCAAAGGACCTGGAACAGCAGTTCAACGGAATGGACAATGTCTTGAAAGGAGGGTATAAGATGAACATCAACAAAAGCAAAACGAGGATAATGGAATGTATTCGAATTAAGTCGGGTGATGCTGAGGGAATTAGATTAGGAAATGAGGCACTTAAAGTAGTAAAGGAGTTTTGCTATTTGGGGAGCAAAATAACTGATGATGGTCGAATTAGAGAGGATATAAAATGTAGACTTTCAATGACAAGGAAAGCGTTTCTGAAGAAGAGAAATTTGTTAATGTCGAGTATAGATTTAAGTGTCAGGTAGTCATTACTGAAAGTATTTGTATGGAGTGTAGCCATGTATGGAAGTGAAACATGGACGATAAATAGTTTGGACAAGAAGAGAATAGAAGCTTTTGAAATGCGGTGCTACAGAAGAATGCTGAAGATTAGATGGGTAGATCACATAACTAATGAGGAAGTATTAAATAGGAATGGGGAGAAGAGAAGTTTGTGGCACAACTTGACCAGAAGAAGGGATCGGTTGGTAGGACATGTTCTGAGGCATCAAGGGATCACCAATTTAGTATTGGAGGGCAGCGTAGAAGGTAAGAATCGTAGAGGGAGACCAAGAGATGAATACACTAAGCAGATTCAGAAGGATGTAGGCTGCAGTAGGTACTGGGAGACGAAGAAGCTAGCACAGGATAGAGTAGTATGGAGAACTGCATCAAACCAGCCTTAGGACTGAAGACCACAACAACAATCTACTTTGTGACCATCAATCCTGATGTTAAGTTTCTCGCTGTTCACATTTCTGCGACTTCTCATACCTTTGGTCTTCCTTCGATTTACTCTCAATCTATATCCTGTTCTCATAAGACTGTTCATTCCATTCAGCAGGTCATGCAACACTTCTTCACTTCCACTCAGGATACCAATATCGTCGCCCGCATCTCGTGGTCGTGCGGTAGACTTCTAGCTTCCCACGCCCGGGTTCCCGGATTCGATTCCCGGCGGGGTCAGGGATTTTCTCTGCCTCGTGATGGCTGGGTGCTGTGTGATGTCCTTAGGTTAGTTAGGTTTAAGTAGTGCTAAGTTCTAGGGGACTGATGACCATAGATGTTAAGTCCCATAGTGCTCAGAGCCGTTTGAACCATTTGAACCAACCAATGTCGTAGGCAAATGATATCATTGATATTCTTTCACGTTGAATGTAAATTCCACTCCTGAACCTTTCTTTTATTTCCGTCGTTTTTGCTGGTTTTTACTGTTCTGTGGCTCTGTAACAGTAAAGACTGGCACTTTCCTAAAGGGACATTACATCAATTCGGTCTTCACGACTCCAAAGAAAATTCGACAGCTCACGAGGCCTGCGAAAGATGATGCAGGGCTGAGAACGCTAAGACTATATATAATACCGTGTAGGTATGGTCAGTTTGATGTCGGACAGACTAAGAGAACTACTGAATAGCGCCCTGTAAAACACGAGAGATGCTTTCGCCTTCGATATCCTGAGAAACCAGCAGTAGCGGACCATGCTCTAGAAAACGAACAGCGCACTGCATTCGAAGACACATCAGTTATTACACGGACTAGTAGTTTCTGGGATAGCTTAGTTAAAGAAGCGATCGACACAAACATTTGTGACAACACCCTCAATAAAGATGGCGGCCTGCAGCTAAGCACTGCTTGGAACCCGGAGGTCTGAACGCTGAAGTGGACGCAGTGGGTACGCAACAAAAACATTAACTCATATGACGCTGGAGTGATCATCAGTGGTATCACATGTTGGAGCGCGGCTCTACAAGGGACGGTAGCAGGAGACAAAAAGACAGTCACCCCTTAACTATGACCGACACGTACTAGGCAGAAAGCTCGCGGATTTTAAACTACTTGAAGCGCCGGGTGGCTCGAGAGAATTTTATCAGTACATACCGTGGCAAAACTGTGCACTCATAAAAGTACGTGTTGTTGATTTACTCCCGCAGCCAGCAAGATCCACAGTTCTGTTCCCGTTCATATGTAGGACTGGGTAGGACATCAATTTTGTGTGAGTACAGAATGTAAATAAATGACTAAAGCACCGAAAAGATTTTTTTGAAAATTTGTGGTACGCTTCTATGGGATCAAACTGTTGAGGTCATCGTTCCCTCGAATTAAACACTACTTATTCTAACTTAAACTAACTTACGCTAAGCACAATACATATACATCAATGTCCGAGGGAGGACTCGAACCTCTGACGGGGGAAGCCGCGCGAACCGTGATAAGGCGCCCAGACCGAGAGGCTAACCCACGCGGCACGAAAAAATGACTGGCTGCCAGACCCAAGACTCGAACCCCGATCCTGGCGAGCTGAGGTCGCCGACGGGGGCCTACAGCCACAGCGACAGGGATATTTACATGGGCTGGGACATTAAGGTGCGTCAGATCAGTAGTTTCAAGCGCTGCACGTATGGCGAGGTACGTCGGGTGTTCAACATTTGTGATCCACTGTTCGGATATTTCGAGGCATTTTTGAGCCCATGTGTTATAAAAAATTAAATTAATTGTCTTAGCTTCATAGCCGGCCGTGGTGACAGGGCTGTTCTGAACCGCGCGACTGCTACGGTCGCAGGTTCGAATCCTGCCTCGGTCATGGATGTGTTTGATGTCCTTAGGTTGGTTAGGTTTAAGTAGTTCTAAGTTCTAGGGGGCGGATGACCTCCGATGTTAAGTCACGTAGTGTTCAGAGCCATTTGAACCCTGTTACTTTGCTTCATCTATGTCACTCCGGGTTATTTTTAATGTTAATGACAATCACCATATGTATATTTGTTGTTGTGGTTTCATGCAGCTCTCCATGCCACTGCATCCTGTGCAAGCTTCTTCATCCTTAAGTACCTACTGCAACCTACATCCTTCTGAATCTGCTTAGTGTATTCACCTCTTGGTCTCCCTCTATGGAACACTTGAGGCAATACTGACTCTACAACTTATCTTAGAAGAAAGATTAGGGAAAGGCAAACCTACATTTCTAGCATTTTTAGACTTAGAGAAAGCTTTTGACATTGTTGATTGGAATACTCTCTTTCAAATTCTAAAGGTGTTGTTGTTGTTGTGGTCTTCAGTCTTGAGACTGGTTTGATGCAGCTCTCCATGCTACTCTATCCTGTGCAAGCTTCTTCATCTCCCAGTACCTAGTGCAGCCTACATCTTTCTGAAACTGCTTAGTGTATTCATCTCTTGGTCTCCCTCTACGATTTTTACCCTCCACGCTGCCCTCCAGTACCAAATTGGTGATTCCTTGATGCCTCAGAACATGTCCTACCAACCGATCTCTTCTTCTACTCATGTTGTGCCACATATTTCCTCTTCTCCCCAATTCTCTTCAGTACCTCCTTATTTGTTACTTGATCTACCCACCTAATCTTCAGCATTCTTCTGTAGCACCATATTTCTAAAGCTTCTATCCTCTTCTTGTCTAAACTTTTAATCGGCTATGTTTCACTTCCATTCATATCTACACTAAATACAAATAACTTCAGAAAAGATTTGCTGACACTTAAATCTAAACTCGATGTTAACACATTTCTCTTCTTCGGAAACGCTTTCCTTGCCATTGAAAGTCTACATTTTATATCCTCACTACTACGACCATTATCAGTTATTTCGCTCTCCAAATAGCAAAACTCATCCACTACTTTATTGTCCCATTTCCTGATCTAATTCCCTCAGCATCACCTGATTTAATACGACTACATTCCAATTCCTCGTTCAGCTTTTGTTGATGTTCATCTTATATACTCCTTTCAAGACTCTGTCCATTCCTTTCAAGTGCTCATTCAGGTCCTTTGAAAAAGGTTTGCATCACCTCGGTTCCGGAACCTGTACATACAATTCGAATAGAGATCAACATAAACATTGCTCATGAAAACCACACATTGCATGTTGTACCACCATACGGCAATACCTTCAGAGGTGGTGGTCACGACTGCTGTATACACCGGTACCTCTAATACCCAGTAGCACGTCCTCTTGCGTTGATGCATGCCTGTATTCGTCGTGACATACTATCCACAAGTCCATCAATGTACTGTTGGTCCATATTGTCCCACTCCTCAACGCCGATTCGGCGTATATCCCTCAGAGTGGTTGGTGGGTTACGTCGAACATAAACAGTCCTTTTCAATCTGTCGCAGGCATGATCGATAGGGTTCGAGTCTGGAAAACATGCTGACCACTCTGGTCGGGCAATTTCGATATCCCAAAGGAAGTTATTCACAAGATGTGCACGATGGAGGCGCGAATTGTCGTCCATGAAGACGAATCCATCGTCAATATGTTGCAGATATGGTTGCACTATCGGTCGGAGGATGGCATTCATCTATCGTACAGCCGTTACGGCTCCTTCGTTGACCACCAGCGGCGTACGTCGGCCCCACATAATGCCACCCCAAAACAGCAGGCAACCTCCACCTTGCTGCACTCGCTGGACAGTGTGTCTAAGGAGCTCAGCCCGACCCGGTTGGATCCAAACACGTCTCCGACAATCGTCTGGATGAAGGCATATGCGACACTCATCGGTGAAGAGAACGTGATGCCAATTCTGAGCGGTCCATTCGGAATGTTATAGAGCCCACTTATACCGGGCTGCATGGTGTTTTGGTTGCAACGATGGATCTCGCCATCGACGTCAGGAGTAAAGTTGTGCATGATGCAGCCTACTGCGCACAGTTTGAGTCGTGACATGACGTCCTGTGGTTGCAAGTAAAGCAGTATTCAACATGGTGTCGTTGCTGTCGGGTTTCCTCTGAGCCATAATACGCAGGTAGCGGTCATCCACTGCATTAGTAGTCCTTGGGCGGCCTGAGTGAGGCATGTCATCGACAGTTTCTGTCTCTCTGTATCTCCTCCATGTCAGAACAACGTCGCTTTCGTTCATTCCGAGACGCCTAGACCCTTACCTTGTTGGGAGCCCTTCCTGGAACAAAGTAGCAATGCGGACGCGATCTAACGGTGGTATTGAGAGTCTAGGTATGGTTGAACCACAGACAACACGCGCCGTGTACCTCCTTTCTGGTTGAATAACTGGAACTAATCGGCTGTAGGAGCCCCTCCGTCTAATAGGCGCTGCTCACGCATGATTGTTTACATCTTTGGGTAGGTTTAGTGACATCTCTGAACAGTCTAAGGGACAGTGCCTGTGATACAATATCCCAACATCCACAGTCAACGTCTAGCTTCAGGAGTTCAGAGAACCAGGGTGATACAAAAGGAAATGACTACTAGGTGGATTGCGGAAGATATAGTGTGTTTCAAAAATGACCGGTACATTTGAAACGGCAATACAAACTAAACGAGCAGCGATAGAAATACACCGTTTGTTGCAATATGCTTGAGAAAACAGTACATTTTCAGGCAGACAAACTTTCGAAATTACAGTAGTTACGATTGTCAACAACAGATGGCGCTGCGGTCTGGGAAACTCTATGGTACGATATTTTTCACATATCCACCATGCGTAGCAATAATATGGCGTAGTCTCTGAATGAAATTACCCGAAACCTTAGACAACGTGTCTGGCGGAATGGCTTCACATGCAGATGAGATGTACTGCTTCAGCTGTTCAATTGTTTCTGGATTCTGGCGGTACACCTGATCTTTCAAGTGTCCCCACAGAAAGAAGTCACAGGGGTTCATGTCTGGCGAATAGGGAGGCAAATCCACGCCGCCTCCTGTATGTTTCGGATAGCCCAAAACAATCACACGATCATCGAAATATTCATTCAGGGAATTAAAGACGTCAGCCGTGCGATGTGGCCGGGCACCATCTTGCATAAACCACGAGGTGTTCGCAGTGTCGTCTAAGGCACTTTGTACCGCCACAAATTCACGAAGAATGTCCAGATAGCGTGATGCAGTAAACGTTTCGGATTTGAAAAATGGGCCAATGATTCCTTTGGAAGAAATGGCGCCCCAGACCAGTACTTTTTGAGGATGGAGGGATGATGGGCCTGCAACATGGGGCTTTTCGGTTCCCCAAATGCGCCAGTTCTGTTTATTGACGAAGCCGTCCAGGTAAAAATAAGCTTCGTCAGTAAACCAAATGCTGCCCACATGCATATCGCCGTCATCAATCCGCACTATATCGTTAGCGAATGTCTCTCGTGCAGCAATGTTAGCGGCGCTGAGGGGTTGCGGCATTTGAATTTTGTATGGATAGAGGTGTAAACTCTGGCGCATGAGACGATACGTGGACGTTGGTGTCATTTGGACCGCAGCTGCAACACGGCGAACGGAAACCCGAGGCCGCTGTTGGATCACCTGCTGCACTAGCTGCGCGTTGCCCTGTGTGGTTGATGTACGCGGTCGCCCTACCTTTCCAGCACGTTCATCTGTCACATTCTCAGTCCGTTGAAATTTTTCAAACAGATCCTTTATTGTATCGCTTTTCGGTCCTTTGGTTACATTAAACCTCCGTTGAAAACTTCGTCTTGTTGCAACAACACTGTGTTCTAGGCGGTGGAATTCCAACACCACAAAAATCCTCTGTTCTAAGGAATAAACCATATTGTCCACAGCACACTTGCACGTTGTGAACAGCACACGCTTACAGCAGAAAGGCGACGTACAGAATGGCGCACCCACAGACTGCGTTGTCTTCTATATCTTTCACATCACTTGCAACGCCATCTGTTGTTGAAAATTGTAACTACTGTAATTTAGAAAGTTTGTCCGCCTGAAAATGTACTATTGTCCCAAGCATATTGCAACAAACGGTGTATTTCTATCACTGCTCGTTTAGTTTTTATTGCCGTTTCAAATATACCGGTAATTTTTGAAACACCCTATATACACTCCTGGAAATTGAAATAAGAACACCGTGAATTCATTGTGCCAGGAAGGGGAAACTTTATTGACACATTCCTGGGGTCAGATACATCACATGATCACACTGACAGAACCACAGGCACATAGACACAGGCAACAGAGCATGCACAATGTCGGCACTAGTACAGTGTATATCCACCTTTCGCAGCAATGCAGGCTGCTATTCTCCCATGGAGACGATCGTAGAGATGCTGGATGTAGTCCTATCGAACGGCTTGCCATGCCATTTCCAACTGGCACCTCAGTTGGACCAGCGTTCGTGCTGGACGTGCAGACCGCGTGAGACGACGCTTCATCCAGTCCCAAACATGCTCAATGAGGGACAGATCCGGAGATCTTGCTGGCCAGGGTAGTTGACTTACACCTTCTGGAGCACGTTGGGTGGCACGGGATACATGCGGACGTGCATTCTTCTGTTGGAACAGCAAGTTCCCTTTCCGGTCTAGGAATGGTAGAACGATGGGTTCGATGACGGTTTGGATGTACCGTGCACTATTCAGTGTCCCCTCGACGATCACCAGAGGTGTACGGCCAGTGTAGGCGATCACTCCCCACACCATGAATCCGGGTGTTGGCCCTGTGTGCCTCGGTCGTATGCAGTCCTGAATGTGGCGCTCACCTGCACGGCGCCAAACACGCATACGACCATCATTGGCACCAAGGTAAAAGCGACTCTCATCGCTGAAGACGACACGGCTCCATTCGTCCCTCCATTCACGCCTGTCGCGACACCACTGGAGGCGGGCTGCACGATGTTGGGGCGTGAGCGGAAGACGGCCTACTGGTGTGCGGGACCGTAGCCCAGCTTCATGGAGACGGTTGCGAATGGTCCTCGCCGATACCCCAGGAGCAACAGTGTCCCTAATTTGCTGGGAAGTGGCGGTGCGGTCCCCTACGGCACTGCGTAGGATCCTACGGTCTTGGCGTGCATCCGTGCGTCGCTGCGGTCCGGTCCCAGGTCGATGGGCACGTGCACCTTCTGCCGACCACTGGCGACAACATCGATGTACTGTGGAGACCTCACGCCCCACGTGTTGAGCAATTCGGCGGTACGTCCACCCGGCCTCCCGCATGCCCACTATACGGCCTCGCTCAAAGTCCGTCAACTGCACATACGGTTCACGTCCACGCTGTCGCGGCATGCTACCAGTGTTAAAGACTGCGATGGAGCTCCGTATGCCACGGCAAACTGGCTGACACTGACGGCGGCGGTGCACAAATGCTGCGCAGCTAGCGCCATTCGACGGCCAACACCGCGGTTCCTGGTGTGTCCTCTGTGCCGTGCGTGTGATCATTGCTTGTACATCCCTCTCGCAGTGTCCGGAGCAAGTATGGTGGGTCTGACACACCGGTGTCAATGTGTTCTTTTTTCCATTTCATATATATAATCTTTGCTCGGCTGCTATTACTTCCCGCTCGTTGTCTGTTGTAAGGAATTGGTCGCAGTTCGGCGTCGCTAGTGGGGATTGAGAGTTCACGTCACCAGTTCTGGTTGCGATTTCGGGTCTGCCAGTCAGTTGGAACGCGTCTGGAGTGCGCTTCGGACCTGCCAGTCAGGGAGTTACAATGCGGCAGTAGTGCAGCCGGGTTGGAGCAGTGACGTCTGCGTCGACATACCTCGCCCCACCATTGCCGGCACGCATCACTTGAGCCAGGCCACCGTCTTGGTGAATCGTCGGTCAGTCGTCCAACCGAGCGACGCATTTTGGCTCGCCGATCGTTTATGAGTCGGCTGTGTGTGTGTGCGTCGACTCCCGATTTGCTTCGTGTGTGCTTAGTTACTGTTCAGTGTCGTTCAGGTCTTCGTTCAGTGTTTGTCAGGATGTGTGTGTAGTTTGTGATTTGGATTGACAAGTTATTTTGAATGTTGTCGGTTTTTTGGCTCTAAGAGGTCGGTCGTCTCATCTGGGGACGTGTGACTCGTTCTCTGAGACTTTCTGGACCCTTTAAATTACCATCTTGTGGAACTTGGGTCGGTCCTTTCTTGGGGATATCGGTTAGCCAGTGGGCGTGTTTCCTCTGCTTGGTGGGGTCCGAACCAGTATTTCCGCCGTCGTGTGTCTAGAAGTGAGTGGGAGACGCACCAGCAGTGCAGTCACAACGGAGCAGCAGTCGTGAACGGGCCAACGGGCAGTCGGTCGGTTGCTGTGGACCAGGGAAGTTATCTCCGCGCGGTGCAGTAGGCTGGGTCCACTGCCGGTCCCTGCGTAGTGTCGGAGAGTGTCTGGAGCTGTCCCATCACTACGAGCTTCGTGGTTCACCGCCCAGGACGTCAGAGTTGAGTAGTGGTTTCAAGTATCCAAGTAACATCCATTCATATTGTATGGTTAGTTTCGGTGGTTCGCTGTTGGCGAGATTTTCTGTTTGAATTCTCATGTACTGACTAGTGGCAAGCTGGTCGTCTGTCGGTTGGTCCGTGGCTGTCCCCTGGTTGGGTTCAGGCCAATTGTGTGATTGGATCGGAGAGTTCCTAGATAAAAGAATGCAGCAAGTCTTCCGAAGTAAGAGTGATTTCAGGTGTGCCGCAGGGGAGTGTCGTAGGACAGTAGCTATTCACAATATATATAAATGACCTTGTCGATAACATGAGAAGTTCACTGACGCTTATTGTGGATGATGCTGTAGTATATCGAGAGGTTGTAACAATGGAATATTGTACTGAAATGCAGGAGGATCTGCAGCGAATTGACGGATGGTGCAGCGCATGGCAATTGAATCTCAATGTAGACAAGTGTAATCTGTTGCGAATACATAGATCGAAATATTCCTTATCATTTAGCTACAATATATCAGGTCAGCATCTGGAAGCAGTTAATTCCATAAATTATCTGGGAGTACGCATTAGGAGTGATTTAAAATATAATGAGCATATAAAACTAATCGTCGGTAAAGCAGATGCCAGACTGAAATTCATTGGAAAAATCCCAAGGAAATGCAGTCCGAAAATAAAGGAAGTAGGTTACAGTACACTTGTCCGCCCACTGCTTGAATACTGCTCACTGGTGTGGGATCTGTACCAGATTGGGTTGACAGAAGAGATAGAGAAGATACAACGGACAGCAGCGCGCTTCGTTACAGCATCATTTAGTAATAGCGAAAGCGTTACAGAGATGATAGATAAACTCCAGTGGAAGACCCTGCAAGAGAGACGCTCAGTAGCTCGGTACGGGATTTTGTTGAAGTTTAGAGAACATACCTTCACCGAGGAGTCAAGCAGTATATTGCTCCCTCGTACGTATATCTCGCGAAGAGACCATGAGGATAAAATCAGAGAGATTAGAGCCCACACAGAGGCATACCGACAATCTTTCTTTCCACGAATAATACGAGACTGGAATAGAAGGGAGAACCGATAGAGGTACTCAAAATACCCACCGCCACACACCGTCAGGTGGCTTGCGGAGTATGGATGTAGATGTAGATGTAGATGTAGATCAAGTATAGTAGGGCTCACCACCTGTCTCACCTACGAGAACAAGGGCAGACCGATCTCCCTGGAGGCCTTCTGAGTGCCACCGGTGTTTAATTATCTCTTGTCAGCTATTTAAAATTTCAGGCTTGTGGTTATTGTTTGTTTCTTAAAATTTTGCGAAATTAATTTTTAAATTTAACCTTCAAGCTTAAACACTGCGGTCTTTAAGATTATGGCAATGTATTTTGAAATTTTGAAGTTTAATTGTGACCGTCAGCCACTGGTATTGCACCTTGCATATGTTGTTTCTTTAAATTATTTTATTGCTATCTTAATTGGATTTTTATCTTGTTGATTTTTAAGATTTCTTGTTGTTAAACATGCTGACCTTTTGCCTTTAAAGGTCTACGGTAATATATTCTGAAGTTTTGAAATTTAATTGTGGCCCTCAGCCGTTTGTATTGCACCTTATATATGTTGCCTTTTGGGTTTTTAATTATTTTATTGCTGTCTTAACTGATTGTTTGGACTTTTTTTAAAGATTTCTTGTTGGCCTCCTGCCTTTAAAGGTCTATGGTATTATATTCTAAAAGTTTGGAAATTAGTTGTGGCCCTCCGCCATTTGCATTGCACTTTGCGTACGTTGTTTTTTTTTTAGTTATTTTATTGCTATCTTAAGCGGATTTTTATCTTGTTAAGATTTCTTGTTGGAGGCCTTCAGCCGTGAAAGAATTGGGAAATTACAATAAATGACAGTTAGAAGCAGAAACTGACTTCAACCCTTAGTCATTTCCACAATCCTATTACCTGTTCTGCCCAGCGGGTTTAGCGGGCGTCTCAATATATATATTAGATTTAGATACGTTCACTGACCTTGAAAAACATTTGTAAATTACTGTTGTGTTATTACCAGTAAAAGTTAGTAAAAGAATGTGTAACTAAACGGGTCACATAAATTTAGACAAACCTGTCTTAATTCAATATCGTTCCTGAACGTTCAGAAGTTAATGAGTGTACATTTGCCGTGACACTGTGTGCAGTAACGCTGTCAGGTACAACTGCTCGGCGGTGTGCACCAGTTGTAAACTCCCCATCTCCTGCGTGTGATCCGCCCGAGCCGCTTACAGACTTATCATTCCTGCATCCTCAGGTCAGATTAATGTAAAACAGCACGGCAAGCACCTCAGGCACCCCTGCAATTGTGACGCAGCTAGTCTGCCGATAGCGACAGCATCCTCAAACCCCCCGAACACACACACACGCAGACAGGGAGTGTGGAGGCTCCCACGCCCGGTTCATCGGCCCGTGCGTGGCATGACCTGGCAGGCGCACGGCATAGTTCCAATATTTGCAGCAAACATGGCGTTTACAATCAGGGCGAGCGCGCGATCCGCTCTCGCTTCTCGTCCGGTGCGTGCGCCAGCCGTTGTTCCCACCACTACCACCAGGTAGCAGCAGCTACGCAGGAAACCTAACCTCTGGTCCACTGCGAGCCTACCACCACGAGGGGTGAAACTCATGTAGGGACCTCCGGAAGCAATACCTTGGTACGCTGTTTAATATCCACGCCTATGTTTTATTCAAAATAATATTCATGACAGCTTTGTATATGGAATGTGACTGAAATTTGATCCCGTTCTCGTAATACTAATAAAAAGGACTTCATCACTAATAAAATAATAAATAATTAGTGCCGGTGACATAATTTAATATTTTGTAAACAATTGTATCTCAGACAATACCCATGTAATAAGATAATGAAAATCTTAATCTTTTGTTATCTATGATTTTGTAGAAATGTCCTTCTTCTTGTTGTTCAAACTATAGTACTCATGGATGTATAATTGATGTCTCGTAACACAGAGGTCTGTAAAAAACTGTACTAAAATATTGTTATGTGGCTAACCGGTATTTGAAGATAGAGTTTATGTGTTATTGAAATGAATCTTCAGTGTTTGGAGTTTTATTTCATTCTAACTCTCGTCCTGTACATATGTTAAGTTTTGTGCTCAACTACTGCAGAGAGCAGCCATTAGCGCCATTGATCTACAACACAGTTTGTTGATAAATGGGTAATAATAATATCTCTTGTAGCATTGAGAAATATTTTAGAATGTTAATGCATATAGCGAAGGTGAGAAAAGATTTAATATATATTATTTATTACTTGACCTGAATCAGAACTGATAAGTGATTGTCTTACGTTAGGCACTATCTTAATGAAATATTGCAGCGGCATTTTTACATTGATTTTCTATACAGACTTAAATGCTGTTGGTTATAATTGCAATAACTGTGTACTAGCGGCCGAGGACTCACTCTGACGGAATAAATTCCAGTTAAACTGTGAGTACATCGAACTTCCATGTATGCAACAGCATCTTACGTGATATAAATTCTTATCTGCTGATGCATAAAGCCTGGTAATTTCGTAACAACTTTTATTAAATATTTTGACAGGAAAACACATTAGTGTTGTTTATGTGTGGTGTTGTGTGACAAAAGTGTTCATTTTGCTTAAAGAAAAGAGTTGCCACCTCGAGATAGCAGTAGCGTTACTTTTTATATATGGTCTGCAGCTAGCAAAGAATCTTTTAAACAACAGCACTAGTATTACTAAAAATCATTAATCTTGTTTAGTTCAGACTACTTATCATACATTTATCTTTTTTGTTGGTTATAAATGATTAGTTTCGTGACTGAACTTTGTGACATTTACACTGCTTGACAGACAACATTGATACATGTTCCCAGGTGGAGATTTCTTTAACAAAATACCGTTCACTAGCCGGGAAAAGCAGTGATTAAATAAAACCTCATTTAACATTAATAATAAGTAACTAATTTTATTGTAATCTTGCTCAACTTGTACAATACAACACACGCACAATTACATACCACGTCACAGATGCCAGGCCACTTGGAGCGCTGCAAGTTTGTCATCTAGCTCTATTATTAAGCGATTTAAGGTCTTCCATGTTTGTTTCCTTATCGTAGTAAAGGAACGCATATTTCATCGCATTACGTTCCTAATTACAACATCTTGTGTGCAGTGGACTCTTTGAATTGCACTGTAAATGGGTTTGCCCATATTCTGCTTGATTTTTGTTCACGTTCGTAATATTAGCTGAAGTAAATAAATCTATATTGGTTTCTGCTTCATCTAAAACGCAAGCTAGTTTTGCCACGTGGTGTTCTACGGACTTACGTATATTTGTCACTGCTTACAAATGTGTGCGCAAACTTCTCGATTTAAATTCATTGTAGCCACATTACTCACGTTCTGCTTCGTTTTTTATCTTGTTCATTTTTTGCACTTTTTCGCTTTTAACGGAGAACTCTAGATTAACAGTTTTTGACAGAACTGGTATTCGACTTTATTACATCTTGTCACGAAGTGAGTATTCTTTGAATGGGGTTATTTCTGCCACTGAGTGTACTTTGTAGTGTCAGTCCTTCACTGCAAATGCTAAAAATGCAACAGTAGTTACGTAGATGTGTTCACATGTTACTTACAACTACTAGAAAGAAAACATTTTAGTAGAAATCGCTGCACTAGAATCATCCAACTTCAGTGACAATTTATCAGCAAATAATAAATGCTCTCATGCTTTGATTATCGCATGTGCTAGTGAATTCTGCGTAACTAGTGTTTACTAAATGCAGTAGTGTTCATTCCTGTGGAAGGAGGTTCACACACATTACATAATCCTATGAACAAATATGCACTTCCCTGTTGATTTTTTTTGTGTCTTTTGTTACTTATGTTGGAGTACAAAATATAATCAGTGTCAAGAAGCAACACCAATCGAAGAAAAATTACATGATCATTCCCTTACAAATACGTTGAGTACTAATTCTGTCAAAAGTTGCTAACAGATAGTTTTCCAATAAATGTTGGAAATTACGGTAAACAGATGTGAACGAAAGTTAAGTAAAATACGAGAAACGTACTAACAGTGCAATTAAATCGAGCGGTTGACGCAGTGATTTGTTAGCAGTAACTTATGTACAAAGTCAACAGAACAACATGCTTCGAAACCACCTTCGGTTTTATATGAGACAAAGACAAATATGCCCTCATTTAATTTACCCAATATTATGGATGCGGGCGAAACTGTCCGCAGCTCGTGGTGTGGTGGCTAAAGTTGCTGCCTCTGGATCACGGGGTCGCGGGTTAGATTCCCGGCCGGATCGGGGATTTTCTCCGCCCGGGCACTCGGTGTTTGTGTTGTCCTCATCATCTCATCATTCAGGTAGTGGTGAGACTGGAAATGAAAAGATTGGGCACTTGCACGGGAGCTGATGAGCACGTTGCTGAGCTCCCCAGAAACCAACATCATCATCATCACAAGCAAAACTCAAGCACAACACGACCTGAATTTACAATCAGTCATAATCAGGAACGCAATAGGATGGAACCAGATTGTGTGTCACGTCAGATGATGTTTGTGTTTCGATATGTCCTAAAGCCTAACAATTTCCGCTTGAAAATAAGTCACAAGATCGGAATTATAAAACTCTTTTTTACAACTGAATACTTTTACATTCAAAAGGCGACAACGACGTCATTTACACAATTTGACGTGACTGTCAGTCACAGCTAAGAAAAGTCAATCTTAGTTTTTTATTGAGATTTCTCGAATTTATTGCTTTGCAAGGTCACGAAAACGTACCCAACACTTACTTTACCACTAGACTGTGAGACCCATTCATAAAGTGTAAATAAAAAATATTCCCATTTGATACACCTATTCCGAAAAACAAGAATACCAATTTTTGCCCCACATTTTCTTGTATTCGAAGTTCACTGCCAGGCGTATAGGAGCGATGCTGTCGTTCTATGGTTCAGTATCGTAACACGGGCAATGCACAGCTTGTATTTAGCTGTTCTTTGCCTACTACGACTGCGGCATTTCACAGAACCCCCCACAATCATTTCAATCTAGTAATGCTCTGCAGCAGTCATCTAGGTGCTGGTACTGACTTTCTTGGTTATATCCTAGTGTAAATGAAATGCCAGCGCGACGAGTTAATCAGAAACTAGCTGAGACTCTGGGAGCTAGACGAGGGGAACAAGGATACAACTCAGCCTGCCTTGGAATAACCCGTCACAAAAGTTGAAATTACACTTTGGAGTTACTGGTGCAGAAAACCGGGGGAATGATCTTAAACTTGTGAAACGCAAGGAAGTGAAAAAAGTCTTTTGCTCATCTGACCTATACACTGTGCATACCTGAAATATCAAAAATTACTTTACGGGCTGCATTTTTATAATATTTACTACTTAAAATGAGACTTAGGTGTAGCTGATTACAAAGGTATAAATATTACGAATACAAACACTTTTACGCAACTATTAACACTAAAAAATTCTGCCTTTATGAAATGTTTGCTTTCACATGGATATATCTCATTTGAAGGTGGCAGGGGTAAAACAGAGGGAGCGAAAGGCAGTTTTAAGAGTCGAGGGACATGAAAGGGAAGCATTGGTTGGGAAGGGAGTGAGACAGGGTTGTAGCCTATCTTCGATGTTATTCAATCTGTAGATTGAGCAAGTAGTAAAGGGAAACAAAAGAAAAATTCAGAGTAGGAATTAAAATCCATGGAGAAGAAATAAAAGCTTTGAGGTTCGCCGATGACATTGTAATTCTGTCAGAGACAGCAAAGGACTTGGAAGAGCAGTTGAACGGAATGGACAGTGTCTTGAAAGGAGGATATAAGATGAACATCAACAAAGGCAAAACGATGATAGTGGAAAAGTAGTCGAATTAAATCGGGTGATGCTGAGGGTATTAGATTAGGAAATGAGACGCTTAAAGTAGTAAAGGAGTTTTGCTATTTGGGGCGCAAAATAACTGACAATGGTAGAAGTAGAGAGGATATAAAATGTAGACTGGCAATGGCAAGGAAAGCGTTTCTGAAGAAGGAAAATTTTTTCACATCGAATGTAGATTTAAGTGTAAGGAAGTCGTTTCTGAAAGTATTTCTACGGAGTGTAGCCATGTATGGAAGGGAAACGTGGACGCTAAGAGAATAGAAGCTTTCGAAAAGTGGTGCTACAGACGAATGCTGAAGATTAGATGGTTAGATCACATAACTAGTGAGGAGGTGTGGAACAGAATTGGGGAGAAGAGAAATTTATGCCACAACTTGACTAGAAGGAGGGATCGGTTGGAAGGGCATATTCTGAGGCATCAAGGGATCACCAATTTAGTATTGGAGGGCAGCGTGGAGGGTAAAAATCGTAGAGGGAGACCAAGAGATCAATACACTAAACAAATTCAGAAGGATGTAGGATGCAGTAGGTACCGGGAGATGAAGAAGGTTGCACAGGATAGAGTAGCATGGAGAACTGCATCAAACCAGTCTCTGGACTGAAGACCACAACAAAACCAACTCCATACTAACTAAAGAAAATTTTATGTTCTTCACAGATTTTGTATTTCACGGAATGTTACCATAACGCAAACATTTCGGAATTGCTGTATCGTCAATTTGGAGCACTGAATCTTCTGCATCCAAAGACGCATAATTCTCTTAAAAAACATATTAATAAAATACTTTAATAGAAGATTTTACGTAATAGAATATTCTTAGCGGCTTTATTGCGCAAAACTGGGGGAAAATGCATGCTTCAAAATTTAATGATAAAAATAACATCGATCACTTTGGCCATTTAGAGAACATTTAGTCTATAGTAAACGAAATAATTTGAGTACTTTCTATCATTAGTACAGCTTACTTTATTACAGAAAACGTAATTTATGTACAGCGTGAGTTGGGAGGAAAGTGATAGGTTTTGAGAGGTGATAATATTAGTGATTCTAAAAAAAAAAATTGACGAGAAATTTTCAGATCTCACCTGCACAAGGGCATTGCATTAAACGCGAAGGCGACATGCAAAAAATGAGTGCCCGACCGGAACTCGAACCTGGATGCTCTGCTACTGTGGAACGTTTGCTTTTCCGTTGCGCCCATCCGAGGTCGCCATTCCCTCAGTCCAAATTCCCACATGCTACACGCTGCAGATGTAGTGTCCTCTACGTCCACCATCCCCTGTTTACTCGTAGCTGTTAAGCTGAGTCCCGTAAGGGTTCAAACGAGTGCGTCCATCCGCACAAAAGATTTTTTTCCGTAGAAGGGCACATATGTACACACTAATAGGTACCTTTCCTCCTGACTCACCCTGTACATTTTGATATTTTGTAAAACCTTCCTATAGAGTTTTAGTTTTTGAATACACAGCCTGCAATAGTCATCAAGGTACTGATAATGACAGTGGCCATAACCTAGTGTGAATGAAATGCCAGTACGAGCGGTTAATGGGAAACTAGTTGAAATGCGGAGATCTAGACAAGGTGAAAGTCCATAAAACGCAGACTACCTCGGAAGAAAACGTTAAAACATTTCAACTCCTCAACACCAAATTAAAACGTTGCATTAGGAGGTGTCTGCTTCGTGCAAAAAGGTCTTGAGTTCATATTGACGACAACAAGTAATTCTTCATTACAGACGTTTATTTACAAAAAGCACTGACAGACTTCACAGACTCAACAACTGACTCTCAGAGCTAACCGCACTGCATATCCGAACTGGCAACTGACAACTCCTAGGTGTATTAATATCTTTCCAAACAATGAGAGTCTTTGACAATGTTTTGTTTACAATACGATAGCAATTCAAGACTTAAAACTAAATTAGACATTACAGAATTTTAGTACAGATTAAAGTAAGTAAAAGGATCAGTACATATAAATTCTTACAAGCATAATTTCCAAATAGATTTTATAACATTTTTCTACCAGCTTCTGGATAACCTTCACCAGATTTGTATCGATGTTTCCAGAAATATCTTGACATTTGATTCTGGATATTTCTTGAGTGATTTAGAACAACTATTTATATGTAAAATGATTTAAATCGTGTTTCAAAACGTAAATAAATCTTTTTAGCAATATTTCTTGATACAAATCGTCTTTCGAAATTAGGTTATGAAACAGTTTTCACAAGTTTTCGTATTTTTGCGATCATAATATAGAATTTCTCCATAGAAAGTTCCAGAAGTGTGCATTAAACGTTCATTTACAGACTTTCTCTTTAGCTGGTGAGTTTTTAAAAGTATCTTGTCCATATTATACGAAATAATTTAGCTCAAAACTGATAATTTATACAATTAATCAGAGCTACAGCAAACAGTGAGTCTTTCTTTTACAAAATGAAATATAATTACAAAATTGAATGAAAATAGGGTACTAACACTAATATATATTTACATTAATTCTATTTTTGTTCTTTCTGTGCAAAATGTCCTAATATTGACGCAGTACAATATTTAAACATCACCAAAGTTTCCCTTTACATTTTGCATATCTGTATCAACATCCCCTAAAAGTCTACAGTATCGAATACTTCAATATGTTCCAATATGTCCTGTAATGTTACAACGTCACAAGTCAAATAGTTACAGTTTGAAGTTGGGGGTGTAGAAAACTGATGGAATTATGGTGAATTTGTAAAATGTAAGAAAATGAAAGAACTCTCTCACTCATCTAACCGTATACTGTACGTACGTGAAATATCTAAATTTTAGAAACTGAAATTTTATCATACCTGCTGTTTAAAATGTGACTTAACTTAGCTGATGATAATGGTATAAACATTTTGAACACGCATATTTTATTTAAGGAAATGGTCAAAGCTTAGTATTAAAAAAATTCTATCTTTGGTAATATCAGTAATAAAGAGGTCTTCCTTGAGTTATAATCAGTCACCGCTGCCAAGGTAATCATGCACGGTAAGGTATCCAGATGACCGAATTAATTGTTACTGATTGTCATTCCCGTAGTTAGGTTACTGAGTTATTAAGTAAAATTAATAAATTTTGGTAACAGCAAAGTGATCGTTATTACTGTGTTTCCTAAAAAAACTACAGGTATGCAGCATAGCGTTGCTACTCAAGTTTTCCAAGATTCTATTTTTCCGTCAACTGAACAACATAGCACACATGTTACAATGTATTAAGGTCAATAATGTTACAAGCCGTTTATCAAATGGAGTACAAAAAGTACCGGCGCAGAAAACGCAGTAAAGAGGCAACGATGGATAAGTTGTGAGACACTAGTCTGACACAAGAAGCAATATGTGAAAATGAGCAGTAAGGTCGGTCAGAAATGAAATCAAGACGAACTAAAGAAAATTTGCGAAGGAAAGAAGGAAGGTGTAGTGGGGTATAACGTTCCGTCGACGACAAATTCGTTAGAGACGGTAAACGCGCTCGAATTGGGGCCTGTCCACTGTACCACTGTACTCACACGGTGGGGTAGATAGAAAACTGAAACAGTGAAATAAACATGCTCCGCACAGACTAATAAACTACCGCACGAGATAGCACAGATCAAAAGTAGAACACTGACCACAATTGAAAGATATAACTGTTTAGTGCAAGCAGAACATAAGGGGGTGAAAACGGTACTTGCAAGAATTTTGTAGTGGCCTATAAGAAATTAGGCTAATTTAAAATGGGAACTCGTTGCGTGAAAGCTATACAACAAATGCAAAATGTTCAACTACCACGCACAACTAGTTTGGTATTATATGCGTCAATAATATGAGACTTCTTTATCAAAGCATGGGATGAAAAATTTAAAATGTATTGGGAAAATATCGGCTTCATTGTAGGAAAAGCAGCAGAATTGGAGAAATAATTTTACAACTGTGGTTAATAACTGAGACTGGTTTAAGTGAAAGAAAAGAAACTTGCGATGTATTTGGAAATTTGGAGATGGGTTTTAGTAATGTGAAAAAGGAAACAAAAGAAAAATTTGGAGTAGGTATTAAAATCCATGGAGAACAAATAAAAACTCTGAGGTTCGCCGATGATATTGTAATTCTGTCAGAGACAGCAAAGGACTTGGAAGAGCAGTTGAACGGAATGGATAGTGTCTTGAAAGGAGGATGTAACATGAACATCAACAAAAGCAAAACGAGGATAATGGAATGTAGTCGAATTAAGTCGGGTGATGTTGAGGGTATTAGATTAGGAAATGAGACACTTAAAGTAGTAAAGGAGTTTTGCTATTTGGGGAGCAAAATAACTGATGACGGTCGAAGTAGAGAGGATATAAAATGTAGACTGGCAATGGGAAGGAAAGTGTTTCTGAAGAAGAGAAATTTGTTAACATCGAGTATAGATTTAAGTGTCAGGAAGTCATTTCTGAAAGTATTTGTATGGAGTGTAGCCATGTATGGAAATGAAACATGGACGATAAATAGTTTAGACAAGAAGACAATAGAAGCTTTCGAAATGTGGTGCTACAGAAGAATGCTGAAGATTAAATGGGTAGATCACATAACTAATGAGGAAGTATTGAATAGGATTGGGGAGAAGAGAAGTTTGTGGCACAACTTGATCAGAAGAAGGGATCGGTTGGTAGGACATGTTCTGAGGCATCAAGGGATCACCAATTTAGTATTGGAGGGCACCGTGGAGGGTAAAACTTGTAGAGGGAGACCAAGAGATGAGTACAGTAAGCAGATTCAGAAGGACGTAGGTTGCAGTAAGTACTGGGAGATGAAGAAGCTTGCACAGGATAGAGTAGCATGGAGAGCTGCACCAAACCAGTCTCAGGACTGAAAACCACAACAACAACAAATGGAATGAAATTTTTCTTTTTTACTGAGCAGCACAGTGTCACTGTCATGGATGGAAGTGTAATCAATTCATTTATTGTATGATTCAGACTGAAGTTGTTAGCACTAACAGGAAGATGCAAGAAGCCAAATGCAGGAAAGGTGTGAGGCAGGCTGAGACTTGTTCAGCGTCGCGACTGATATTTAACTTGTATTCTGAGAAAGCAGCGAGGGTAGTAAAGAACTGAGTTGATGTGTCAGTTGCTAGTCATTGACAGAATGTCAGCTTGATGTGGTTCGCTGACACACAAGTGAACCGAAAATGCGTCGAATGCTTAATAAAAAAAAGAGCTGATGATTATGAAGTGCGCAAAATAAAAGGAAAACCAACGTAATGGTGGATACAGCAGAGTAAACATGTTGGTTGGCCGAAAGTTAAAATTCCCAGAGTGGCTGATAAATTTTTCTAGCCCCTTAGTTGAAGTATTTGAGCAAGTCTTCGGCTCTGTGGTTTTATTGGTTTACTTATACTTTTCTTCTACTGCGGCAAACAGACTTCTGTTGCAGAGTGCTGTGTATTCGTTTAGTTCCATTTTTCCCTGAGATATTGACCTTTATCTATGATACTTCTCTTCTACTGTTAAATTTCGTCGCAAGCTACTGACAATTTTAAGAATTTTTCAATCTATTTCTGAGTTTTTTTGATTGATATTCTGCATTATTACGTGGTAAGCAAATGCTGAGTGGCAACTGTTAGTTTTTAATGGTCTGTGGTATACCGCACATCTGGTTCGAAAACACGTATACATCCTGACTGAGAGCAGTTGCAAATTAAACGGTAAATTCCTGATTCGCTTTATTAATCAGTGTTAGTGTTTTTTCTCCCAAGTTTGCTCTGTATAGTCTCGTTGGTTTGTTGTGCTTTGTTGAGTCCCTGTCTTTTTAATATGCAGCCTGTAATAGGTATATGCCATATGGCACAGGCGGCGTACAATATTTTATGTATATCATTGCGTAGTATTGAGCAGTGGTACCCAATTTGGATTAATGCAGAATGGGCTGTCGTAATTTTCAGTGACATGGCACTACAGTCGTGACAGTCAGGTGACTGGGAACTCAGTGTTCGTGTCTAGAGGATGAGCAGCCATATCACGTACGAAATGGAAACGAATCCCAGACCTTGACCGGTCGAGAGGAGTTGTTTTGGCAACTAGCAGTCCGATAACTCTCTTTCATGGCAACAGTGAGCCAAACAGGAATGTCCAATTATGATGGAAGTATGCCGAACGCGGTTGTTACATACTTCTAAAGAACAGTTAAATATTAAAATAAGACGTGGTAAATTTCAGTCGAATCGCGACAATTTCTAGAGAATCGATTGTAAGTGTCTGTTAATGATTGCACGATCTTAACGTAGTGTGATTTATGTGTTGGATTGTGGCGACTTGTGCAGCGCCTGTGTGCTTTGGACTCTGGACTACACCAAGACCAGAACTCGGTAATAAACGTGTGGCACCCCTATAGCGATTTGCGACATTACCGAACAGCGAACAGTTCGCTCCCCTAGACTCTTCATCAACGCCACCTACTGAGACATAGCGGCAACTACCCATACAAGATTCCAGACAGGAGCTTATATAGATAAACCTTATGCGAAGTGTGACGGACTTGCACACTTGCATCAGCAACCTCCCGTGTACGATCATTTACCAGAAATAGACAGGTTAGGACGAGTTACTAACGCAAGGGAGACTTGCAAGCCCACCCTGCAGTAACGTCGCAGGTCTTAACCAGCCTTTATTTTAGTTACGCTGTTGAGTAAGATTCAGTGTTCTAACATCTCCTTGGTCAAGGCAAAAGCTATTGACGATAGAAATGCCACTTTCTACGTATACAGCTGGTTCTGTCTGTTCCCATCACAGCAGGGTATAAACAACTGTACAAAAAGTCTGTGGAACAGGAGCTTCACCACTCTCTCTCTCTCTCTCTCTCTCTCTCTCTCTCTCTCTCTCTCTCTCTCTCTCTGTATTTCTACAGCCACCCCCAGCTCTTCTTCACATTTGTTGGTTAAAACAGACGAAACTGCCCCATCGTGAAGAGAAGCTTGCTACATTCGTACCACCACTCCACGTTAATCTCATCTCTGAACAAAATGCTTCACTCAACAACGTTGAAATCAAGAACAGCTGCAAGCATGAGTAATTTAGTAGTACATATTCCCGGAGTAGTGAAGCAACTTAAATCACTTCAGAAAAGCACTTCTTCTGGCCCAGACTGTATACGAATTAGGTTCCTTTCAGAACATGCTGATGCAATAGCTCCGTACTTAACAATAATATACAACCGTTCGCTCGACGAAAGATCCGTACCCAAAGACTAGGAAGTTGCACAGATTAAACCAATATTAAAGAAAGGAAGTAGGAGCAATCCAATAAATTACAGACCCAAATCATTAACGGCGATATGTAGCAAGGTTTTGGAACATCTATTGTTTCCGAAAGTTATAAATTACCTTGAAGAAAACGTTCTATTGACACACAGTCAACACGAATTTAGGAAACATCGTTCTTGTGAAACACAACTAGCTCTCTACTCGCACGAAATGTTGATTGCTATTGACAGGAGATTTCAAACTGGCTTCTTATTTCAGGATTTCCGGAAGGCTTTTTTTGACGCTGTACCACACAAGCGGCTTGAAGTGAAATTGTGTACTTATGGAATATCGTCTCAGTTATGTGACTGCATTCGTGCTTTCCTGTCAGAGAGGTCACAGTTCGTAGTAATTGACGGAAAGTCTTCGACTAAGACATAAATTATTTCTGGCGTTCCACAAGGTAGCGTTATAGGCCCTTAGCTGTTCTTTAGTCGTATAAACGATTTGGGAGACAATCTGAGCAGCCGTCTTGTTTGTAGAGGATGCTGTAGTTTATCGACTAGTAAAGTCATCAGAAGATCAAAACAAATTGCAAAACGAGTTAGAAAAGATATCTGTATGGTGCAATTGACCTTAAATCTGTATGGTGCAATTGACCTTAAATAACGAAAAGTGTGAGGTCATCCACATGAGCGCTAAGATGATCCCATTAAACTTCGGTTACACGATAAATCACTTAAATATAACATCAGTAAATTCAGGTAAATACCTAGGAATTACAATTACGAACAACCTGAATTGGAAGGAATACATAAAAAATGTTGTAGGGAAGGCTAACCAAAGACTGCGTTTCATTGGTAGGACACTTAGAAAACGCAGTAGATCTACTACGCTTGCCAATCTCTTTTAGAATACTGCTGCGTGGTGCGGGATCTTTACCAGATAGGATTGACGGAATACATCGAAAAAGTTCAAACAAGGGCACCATGTTTGGTATCATCGCGAAATAGGGGAGAGAGTGTCACTGAAATACAGGATTTGGGGTGGACATCATTAAAATAAAGGCGTTTTTCGTTGTGGCGGAACCTTCTCACGAAATTCCCATCACCAACTTTCTCCTACGAATGTGAAAATACACTCCTGGAAATTGAAATAAGAACACCGTGAATTCATTGTCCCAGGAAGGGGAAACTTTATTGACACATTCCTGGGGTCAGATACATCACATGATCACACTGACAGAACCACAGGCACATAGACACAGGCAACAGAGCCTGCACAATGTCGGCACTAGTACAGTGTATATCCACCTTTCGCAGCAATGCAGGCTGCTATTCTCCCATGGAGACGATCGTAGAGATGCTTGATGTAGTCCTGTGGAACGGCTTGCCATGCCATTTCCACCTGGCGCCTCAGTTGGACCAGCGTTCGTACTGGACGTGCAGACTACGTGAGACGACGCTTCATCCAGTCCCAAACATGCTCAATGGGGGACAGATCCGGAGATCTTGCTGGCCAGGGTAGTTGACTTACACCTTCTAGAGCACGTTGGGTGGCACGGGATACATGCGGACGTGCATTGTCCTGTTGGAACAGCAAGTTCCCTTGCCGGTCTAGGAATGGTAGAACGATGGGTTCGATGACGGTTTGGATGTACCGTGCACTATTCAGTGTCCCCTCGACGATCACCAGAGGTGTACGGCCAGTGTAGGAGATCGCTCCCCACACCATGATGCCGGGTGTTGGCCCTGTGTGCCTCGGTCGTATGCAGTCCTGATTGTGGCGCTTACCTGCACGGCGCCAAACACGCATACGATCATCATTGGCACCAAGGCAGAAGCGACTCTCATCGCTGAAGACGACACGTCTCCATTCGTCCCTCCATTCACGCCTGTCGCGACACCACTGGAGGCGGGCTGCACGATGTTGGGGCGTGAGCGGAAGACGGCCTAACGGTGTGCGGGGCCGTAGCCCAGATTCATGGAGACGGTTGCGAAAGGTCCTCGCCCAGGAGCAACAGTGTCCCTAATTTGCTCGGAAGTGGCGGTGCGGTCCCCTACGGCACTGCGTAGGATCCTACGGTCTTGGCGTGCATCCGTGCGTCGCTGCGGTCCGGTCCCAGGTCGACGGACACGTGCACCTTCCGCTGACCACTGGCGACAACATCGATGTACTGTGGAGACCTCACGCCCCACGTGTTGAGCAATTCGGCGGTACGTCCACCCGGCCTCCCGCATGCCCACTATACGCCCTCGCTCAAAGTCCGTCAACTGCACATACGGTTCACGTCCACGCTGTCGCGGCATGCTACCAGTGTTAAAGACTGCGATGGAGCTCCGTATGCCACGGCAAACTGGCTGACACTGACGGCGGCGGTGCACAAATGCTGCGCAGCTAGCGCCATTCGACGGCCAACACCGCGGTTCCTGGTGTGTCCGCTGTGCCGTGCGTGTGATCATTGCTTGTACAGCCCTCTCGCAGTGTCTGGAGCAAGTATGGCGGGTCTGACACGCCGGTGTCAATGTGTTCTTTTTTCCATTTCCAGGAGTGTATTTTGTTGCAACTGACCTCCATAGGGTAAAAAATTATCACCGTGATAAAATAAGGAAAATCCGAGCTCGTACGAAAAGACATAGGTTTTCGTTCTTTCTGGCGCTGTACGAGATTGGAATAATAGAGAATAGTGAAGATGGTTCTATGAACCCTCTGCCTGACACTTAAACGCGATACGCAGAATATCCATGTAGATGTAGAAATGCAACTCTCATAGTCAAGGAAGAAGCTGGGTCCACATGTACATGAATGAAATGAAAAGTATTATGTTTCTTACTGATTTCATCGTTTAGATACACAGTGTGTACCAGCTCCGTTACGATTGTGGCTACAGAAAGTAAAAGTCATCGATTATGTCCACATGCTCGTTGAAGTGATTCAAAATGCCCCCCCCCCCCCCCTCCCCCATTTAGATCAATACTGTGGGGTCCTGCCCACTCGTCTCTTACAGGGTGCCTAAAGAATGCTGCTTTCTCGGATAGCTACACAACAATTCAAGCATATCATATTTATAGTTTTTATTGCACTAGAGTAGATTGACAATACTTAACTTTGTGTCGCAAGCAAATGTCGACATGCAACTAATTAAAGTCCTTCGCTGTATACAATGTCCATGCAAGTTATTCACACTCGTTGGTAAGTCACTGCTATCGTTAATATCACTGCTGTTCTAGTGCTCTCTTTTAGTCCGGGCCTGCTTGTGCACGTCTTGTACTGTCCTCCGTGGCTGGCAGGAGCGCCGCTTATAATTCTCTTCGGCTAGAGGCCGCTGCTGTCGTGGTGCAGCCTTGCGTTCTTTATCTTCGTGAAGACACTTGTCGTCACACCGGAACAAATACACAACTGAAACAGTCTTAAAAGTGTTTTGGATGAGTCACTGTAGACCTTTTTTGGAACTGCGTCTAGTTCTGCAGTACGACTTTATTGGATATCTTTAAGCATGTCGTAACGGTTTCCTTTCACTGCTAATTTCAAATCTGGGGAACAGGCAAAATTCGGGTGGGGACAAATTCGGCAAATACAACGGGTGATCCAGGACTGTGATCTATTTGCTGACCAAAATTTCGTGCGTCGTGGCCTGGGGTGTTGTCATGTAGAACCTACCTCTCGGTATTCTGGTCAGTTTCTGCGCAAATCTTGCCCACAAGTACAAAACTTAGCAAAGCTGCCTCGCCACTCCATCGCCTTTTCTGGACAAGTGTTAGACACGTCCTTTAATATTCACAGCCAGGAGGCCTGCTGCAGCGATTGTAAGATACCCACTTCTGTTCAAGCCACGTCTTACTACCTTTTCTTCCAGTTTACAATGTTGTATCACGTCTGCAGATATCACGTAGTATTCAGTGAGTAAAGCGGTACTGTAGAAGGCACACAGCCAGGAGTAATGTTCCAGTTCCCACACTGGCTGAAGGACCCAGTGGACCATACGGCGTTACGAGTGGAGCCAATGTGGTGAGATATGAGAACGCCCGTTCCGTCAGCAGCGAGGTATGTAGGGAACGCACAGTTATTCTGGCGTGAAGCAAAGTAGTCTTGCTTACTAAATATTGTCTAGTAAAAGTCTCTTTTTCCAATGCAGATGAACTGTCCGAACATAGGATGTACAAAGAATAGAAGACATGGGAGGACGCAGCCAAGCTTAGCACATCATTTTTCCTTAAGAAATTAAAAATTTATTTCAAAATATGCCAACAATCACAATGGTAATTAAAGCCACAATCTTCTCTTGCACCTGATGCACAATAATGAACAGCAAGTTTCTCCTACATAAGCAGTCTTTAAGACAAGAGAAATACCCATTTAAACAATAAGCTTCACTTACACAAACAAATTCAAAATGGAGAAACAAAAATTGAAATACACTCCTGGAAATGGAAAAAAGAACACATTGACACCGGTGTGTCAGACCCAGCATACTTGCTCCGGACACTGCGAGAGGGCTGTACAAGCAATGATCACACGCACGGCACAGCGGACACACCAAGAACCGCGGTGTTGGCCGTCGAATGGCGCTAGCTGCGCAGCATTTGTGCACCGCCGCCGTCAGTGTCAGCCAGTTTGCCGTGGCATACGGAGCTCCATCGCAGTCTTTAACACTGGTAGCATGCCGCGACAGCGTGGACGTGAACCGTATGTGCAGTTGACGGACTTTGAGCGAGGGCGTATAGTGGGCATGCGGGAGGCCGGGTGGACGTACCGCCGAATTGCTCAACACGTGGGACATGAGGTTTCCACAGTACATCGATGTTGTCGCCAGTGGTCGGCGGAAGGTGCACGTGCCTGTCGACCTGGGACCGGACCGCAGCGACGCACGGACGCACGCCAAGACCGTAGGATCCTACGCAGTGCCGTAGGGGACCGCACCGCCACTTCCCAGCAAATTAGGGACACTGTTGCTCCTGGGGTATCGGCGAGGACCATTCGCAACCGTCTCCATGAAGCTGGGCTACGGTCCCGCACACCGTTAGGCCGTCTTCCGCTCACGCCCCAACATCGTGCAGCCCGCCTCCAGTGGTGTCGCGACAGGCGTGAATGGAGGGACGAATGGAGACGTGTCGTGTTCAGCGATGAGAGTCGCTTCTGCCTTGGTGCCAATGATGGTCGTATGCGTGTTTGGCGCCGTGCAGGTGAGCGCCACAATCAGGACTGCATACGACCGAGGCACACAGGGCCAACACCCGGCATCATGGTGTGGGGAACGATCTCCTACACTGGCCGTACACCTCTGGTGATCGTCGAGGGGACACTGAATAGTGCACGGTACAACAGAACCGTCATCGAACCCATCGTTCTACCATTCCTAGACCGGCAAGGGAGCTTGCTGTTCCAACAGGACAATGCACGTCCGCATGTATCCCGTGCCACCCAACGTGCTCTAGAAGGTGTAAGTCAACTACCCTGGCCAGCAAGATCTCCGGATCTGTCCCCCATTGAGCATGTTTGGGACTGGATGAAGCGTCGTCTCACGCGGTCTGCACGTCCAGCACGAACGCTGGTCCAACTGAGGCGCCAGGTGGAAATGGCATGGCAAGCCGTTCCACAGGACTACATCCAGCATCTCTACGATCGTCTCCATGGGAGAATAGCAGCCTGCATTGCTGCGAAAGCAGGATATATACTGTACTAGTGCCGACATTGTGCATGCTCTGTTGCCTGTGTGTATGTGCCTGTGGTTCTGTCAGTGTGATCATGTGATGTATCTGACCCCAGGAATGTGTCAATAAAGTTTCCCCTTCCTGGGACAATGAATTCACGGTGTTCGTATTTCAATTTCCAGGAGTGTAACTACTTTTTAGCACAATGAGTAGGCTGAAGCCACCCTTACCCCCACAGGGGCCATTTTTAAAACTTACTAGATAACAAGTTAAAGTAATCCCAAATTTTAAACTGCCATAAAACCCTTAAATAAAGCCCACACGAGTTACACAACAACCAAGACCATGAATCAGTTCTCCGAGAAAGAGGGTAAATTCACATCTCTAAGTCTGGTAATCTTCCAGTGAGTTACAAGAAGTGTGTAACCAAGTTAGGCCAAGCTAACTAAAAAACGCAGTGAATTACAGATGGAATTTAAACGTTAAGAAACTTAAGTACAGTAAATGTTTCCAAACTCAAGTAGAGAAAATAGATTCTTAAGTTCGTGACGTCACATCACGAGACAGGGCTAGCTCAAACAGGCACTTACTTAAAACCATCCATCAAATAGAAAATTCGGAAAATTTAACCTGTTTAGCAGCTGCAGCTGGAATCAAGACTCCAGGGAGAGCTAACGGCTACTGGAGACACCATCCGGGTAAATGTACAGGCCGAAATACAGGAGCACGTACACGCGGGCAAGCGCAGCGTCAATTACAATGTCACGGATCAGAAGGCAAGGCTGTCAACAAATACCACGCACATTACGACACTAAAGTCAAGAGCTCTGGCAATAAGGTCTTCAGGTGTTTCAAGACCTAATAAATCACTTAAAGTGATGTAACGGTCAACTATAAGTAGAAGTTTCAATTACTGTGCTAAAACCGCTAATATAAAAGGATAATACACTTGTGATATCCAATAACAGATTTACCAACAGTCAGATACAAGCTTACCTGCCTGGCATGAACCTTAGGTTTGACATTTAAAGTTAAGATTGAGGTTACAGACCCTCAACCACATTAAGTACCATCGACAGAATCGAAGCAGTACACTTTAAAGACAAATTTACCACTTCAGTCAGTGGCCCATCTAAGCGAACATTCATGTAACCCGAAGCTAACTCGCGGATTCTAACAAACCAGCTGCCCGTGCAACACTTCTTATACACACATTAATTAGAAATCACTAAGCCAATCGGCAAGGTTACACACGCAGCTTCAAATAGGTTACAGTATTTGCAAGAAAACCTAATCTTCCAAACTCCACAGGTGAGTTTCACTGAGGGAATAAACACAATACGCACCATAGCTTCTTTAGTACTCCACACGCCAACATTCAGAGCACTATTCCGGTCACCAACAACCAAGCTGCATACGGCGAGAACATTCCAGGAGGCAAATTGATCGTGCACTCTCTCTCCAAAACCCAGAAATCAGCCACAATGGATGTTCTCGTGCATACGGCTCCGAATATACCAACAGGCCCCAACGGCCACCGTATCTGCTGACTGGTCCCTCAGTCCATACCTGAGGCCGCCTCGTACCAACATCAACTCGCCAGCCGCGGCACGGTTCCGCATTTTCCTCACTCGCAAACAGCGATAAAACGAGTGAATTGGTACGACACTGGAGCCTCCTATCGGCACGCCAGACAAAGGATCCAAAGATAGCATAACGCCACCACAGCTCAACAGATATTACGAGAAGCCTACAGGTCATGAGTACTTTTTTTACAACAACTCATCTCAATAAGTAAGTGAATAATGTTTAAGACAGTAAGACCGCTAAAACTAAAAACAATTGGTTGTTTAAAAATATGCCTATTTTGTAGCGCAAATGTTCCTCGACAGTTTGATGTACAATTCATATATATTTGAGAGATTATAAGGCATGTTATTTGGTCTTGAGTGTACCAAGATGTAGCGCCACACCCCTTTGCACAGCATCCTTCTGTCATACATAAGTGTATTTCGCTCTGTGGAATTCAAATGTTTATATTTGCACCATAGATTGTCATACGTGAGACAAAGGACTATTGATGTAGATACTTTCTCTGCTGCTATCGACATGCATTGTTTTGAGAGCTGATTTTGTTTGTTCTCTGTTTTGAAAGGCTTGTAGTGTGGTGTTGCGAATTTCGAAAAGATTTTCATTTGGCTGAGCACTAAGAAGGAACACAGGGGACTTGAAAAATATGAAGCAAGTAGTCTGCACCTTATAGTTCCACAAAATGGCAACAGACAATAACCCTATTCACAACTTGTGCCCAAAAGGAAGTGAATCATTGGTGTGGCCACCAGAGGTCAATTGTTGCTGATGAAGAATATCATCACAGGAATTATCTACCAACTGCTGTAATGGAATCCATCAGACCTATATTCAGGGAGCTTGCAAATGAAAAATCATTGAAGAAATGTCTTGATGGTGGTACCCAAAACCAAAATGAAAGTTCTAACCAATGTGTATGGAAAAGATTGCCAAAAACTATTATTGTGGGATGAAATGCACTTGCTCTCGGTCTTTATCATGCAGTTTCTTGTTTTAATGATGTGTACAAAGCAGTAAATACGTTTTAGAGACAATGGGAATTAAGCCCAGAGTGAACTGTATCAAAGCTTTGTATGTGATAGACAGACAGCGTGTAGTGAAAGCACATAAATCATTTTTGGAAGTGATCAAATCAAGAACAGTGCATCTTAGGAAAGTCAGAAGGAAGAAAACTGATTTATAAAATGAAAAATAACCTGCTTATGGTGCTGGACAGTTCTAAAAGAATGCCAAATACAAGGGGAAACTTTCCGCAAAATAGAATTTTCTCTTCTTAGGTACATGTAACATCCAAAATAAATATCCTTTTACATTTTTGGATTTTAGTGCAAGTGGGCAGGTGGGAGGGGGTTCTTGCACATTTGCGCTTGCGCAGCTGATGCTGAAACATGAAGTATCGTAGCAGCACAATTCGCCACGAAATAGCGATGCAGTTCGGAATCTCACACACGCAATTATGAAACGGAATTGGGACGCACTGTGTGTTAATAAACGAATATTGTAATTAACAAATAAAGAACAAGCTAAAAAAAGTAGGAGAGATAATCAAGCAAAGGTAATTGGGGTAGTTAAGTGTTCTGATTAAAATTATGCTGCTCACAGTTAGCTATATTCAGAACGTACACATACTTGTTACGGCTTCACAGCAGTGATTTTGGTGAAATAATCCCTACTTGCTCTGACATTTTTAGCTGTGACATTTTTAGCTGATATTTTCCGGAAGAAGGTTTGCAGATGGGTAGAATAAGTAATTTTCGCTGACTTCAGGAGGTAATAAGCACTGGTTCAGATACTTCTTATGAATGATTTTTTTATAGAAAATGTGGCTGAGTATATAAATGCTATTCTGAACCATCGCTACACCATTAAGATAAGTTCAGAAATGTGTTTTAAGCAAATCTTTGAAGCTTAAGTGGTCGTTTCACAAGATAGTGGTGTCTCCCTTTGGTGACTGAGCAAAAAGCATCCATCTTCACTTTCAAGTCCAGTGCCCGTCTAAACCATGCAGCACAGGACTTACGAAGTTAATTAGCCCGTAATTCTGGACGGAGAACCCAAAACGGCAGCAGATGTTGCCTCCACCAAGAAATGCTTTCCTCGGACTTCCTTCGCCCTACTTTGTATTGTCAATAAACTCACGGGAAAAGATTCAATACCCACAAGAACTGTGTTCAGTGGCACCAGATATAACACTGTTTGTTTATGGTCCATCTAAATTTGTATGAATTTTTGCTTTAAAATTTTCGCATATTGGTACTACATTTACTGTATATGTAAAGTAAAGTGTGCTATACTGGAGGTTGAAGGTCTTTGCTTCGCACGTGAGTAATGTCTGTAAAATACAATGTAAATTGTTTATTACGTTAAATAATTTTCTGATGACATTTTGTATTTAAAAATATTTGTATGTATAAATTGTCCATGTTGATGTAAATTTGACAATTGTAAGAAAAGGTCCGCTTAGGAACAATGTAAGGTTAGGTGTTACGTTAAAGTTAGTGTACTTATGTATGAAACGGAAGTGGCTTCAGGGAGTGGAAAATGTGGCAAGGGTGAATTGGCGATCTACCTAGAGCAAGCGCGGAAAGTAAGTCACACAGTCAGTAGCCAGTAGTGATTGAAGGAACACCTTTGTGGAGCAGGAGGAGCTTTGCCTGCAAATTTGTACAAAATTGCCTCGGATGAAGACTGCCAACGGCTTACGGAATAGCTGTGAGTTCTTGGGCTCCTGTATGTATAATTGAACGGCGCCAAGAAGAGAAATTAAACCCATAGTGCAGGATACTTGCAGGCCGTACTGTGGGTAGTGTAGCCATCATAATTGTTCGCCACACCATAGCCTACAGCTACCAGATAAAATTTTTTGTGTTTTACTTTTGTACAGCGTGACCCATTAATTTAAACTGTGTTTCAATAATCAGTCTTGAACTTTAAAGAAACTGGTTCACCCTGTTGTTTCATCCTAATCATACACCTACATAGGGTTCCTTCTGGTGTTTGATTAATTCGAGTCTCCTGTTTTGCAGACTTATGAAGTGCCAAGTTAATATAAAGAGGCTCCATTCAAATTATTTTTGTGTAAATAATGAGATACATGTGTGAGGGACTAAATCTTGTAGTAACAAAATTACGTCTCAGTAGTGGAAGAGTGTAAATTGAATAGAGTTAATTTAAATGTAATTTTGCATCGTAATGTTAAAGAGATCATAAATATTTTCGTCTTGAGCAATAATTAAAGAAAAGTTGCCTTAGTTGTTTCACTGAAAGGCGTAATTAAAATTTTAGTAACAGTAATAACACGTCCTAGCATTACTACATTACAGAGAAATAAAGTGAAACTATTCTTGTCTTAAAAGTTTTCTTAACTATTGCAAAGTGTTATAGTAAAAGTTTTCTTGCGTAAAATTCAGAGTGAAGTAAACTTACTAGAATCTGCTAAATGACTGTACACAGTTAGTTCAAAGAGTAATAGCTTTTGAAAGTAAACTGCAGTAAGGAAGAGGTTCTTTTTGTTAATCTGTGTTCAGGAAGTCTCATTATGTGGCCATAGAATTTAAGGCGTCTTTTCCTCAAGTCTATCTGTATGTTAGAATATTCTTCAATTTTTGATGTTTTCTGTAATCTATATCCATTCTCAGTCCATCTTGGTCCCAAAATTTTTCTAATTATTTTTCTTTCTTCAATATAATATTATTCATACTGCATTTATTTCTAACCGTTGGCTAAAATCTTTGGAAAAGAATTGAGTAGTCTGAATGACTTAGAGACAACACACTGTCAAGTCCTGTTAAAAGGGTAACTCTATTGGTACTGCGAACGGCTGACAGCAGGGGGAAACTACAGCCGTAATTTTTCCCGAGGTCATGCAGCTTTACAGATGAGAAAATTCCCGTACTATCAGATTAATAAGTCACGGCTGCAAAATACTAACGCGAATTCTTTACAGGCGAATGGAAAAACTGGTAGAAGCCGACCTCGGGGAAGATCTGTTTCGATTCCGTAGAAATATTGGAACACGTGAGGCAATACTGACCCTACGGCTTATCTTAGAAGATAGATTCAGGAAAGGCAAACCTACGTTTCTAGCACTTGTAAACTTAGAGAAAGCTTTTGATAATGTTGACTGGAATACTCTCTTTCAAATTCTGAAGGTGGCAGGGGTAAAATACAGGGAGCGAAAGGCTATTTACAATTTGTACAGAACCCAGATGGCAGTTATAAGAGAGGTGGGGCATGAAAGGGAAGCAGTGGTTGGGAAAGGAGTGAGACACGGTTGTAGCCTCTCCCCGATGTTATTCAATCTGTATATTGAGCAAGCAGTAAAGGAAAAAAAAGAAAAATTCGGAGTAGGTATTAAAATCCATGGAGAAGAAATAACAACTTTGAGGTTCGCCGATGACGTTGTAATGGAATGTAGTCGATTTAAGTCGGGTGATGCTGAGGGAATTAGATAGGAAATGACACACTTAAAGTAGTAAAGGAGTTTTGCTATTTGGGGAGCAAAATAAATGATGATGGTCGAAGTAGAGAGGATATAAAATGTAGACTGGCAATGGCAAGGAAAGCGTTTCTGAAGAAGAGAAATTTGTTAACATCTAGTATAGATTTAAGTATCAGAAAGTCGTTTCTGAAAGTATTTGTATGGAGTGTAGCCATGTATGGAAGTGAAACATGGACGCTAAATAGTTTAGACAAGAAGAGAATAGAAGTTTTAGAAATGTGGTGCTACAGAAGAATGCTGAAGATTAGATAGGTAGATCACATAACTAATGAGGAGGTATTGAATAGAATTGGGGAGAAGAGGGGTTTGTGGCACAACTTGACTAGAAGAAGGGATCGGTTGGTAGGACATGTTCTGTGGCATCAAGGGAGCACCAATTTAGTATTGGAGGGCAGCGTGGAGAGTATAAATCGTAGAGGGAGACCAAGAGATGAATACACTAAGCAGATTCAGAAGGATGTAGGTTGCAGTAGGTACTGGTAGATGCAGAAGCTTGCACAAGATAGAGTAGTATGGAGAGTAGCATCAAACCAATCTCAGGACTGAAGACCACAACAACAACAACAACAACATTTGTTAGCTTTTCCTGTTAACAGGACTATCCTCCCATAGTGTACTTTATTTGAAAACTAAACAAAATTTAGTTGAGAGTTATACTTGGCAACATAGAGACAGGGTTTTCTGTTATTTAGGTAAAAGCATACTAAATTACAATAGTAATGGTAGGGTCATACAGTTTGTAACATACGGTTAGTGAGGGGTTGCAGGGTTAACGATTCATCTGTCACGCTCATCGGCAATCAGATGGCGGGCAAGAGGCCTGTTTGCGTGCCCTCTGTTTTGACTGTACATGCAGTAGCAGTGCTGACTTTAAATGTGAACAGCGTTTTTCGACGTCCATTCTGGAGTACAACCATGCCCCAATTACGAGTACGTATTCGTGCTGAGCACCTTCAGCCATTTGAACGGGATCGCGCTCTGGGCCTGCGGGAAACGGGATGAGTGTATCTACAGGTTGGAGCATATGCTGTGCACAAAGTGTGTTGGCGGTGTCGCCGCTACTCCCAACAGTGGTCTGTGGAACATTCCCACACGTGTTGACCACATTCTTGACGTCCGAGCAGTAAAGACGCACGTCAAGATCGACGAGATAGACGAGCAGTGGTGGGTGACCGAACGTGATTCAGGGACAAAATCTGGGCACGTTTTGCAAGTGCCAAGTCACCAGGGACGATTGGCAACCGTCTGCTTGCAGCAGCAGGATTATGATCAAGTATACCACTCACATCATGATGCTGTGACACCGAGAAGCATGGCTACTCCGGTGTCGTGAATAAGTTGTCTAGAGGAGAGTGGAATGGCGCTCTGTTGTGTTCAGTGCAGAGAGTAGGGCCTGTCTGCATACAAGTGATGGTTAGCTAGTTACTGTCATGTTCCACGGATCATTTTGCACAATAAATCGTAATGATGTGGAACGAGTCATTTTACGTTCATATTGCAAATTAATTTGTACATCTATTTGTGCTTTAAACATCACCGTATAATCTCTTTTCCGAAATGAAAACAAGATATACAAATTGAGATAGCATCACAAACATAGCAATTCTTCTACGAAATAGGAGTTGTCGACCACAAACTTTTTCAACTTATTTTCAAATCTTACCCTTCTGTGCGTTAGACATTTTACATCACTGGGTAAGTGGTCGAAAATTTTCGTTGCAGTGTTGTGTACCCCTTTCTGTGCTAAAGACAACCTTAATGTTCAGTAGTGAATGTCATTTTTTCTTCTAATATTGTAATTATGTACCTCACTGTTCCTTTTGAACTGTAGTGGATTATTTACACCTACTTCATGAGGGGATAAATATACTGTGAAGCAGCAGTCAGAATGCCCAGCTACTTAAACAGATGCCTACAAGATGATTGCGGGTGATCACCACATATTATTCTTACAGGCAAATTTTTTTGAACAATGAAGACCTTCCTTTTTAAATATGTGTTAGACCAGAACATTATTCCACATGACATTACCGAATGAGAATAACCAAAATACGTCAACTTACTGATTTCTCTCTCCCCAAAATTTGCTATGATTCTAAGTGCAAATGTGGCTGAACTAAGCTTTTTAGGAGTTCCAAAATGTGTTTTTTCCAATTTAAATTCTAACCAATAAAATTTTGGAATTTTGCACCCTATGTATTATTTAATCACTGTGTGTTACACTTATCATTGGTACAGTACCCCTAGAGGTACAGAACTAAATACGATGTGTCTTTGTGAAATTCAGAGTGAGACCAGTCGCAGAAAACCAGACAATGATACTTTTGAGGACTTTCTTCACCATTTCTTCCATTTCTGTGTGCATACTGGGGATGATAACAATACTGGTGTCATCTGCAAAAAGAACTAATTGTGCTAGTTGAACACTAGATGGTAGATCATTTACATATATAGGAAACAGTAGTGAACCTAAGATTCATCCTTGGGGAACGACGTACGTGATTTCTCTCTAGACAGAATTATGTCCCTGGTTCTGTTTGTCGAATTACAAGTACAACTTTCTGCATTCTTTTGATTAGATATGACATGATCCAGTGGTTGGCTATACCATCAATCCCATAAGAATGCAATTTATCTAGGAGTATACTATGATTCACACAGTCAAATGCCTGTGGCATAAACGTGTATGGTGTAGACATGCTGAGCTCTGCCTATTCCAGGCTGCTCTCGTCCGCGACACACAAGTTCCATCTCAGCCTTCTACGGGAGGGAAGTGGAAAGGCGTAGCTTACAATTCGACATAACATTTGTTGTTTCCACAGGGTGAAGTGACTATTGCTCCATGCTACTGTCATTTGTTCGACAGGAACGTGATGCCCTTTTTCAGCAGGACAGCGCACGTCCACATACGGCTGCTGAAGCACAACGAGCCATTCGTGGCGTACAGCGACTGCTCTGGCAAGTAAGGTCACAAGATCTGTCGTCAGTTGGACACCTATAGGACATGGTGATGCAGGAACTTACTCGTTCTACATGGTCTTCAAGAACCATTTCCGAATTGCAACCACAGGCGCCAGATGCTTGGGGCAATCTATCGCTGGATGCCGTTCGGCATCTTCATGATGGTTTGCGTGCGAAAATACACGCCTGGGTTAGCCCCAGAGACAGCTACTCCATGTACTGATGTAGCTGTTTGTCACCCTTTACTGTGAAACGCGGGGGTTCGATCACAGCTAAACCGAGACTCAACATATCTCGTGTTCTGGCACAGGAGGACGTCGATCATTGCACCGGGTGGTTGTGAAAACATCGCACGGAGTCATTGGAAGTAATCACTAGTGAATTGAGAAGAGCTGCCATCAAGCCCGCTGGTGCGATGATTGCACGTTAAGAGTTCAAAAAGAATGGAGTTCAGTGGTAAAGCAGATCCACACAAACCATACTTTTCTGTAGTCGATGCTAACCGGGGCTCTCGAGGCGGATGACTTAAAACGAGTGATTTCTGAATAATCAATCACGCTATACCTTGTGTCAGTCTGATCGAAGGGTTTGGGTTGAGCGAACACCTGGAGGACATTACTACCATCTTTTGTAGCACCAACAGTAAAGCACAAGTGAGTTAGTGTTAGAGTATGGGGTGTTTTTAGTAGTTAGGGTGTGGCCACCACAGCACCATACTACGCAAGGGGGATAGGACGTCAAAAGTTTTAAAAAGTTCGAGTTTTCAAAAATATGCCCATTTTGTAGCGTACATCTTCCTCAATAATTTGATGTATCAAACATATATATTTGAGACATTATGAGGCACTTTGTTTGGCTTTAAGTGTACGAAGATGCAGCGCCCCACCCCTTTGCAAAGCATTCTTCCGCCATACGTAACTGTATTTCGCTTTGTAGAATTCGAATGTTTATATTTGCGCCAGAGATTGTCATACTTGAAAGAAAGGACTATTGATATCAATAGTTTCTCTGCTGCTATCGACGAGAACTCAAATGAAAGTTTTAAATAATGTGTATGGGAAAGATTGCCAAAAAGCATTTTTGTGGGAACAGGTGCACTTGCTATAGTTGTTTATGATGCAGTTTCATGTTTTAATGATGGTGTGCAAAGCAGGAAATATGTTTTAGAGAAAATGGGGATTAAGTCCGGAGTGAACTAGATCAAAACTTTGTATACGATGACGGAGAGCCTATAGTGGAAGCAGATAAATCATTTTTGGAGGTTATTAAATGAAGAAGAGCGTATAATAGGAATGTGAAAAGGAATAAAACTGATTTAGAAATTGAAAAAGAACCTAATTACGTTGCCTGACAGTTGTAAAAGAATGCCAAATGCAAGCAGTCACTTAAACGGCCGTTTTCCGAAAAACACAAATTTCTGTACTTAGGTAAATGTAACATCCAAAATAAATATCTTATTACTTTCAAACTAGGTATGCTTACTAAACACAAACTCCTTCATGCAAAACTCAACAGTTTTCCAAATCTATTAAAAACTGTGGTGATAATTGAGATAATTAACTATAAAGTTTGAATTTTTTTAAACAGGAAGTTGAAAATGTGGCAGCCCATTCATTTTTTAAATATAAATTAAACAAATTCTCGCGCTTCGCACACCTCTAAGTATGTTGTGCAAAATTGCTCGAAGAATCTCTCTTACCTCTGAAGAAAAGTGTACCTATATTAACGAATACAGCGAATAGTAAGTGAGAACATGATGAAATTTCACATGTAAAAAAATTATTTTGTCACGTTTTTGACCTTACACTGCTATGAGTGTGAATCCTGAAACCTTACTGGTCATGCTGACAAAGTTTTATGAATTTATTTGCAAAAGTATAGACAGTGGAAATTAAAATGTCCTGTGGTGCCACTCCCGCTCCAAGTCGGCCCCTTTGACATCCTACCACCATTAAGAAAGTGCTGAATACAAAAGGATACGAGCACATTTTATTGCACTGCGAAGTGCGTACAGTAGTGGAACATAATGTAATTTCTTAGACTTTACCGCCGATTTTGTGACATCTCCTTGAATCGGGTGTACTGCGTTTATCTAACACAATATTTCGAGGTTGTGATTCGGCGTCTTCATCAGGTGCTTCCTGTGACTGAACAACAGGCTCACCGTGTCTCGTATTTATGTCTGGGCGGTGTCTGTCGTTCTCTACGCCGTCCGCTCCCGCTGCGACCGTGTCGGTTGGTCGTCAGATGTTCCGTCTTCCGTCCGCGCCCGCTTTCGCTGTTTTCGTCGTTTCATGGCGTTCCCTACTAGGTCGGCGCCAGCCAGAATCATTCCTAGTACTATCGACAAGCAGCGTCTGCTGTTGATGACCGTTCCGACTTTCTCCAGCGCCCCTGTCATTCTCCTGGTCTTGTGTTTTCTCCATTGTTTTTGTAATAGGCCCAAAGCCCGGTTCCAGCCGTTCTGAGTTGGTATCCAGCTTCCAGGTTTATCAAGTTCTCTGTCATCGTGATATCGATCGATTCAGTGATGACGCTATCCAAAAATTTGGGGGTCTGAGATAAGATCCTGGTTTTATCATAATTCATGGTGTGCTCAAGTTCCAAGCGATTTTCTGCCATTGTCGATTTAGTAAAGGAACAGTTTGGAAGCAGTGACTGCTGGTACCAGCAGGACAATGCTTTCCATCTTAAGGAAGCACCTGTGAGGACATGGTTGGTGGATAACAACGTTCTTGAACTGAACTAGCCTGCCTGGAGTCCTGAACTGAACCCAATGGGGCAATTTTGGGATGAATTAGAAAGTCGACTTTGGTCCAGATCTCAGCGTCCAAGATCACTGTCTTCTCTGGTTAAGGCACTCAAAGAAGAATGGACAGTCATTTCTCCACAGCCAATCAGACACCTCGTTTTCAACGAGCCCGCACACTCCTCGTTAGTGTCCACTAATAGCTGTCTGGATATCTTTAGTCATATAGTGTATGTGTACCAAGATAAAGTGAAATTTGTCCATGCACTGCAAAGTTATGCTTTTATGTCACCAGTAGTAAGTGGGGCACTTGAGCACACTTGAGGGAGGTGGGGGTGGACGGGGCAGTCGAAGTCTTTTTAACTCAAGATTTAAAGCTGAAGACTTAGCTCAAATTTCAAGAAAAGCGATACTGTAGAAAAATAACAGGAAGCAGTGGCTCACCGGATAATAAGAGCCATAATACTAAATTGGAAATTCCAGATCCTGAAATTCGATATCATTATTATTAAGTTTCTTCATTCCCCTCTATCTCAGCCGAATATTTCTATCTTCAAAAAACTGAAGGTCCCAAGCAGCAGTTAATTTATTAAATCTATTTGACAAAATAATTATAAAATAGTTATTAAGATCAATATATTTTTTTTCGTGTCTAGTATGCAAATATTCGCATCCAGTAATGTTATATAAAACATTTATTTGAAGTTCACTAATTTTTTAAGCAAATTAGAATTTTTAGAGTTGTTGAGTTTCTCAGTAGAGTATCCTTTTATGTAGAGAAAAATTTTATTAATAAAATTTATAAAAATTCTACGCCACGTCGAAAAAACAGAGGACTTTTTTTCTTGGTGTTTCTTTCTTGCTTCTTATTTTCACTCTCTAGTTTTCTGATGCTGCTGATAGTCACTTTTTTTCTGTGACACTGCAGTTGTCACATCTTCCTCCGGTTGTGGATTGTTGAGCTGCCAAATGAGAGCTGTCAGATGATCTCGAAGACTGCAGAGCAGCAAATGATTTAGTAATGGCCTGCCAAATCATGAGCTAAAGCACCAGCTTTCCCTGTGTAGGTCGGCAAAAACCGTTTAAAAATCGTGTATAATGTCGGTATCTGAGTTATAGACGTAATTCGAATTGAGACAGTTTCATCGATTTCTTTCTGACGGAAATACATTATTTTTCCATGTTATTGCGCTGCTTTTAAGAAAATACGAATTGTAAACGTTACGCAAATATCAATGTGACCACTGAAATAAAGATCGAAAAAGAATATCTTACATGAAAAACGAAGTATATTCCTGTACTGTTTTAAATGGACTACCTCACTGCCATCTATTAATGAAGCTACCAACTGCTATGCGAACGGTACATACATACTAAACAAGCAAGATGGAGATAAGTAGGCAGAGCAAAGCGGAAGGTGTGGTTTGATTGCTATATCAATCGGAAATTTTAGTATTTCTTGCTCTAGGTCGAGTGAATATTCAGATACATATCCAACTACAGGTATGCAGTTATCCATAGATTCTACAACAGTTTTACTTTCCTTAGGAAGTGTGATGCCTTCAGCATCAGGTTCATTATGGTCAGCCCATTGAAGAATGGCACAGTTTTCACTATAACCAGAAGCAAAAATTACAGTATTACCACCTTCCCAGGCCACTTCCTTATAATCTTTAGGGAACCCACCAGACAAGTCTACCGGAAAAAGTGCTTCAGTTTTTCTTACTTTTTATCTTTCCATTATCAAGGATATGACCTTCCATAGTTTAGTCATTCACTAGAGACGAAATCAATTGCATAAGAACAGATGAAGAAATAAGTCGATGTTCCATTCTAGACAAAATATTGTTTCCTTTCTTTATGATGATTATCCTGAATAGCTTCACCACACAATCATAGATTAATTTTTTCCTGGATTTTCCATCATTTGTTCTATAATCTGCACCATCAGCTCCAATAACATGTACATCTGACCATGATTAGGATGAACGCAACCATCTCCAATATTTACGCAATTCTCTGTCCCCCTGTTTGGGAGTTTTAAATTATTTTTAGTCTGCTCATTCACTGGGAATGAATAAAACTGGCAGTTTAATTTTATTCGTTTAATAAGGTTTTGATGAATCACACAACAGCTGCAAAAATTAAGAAAAAAAATTCTACAAAATTTTTATACTCACAAATGGAAGCAGTTACTGAAAATTCAAAGCTGTTGGAACTGATCACAATATCACTTTTGCTGATTCTGTTATTAAATTACATGGAGAATATAATGCAAAAGAGAACAATACGCTAATGAGGAAAATAAGATAATTGTGAAAAATGCAATAGGTATTGTTACAATGTAGAAGCCTTCAGAATCCCCAGGAAGTATGTGATAAAGTTTATAAACTGAAGAATGTAAGCGCATTTGTTTGGGATCTAAAGTACATAAATGTGGTTTTCAAAGATATAGAAACTGTCAGTATGAAGCAGAAATTAAAGATCTTCAATGTTACATGCAATATAAACAAAACAAAAAGGCAGTATATGTTAACAAAGACTGCTGAAGAACTTACAGTCAAGGGATGCGAAAATTGTTGTAAATATTGGAAAACTCCGAGATCATTATGTTTTCAAGCTCTGGAAATGTAAATAATGTAGTTACAGGCAAAAAGTTTAAATTTTATGAAAAGGGAAGACCAAAGAGATTTCCTTATGCCTGTTCTTAGAGATACATCTGGTTTGTTCACAATTTTAATGATGACATTGTTTATAAATTTAAGATAAATTATGAGTTCTGTAAGTCGATAATATCTGATAAACATCACAATTATAAATTTATGCCTCATTGTGCTGTAGGTTATGACTCACAAGTCATTCTGAAGTATTGTGTTGAGAACAGAATAAAACTAAATACCATCTACATAGCAACTAAACTGATGATATTAGAGATGAAGCATTTAGAACTAAAAATTATAGACAGCAGCAATTTTGTGCAAGGACCATTTACTGGCTTCCCAAAAACGTTTGATTTGAAAGAAGTGAAGAAAGGTTACTTCCCCCATTTTTTCAAGGAAATGAAAATTATAGAGGACCTATTCCTGATGTCAGTTATTATTGTGTTGAAACAATCAAACCAAAAGAAGAAGAAATATTTGCCAAATGGGATAGTCAAAAAGGTGAAGAAAGTTATGTTATCAATATGATGAAAGAAATTAATAGATACTGTAATTCTACCATAGATACATTGAGAAGAGGTTGCTTATCACTAAGAAAACAGTTCCTAGAAACAGCTAATAGAGATTCTTTCCATTATTTAACCATTGCTGGTGTTCCTACAGCCATATCCAGATCCAAATATTTGCCCAAAGGAAGAATTGCTGTATTGTATAAAGGATAAAACTGAAATCATAGTAAAGAGTCTAATGGTTACTTAAACAGTTTAAACAATAATAATGTTCTATGTGTTTTTAACGGTTGTGTAGTAGGTATATCTCGAGAGAAAGTAAATGGTTTTGATAGTAAACCAGTACTCTTTATCAGTATCACAGTTATTTATGACATGGTTGTAAAAAATGTTTTAAAACTGAACCGATTTACAATATTAATTATGAATAAAAAGATGACTTGTATCAAAATACATTAACAAGAAATACAAAACTACAAAATTCTGTATATAATTTAGTAGAGATATGGGAATGTGATTCTATTAATTCAATAGAATAGAAGAACTTAAAAAATTAAAACATTTCCCTGACGTTACTAAAGTTTTGACTCCAAGAGATGCCTTTCTCGTGGTCAGTCTAATACAATGAAATTAAGAGTTAAAGCAGATGGCAGTATCACAAAAACAAAGTAATCAGTGTGTGTAACCTTTACCCAACTGGACAATATTATGTTTATTATTCTGAGTGAAATCCAACAAAAAAATTTGACCAACATACTACACTATAAATGACATAGATTCGTAAAAAGTGAAGTATTGACATCTAGAGAATTTTTACCATTTTTGCCAGTACAGATAAAAATTTATAAACATGAAAACTGTGTTTCCTTTGTGTAAAAAATTTGTATATGAAAGAATAAGTAAATGTAATGACAATGATGATGAAATAAGTTTTATTGTAACTTAGACAACAGATTAAACAAATACAGCTGTGAAAAACTGATATAAAATTTTAGATAACTACTAAGTGTGAGGTTTTAGAAATAAAGCAACATGCAATTCAAAAATAACCTAAAAGACTTTATGAAAATAAAATTGGTAAACTGGATTACGATAAGGCAAAGGAAAATCCAAGACATGAACTGTTGCTAAAATATGTCTGAATTCATATTGGGGAAAATCTGGACAACAAAATATGAGTAAAACAAAGAATGTTACAAAATGGTTCAAATGGCTCTGAGCGCAATGGGACTTAACATCTGAGGTCATCAGTCCTCTAGTACTTAGAACTCCTTAAACCTAACTAACCTAAGGGCAGCACACACATCTATGCCTGAGGCAGGAGTCGAACCTGCGACTGTAGTAGTCGCTAGATTCCAGACTGAAGTGCCTAGAACCGCTCGGCCACAAAGGCCGACAAGGATGTTACAGATTTACATGAATTTCATGGGATACTACTGGATGATGGATTAGATAATATACATATAAATTTTATTAGTGAGAATATGGTACAGATGAAGTACAATTTCAGAGTGTATTATGTAGAAAATAACACATCTACAAATATTTTTATAGCACCATTCACTAAATCAAATGCAAGGCTTAGGTTTAATGATATGTTAGATAATCTAGGATAATTATTTATATGTTTTGAAACAGTCAATATAGTATACTGTTATGATAGTAGATATACTGCAGAAACAGACAGTATGCTGGGTGACAAGTTAGAAAAACAACTTGATTAAAACTAGGACATAGATTGGACCTAAAAGTTTTACTATATTGAGAAAATAATAAAAATACTGTGATGAAGATTGGACCTAAAAGTTTGACTATTTTGAGAAAATACTAAAAATACTGTGATGAAGATTGTACCTTAAAGTTTTACTATTTTGAGAAAATTATAAAAATACTGTGATGAAGATAAAATTGTTTACTTTAAACTACAAGAATAAACAAAAGTTGAATGGCGAATCTATGATCAGATCAATTCAGAATGTTGTGAAAGAAAAGATACAATTAGAGTACAATCAGATAAACAGAGATTTTAACACAAAAAAATTAAGCTACAAGGAAGTTAAGCAAGAATTCCTATTTCAGTATGATAAAAGAATAGTCCCAGAAAATTGTGATGCAGTGCCATATGGATATTGAAATAAAAATTAAAATAAGTTTCCTGTAATTTCTTATGTAAAAATAAAATCTGTATTGACAGTTTCTTTAAAACAATTTTATAAACGCAATAACTGTTTTTATATATTCTCTGTTTCCTAAACCTATTTCCTCTCTGGTTTTCCTTTTTAACTGATAATTATGAGAATCATGAAAACTATCAAAATCAGAATCAGTAAGTAAAAAACGTGAAAAATATTTTTAATGTATCAAACTTTCTTAAATATAAGTAACCCTATCTTTCTTCTTTATCTATTTTTTTGAAAGAACTTATATTTATTATAGAAGTTTTCATATATGGCACATAGACTTTGTTTGGTTATTCTGAAGTTTTTTTAGTAATTCTTCTAAGCCGTCTTCCATTCTGTATGGGAAAGAGAAATTTTTTCTTTGACCAGAGTTTCAGAGAATAATTCTTCTTTTAAACCTTGAGTTCAAAACATACACTTCGATTTTTTTAATCCTCCAACTGCTCTGAAGTGGTCCACTCTCTTCTGTAACCACACGTCCAACACCAACCCTGCGAAGAGGCATGCTAGAGGTGTTTTCCCCCCTACAATTGTCTCTTAGTACTGAGCTATATGAGAATGAAATTTGGTTGAAATCTCTCACAGACGTTTCAGAACTGCGCTGGAACACAGACACACACACATACAGGGCGATCGTGGCGTGACCGTATGCAAAGTATGTGAAGTTGTTCCAGCTGTGTTTCAACGCAACGATGTCGCCTAGTCTTAGGACACTCTCCTCGGAAATCTGCGCTGCGTATGCAGTTGTTGAGTGATGTTTATGCTACCATCGACCAGTGAACTCGGTACTATACTAGAGACCACTAAAGGGTCACTTTGGACGCAAAATTGTGGCAGAGCTGCTATATTGACGATGGCCATTCAGAGTTCTTAACAGTGGTCGTGATGGGGAATTTTAAAGTCATTCTCGTCTCGTGTTTTGATCCATCAACATTGTTCATTATGTTTGCTTATGGATGACACGAAGCTGTTTAATATCTAGCATGAAGGACGTAGCAAAAGAGTGTAGATTTTTTGACAAATGATCTCCACAGAACTACACCCCTCTTATTTACAGAGAAATCTTCATCAAAGGTGACTGGCACAACGCGAAAGTGGCTGCTTTAACAGTCAATCACTGCTTAAAAGCTCACTCCCCATTGGGCGAGGCAATTTAACCAATACAAAAATGTGTGGAAAATTAACTGTCTAATGTTCTGTGAAACAATCTGTCTAAAAGTGAAGAATCAAGTAGATAAGATAAATATTTGACTCACCTTTGAAAGATACTTCAAACATGTACATCAGCTGAGATGCTCATACGTTAGAGACGTAAAGACACCACTGAGTGAAATCCCAGGAAATTCCAAGTTGAACAATGAATTTCAAGTCCTCATCTGGCACCTCATTTCTACATCCACGGTGGCCTGCAGACAACAGCGCGAGGCAAAAACGATCGGCTAAAAGCCTCCATACGGGCCCTAATTTACCGCATCTTACCTTTCTGGTCCTTAGGGTCGTTTCACACCGGTACACTGGTGACGGTCGTAAGTGACGGTTACCAGTAATTGTGGTGAACACTCCTGGATCACCGGTGTCCGACACTACAGGTACTGCCAACTGGTTAGTTAGTAAAATGGACTCGAGCGAGGAGGAACTTTTGTTAGTACTTCCAAGCAGGAAGAGCAGTAGGTGAATGAAGACATAACGTTTATTACATGTACATCCAGTGCTAGATGATCGGCTGGAGAAAGGACTGTTTTATACTCTTTATGTCGTTTGAGGATACATTAACTATTCAGGGATTGCAGAACATGTCACCTTGTTTAGTCAGAGGAGGAAATATTGCGAACAATATTAGAGATGACTTTGCAAACTAGTTCGTTAGCCCTGAAGTTGAAGTGCCTCAGCAGCTGCAAAAAATGTAATTGCTAGAAATGTTACGTGAACGTTAATGTGTCTAAGGCCGCATTGTTCATCTGGCATTGTATTTGTGATGTGCAAAAAATGGTTCATATGGCTCTGAGCACTATGGGACTCAACATCTATGGTCATCAGTCCCCTAGAACTTAGAACTACCTAAGGACGTCACACAACACCCAGCCATCACGAGGCAGAGAAAATCACTGACCCCGCCAGGAATCAAACCCGGGAACCCGGAAGCGATAACGCTACCGCAGGACCACGAGATGCGGGCTGTGATGTGTATTGTGCAATTATTACTATGTTAACTGTAAGAAGTCACGCTACTGTATTCACTGAACTGATTGGAACTTACAATTAAAATTATAGAGTGTCAGGAACTTGAATCTCAATAGCAGTATAATAAATAAATAAAATTCATTATTGTAGTAGCCACATATGCGTAAATAATTGTAATTAAGAAAAATATTTTAACTCTATTTCTTGGACCATAAGGCATAACGCCTTAAGACGACGTTAAGACGCACCCTTAATTTTGCTATGAAAATTTTTAAATACTAGTATTGTTTTAGATTTTCTCTTCATTCGGCCTGTAGGGGTGAGTCCATGGTTTCCACGCTCATCCGTTTTGTGCCTACTTACCGCATTAAGACTGCATAACGGTACACTTGATACTGGTAAAAGCAAAAGAAAAGGATCGAGGGATGCAAATGTGCTTGAAAGTTACTACCCTTCTAGCCTCATACAGAAGTAGCAACTAAATTTCGCTAGTCTTTTATAGTCCGAAAAATAAGGTAATAAATTTGAAAAAGGGACATACAGATTAGCAATTTAGTTTTTTCCATCCATGCTCTTCTCATTGAAATCAGGCACAAACTTGGTTGTAACTTCTTGCCACGCATTCGCTTTCGCCACTTCGTTGCTGTAGTCATCGCTTTTGACATACCAAATAGCAGGACGACTTTCTGCTTCACTTGCAAAATCTTCCGTGTTAATCAAATCTAAACTCATGGCTACAATGAGCACAGTATAATGCACAGTGAATGTTTCGTGCCACTGTTTCAGAAATGACTAACTGTCTATTGGCAAATCTGCAGGACTGTGTCTGTGATCTATGTCCCAGTGCGAACACTCCAATCCAAACTAATGTACGCCCAGTGGTGACTGCTGTGAACACAGCGACGGTGTCCGTCACATGTGGCGAGGGTGTCATTGCTGGGTCTCAGTGGATCGGTGAGGCGGTGTAGTGTCCTGGTGTGAATGCTGCAGTTCAAACGAATGTATGTCTGTCGATGAGAATCACACCATCTCCCTACCATTCCACTCCCGAATAGCGCGCGTGAAAATCAAATATCTAAACCTTTCTGTTCGAGCTCTGATTTCTCTTATTTTATTTTGATGATCATTCCTACCTATGTAGGTTGGGGTCAACAAAATATTTTCGCATTCGGAAGAGAAACTTGGTGACTGAAATTTCGTAAATAGATCTCGCCGCGACGAAAAACGTCTTTGCTTTAATGACTTCCATCCCAACTCGCGTATCATATCTGGCACACTCTCTACCCTATTACGTGATAATACAAAACGAGCTGTCCTTTTTTGAACCTTTCGATGTCCTCCGTCAATCCCACCTGGTAAGGATCCCACACTGCGCAGCAATATTCTAACAGAGGACGAACGAGTGTAGTGTAAGCTGTCTCTTTAGTGGACTTGTAGCATCTTCTAAGTGTCCTGCCAATGAAACGAAACCTTTGGCTCGCCTTCCCCACAATTTTATCTATGTGGTCTTTCCAAAGAAGTAGTTTGTAATTTTAACACCCAGGTACTTAGTTGAATTGACAACCTTGAGAATTGTACTATTCATCGAGTAATGTGTATGTAGAATCGTTCTGCAGTCGGTCTCAGTTGACAGGTCTCTAAATTTCCGCAGTAGTGCCTTGCAAAAAGAGCGTGCTCTTCCCTCCAGCGATTCCCATTTCAATTGATGAAAAATCTATGTAACAGTTGGGTGCTAACCGAACCTACCGTCCGCAGCTCGTGCTCGTGCGGTAGCGTTCTCGCTTCCCGCGCCCGGGTTCGATTCTCGACGGGTCAGGGATTTTCTCTGTCTCGTGATGACTGGGTGTTGTGTGATGTCCTTATGTTAGTTAGGTTTAAGTAGTTCAAAGTTCTAGGGGACTGATGACCATAAAGTCCCATAGTGCTCAGAGCCGAACGTACCGGTAATAAATGTAGCAGCCCCCCTCTGAATTGCTTCAGTCTTTCCATAGTCGAACGTGATGGGGATCCCAAAATTTGCAGCAGTACTCAAGAATGCGTCGCACTAACGTTTTATACCCCCATCTCCTTCAGAATTAGGTATACTTTCCCAAAATTCTCCCAATAAAACCAAGTCGAGCGTTTATCTTCCCTACTACCAACCTGACGTGCTGATTCCACTTCGTATCGCTTTGCGCTGAACCCCTAGATATTTAATCGAAGTGACTATGCTAAGCTTCACGCTACTAATACTGTACTCGATCGTTGCAGAACTGTTTTTTCGCTCATCCGCATTAACTTCATTTTTCTACATTTAGAGCAAGCTGCGATACATAAAATGGACTCTAAATATGATATTTGCTGTGCGTTGTTCCAAGCAGTCTTCAAAGGTACGTCAAACGTTTCTATAATCTATTTAATTTGTTACTTTTAGACAAATCATTTCATAAAACAGTTGATCGTTTTTCAACGTTTTTTTTTTTTTTATTTTTGTTGAGAAAGCATGAAATATAGTGTTTAAATATCTATTGGTACTGTATTGTTTTTAAGAGAATACAGATCAAAACAAGTTTCAGTCTATGTTGTGATTTGATATTTTTAACACTTGTTTACGTATCTAACGGAAGCTTTTCGTGAAATATTTCAATTTTCTCTCAAACTGCTAATTAATTTTCTCAAATACCTCGATTAATTTCAAGCAAATGAGCCCAGTTTTTTTAAAAAATAAGACATCACGTTGGTCAGTTTGATAGCCTATTGGTTCATTCTCCAGTCTTCGCTTGGTTATGAAAATTCGAACTAAAATTCATTGCATAGTTTCTACGGAGGACCAAAAGGTTTTTACGTCGACTGTTTGATAATTCTGTGACAGGGTGTAGTTCAAGAAATTGAGAGTGGGAAAGTGAAATCAATTCCTCTGCTGTAAGGTGCTTGAGAAGTATTATTAGCTAAAATCTTTATTAGCAATAAGAGAGTTACTTGTGCAAACAGAGTAGCACGGCTGCAAATTTCATCTTGCGGGGAAGGAGTAGTCCTAGCAGATACGAAGCAATACCAACAGTGAATTGCAAATTGCACCCAGACAGCGCCGCATAGTTTCGGCGTACAGTAATTGCGTTTCTGCTGTCTGGCAGAACAACCTGACGGCCATCATGGCGGCGTGACGTCATGCCTCAAGACTCGGATTCATGGAGTAGTCTCTCTCAAGTTTGGTACTGAGTTCGCTGTTCTCAACCTTAGAGGGGGAATGTTTATGGAATGAGCGTTCCGATGCGCAGAAAAGAATGTTTGCCGCCAACGTACATTGACTCCAAAAGTCACGTGCCTTCCGTGAGGAACACAGGATTAAAAAAAATCAAAACAACGTTCATACGTATAAATGTAACAGAACACATATGGGGTGACAGTTATTGAACTATATATGATTTAAAATCGTCATTACTTCTGAACGGTTTGCGTTAGGACGTTCATGCTGCACGGTTGGCTGCAGGGCACGATGGAAATTACTATGCAGTGTATGGTTTTGTTTGGTAACGAAACCCAGTTTCATCTGGATGAGTTCGTCTATAAGCAAAATTTGCCCATTTAGGGGACTGAGAATCTGCGTTTCTCGATCGAGAAGTCTCTTCAATTCGTTTTGGTCATCTGATGATTTTAAAAGGCGGTAAATAACAGCATCATCTGCAAACAATCTAAGAGGGCTACTCAGATTGTCTGCTATATCGTTAATATACAGGGTGTTACATAAAGGTACGGCCAAACTATCAGGCAACATTCCTCACATACAAAGAAATAAAATATGTTATGTGGACATGTGTTCGGAAACGCTTACTTTCCATGTTAGAGCTCATTTTATTACTTCTTTTCAAATCACATTAATCATGGAATGGAAACACACAGCAACACAACGTACCAGCGTGACTTCAAACACTTTATTACAGGAAATGTTCAAAATGTCCTCCGTTAGCGAGGATACATGCATCCATCCTCCGTCGCATGGAATCCCTGATGCGCTGATGCAGACCTGGGGAATGGCGTATAGTATCACAGCCGTCCACAATACGAGCACGAAGAGTCTCTACATATTGTACAGGGGTTGCGTAGACAAGAGCTTTCAAATGCCCCATAAATGAAAGTTAAGAGGGTTGAGGTCAGGAGAGCGTGGAGGCCATGGAATTGATCCGCCTCTACCAATCCATCAGTCACCCAATCTGTTGTTGAGAAACGTACGAACACTTCGACTGAAATGTGCAGGAGCTCCATCGTGCATGAACCACATGTTGTGTCGTACTTGAAAAGGCACATGTTCTAGCAGCACAGGTAGAGTATCCCGTATGAAATCATGATAACGTGCTCCATTGAGCGTAGGTGGAAGAACATGGGGCCCAATCAAGACATCACCAACAACGCCTGCCCAAATCTGTGTTGATGACGTGATTTCACAATTGCGTGCGGATTCTCTTCAGCCCACACATGTTGATTGTGAATATTTACAATTTGGTCACGTTGGAATTAAGCCTCATCCGTAAAGAGAACATTTGCACTGAAATGAGGATTGACACATTATTGGATGAACCATTCGCAGAAGTGTACCGTGGAAGCCAATCAGCTGCTGATAGTGCCTGCACACGCTGTACATGGTACGGAAACTGGTTCTCCAGTACCACTCTCCATACAGTGACGTGGTCATCGTTACCTTGTACAGCAGCAACTTCTCTGACGCTGACATTAGGGTTATCGTCAACTGCACGAAGAATTGCCTCGTCCATTGCAGGTGTCCACGTCGTTCTAGGTCTTCCCCACTCGCAATTCATAGGCTGCAATGTTCCGTGCTCCCTAAGACGCCGGTCAATTGCTTCGAACGTCTTCCTGTCGGGACACCTTCGTTCTGGAAATATGTCTCGATACAAACGTACCGCGCCACGGCTATTGCCTCGTGCTAATCCATACATCAAATGGGCATCTGCCAACTCCGCATTTGTAAACATTGCACTGACTACAAAACCACGTTCGTGATGAACACTAACCTGTCGATGCTACGTACTGATGTGCTTGATGCTAGTACTGTAGAGCAATGAGTCGCATGTCACCACAAGCACCGAAGTCAACATTACCTACCTTCAATTGGGCCAACTGGCGGTGAATCGAGAAAGTACAGTACATATTGACGAACCTAAAATGAGCTTCAACATGGACATTAAGTGTTTCCGGACACATGTCCACGTAACATCTTTTCTTTATTTGTGTGTGAGGAATGTTTCCTGAAACTTTGGCCGTACCTTTTTGTAACACCCCGTAGATCAGGAACAATAGAGGGCCTACTTCCTTGGGGAAAGCCGGATATTACTTTTGTTTTACTCCATGATTTTCCTACTATTACTATGAACTGCGACCTGTCTGACAGGAAATCACGAATCCAGTCGCACAACTGAGTCGATATTCCATAGGCACCGTAGTCGGCAGTAGTCGATAACATGCCTTTCGATCTAGTCATGCCGTAGACTGTGCTCTCTTACCGTTAATAGTTAGCTTATAATCAGTGTGAGTAAGTTAATTTTACGGTGCTTCTTAAATAAACATACCATTCTGGCATGCTGCGTAACAATTATTTGCACAAAAAAGCTTTTTCCTTCTTCATTACATAAAACATAGACAGGCGCTGCTACGACTCTGGAAGTCACCAGTTAACAGGTAGGAAGAATTCCTACGTGGCGGCTCACTAAGTCACTTCAGCGACGGACTGGCTTAATTATCGCAAAAGTCGGCTGGGAAAGCGTGGCCAGTTGCACTGTACGCCCCTTATACCACCATCTATGGACTCACCGGCTAAACTGAGACGTTGCTGAAGCTTTAGTATGACTATGGCATTCTTACACAGTACTTACGTGTCTGAAATAATGATAAAATCAAATGAGGACTTTTTATCTCTTCGTAATTTAGGCCTCATTTGGGTGTTTAGAATAAAGGTAGGCTTCGACACGAACAGGTTTGTAACATTGGAATGACTGCACTTGTCCAAACACTGTATCGGGTTGTAACGCCGGAAATGCTTATTCTTCTATTTCCAACTATTGTACTACAATTTTTTTTTCCTTATTTTGTTACCTGAAGATATGACATTTCTGTGTCTTTATATATTGAAATTGTTGTACTATTTGTATACATATATATATTTATGCATTTATGTCGATGTATAATTAGTTTTGTAAATATTATTCGTATTTTTACGCTGAGTCTGGCCTAGGGAAAACTATACTATCGAACGATTACATCGATAGGTCGTGTGGAGAACCAAAGTGTTTAGGATCTATGGTATTGTTAACTCTGCCCCATGGAGCGCGGGCAGAGGGAGTCTGGCTGGAGTAGGGAGGTGGAGCAGGTGTGTTGTCTGACGCTCCCGCGAGTTGCCGCACTTTCGGGGTTTGGCAGCACGTAATTGCGCTCGACTTGCTATGATAGTTTCTGACACGGGGTCGCGGACGGAAAGCATTAGCTGGCGCACATCAAGAGCCCGTTTCGGCTGGTGACCGTGTCGAGAAGAAGGCGCGCCAACATCCAGCTTCTGCAACAGCGACGGCCGACAATGAGCGACTGTCGCCACCTCCCCGATCGACGACAGCAAACCTTCAATCAACCAACAATGTAGACTAAACGCACATAAAGTTTTAGAACTGTATAGCAGACGTCAGCTTTTCAAACTGTTGCATCACAAAAATACAGCAACATAGCATGAACCTTTGTTGCTCATTGTCCCAATTTATATTACCAAGCAGGGTCCCTTCCTTTTCTGGAACGAACCCGAGTATCGTTGAAATTCATACGCCAGCATCAAAGTAATATCATTCCATTTCACTGCTTTAATTTCAAAGTTCAGTTAAAGTATTCATAGCTGGCTACAATATTTAGATTACACAAGCAGAAATTAAGAGTGCGAGTTTTGTTACCTTATTTTAGCTTACCTGTGACTGCAGTTCAGCTTCGTATGTACTAAATTTTACTATTGTTAATTGATCAGAATCATTTAATTCAAGTTCAAAGTTAAATCTCTTATTTCTAAATTGCGTAGATTCAAGTAGCTTTTGAAACGATTGTTGAGGTAGCCCAAGATTAACCTTATTTTATTGAATTTCGTAGTGCTTCAGCAACAAAGTTCACTATTAATTTCAGTCACTAAATTAACTTTCAGTTTTCCGGTTTTATTAATTCTTTTGCTACATTAAGTCAGAGTATAGCGAAATTTATTACTTCTGACAAAGATTCAGTTTCACACAGCACGTGTCAACCTTCAGTTGCCACGCTTTTAGTGCTAATTATATGTGCATTAATCTTTCATTTTCAGTTATTATAGTAGCTGTCCATAGGACTGGCGACCGTAAATTTCTCCAAATCTCAACTATCTAATTAACGCCAATTAATTGTTAACGTAACGACCGCACATTTACTTTCTTTATTAATTTTACCCTTTTCTCAAAATTAATTTTCACCAGTTTCATTTTCATTTTTCCTTTCATTTAGATGTAACCCCTTCCTCCCTCTTTACCGACAAATTAACTTCGGTGACGATTGCTTTTCGCAAATTTCCATTAGGTGCACGCGGTTTAATTTTTCACTGTCATTAAGGTCGATAAGTGAGGGGGAGGCTACAGGGTTAACTGTTAGTTTCTTGACCTATGTTTATTAGCATTATTTGCTTGTTCGTTGTCCTCTATTCCCGATTTCATACACAGTTTCCACAGTCATAGCCTGTACACTGACTAACTCGTTATGCTTTTCGAACCCCCTAATCAAATCACGCAGTTTCCATGCCTTTCGCTATTTTTATTTTTTAGTTTACTCTGCGCGAGGGAGGACGTTTCGGCCCTGTGTCCCTGGCGTTTCGCACCGGGGACTTTTTCCCGGCGCCATCTTTTATTCAGCGGGAACGGCTCGGGGCGTGCGTGGTGGTGGTCGTGGCGTGTGGTCGTCAGTAGGCGAAACAAGGCCAGCAGCTCCCCGGGCGCCGGTTGGCAGCAGGACGGAGCCGCCGGTGGTGTGCGTACGGCAGCAACACGCGTCGCGCACGCAATATTCAGTGCGTTCTGCGAACGCCGGATGGCGTCTCCGTGAATGCGGATATGACAGCTCTCTGCGGTCAAACGTGACACTAAGCGGTTCAGGACGAGCTGAGGTGTTTCCGTAACCGTATTACGCGTCCTCTGAGGGAAAACACACACACACACACACACAGACAGACACACATGCTCCTGTCCAGTACAAACGCTCCTGCCGTTGCGTGTGCCAGTGTCCAGCTGATCCTTCCGCATTTCCCATTTCGTATTTGTCCCAGTCTTATATTAGGTTGGTGCATAAGTTAGCAGCGTTTTTGTTTTGAATGTAGGTATTCCGGTTTCTATTGCTTTATTTACCGAATGCTATTTTTATCTGAAGTCCACTGTTGCTATTTGAGTTTACATACTGTTATTTTGTCATTTAGGCATAGTTTGTGGAGCTCTTCACGCTAAGAAATCGGGTGACAAGTAGAGAATTCGTAACATTTCCGACATTTTTTTCGAGTTCAAAAGAGGGGAAGAAACTTAAGTCTAATTGGAACCCATTTAAACACGCAAATTTTAACTATAAAAAGTAATTTCTGACATAGAGGTGTATGGAAATATGTACTCATGGAAAAGTTACAAAGAAAATAATTATGGAATCTTAATTACGCTAATGTGTCGAAGCTCTGTAAATGAAGGGAATAATTCCCATGAAGGGAGTCTCTAGCAATTAATAAAAAATGTAAATGTACTATTGGAAATACATATTCGAGAAATTGTTCTGGAATAAAATAACAGACATGTACTAATATGATAGTGTACTAGCTGTTCTGGAGTAAATACACGATCATATACGTATTTTCAGTTTTTCTATGTCAATTTTAATTATTAACTAATCAAAAAATAATTCTTAACAATGCCGAGGATTGTTTGGGATTTTTAAGAAAGTATAAATAGTTAAAGCCATGTTGGTAAAGGGGGTCAGTACTTTGTGAGTAATTACTTAGGCTTTCCCGGCATAATAAGTCTTGAAAGTCTCTTCGGGTTTGCTGCCGGATCCTAAAATCAACTTGACTCGATATTTCGGCGATCCAACTGTTCGCCATCTTCAGGAAAACGCTGCTTATGCTGATGAGATTTTCAAGACTTTGTGAGTAGTTGGACAGAAAGCATGTAGCTTGTAGACCATAAGTCATTTCATTATTGTAAGTATGAAACAACTTATTTCAGATTTATCATGATGTTTTTATTTGTTTTGACACTGTAATAAATATTCAGATGAAACAATATACTAGATTAATTATTTAAATAACTTTGCAGTTGTTTTTACAGTAACTGTTTTCCAGGACTTCCGCTGCGACAGACTGCCAGCTAGATGAGTAAACTAACGTATAGGAACGTTATAGGGTGGTAGCACTGGAGGCAGCCAGAGACATTTGCGTCGTGTATGGAATAATGCCACTGGACACAGCATGGGAAGAAACTGGTTTTCTCGCTTTAAGGCGGATCGTTTTCACATTAGTGACTCGGTACGTTCAGAAAGACCTTCGGGGCTTGATGTAGTTTGTTTAAACGGAATTAATCCACAATGATCCACGTCATTGTTCTCGAGAACTGGCAATTCTGATGAGCTGTGATCATTCCACCGTCGTGTGACATTTTCATTCATTGGGGATGCTTCAGAAATTGGGATTATGGGTACTACATGCTCTAAGCCATAAACACAGAAGTCAGCGAGTGGCTGTATGTGCATCTCTGCTTGCTACTCGTCAACTGACTCGTGAACAACACTTACCATTCCTATCCCGTATTGTTAGTGGTGACGAGAAATGGTGTCTTTATGCTAACATAAAGAAAAGAAAGGAATGAATGAGCCCAAACAAGCAACTAGCCGTAAAAAGACCTGCACACATACACAAAACGTAATACTATCACTTCTGACATTTATTGTCGACAGCTGAGACGTCTTGCAGACTCTCTCCAAGAACCAAGAACAACAACAAGGAAAACTGAGCGAAGTGATGCTCCACCCCTCCCTGCAGATAACCCAAGCCCGCATTCTGCTAGAATAACAAAAAACACTATACAGGAGTTGGGATGGGATGTCATCACGTACCCACTTTTTCACCTGATCTTGCGCCCTCACATTTTCACTTTTTCCGCTCTTTATCGAAAAACCTTCAAGGAACTTCCTTTCCGAATGAAAATGCGCTCCGAGCATGGCTCGACAAGTTCTTCGCTTCAAAACCACGTGATTTCTAAAGTCGGGGACTCGAAAAGTTATCCCAGTGCTGGCAGACTGTTGTAAACGGTGAAGGAGAATACATTATTGATGACTAAAGTCTCAGTTACGTGTATCCGTTGTGTTTCTTAAAGTGATTGAAAGAGGCTACATGAAGCAACCTGTTATAAGAAAGGAAAAGGAACGAAATCTGCCTCACGCGCTGATAACCTCTGTATACAGGGTGATTCACGAAGATATCCAAATATTTTAATGTGTTATTTTAGGAGTAAAACTACAGAAAAAAGTTCATATAAACATAGGTCCGCATATGTTTAGTTACCGAGTTACAGCTAATAAAAGATTTTGCCTGTAATTTAGCAACTTCGCTAATATGATCCTATCGCAAAACTGTACGAGGTTAAAGTAAAGCACGATTTCCATTTGCGACTATTTTGTTGCTATTGGTCTGGTGAATCTAGTAAAACATCTCCCAGACCTGTATCTGCAGTAGTTTTCCGGAACATCCGGAGAAGCAAAGAAGTAATTTTGTAAAATTTTTAATTTGTTAACTACTTGGCCCAATTTGTTTTTCAATTACGGTAACCACGTTAACTTAAACTGTATGAATGTGTCAAATAATCTGCTGTTATTAATACCATAGCACATGTGAATTCATGTTAAACCGAAAAAAACAACAGTTACTATGTGGTTTCACTTAAATACACTGTTGTTATTATGTCCTTTCACTGAACAATACAGAACACTAACTCGTTTCAAGGTTAGGAAACGACTGAAACAACTAAATAACGGTTGCCTATAATGACATAAACGTTTCTACATTCTTAATGGAAAGTAAAGAAATTTACTTGTATAAAAATCTTTGCTTCTCTGGATGTTCTGGAAAACTACTGCAGATACACGTCTAGGACATGTTTTGTTAGATTCACCAGACCAATAACAACAAAATAAATGGGAATAGTGCTTTACTTTAACCTCGTACAGGCATGCAATGGCTTCATATTAGCGAAGTTGCTAAATTTCAGACAATATCTTTTATTAGCCGTAACCCTGTAATAAAGCATTTGCGGACCAATGTTCATATGAATTTCTTTCTTTAGTTTTACTCGTAGAATAACATGTTAAAATATTTGCATGTCTTCGTGAATCAACCTGTATAGCTAGAGGCGTCCATGTTGATGCATCGCTCCTTGGCTCCGGAAAGTATCTTGATAATGTTCCGCACTCTCCTTTAGAAAAACAAAATACGAGGTTTGTGATTGGATTCAGGGCTCTCTTTGAAGGAAGAGCTGTACATAGTCAACAAATGAAGCAAGGGACTGGCAGAAGAGCCTGAAAGTAAAAGAACGCGAAAACCTCGTTGTTACTCCAAATCCAGAGCCAGATGCAACCGTTAACGGGTGCGATGTGTCTTCTATAGAATCAGTCGAAAGGAAATACTCGTATACCACAAAAATAATGTACATAACCACAAAAAAACTATGAATGGTCGTAACAGTGCGTATGTAAATATGTCATGTTGCTTGTAGGGGATGTTTGTAAGTCATTCTGCGAGTCAAGAACTACTGTAAATGGGGTCATTTAAGCAAAATAGGAGTAACGGTACTAGTAGGTCAGCTGAGTCCGAATTCCATAATTAGTATTATGACTAATGGGTGAGACGGAATCTCTGTCATCTGCAACTTCTAAGGGGACATGATAACTAGGTTTCAAAATAATGCACCAGAGATGAAATACTAAATTGCTGCCATACGAGGTACTCGAAGTATTGGATGCAAAGTATACTTTTGTAATACGATGTGACTATTAAAAGGGGATAGGTTATGTACAAAGTTTTGGCGGTAATTGTACGGTACCTGTAGGCTGTTCTACTACAAGCGTTTACATATTAGTGTATACGCTCCTTATTCATAAATCAGTCAACTTAGTAACCTGTGATCTCTGGCTTACCTATACAATAATAAATGCTACAAAAATTATCGTCAGCTGACTATAATCGATCATTCAGAAGGTGAACTGGATATCTTTTTTTTATTTCTGTAAATTTGTATGTATTCCTAGATATTAAGCTTTTTGCCTTCGGGAAATTTATGAAGAATTTTCATACTATGGCGTATAACTCTTACTATACGCTTAGAGGTACGACGAAGATCCGCAGAGGTTGTTCTGTTACGTACACTTGTGTGTTCTCTGAAGTGGGTGAGAAGAAATCTCCCAGTTTCGCCAACATAAAAGCCTTCGCATCCACCCCAGTGCACTTTGTACACTCCGGCACGTCTATGCCTATCATGTTGATTTTCTATTGCATGCCTCAGTTCATATCGTAAAGTGTTAATTGTGTTAAAGGCAAGGGCTATATTATAATTACGAAATTAATGCCCGATTTTGTCTGAGAGCGGGCCATTCTGGTCATAGAAATATACTTTTTCTCCTTTGTCTTATTAGCGGTTTTATTCTATCTTTTTCCTTTTCTACTTGTTTATAACTGTCATCGACTATAGCTGGATCATAACCATTTTGTCAGAGATATACTTTAACATTGCCATTACTTGCATGTAACTGTTTCGTTCCAAGGGAATTCTTATGAGCCTACGTATCATAAAGTAAATGAACGTTTTTTATGTTTGTTGGGGGGTGACACGAACGGGCATTAGTAACCAGGATTATAGAGGCGGACTTCCTGAAAATACCTAATTTATGATGGTTAGCTAACGTTTTTACCGTAAGATATAAATAGGTAATCTTCAGTTCAACGGTAAAAGTAATCTGGTTGTGTATCAGATTAAGAGCTGTCCACTTTCTTGACATTGCCTCGAATAAGGTCAGTAATGTCATCAACTTACATTCTGTAACATACTGCTTTGTTTTTAACATCAACATTGTCGTTAAATAATTTACTTTCCAGGCTGTTAGTAAAGATATCGATCATAGGGCACGCGAAGGAGTTGCCCATGGCTAAGCCATCATGTTGACAGTAAATTTTACTGTTGAACTGGAAAACATTGAATGAATACAACAAATCTAACAGGTCAATAAATTCTACTACTTCCGCCTGTCTTAATGTCTGATACTTCATGAGATTTTCTGTAATGAGTTCAATGCATTCCTTAGTGAGAATGTAGGTATTCAGATTTTTTACGTAAAAACTTAGCATCTTTAAAGCTATCTTTAAAGCAAGAAATTATGAAAAATAGGTTACATATTACATTTAATGGCAAGCGCCTCCATCACAGCCTGGCTACGCTGTGTGCCTCTCTTGATTCTTCCGTTGGTGGTGTGGCTTGCGTGCCTCAGCAACACAGACAGCCGTACCGTAGGTGCACCCACAACGGACGGGTATCTGTTGAGAGACAGCATCCTTTTCGCTAGTTGCAGAGGCACCTGTCTGCATGATTGACTGATCTGGCCCTGTGACATCAACCAAAACAGTCTTGCTGTGCTGGTACTGCGAACGACTGAAAGCAAGGGGAAAGTACAGGCGTAATTTTTCCCGAGGGCAAGGATCTCAACTATATGAAACTTCCTGACAGATTAAAACTGTGTGTCGGACCGAGACTCGAACTCGGGACCACTGCCCGAGAAAGGTAAAGGTCCCGAGTTCGAGTCTCGGTCCGGCATACAGTATTAATCTGCCAGGAAGTTTCTTATCAGCGCACGCTTCGCTGCAGAGTGAAAATTCATTCTACATCTACATGACTACTCTGCAATTCACATTTAAGTGCTTGACAGAGGGTTCATCGAACCACAATCATACTATCTCTCTGCCATTCCACTCCCTAAGAGCGCGCGGGAAAAACGAACATCTAAACCTTTCTGTTCGAGCTCTGATTTCTCTTATTTTATTTTGATGATCATTCCTACCTATGTAGGTTGGGCTCAACAAAATATTTTCGCATTCGGAAGAGAAACTTGGTGACTGAAATTTCGTAAATAGATCTCGCCGCGACGAAAAACGTCTTTGCTTTAATGACTTCCATCCCAATTCGCGTATCATATCTGCCACACTCTCTCCCCTATTACATGATAATACAAAACGAGCTCCCCTTTTTTGCACCCTTTCGATGTCCTCCGCCGATCCCACCTGGTAAGGATCCCACACCGCGCAGCAATATTCTAACAGAGGACGAACGAGTGTAGTGTAGTGTAAGCTGTCTCTTTAGTGGACTTGTTGCATCTTCTAAGTGTCCTGCCAATGAAACGCAACCTTTGGCTCGCCTTCCCTACAATATTATCTATGTCGTCTTTCCAACTGAAGTTGTTCGTAATTTTAACACCCAGCTCTACCATATGGTTAAATGTTGATGGCATCCTCTTGGGTAAAATATTTCGGGGTTAGATTAGTCTCCCTTTCGGGTCTCCGGGCGCGAACTACTGAGGAGGATGTCATTATTAGGAGAAACAAAACTGGCGATCTACGAATCGGAGCGTGGAATGTTAGGTCCCTTAATCGGACAGGTAGGTTAGAAAATTTAAGAACGAAAGTGGATAGGTTAAAGATAGATGTAGTAGGAGTTGGTGAAGCTTGGTGGAGGGATGAAAAACACCTCTGGTCGAGTGAATAAAGGGCTACAAATACAAAATCAGATACGGATAATGCAGGAGTAGGTTTGATAATCAATAAAAATAGAAATGCGTATAAGTTACTATGAACAGCATAGTGAACGCATTATTGTGCCCAGGATAGACACAAAGCCCACTCCCACCACAGTAGTACAAGTTTATATGCAAACAGCTCGACAGATGATGAACAGGGTGAAGAAATGTATGATGAGATAAAAGAAATTACTCAGCTAGTTAACAGAGACGAAAATTTAATAGTCGTGAAGGACTGGAATTCCATAGTACGGAAAAGAAGAGAAGGAAAAATAGTAGGTGAACATGAACTGGGGATACGAAATGAAAGTGGAAACCGCCTGTTAGAATTTTGCGCAGAACATAATTTAATCATCACTAACACTTGGTTTAAGAATCATGAAAGAAGGTTGTATACGTGGAAGAGACCTGGAGACACCAGAAGATTTCAGTTTGATTATATAATGGTAAGACAGAGATTTAGGAAGTAATATTTTAGCTGCAAGACATTTCCAGGGGCAGATGTGGATCTGACCACAATTAATGTTTATGAACTGTAGATCACAACTAAAGAAATTGCAAAAAGATAGGAAATTAAGGAGATGGGACCTGGATAAGTTGAAAGAACCAGAGGCTGTTGCGAGTTTCAGACGGAGCTTTGGGTAACGATTGACCAGATCATGCGAAAGGAATATAGTAGAGAACGAATGGGTAGCTTTGAAAGATGAAATAGTGAAGAGTGAAGACCATCAAATAAGTAAACAGACAAGGCTCAGTAGAAAACCTTGTATATCAAAGGAGACATAGCATTCAATTGATTAAATGATAGAATATAAAAAATGCAGCAAATGAAGGAGATAAAAAAGAATACAAACATGTAAAAAATGAGACTGACAGGAATGGCTAATCAGGAATGGCTGCAGGAAAATGTAAGGATTTAGAATCGTATATCACTAGGGTGAAGACAGGTACCATCTACAGGAAAATTAAAGAGATCTTTGGCAAAAATAGAACCTCCTACATGAATATCAAGAGCTCAGATGGAAAACCTATCCTAAGCAATGGAGGCAAAGCTGACATGTGGAAGGAGTACACAGAGGGCCCATACATGAGAAATGAAGGTGATGGCAATATTGTATAAATGGGAAGGACGTAGACGAAGATGCGATGGGAGATACCATACTGCGAGAGAATTTGAGAAAGCACTAAGTTGAAACAAGGCCTGGGGGGGAGGGGAGGGGAGGGGATGGGTAGGGAGGGGAGGGGAGAGGAGGGGAGGGGAGGGGAGGGGAAAAGGGAGCATAGACGACATTCCATCAGAACTACTGACAGCCTAGGTAGAATCAGCCATGACAAAACTCTTCCCCCTCGTGTGCAAGATGCATGAGACAGGGAGAAATACCATCAGACATCAAAGAGAATGTAATAATTCCAGTTCCAAAGAAAGTAGTTGCTAACAGCTGTGAATATTACCGACCTATGAGTTTAATAAATCATGGTTGCAAAATAACTAACACGAATCCCTTACAGGAGTATAGAAAAACTAGTAGAATCTGGCCTCGCAAATATCAGTTTGGAATCCTGAGAAATGTAGGAACACACCGAGGCAAACCTACTTTTAATAGCATTGATAACTTTTCACAACATTGACTGGAATACTCTATTTCAAACTCTAAAGCTGGCAATGGTAAAATACAGGGTTATTTACAATTTGTACAGAATCCAAATGACTGTTATATGAGTCGAGGGGCATGAAAGGCAAGCTGTGGTGGTGAAGGGAGAAAGGCAGGATTGCAGCCTATCCCTAACGTTATTCTATCTGTATGTTAAGAAAGCGATGAAGGAAACAAAAAAAAATTTGGAGCAGGAATTAAAGTCCAGGGAGAAGAAATAAAAACTTTGAGGCGAAGCGGAACTTCGAAATTCAGATAAGATTATTTCGCATGATGAAGTAAGCAAAATGGAGAAGAAGGGAAGAGCTGACGTGTCTCAGTTTGTACGTAAACATGAAAAGCGTGGAGGTAGTACACATAACACTGAATTACAGCTCTCGCTTTCCTTAGACTTACCGCACAATTTTACACATACGTATGCTGATTATTTTCGCTGGCTTCTCATTACAGCTGAGGAGGAAATTTATAAAAAGTACATTAACTACCGATAACGAGCATAATGTAAAGACGGGTCTTCATTAACGCTCTGGCATTATCAACCGGACATGTTTACGTTAACGACTGTTTCGGATTTCACTAGCTGCTATGTATCAGATAGTGTCTGATGCTTGCACTGACATAGCGAAGGACTTTAAGGAGTCTACAAAATTCATATAGGGACAGTGGCGCCTCGTGAGTATGCATTCTGGTGTTCCCAAATTTTTTGATTCAGATAAATTTGGGAGTGTGAAATTAATAGCATCTGCTGTATAACAGTTACTTTTATCAACAAGTTTATACAACTACAGCCACTGCCAATTGTAATAATAATAATAATAATAATAATAATAAGACCCATAACGTGTCTGACAAAAGAAAGAATTGTTTCGTGAAATTTTGTTGTTTTGTACATAATTAAGTACAGTTCAGGGCAGTAAAGAAATAATGTGCAGACTATTGCAACTTTCCATTTCGCATTTTTGGATAAGTGGGAGTTTTCTCGCTTTTCAGTTTTTCGGAAAAATGCAAGAGATGCCTCACAGATGTATTGGTTCACGAATTTACTTCCGGGCTGAAAATCAGATTTTCTTACGATGCACCCACACAACAACTTGCACTAACTGTACACTTTCTTGTTAAAAGGTCGCTTGTAGTCATCCCCAATTGATTTCGTCTCTCTCTCTCAATCAAAAGAACTGTTGCCAGAGGCCCTAGTTCCTATGCACCTAACTTCTCCTGGTAATTTACTTTTCTGTTCCCGGAATTAGATTTTCACTCTGCAGCGGAGTGTGCGCTGAAATGAAACTTCCTGGCAGATTAAAACCGTGTGCTGGACCGACACTGGGACTCTAGACCTTTACCTAAGTGCTCTACCGACTACACTACACAAGCACGACTCAGAACGCGTCCTTACAGCTTTACTTTTCTGTTGCCATTTAAAATACACACATCAAAAAAGTTTTGCATCACCCTGTTTCCCAGAACTCCTGAAGTTAGACGTTGACTCTGGATATTGTATGACAGGCACAGTCCCTTTGACTGTTCAGAGATGTCACTAAACCCACCCACAGATGTAAACAACCATGCATGAGCAGCGCCTGTTAGACGGAGAGCGTCCGACAGTCGATCGGTTCCAGTCATTCCACCAGGAAGAAGGAAGGTACACGCCTCGTGTTGCCTATAGTTCAACCACGTTTAGACGCTCAACACTGCTGTTCGATCAAGTCCGCATTGTTACTTTGAGCCAGGAAGGGCTCTCAACAAGGGAAGTGTCCAGGCTTTTCGGAGTCAATCAAAGCGATGTTTTTCGGAAATGGAGGAAATACCGATAGACAGGAACTGTCGATGACATGCCTTGCTCAGGCCGCCCAAGAGCTGCTACTGAAGTAGATGACCGCTACCTACGGATTATGGCTCGGAGAAACCCTGACAGCAACGCCTCTACGTTAAATAATGCTTTTTATGCAGCCACCGGATGTCGTGTTACGATAGGCTGCATGATGCGCAACTTCACTCCCGATGTCCATGGCGAGGTCCATCTTTGCAACCACGACAGGGCGGTACAGATTGGCCCAACAACACGCCGAATGGACCGCTCAGGATTGGCATCACGTTCTCTTCAGCGATGAGTGTCGCATATGCTTTCAACCAGACAATCGTCGGAGACGTGTTTGGAGACAACCCGGTCAGGCTGAACTCCTTAGACACACTATCTAGAGAGTGCAGCAAGGTGGAGGTTCCCTGCTGTTTTGGGGTGGCATTATGTGGGGCCGACGTACGCCGCTGGTGGTCATGGAAGGCGCCGTAACGGCTGTACGATACGTGACTGCCGTCCTCCGACCAATAGCGCAACCATATCGGCAGCATACTGGCCGAGGCATTCGTCTTCATGGACGACAATTCGCGCCCATCGTGCACATCTTGTGAATGACTTCCTTCAGGATTACGAAATCGCTCGACTAGAATGGCCAGACATGAACCCTATCGAACATGCCTGAGATAGACTGAAAAGGACTGTTGATGGACTACGTGATCCACCAACCACTCTGAGGGACCTATGTCGAATCGCTGTTAAGGAGTGGGACAATCTGGACCAACAGTGCCTTGATGAACTTGTGGATATTGTGCCACGGCGAATACAGGCGTGCATCAATGCAAGAGGAAGTGCTACTGGGTATTAGAGGTACCGGTGTGCACAGCAGTCTGGACTACCACCTCTGAAGGTCTCGCTGTATGGTGGTACAACATGCAATGTGTGATTTCATGAGCAATAAAAAGAGCGAAAATGATGTTATGTTGATGTCTATTCCAATTTTCTGTACAGGTTCCGGAACTCTCGGGGCCGAGGTGCTGCAATTTTTTTTTTTTTTTTGATGTGTGTAGATTCAACGTAGTTCATATTTACACTGCACACGAAAGCCGACTCCCACATAGTAAACAACCAACTCCAACTCCACTTACGTGCGGCCACCTGGAAAGTCTTTCGCCGCCTGCTTCGCCCGGAGCGACCTCCCACTCTACCACAATTAAGGGGTCAGCCTCAGTGAGAGCAGTAACTGGTTTAGCCACCGGTGAGGACCTATCGGAGGACTCTGACGTGCTGGAATTCCGTTGGATCCCCACAGCCAGCCCACAACAGTTGTGCCCATCCACTGCAGCCTCAAGCTGTGTAACAGAAGCTATCACAGCCTGAAGCTGAGAGCGAAGTGTCACCAACTCGGCTCGCATCTGCACACAACAACCGTAGTCCCTGTTCATACTAAAGACGGTGGAAAACGAAACTATGCAGATAAACGGACTATCAATACGTGCTGTGAAGCTCTGATGTAAACCCTCACGAAAGCATAGGAACTGTGTCTAATAATACGCAGATATTTCCAGAATGAGATTTTCACTCTGCAGCGGAGTGTGCGCTGATATGAAACTTCCTAGCAGATTAAAACTGTGTGCAGGACCGAGACTCGAACTCAGGACCTTTGCCTTTCCCGGGCAAGTGCTCTACCATCTGAGCTACCGAAGCACGACTCACGCCCAGTCTCACAGCTTTACTTCTTCCAGTATCTCATCTCCCACCTTCCAAACTTTACAGAAGCTCTCCTGCGAACCTTGCAGAAGTAGCACTCCTGAAAGAAATGATACTGCGGAGACATGGCTTAGCCACAGCCTGGGGGATGTTTCCAGAATGAGATTTTCACTCTGCAGCGGAGTGTGCGCTGATATGAAACTTCCTGGTAGATTAAAACTGTGTGCCCGAACGAGACTCGAACTCAGGACCTTTGCCTTTCGCACTTGCCCGCTGTCGCCTGTCCTGTTTCAGAGAAAACCACTCAGCCTGCAAGATCGGGGCAATCACAGAGGGTGGGATTATTGGTAGTTTGGAGCTACAACGTTAGGCGCGTTATGGGGCCCCTTAGGGACTTGGCTGACAAGAAGGGAAAGAAAACCAATGTGCACTCCGTGTGCACGCCCGGTGGAGTCATTCCAGATGTGGAAAGGGTCCTCCCTGATGCCATGAAGAGCACAGGGTGTAGCCAACTGTAGGTGGTTGCTGACGTCGGTACAAACGATGTGTGTAACTTTGGATCAGAAGAGATTTTCTCTGGTTTATAGCGGCTAACAGAAGTGATAAAGGCTGCCAGTCTTGCTTGCAAGATGAAAGCAGAGTTGACCATTTGCAGCATAGTCTACAGGAACGATTGCGGACCTCTGGTACAAAAGCCGAGTGGAGGGTCTGAATCAAAGATCAAAGGCTCAGACGGTTTTGCGACCGTGTAGGCTGCAGATTCCTCGACTTGCGCCAAAGGGTGGTTGGGTTTCGGGTTCCGCTGAATAGGTCAGGTGTCCACTATACGCAGGAGGCGGTTACACGGGTAGCAGGGGCTGTGAGGCGTGAACTGGTCTTTTTTTTTTTTTTTTTTTTTTTTTTTTTTTTTTTTTTTTTTTTTTTTTAGGTTAGAGGTTCTCGGGAAAACACAAGAAGGGCTTCAGTCACAAGCGTGCAGGCCGAACACAGGAAGGACGTAGGGATAGGAACCATCGGTATAACAGTTGTAAATTGTCGTAGCTGCGTTGGCAAAGTACAAGGGATCCAAGCGCCAATAGAAAGGACTGATGGTCAAATCGTTAGAGGCACTGAAAGCTGGCTAAAGCCAGATACAAGCTCAGCCGAAATTTTTGCGGAGTGCCTAACGGTGTTCCGAAACGATAAGCTAAACACGGTTGGCGATGGCGGGCTTGTTGCTGTTAGAAGTAGTTTATCTTCTCGCGAAATTGAAGTAGATACTTCCTGTGAGTTACTATGGGCAGAGGTCATTGTTTGCAACTGGAATGGAGTAATAATTGGGTCCCTTTACCGACCTCCCAATTCAGATGATATACGTAGTTGCTGAAAGGTTAGAAGAAAACTTGAGTTTGATTTCAAACACTTACCCGACTCATATGATAATAGTTGGTGTTGACTTTAATTTACCCTCGATATGTTGGCGAAAATAAATGTTTCATTCCGGAGGCACGCATAAAATGTCATCCGAAATTGTGCTAAACGCATTTTCTGAAAATTATTTCGAGCAGTTAGTTCATGAGCCCACACGAACAGTAAACGGTTGTGAAAACACACTTGGGCTCTTAGCAACAAATAATCCGGAGTTAATAACGAGCATCAAAACCGATACAGGGATTAGTCGAAACAGGGTTGCGTAGCGTGTCTGAGTATTATAATACCCAAATCCTCCAAAAATAAGCAAAAAATATACCTATCCAAGTAAGCAGATAAAAATTCACTTGACACCTTCCTGAGAGACCATCTCCACTCACTCCAAATTAATAATATAATTGTAGACCAGATGTGGCTTGAATTTAAAGAAATAGTATCGGCAGCAATTGAGAGATTTATACCAAATAGATTAACAAATGACGGAACTGATCCTCCTTGGTACACAAAACGAGCCTGAACACTGTTGCAGAAACAACTAAACGATCATGCCATATTTAAACAGACGCAAACTCCCCAAGATTGGCGATGCTTTACAGAAGCTCGAAATTTAGCGCGGACTTCAATGCGAGATGCTTATAACAATTTCCAGAAAGAAACTTTGTCTCGAAACTCGGCACAAAATCCGAAGAGATTCTGGTGGTATATTAAGTATGTTAGCGGCAAGAAACAATCAGTGCCTTCTCTGCGCGATAGCAATGGAGATACTATCGAAGACAGTGTTGCTATAGCACAATTACTAAACACAGCCTTCCGAAATGCCTTCACAAAAGAAGACGAAGTAAATATCCCAGAATTCGAATCGAGAACAGCTGCCAACATGAGTAACGTAGAAGTAAACGTCCTCGGAGTAGTTCAAATGGTTCAAATGGTTCTGAGCACTATGGGACTTAGTATCTGACGTCATCAGTTCCCTATAACTTAGAACTACTTAAACCTAAGTAACCTAAGGACATCACACACACCAATGCCCGAGGCAGGATTCGAACCTGCGACCGTAGCGTTCGCGCGGTTCCAGACTGAAGCGCTAGAACCTCTCCACCACAACGGCCGGCTCTCGGAGTAGTGAAGCAATTTAAGTCACTTAATAAAAGCAAGTCTTCTCGTCCATACTGCACACCAATTATGTTCCTTTCGTAGTATGGTTATTCATTAGCTACATACTTAACAATCATATACAACCGTTTGCTCGACGAAAGATCCATACCCAAAGACTAGAAAGTTGCATAGATCACACCAATATTCAAGAAAGGTAGTAGGAGTTATCGACTAAATTACAGGCCAATATCGTTAACGTAGATATGCAGCATGATTTTGGAACATATATTGTTTTCGAATGCTATGAATTACCTTGCAGAAAACACAGTCGACGTGGGTTTAGGAAACATCGTCCCTGTGAAACACAACTAGCTCTTTATTCACATGAAGTGCTGAGTGCTATTGACAAGGGATTTCAGATCGATTCCGTATTTCTGGATTTCCGGACGGCTTTGGAAACTGTACCAGACAAGCGGCTTCTAGTGAAATTGCTTGATTATGGAATATCGTCTCAGTTATGTGACTGGATTCGTGATTTCCTGTCAGAGAGGTCACAGTTCGTAGTAAATGACGGAAAGTCATAGAGTAAAACAGAAGTGATTTCTGGCGCCCTTTGCTGTTCCTTATCTATATAAACGATTTGGGAGACAATCTGAGCAGCCGTATTAGGTTGTTTGCAGATGACGCTGTCATTTATCGACTAATAAATTCATCAGAAGATCAAAACAAATTGCAAAACGATTTAGAAAAGATATCTGATTGGTGTGAAAAATGGCAGTTGACCCTAAATAACGAAAAGTGTGAGGTCATCCACATGAGTGCTAAATTCGTTGAATGTCGGTTACTGGATAAATCTGTCTAATCTAAAATACGTAAATTCATCTAAGTACCTAGGTATTAAAATTACGAACAATTTAAATTGGAAGGAACACATAGAAAATGTTGTGGGAAAGGCTAACCAAAGACTACGTTTTACTGGAAGCACACTTAGAAAATGTAACAGATCTACTGAGGAGACTGCCTACACTGCGATTGTCCGTCCTCTTTTAGAATACTGCTGTGCGGTGTGGGATCCTTACCAGGTAGGACTGACGGTGTACATCGAAAAAGCTCAAAGAAGGGCAGCACGTTTTGTATTATTGCGAAATAGGGGAGAGAGGGTCGCAGAAATGGTACAGGAATTGGGCTGGACAACATTAAAAGAAAGGCGTTTTTCGTTGCGACGGAATCTTCTCACGAAATTCCAATCACCGACTTTCTCCTCCGAATGCGAAAATATTTTGTTGACACCGACCTACATAGGGAGAAACGATCACCACGATTTAATAAGGGAAATCAGAGCTCGTACTGAAAGATATAGGTGTTCGTTCTTTCCGCGCGGTATACGAGGTTGGAATAATAGGGAATTGTGAAAGTGATTCGATGAACCCTCTCCCAGGCACTTAAATGTGATTTGCAGAGTATCCATGTAGATTTAGATGACAAAGTGCCCATTTGTGGAAATGATTAAAACTCAAGTAAAAATATCTAACAACTGGGCCACTTTACTAGAAAACATATGTGGCGCTGAGATCCATAAGGGCCGGCCGCGGTGGTCTCGCGGTTCTAGGTACGCAGTCCGGAACCGTGCGACTGCTACGGTCGCAGGTTCGAATCCTGCCTCGGGCATGGGTGTGTGTGATGTCCTTAGGTTAGTTAGGTTTAAGTAGTTCTACGTTCTAGGGGACTGATGACCACAGCAGTTGAGTCCCATAGTGCTCAGAGCCATTTGAACCATTTTGAGATCCATAAGGGCCTAAAGAGCACCGCCGTCGATCACATACTTAAATGAATATCAGAGAAACCAATGGCCCAGCTTTTCATAAATTTTCATGTATACGACAGCACAGATAAACCTGACTCACCATAATATCAAGATTTCAGGAGCATGAATAAATGCTACCATCTCATAATCGTCGGTGTTGTGCTTTAGGCCCTTACGATACCCAGCGCCTCAAATAGATTACTGTATGATAACATTCTTAACTTAATATACTACAGCTCATCCAGAAACCCACAAAATAGGTTTACTGTCAATACAACTTTAACATGTACTGACGTTCGATCTAATGTTACTACAGTACACAGTGAGTGACATAGCGTACCTGAGGAGTGTGCTATCATCTAGCAGGATTTATGCCAAGCAAACAGGATGAAAGTCTGCCATAGTGTGCTACCACCTGGTAGTACTGGCATAAACTTCCAGTTGCGTGACAAGGGCTAGTTGTGCGCATCATAAAGCCGGCACGTTGTTTATCGGATCCGTACGTATTTGGCCCATAAGGCAATTACGTCAAGCGAGTTGCCCAGGCGCAAAAGCTCCTTAAAAGGTGCACAACTGAAGGTGTGCTCGCAACCCTGATGCCAGTTTCACAGACTCTAGACGATCAATAGCGTAGTAGATTTAAGTCCCATGTCTTTCAGATTGCAGCATCCATGTTACGTTCAACAGCATTCAAAGAAAAATAAGCAATAAAGCCGAAACGTGTCGAAAGTAAGGGTGTTCACGTTCTCTTGTGCTCTTACACAGCAGCCGCCACTGTACAGGGACGATAACGTCAATAAAATATGATACTATGTGTTAGATAGAATATTGCCCTGACAAAATCTGATACATAGCCTGTTAGTAGTCAGATGGAGTGCTTCCGAGTAAATCATTTTTACGAACTCATAGCATGCTGCAGTTCTCTAACGTCCATCCCATGAGGTGTATTGACTGGGTTGAACCGGCCATAGTGCCACTTTGGTCATCACTGCAGGGGCAGTTTTTGTACACAGGCTATCGCTTGTATTGTCACACGCTACGGGTGGTTTGAAAATGGATACATGTGAACAAAACCAGTCACCATCAAAAAAAAGATACTTCTCAATGAACTTATGATTCAGTTACAACCATTTATTTAAACCGTTTTTATTTATCATCAAAATCTCTAAAATAACTATGATACACGAACTATGCAACTGCAGCCACCGTGAATGTAATCAACCGGAATGACCAAGCCTTCGAGTACAGGGTGGTTATAATCAAACTTTCACTAGTTGAGAGTCCCCATTAAAACGAGTGATTGGAGGACAATGATGCATTGTGGAAGGATTTGTAAGGACATGCGAAAGAGAAACAACATTGGGATAAAAACGCATTTTAATTACCACATGAGAGGACAACATTTCTTAATTACGCATCATATCTACATTCCATGTTACAAATGTTGTTCATTGTGACGACCATCTGCATGCACGACAAGCTGGATGCCCTTTCATAATCGTTCACAGCACTTTCCGATAGACCACAGAATCTTCAGGTGTTGTGACACAGCTCATTCACTGCTCGTAGATCGCACACTGCCTCCAGCCTTCTCATCCATGGCACCAGTAACTTCTTCAGCAATCTGTGGCGCAATTGGCCGTTGTTCCCTTCCAGGAGCAATTCCCAAACCGCCGAATCATATCCTTCAACCCCGGCACGGGAAGAGGACCCCTCCGTATTCCTTTATTGCGTCAATAGTCAGAAAGAGCGTCATCGCTGTTGCTTTCATGAAACAGTTTTACGAGTGAAGATCTGCTGACTTCATCCAGAGCCCAGTTGTCTGTCTGGAACGGTAATTAACACTGATGCATGCGTTTCAACTCTACGTCGCCCTACCAGTGCTGGCGCCTAACCGCAGGTCTTGTCACTAATGCTCCCGACAACACAGATCATGCAGCATACGGTCTCAGTTTCAGTCCTATAAAGTTGGGTGCCCGTACATTAAATATTCTTCCTTCTGCACTGGCTCAATTATCAAAAGTTTAGTTATAACACCCCGTATATTACAAAATTATTAATAAGCTTAATAGATACATATTTTTACTTTCAAGATTGTGTTTTCCCATTTTAATGAAAAGAATTATGAAGCTTGTTCTTATTCACTCCGTTCCCAGCTGATACAAACATCTAAGGAATTTATTGTCCGTCTCAGATCCCCAGTGGCAACACTGAGAGCTCCGTCAGTTTTCTACCAGTCATATTTCTTTTCTTCTATCATTTTTGCTGTAGATCTCTTGGATCACAGAAACAACTATCCTACCTATATTCTCCTGTCAGCAACATTACATTGTTCGTGAACTACTCCAACAGTCACACAACAAAAGTAGACAAGATGGATGACAGAAGCTTTCTGCACTGCTAGTGCCTAAACGGAGAGGACACGAACTTCCTTTGGTGGTTCACTAAGAGACCGACAACCAGCGGAACACTAACGAACACAAGCGAATGGGAACCGAACGTGACTGAATGACGTTTGATCCCATGCCTCTAGCATTTAGGCCTACACCAGACAGAAATCTCATTCGCTGTTGCAAGTTCGCTTGTGTTCGCTTCTGTGAAAAGGATCTTGAGCAGCGAATATGATTCTGCTTATTTATCTCTTCGGTCACGGAGATCATCACTAAATAGGACATCATAGAACAAAAGACGGGTTTCATCCATCTCCCAGGTAATCCATTTTGAAAATTGAACCCAATGATCTGCACTGTCCTTGGTGATGTGCTATAACATTTACAGTTGAGAAGATGCCATTAACATGTGGCCAAAATTTTCATTATCGATGCACGGCTGACATGTAAAGAAGAAACTTCAGTCATAGCTCGAGAATAATGCTATTCTTAAATGAAAGATGCCATCACTTTTCTCATGCAGTTCTCTAGGTTTGATATATCAGATATCAGATGATCCCCTTTCCATTTGAAAATTGTGAGTTGCATCCAAGCTAGCGTCTTCAAAAATGGCCGCCATGTTATTCACATAGCCTCACTAGTTCCCCTCCCCCCCCCCCCCCCCCCCACTCCTCCCCGCTTGTCTTTAAATCTCTGTTATCTTATTACGCACAGCACTACTGCAGAGTTTATGCGTCTGCATCCGAGTCTTCCTACTATGGCTTTATATTCAAAGTCACTACAATACTCGTCAGAACACATTGTGTCATAATATGTCACTCAACGACCCCTGAAAGCGTTGTTACACACTGATTTAATTACTGGCAAGCGAACAAGCATACACTTGGAGCGTTGGTCGTTGTTATAAAGGCAGTATGAAATTTGCCATCGGTGGCACAATATGTGCGTTCGCGGTAATTTACTTCCTACACAACCTCTTTTATGGCTGCCATTTGCGGGGGCGAGCACTTCAATCCACAAGTTTGTTGCTCCTTTTCGACACTAATTACCCAGTACAATTGATTTAATTTCCGATCCTAATGGCCAGTTTATTGTATTTTAATCTGTACTAGATTTCTTAAAATTTCTGATGGTACTTTGTGAAGTAACGGAATTAAGGTGAGCAAGAGATTAATTAACCTCGCAAGTACATTCAAACAGTTGACTGTCGCATCAGGAACACCTCATTATCGAGCCTGATGGGCGTAGTCTGAATAACTCCGTCCGAGTAAACGGTCAGTAAATTGTGTGCAAAAAAAACTGTGCAAATGCGAGTATCTTGTGTGTAAAGTGCAAAAAGCTGTGTCAAAAAGGTGTAAGGGCTTGCAGCGCATGTGGAATTACACTATAAAATGTAAGTCCAATTGATGCAAGATCGAAAACAAAGCTGGCTTATACTGGTAATGGAATCGTATCAGACAACATTGTGAAAATACAGCTTGAGATTTTGAGAAAAAACGGAATTGTAGATGTGCTTAAACAAGAAAACTGTGGCCTTTTGAAGAAATTCAAAACGCTGGAATCTAAAGTTAGTAAATTTGAACTCGTTATCCAGAAAATTTAATACAATGAACAGTGCGAAATTTCATAAGCTATGAAGAACAAAATAGTGATCAAAAAATGTATACAAATCAGCAAAACACATCAGAATTAAAATCTGCAGTTCGTAGAAGGTACTATCCGATAAAAAATACGAAAAATCAACTAAGTTCATCTTGTGAGGACAGTATGAGTATAAAACCTAAATTGGAAAGGAAGAATGGGTGTAGGCCTATGAAACAAAAAATTCTTCTGTTAGCAGACAGTCGTGAACAGCATTGTGTGAGACTCTTAAACCAAAAAATTCAGCCCAACTCTGATATATTTTGATTGATAAAACCAAATGCACCGTTTAGAGAAGTTGTGAACGATGTGAAAGTCAAGATCGCAAATTTCACAGAAGACGACTAGGCTATTTGACCATCATGGGTAAAGCAAGTGACATAAAAAATAAGATTCAAGATTTCACAGAGAGTGTTGATGATCTATGTATTACAAGAAATAAACCTTATAAAGTCATCCTCCATACAATTCCATATAGATCTGACGAGTTACACTAGAACGATAAAATATATCAAATGAACAATTGTTAGTGTTGATGATCTATGTATTACAAGAAATAAACCATATAAAGCCATCCTCCACACAATTCCATATAGATTTGACGAGTTACACTGGAACGATAAAATATATCAAATGAACAATTGTTTTGTAAATGTGGCTCTGGAGCAGAGCCATGTCACCAATGTAGATGTAAACAGGTTCCTGAGACGAAGTGATTATACGAATAATGGTCTGCACATGATGGCGAAGTGAAAAGGAGTTCTGTGTAGACACATACAATCCGAAACAAAGTCTAACTGCAGCCAGCCACCGCAGATAAAACCAATCACAGAAGAACATAAACTTGAACAACCATATGAAGTAAACCAAACAAAATCTGCACATACAAAACTCAAATAACATATGAAACCAGCACTAACATTAGAATTACCTGCTGAAGAAGAAACGAAAATATCAGCAATGTCGGCATCAACTACTAGAGAAAGACACCGGGAAACTCCTAAACAAAGTGTGTGTGCTTTTTTATGGAAAAACACTTAGCTAAAAAGATCAAACTCAAGCAAGGAGAAGTCACAATCCTGCAGATATTTACTCCAAGAAAAGAAGAAAGAGACACCATCATCTGTATAGAAGAATCCTCCATTGCTTTGCAACCCAAAGGAAGATCCTAGACAGCCTATATGAAGTATGAGGACTTTACTGCACACCAGAAGACAGAGGAAACCAACTCAGCGCCACACCCAGCTAAGACTCATCAAAATGGAGCACCGAAAGCAAATAAGCCCCAAATTTCTGGACTAAGGGCTGACCTTGTAGTGTTTCGCAAAAGTGCAATCGCTAACAAATAAAATTGATGAATTTCAAATACTACTAGAGAATTAATTTAAAGATGTTTCAGTCCTGTGTATATATGAACACTGGCTGTGGGAAGACACATTGAAAATGGTATATATTCCAGGCTTCACATTAGACAGTCATTTCTGCAGGAAAGCAAAACAATGTGTTAGCAGCTGTACCTACATTAGAAGCGATATCAAATTTGTGTCCATTCACTTCCTGGAAGATGTTCCCAGAGAAAGAATTCAGGAAAGATAAGGTGTTGAACTGTTAAATGAAAATTTGACCATAATTTGTTTGTACAGGACCCCAATAAGTGACATGAAAAGTATACTAGAAAATTTAGGATACCTTCTTATCAAAAAACCAGCAAAGATCTGATTATTTGTGGTGACTTTAATACCGATTTTCCGTAGAATCAGAACAATGAACTGACATATTGAACCTCCTCTTAACATTTAACTTTAAACCTACAATAGAAACTTCAACACATGTAACAAACACTTCAGCTACTATAACAGACCAAATATTTATTGATATTGTTACAAAATGTAATGCAAAATGTTTCACAACCGGTTTTGGAGATCATATTGCACAGATAATATCTGTGAAAATAAATCACCCTTTATATTCTAACACAACGTTAGTAACCACTGCTAAGAATTTCAGTGTACAAAACATAAATAACTGCTTAACTAAAGAGATGTGAGCTGTAGCGAGACAAATTTGATAAATTCCTAAGCACCTTCCAGCATATTTTGAACTGTGCTTCCCACTCAGAAAAAAGAAGCTCAGGGGAAAAATGCAAAAAGTAGTTGGATAACTTCAGGCATAAAAGTTTCAGTGAAGGAAAAAAAGGTTTCATTCCGCTATAGCCAAACAAACCAAAACAACTCAAGAATTTGATGCATATTTTAAAAGGTACAAACAGATTCTAAATAAATTTACCAGAAGGTCAATAAAGCTATCAGAAATGCGACTACATGGAAAAGCTACAAATAAAATGAAAGCAATGGGCCCATTGTTAGGAGAGAAACTGGCGAAACACAGGAAAAACACAGTTACATTAATCTTCTTGAAAATGGAGACAAGATTTCTGAGCCACACAGAGTAGCTAATGCAGTCAATGTATATTTCGCAGAAAATAGAAAAACGGCTTCTAGAAACAGAGATGAGCAAAAAGTTAACTTAAATGAAAAATCAATCTTTTTGTATCCAACAAATGAGAAGGAAATACTGAATATTATAAAAATCAAAATTTTCTTCAGGTATTGAAAATGTCCTTAATTACACATTTAAAAAATGTGTAACATTATTGACGAGATCCCTAACTCATCTCTGCAACTCTTCATTGTGTAGAGTTATTTTCTTCAGGTATTGAAAATGTCCTTAATTACACATTTAAAAAATGTGTAACATTATTGACGAGATCCCTAACTCATCTTTGCAACTCTTCATTGTGTAGAGTTATTTTCCTAGAAAAACTAAAAATAGCCAAGGTAAGACCTCTTTTCAAGTAGCGAAACAAGACAACGGAAATAACTGTTGCAAATATCTCTTCTGTCTGGTTTCTCTAAAATACTGGAAAACGTTTTATCACATAAGACTGATCTCATTCAAAGAAAAAAATAAATTTATATGAAGTATCCGACATGGGTTCAGAAAAACGAAGAGAAACTGCCATTTTTTACTTTTTCAACGAAACCTTGACTGCAATAGACCTGAAAGAACAAGTATCAGCAATATTTCTGGATCTCACAAATGCTTTTGATCTGATAGACCACGACTTACTACTTTCAAAATTAGAGTGTGTAGAAATTAGAGGCATGGCACATGAATGAGCGACATCATGCATGAAAGACAGAGAGCAGAGAGTTGAGATCATGCATCAGGAACAAACTGTTAAGCACATTGGCCAATCTAAAGAAAAAGAAGTCAAGTATGGTGTGCCCCAACACTCTACCTCGGGCCCACTGTTTGTTCTAATACATATCAATGACCTAGACTCATCTAATGATTTCCAAAAATACATAAAATTTGCAGATGAGACAAATGTACCGATAAAAGGCAAAACTGCTGCAGAATCACAATAGGAAGAACAAAATTGCACCATACATTAAGAAATAGTTCACCAAAAACAATCCTATTGTTAACATAGACAAAGCTGTTGCAATGCACCTTCATACCACACACAACAAATATCCATTAACAGCCACCATGAATCTATTTAATAAAAAATTAGAAAGTGTGAACCCAACAAAATTTCTGGGGTAATGGATTCAGTATAACATGAAGTGGGACACACACACACATCAAATACATCAGCATGAAGCTTAGCACAATATGATATGACATAAAAAAACTTGCTAGGTGTACAACAAAAGAAACACTAAAATGTGTGTTATGCCCAAGTGGAATCACTGCTGTGATATGGGATAGTTTTTTGGGGAAATTCGCCAATTAGTAAAATTTGTTTCATAGCTCAGAACCGGATCATTAGGGCAACTGACAAGCTACACCCAGAAATTCTGGCAAACACTTCATATACTTGTAAATTCTTGAGATAATTACATACATAAAGAAATTTTGAGAAACTAAAAACCACTTAGTGTGTACAAATCAAGCAGTCCATGCACCAGGCAAAACTCAGACTTAAACAACTCTCAGACAAAATGGACCACTGCAAACTGGCAAAAGACTTTGCAATAAACTTCCCCACCACACCAAGGAAATAAAAGAAACATAAAAATTCAAAGTGGCTTTGAAAACATATTTACAAGACAGGTGCTCTTAACTGCAAAGAAATTTATGTTAATGTAAATTTAAATTATTGCCATTGATAAATGAATATCTGTCAACATACATTTAAATTATTAGCTTCCTTGTATTATGTATATGAAATTTCTTTTATTATTCATTGTACTACATGTTAGGTTGTACTATTATATTAATGTACCGTATTTCAATGCTTTACTGCACTGTACCATGTGTTTAATTTGGTGTGTTATTGTATCCTTGTTACTGTTATGTAACATGTATTTAAAATTGTGTACTAATGTACAAAGTAAGCTATATCTCATATCAAGTATTTGATGAATAGATGCTTAACAAACAAACAAAATTGTGATACACATTACGTCAGTCAGTATTAATGCTGTTTGATACTTGGTTATGTTATGTATGTCAATCATTGGAAAGAACTAAGATCAGTACATTACTAAAGTCTTGATAAACTGAACTGAGAGATGGCTGCAGTGGTACACAGAGGGTACATGTGCCCGCACAGTGGATGGAATAGTTAGCGATGTCACATGGCTGTTGCTGTGACAATCAAACGCAGGATTTACAATAGGTGTGATACGAGTTCTTACAAATGACAGATAGATGGCGCCACTGATGCATGGTGTCACTATTCTTTTAAAACCTGCCATTTGTTCGTGTTAAAACAATACAAGTTCAGATATTAGTTGAGTAGTTTGTTTACATTCAAAAGGCATCGACTATTCGCAGTCACTCCTTTCAAAATGCCCACGCTCTCAGCATGCTTGTCTTCTGTTTTCGTGTCAAAACATAGTATATCTAAAACTTCCTGGTAGATTAAAACTGTGTGCCATACCGAGACTTCAACTAAGGACCTTTCCTTTCATGGGCAACTGCTCTACCGTCTGAGGTACCCAAGCACAAATCGTGCTTGTCCTCACAGCTTTTAATTCCTGCAGTACCTCGTCTCCTACCTTCCAAACTTCACGGAAGCTCTCCTGCGAAACTTGCAGAACTAGCACTCTTAGAATAAAGATCTGTCAGACAGCATTCTGACCTGCTCCCACAGTTTCTGTCGATGGTCTCACTTGGTGTGTCTCACAGAGTTGATCTGCCTTTCAAGAGCCAGTCGGAAACCATACCACTACAATTTTGTCTGTACCAATGAGGTCGTGGGGGAAAGCTCTTCTGGGCTGGCTTGATGTTCTGGTCCTAGTTTATGGAAGGACGAGGCATATCGGCAATTTCAACGTGCTGGTTGACTTGCTTTGGAGAAGGGCCCTGCTCTCATTTGGCTTAAACTGCGCATTTCATGAGTATCAGTGTCGTTTTTGGCAGATCATGTTATGTTTGAGCCATATTTATACACAATAAATTCTTGTGAAGTGTGTCTCTTCAGAATGTAACAAAAACCATATTTCGTTTGGGATTTGCTTGGAAACCATGTGGACACCTAAGTGGCGATATCCAGGGGATTATCAGATATACGAATACCAGTATCAATCCAATCCCCTCTCTCTCAATTAAAGACATGAAGTACAATTACACTCCTGGAAATTGAAATAAGAACACCGTGAATTCATTGTCCCAGGAAGGGGAAACTTTATTGACACATTCCTGGGGTCAGATACATCACATGATCACACTGACAGAACCACAGGCACATAGACACAGGCAACAGAGCATGCACAATTTCGGCACTAGTACAGTGTATATCCACCTTTCGCAGCAATGCAGGCTGTTATTCTCCCATGGAGACGATCGTAGAGATGCTGGATGTAGTCCTGTGGAACGGCTTGCCATGCCATTTCCACCTGGCGCCTCAGTTGGACCAGCGTTCGTGCTGGACGTGCAGACCGCGTGAGACGACGCTTTATCCAGTCCCAAACATGCTCAATGGGGGACAGATCCGGAGATCTTGCTGGCCAGGGTAGTTGACTTACACCTTCTAGAGCACGTTGGGTGGCACGGGATACATGCGGACGTGCATTGTCCTGTTGGAACAGCAAGTTCCGTTGCCGGTCTAGGAATGGTAGAACGATGGGTTCGATGACGGTTTGGATGTACCGTGCACTATTCAGTGTCCCCTCGACGATCACCAGAGGTGTACGGCCAGTGTAGGAGATCGCTCCCCACACCATGATGCCGGGTGTTGGCCCTGTGTGCCTCGGTCGTATGCAGTCCTGATTGTGGCGCTCACCTGCACGGCGCCAAACACGCATACGACCATCATTGGCACCAAGGCAGAAGCGACTCTCATCGCTGAAGACGACACGTCTCCATTCGTCCCTCCATTCACGCCTGTCGCGACACCACTGGAGGCGGGCTGCACGATGTTGGGGCGTGAGCGGAAGACGGCCTAACGGTGTGCGGGACCGTAGCCCAGCTTCATGGAGACGGTTGCGAATGGTCCTCGCCGATACCCCAGGAGCAACAGTGCCCCTAATTTGCTGGGAAGTGGCGGTGCGGTCCCCTACGGCACTGCGTAGGATCCTACGGTCTTGGCGTGCATCCGTTCGTCGCTGCGGTCCGGTCCCAGGTCGACGGGCACGTGCACCTTCCGCCGACCACTGGCGACAACATCAATGTACTGTGGAGACCTCACGCCCCACGTGTTGAGAAATTCGGCGGTACGTCCACCCGGCCTCCCGCATGCCCACTATACGCCCTCGCTCAAAATCCGTCAACTGCACATACGGTTCACGTCCATGCTGTCGCGGCATGCTATCGGTGTTAAAGACTGCGATGGAGCTCCGTATGCTACGGCAAACTGGCTGACACTGACGGCGGCGGTGCACAAATGCTGCGCAGCTAGCGCCATTCGACGGCCAACACCGCGGTTCCTGGTGTGTCCGCTGTGCCGTGCGTGTGATCATTGCTTGTACAGCCCTCTCGCACACCGGTGTCAATGTGTTCTTTTTTCCATTTCCAGGAGTGTATATTGTATTTATTCACTATTTCGCTATACTAAGAAAATTACTTGCATTACTTCACCATGTCTTACCCTGCTCTCTTTCACAACCATTAATGTCAGTTCCACAGTATACAAACGGCAAATACCCATACATCGTCTTGCAGTATGAATCTCAACACAGTTACGCACTAATGCAACAGTAGGCCTCCTCCTGGTCAAAGTCTATTAACACGTTTATTTTAAAAACTTTTAAGTGAAACTTCCTGTTATGCTTGCGAAAGTAATAACTTTGCCATTGCATTTATGAAGCAGGTTAGGTTATCAGGGAACCATGCCTGGAAGTTGGCTAAAAATCTGGGTAAAACTTGTTTCTAAATATTAACTGAACGTTTTGTAACCTTTCCAAGATGACAGCTGGCTCTCAATGAATGTTCTGTTGGCAGGATTAGTTTCTTGCAATATTCTGATCATTTACAGGTATATTATCTAGTTTCACTGGAAATTGTGATATATACACTACTGGCCATAAAAATTGCTACACCACGAAGATGACGTGCCACAGACGCGAAATTTAGCCGACTGGAAGAAGATGCTGTGATATGCAAATGATTAGATTTTCAGAGCATTCACACAAGGTTGGCGCCGGTGGCGACACCTACAACGTGCGGACATGAGGAGCGTTTCTAACCGATTTCTCATACACAAACAGCAGTTGACCAGCGTTGCCTGGTGAAACGTTGTTGTGATGCCCCGTGTAAGGAGGAGAAATGCGTACCATCACGTTTCCGACTTTGATAAAGGTCGGATTGTAGCCTATCGCTATTGCGGTTTATCGTATCGCGACATTGCTGCTCGCGTTGGTCGAGATCAACGACTGTTAGCAGAATATGGAATCGGTGGGTTCAGGAACACCTTGCTGGATCCCAACGGCCTCGTATCACTAGCAATCGAGATCACAGGCATTTTATCCGAATGGCTGTAACGGATCGTGCAGCCACGCCTCGATCCCTGAATCAACATATGGGGACGTTTGCAAGACAACAACCATCTGCACGAACAGTTCGACGACGTTTGCAACAGCATGGACTATCAGCTCGGAGACCATGGCTGTGGTTACCCTTGACGCTGCATCACAGACAGGAGCGCCTGCGATAGTGTACTCAACGACGAACCTGGGTGCACGAATGGCAAAACTTCATTTCTTCGGATGAATCCAGGTTCTGTTTACAGCATCATGATGGCTGCATCCGTGTTTGGCGACATCGCGGTGAACTCACATTGGAAGCGTGTATTCATCATCGACATACTGGCGTATCACCCGGTGTGATGGTGCGGGGTGCCATTGGTTACACGTCTCGGTGACCTCTTGCTCGCATTGACGGCACTTTGAACAGTGGACGTTACATTTCAGATGTGTTACGACCCGTGGCTCTACCCTTCATGCGATCCCTGCGAAACCCTATATTTCAGCAGGATAATTCACGACCGCATGTTGCAGGTCCTGTACGGGCCTTTCTGGATACAGAAAATGTTCAACTGCTGCCCTGGCCAGCATAATTGAAAACGTCTGGTCAATGGTGGCCGAGCGACTGGCTCATCACTATACGCCAGTCACTACTCTTGATGAACTGTAGTATCGTGCTGAAGCTACATGGGCAGCTGTACCTGTACACGCCATCCAAGCTCTGTTTGACTCAATGCCCAGGCGTATCAAGGCCGTTATTACGGCCATAGGTGTTTGTTCTGGGTTCTGACTTCTCAGGATCTATGTGCCCAAATTGCGTGCAACTGTAATCACATGTCAGTTCTGGTATAATATATTTGTCCAGTGAATACCCGTTTATCATCTGCATTTCTTCTTGGTGTAACAATTTTAATGGCCAGTAGTATATAACAAGAAATAATCTTGTAAAGAAAAAATTGCAGTTTCAGTTGAAAGTTTTGGGGTGAACAATTTTTTATGAAATTTCGTAAAGATCTAATTCAAGAGCAGAGCCTTGAATCACTTCATCTTTTGGTAATCGATGATCTCAAGGAAAGCTTGTTTCCAAGTAATTTGCATGGTTTCATTGGGCTCTTGCCTATGTCAGCGACACATTTCGTAAAAATTGACTAGAATCGGCTGTTCTTCTGCATCTGCATCTGCATCTGCATCTGCATCTACAAGGTGGACCAGAACTGCACCACCAAACATTCAGAGATTGTTTAAGGAGAAAACTACGTGACAGATTAAAACTTTGTGTTGGACTTCGATTCCAAATTGGGACTTTTGCCTTCCACAGGCAAGCGCTCTTCTGACTAGGCTACCCAAGCAAGACTCACGACCCGTCCCCACAGCATCAATTCTGCTAGTACCTCGTCTCCTACCTTCCAAAGTCTACAGAAGCTCTTCTGCGAACCTTGCAGAGCTAGCTCTCCTAGAATAAAGTATATTGCAGAAACGGGGTTTAGCCACAGCCTGGAGGATATTTCCGGAATGAAACTTCCACTCTGCAGCGGAGTGTATGCAGATATGAAACTTCCTGACAGACGAAAGGGAAGGATCATGAGTCGTGCTTAGGTAGCTCAGTTGGTAGAGCACTTGCCCGCAAAAGACGAAGGTCCCTATTTGGAGTCTTGGTCCAGCACACAGTTTTAATCTAGCAGAAAGTTTTATATCAGTGCACATTTGCTCCAGAGTGAAAATGTTGTTTTTAGGGATACCTTTGGGTATTTTGATATAAGGGATCCATGGCCTACTGCAGCTAGTTAAAGAGAAATAATACAATTGTGAAATGACCTGTCATATGCAATCACCAAAACATACAACACATAACACAGAGTACAGGAACAGCTGAGCATAGCATCCTTGTGCCGCTCTTGCATGCAGTACATGTTGCACAACTCTTCATCATTAAACCTATCCACAGTACTGCTGTGTATCATTGTTAGTATACAACTAACACTGCCAATCAACAAAATCCCTAGATAGAACCAAGCAGTACTGAATACAAACTTGAGGCAGTGTAGTAAGAAGAGCATTATTGTTGTCAACAGTGCATGCCGTAGGCAAATGGGATGCTGATGCACAACACTTACTGTCGACATTTACACTGTTGTGCACTATTTTCAGTACAATACAAATCATGAAGCTAAGGGTCAAGAAACCAAACGAAATGAAATAACTTTTTTACGAGCCATGGGAGACCACAGGTCCCTTATACCAAAATACTCTGAGTGCATTCCAAAACAGCATCTGAAGGTTACTCTGTAAACGAATGTGAGGAGCGTAGGAGAGGGTATTTTCCACTGCACCAGTTGTTAGGGCTTCTTCCTGCTGTATTCACATATGGAACGAAGGAAGAATGGTTGCTAAAATGCCTCTGTGCACACTATAATTAGCGTAATTTTGTCTTCACTGCCCAATGGGTGTGATGTGTTATGGGTGGGGGGGGGGGGGGGGAGGGGCAGGGGGGATAATACTACAGGGTGTTTGACGGTTATAGGTACATACAAAAGGGCCAAGCAGAGGACAATGAAACAAGGAAATAATCCTAATGAATATAGGTCCAGAAATCAACAGTTTCCCCGATACTTCGTATTATGGCTGAGTACATGAACACCTTGTGACAAAGTCTCCAAGCTCAAGTCTGCAGATATGCACTTGAGGACAAACACAACTAGTACTCCACAAGGCCATCATTCATGTGAAGGCAGGCTTCTGCAAGTCTCCTTGTCAATACCCACCCACATTCAAACATCCATAATACATTCCTGGAGTGCACCATGCTATCAACGGGGTTAAAATACACCACAGCTTTTAATTATCCCCACACAAAGATTCGACCTACTTACGTATTCATAATGATGATAAAATCAAAAGAGGGCACATTATCTCTTTGTAATTTACACCACACTTCTGTTGTTTGGAAACGAAAGTAGCCTTAGACGTTAACAGTTTTATAAGATTGACATGTGTGCACTTAAGTATATTTTGTACAGGGCAAACCATTTGTTTCTGGGCCTACAGTATCTCATCAAAGATATCTGGACATCTATTGGTGAACATTAGTATGAGGTATGTCCACCCCAGACAGTCACGGTGGCCGAGCAGTTCTAGGTGCTTCAGTCCAGAACCACGCGGCGACTATTGTCGCAAGTTTGAATCCTGCCTCGGGCATAGATGTGTGTGATGTCCTTAGGTTAGTTAGGTTTAGGTAGTTCCCAGTCTAGGGGACTGATGACCTCAGATGTTAAGTCCCATAGCGCTTAGAGCCATTTTAACCATTTATATCCATCCTAGATCTCTGCTGAGGACATAGTTACGAGGTGTTTGAATTGCTGAGGAAGGATAGCAGACTGTTCTTCCTCAAGAACTGAAACCAGGAACAGCAGTCATGTTGGAAGCTGCAGTCTGGAGTGAATATATTGGAACGTTGTAGCAAAGAACTGTTAAGTGGATACCATACCAGTAAGGCTGTTCTATGTAGCAAAACAAGTAGTAATCTTCATTAGGAAACTAGAGAATATTTTCGAGTCTTTTGGTGGCAGACATAATTTTAAAAGTTGATCAATGCAGCTCTAGCTTACTGGACCACACTGGTTTTCGTTTTTTTCTCTAATTTACATTAAAGGTAAATCGAAATTAAGTATTTATCATAGTTATTCCCCTTTCCATTTCCTTATCATTGAGCAAACAGCATGCAATTATGACTGAGATAGTTTGTGGTGATCCAGCAACGACTGCAGTAACTAATACAGCAAAACTCTTTGGTCAGCGATCCAGTTCTCTGCTACAGGACTATGTATGCAGCAGTTAGGTCTGAGTTTTCATTGTATGCATGCATGTGGTTTCTGTGTATTTAAAGAATATATATTTCGCATTTTCTATCTCAATCATTTGACAGAGAACCTATATCATCAACACATTGGTGGCCCTCCAATGAACATAGGAAGCTGCTGTGGATTATCCTGCATCCTTTATCTCATCTCATACATGACAACAATGGAACCATCTCACAACTATAGCACCAGAGAAAAAGAGTACAGGACAGTGACTTATATGGCGTTCAGGAACAACCTTTGCATTTTTATGTGCACAGTATCTAATCAAAGTGCAGTGACTGTGCTTCAGGGTGATAATAAATGCAACCCATTCACATATCAACCACATTCCTCTCAACAAATGGTGACAGACAGGTACAGTGAAATGTTATTCAATTTTCTTGCGCCTGCCATACAAAGTGCAGTTCCACCAAACCTATCTGCATCGTCATGCAAAGCCCAACATACTGGGCCACGTATGAACACTTTCACGAAAATTCCTTCTGTATCACATCTGGTCTACAAAAGCTTGTATGCTCTTGCTTTCTGACCAGCTCTGGTGTCACGTGCATATTTAAATTTTGATGAAAGTTCTTTTCACCCCCAGATCAGAACCCAAGCTAACACCCTACTGCCCAAAACAACTGGCTATGTGGTTTGCTCTCACCAAGTGCAGTCTCTACAAACATGGAGTTTATGAAGACAGCTCCAAGTTTGTCACATTACTGAGCCAACATTATTACTGATACTATTCTCTCACCCCTGACCACCAACAAATATGACTCAGTGAAGACATTATTACCCCAGCTGTAATAATACTAGCTGCAACACCAGACAGCAACTGCACGAAGTTATTTACAACAAGCATCCAGTCACCAAGATGCCTTCCCAACTCTGCAACAACCTCACAATATTAACGGATGCCACCCTCATGCCAGATCACACCCTGTGGACACTGTGGATTGTGAAGTTACCACTTCAGTCACAAGTAGCAATGATCTTGCTTGAGAATGAGTCATTAGAAAACAGATTAATTTTGGCACATACACTTCTAGCCATGTTACAACATCAACAGTCCATAAATTTCTTGGACAACAATGATCAGCTCTGCCTCAGTCATGGACCACTTCATGACATCTGGCTGATGATGTCATTCATAACAGCCAGAGCAGTTACCTCCAAACAGTCAAAACAAACGTGGTGGCCAACTGTCAACAACATTCCATGCTCAGACAAGACAAGAAGATGTGGCCACACCTGTGTTGGTTTGAAGTGCATTTCAGCAATAAAGCACTCAACTCTATGGCACCTTGTGCTCACCCAGAGAGGTAGGACAATCTGCAGTAGGTGCACTGGATCGTTACACCAGAACAAGTTACCTGTCTCTTCAACAATTGATCCTAGTCCGTTGCACAGCATGACCTTACCTCCTCGTTCATACTTTCAGCCAATATCTCCTCACCAACATGGGATCCAAAGGGAGTGCCACATTCTGTGCCCAATCCCCACTGTAAAGAATTTTATCTGCCTTCTAACCCCATGAAGTGAACAGTTCATATATTGCAGTATGTGGATCCAGATATTGAACCATCGACCTGAATTTAGAAAACATGTTCCCATGGCAGTTTTTCATCACCAACACCAAGTTACCCACATTGGGGGAGGGAGGCAGGGCAGTTTAGCACATGGAACCTTCTGCATCTCCGCAGTGGACATTCAATGACTGGAATCATCAGCACTCCACTGCTATCCACGCAGTTGCCTTCCATAAACACTGTCTCACAAACCAAACCATTCACTGCAGCCACAGATAAGCTGCATATAGTCATGTTGGCTATACATGTGTTATTACAAGTGGGTATCTTAACTTCCACAAGAGTCCAGAGATTTATCCAATCCTGAATATTCAGGACTTTATTATTATTGTAGTAGTAGTAGTAGTAGTTGTTGTTGTTATTATTACCATAAACCATCCTTCCCATATAGGACTATTGGCTAAAATGGGCGGAACTCATAATTTAATAGATATCTCCATCTTCCGTGTGCTGGCTTATAGAATGTCATATTTGTAGACTCTCATGAATGAAATGGACATATCGAATATGGCTACTATTACCTCTTTTGGACTTTATGACTACCTTTACATGCCATGCAGACTCAAAAATACAGCACAGACATAGCAGAGGTTCACAGAGAAACTTCCTTTCAAGTTTTCATTTTGCTACCCATTTTGCTTCTCTACTACTCAACAAGAACATTAAGATCATCTCAAACTAGTTTTTGATGCCCTAAATAAGCTTGGCATTGTAGTCAATGATTATAAATGTCAATTGCAATAATCAGAAGGTGTATTCCTTTACCAATCAGTTAGCAGTAATGTCAAACAACCTACAATGCGATGGATTAGATTAGATTAATACTTGTTCCATAGATCATGAATACGACACTTCGTAATGATGTGGAACGTGTCAGGTTAATAAAAGATGTCTGTACAAGAAATTACATTACACAAAATATTGCATGACACTAATGATTAAGTTGTTTTTTTTTTTTTTTTTTTTTTTTTTTTAATACTTACTTTATATCTAAAAATTCAGCCAATGAGTAGAAGGAGTTGTCATCTAGAAATTCTTTTAATTTATTTTTAAATGTTAGTTGGCTATCTGTCAGGCTTTTGATGCTGTTTGGTAGGTGCCCAAAGACTTTTGTGGCAGCATAATTTACCCCTTTCTGTGCCAAAGTCAGATTTAACCCTGCATAGTGAAGATCATCCTTTCTCCTGGTGTTATAGGTATGCACACTGCTATTACTTTTGAATTGGGTTGGATTATTATCAACAAATTTCATAAGGGAATATATATACTGTGAGGTTACTGTGAGGATCCCTAGATCCTTAAATAGATGTCTGCAGGATGACCGTGGGTGGGCTCCAGCAATTATTCTGATTACACGTTTTTGTGCAATGAATACTTTTCTACTCAACGATGAATTACCCCAGAATATGATGCCATACGAAAACAGTGAATGAAAGTAGGCATAGTAAGCTAATTTACTGAGATCCTTATCACCAAAATTTGCAATAACCCTAATAGCATACGTAGCAGAACTCAGACGTTTCAGCAGACCATCAATGTGTTGCTTCCAGTTTAACCTCTCATCAATGGACACACCTAAAAATTTTGAAAATTCTACCTTAGCTACAGACTTCTGTTCAAATTCTATATTTATTACTGGAGTTGTGCCATTTACTGTACGGAACTGTATATACTGTGTTTTATCAAAATTTAAAGAGAGTCCGTTTGCTGAGAACCACTTAATAATTTTGTGAAAAACATCATTTACAATTACATCACTTAGTTCTTGGATTTTGGATGTTATTACTATACTTGTATCATCAGCAAAAAGAACTAACTTTGCATCTTCATCAATGTGGAATGGTAAGTCATTAATGTATATCAAGAACAGTAAAGGACCTAAGACCGAACCCTGTGGGACCCCGTACTTGATAGCACCCCAGTTTGAGGAATCAGCTGTTTTAACATTACACGAACCACTTATTTCAACTTTCTGCATTCTTCCAGTTAAGTATGAATTAAACCATTTGTGCACTGCCCCACTCAAACCATAATGATTTAGCTTATCTAAAAGAATTCCATGATTTACACAATCAAAGGCCTTTGAGAGATCACAAAAAATACCAATGGGTGATGTCCGGTTATTCAGAGCATTTAATATTTGATCAGTGAAAGCATATATAGCATTTTCTGTTGAAAAGCCTTTCTGAAAACCAAACTGACATTTTGTTAGTACTTTATTTTTACAAATATGGGAGGCTACTCTTGAATACATTACTTTCTCAAAAATTTTTGATAGAGCTGTCAGAAGAGAGATTGGGCGGTAGATCTTGACATCCGACATATCCCCCTTTTTATGCAATGGTTTTACAATGGCATATTTCAGTCTATCAGGGAAAACACCCTGCTCCAAAGAGCTATTACATACGTGGCTGAGAATTCTACTTATCTGTGGGGAACAAGCTTTAAATACTTTGCTGGAAATGCCATCAATTCCGTAAGAGCTTTTACTTTTCAGTGAGTTTATTATTTTACTGATTTCAGAGGGAGAGGTTGGTGGAATTACAGCTGTTTCAAACTGTGCAGGTATGGCCTCTTCTATTAATAGCCTTGCCTCTTCTAGTGAAGATCTAGATCCTATTTTCTCCACAACATTTAAAAAATGATTATTCAAAATATTTTCAATTTCTGATTGTTTGTTAGTGCACTTGTCATTCAATTTTATTGCACTAAAGTCTTCCTGTGCTCTTGGTTGCCCTGTTTCCCTTTCAATAATATTCCAAATTGCTTTAATTTTATTATCAGAGTTACTGATCTCAGACATGATACACATGCTTCTGGACTTTTTAATAACTTTTCTTAGTACCGCACAATAGTTTTTATAATATTGAACAATTTCGGGGTCAGTACTCCATCTTGCTGTTAGATACAGTTCTCTTTTGCGGTTGCAAGATATTCTTATTCCTTTAGTTAGCCAAGGTTTTTTATATGTTTTCTTGGAATTATGTTTAACTATTTTCTTGGGAAAACAATTTTCAAATACCCTTAAAAATGTATTGTGAAATAAGTTATATTTCAAGTTTGCATCGGGTTCCTTATACACTTCATCCCAGTCTAGCTGCTGTAGGCTTTCCCTAAAGTTTGCAATATTTATATTGTTAATTGAACGCACTGCTTTGAAAGTCTGATTTATTATACTGCATGGAGCTATGTCATGTACTGTAACAAGCTGTGCACTATGATCTGAAAGACCATTCTCAACAGGATAAGCATTTATGTCCCTAAACTTATCTTGGTCTATAAAAAAGTTATCTATCAATGTACTGCTGTTCTTTGTTATCCGAGTAGGAAAATCAATGACGGAGCTCAAATTGAAAGAACTGAGTAATACTAAAAGGTCATTCTTCCTATTACACTCTTTCAGGGAATCAACATTGAAATCCCCACAAATGATAATTTGCTTCCCCCTGTCTGACAGATAGCACAACAAAGCATCCAAGTTTTCCAGAAATAGCTGGAAATTCCCTGAGGGGGACCTATACACTGTTACAATTATGAAAGTGCCATCCTTTAGTTTAAGTTCAGTGGCACATGCTTCCATATGTTGCTCTACACAAAATTTTTTAGTTTCTAAATTTTTTGCACTGTGGAAGCTTTTGACATATATGGCAACTCCTCCTCTCATCATATTATCTCTACTTACATGTGCAGCTAATTTGTACCCATTGATGCTAACCTTTTGCATATCAGTGACAATGTGATGCTCAGACAGGCATAGTATATCTATTACATTCTTGGTTTCTATATCTTCTAAACAAAGCAGAAGCTCATCAATTTTATTCTTCAAGCCCCCAATATTTTGATGAAATATACTAACAGTATATGGACTGAACTTATTAGTCACCTACTGTGACTGTGGAAGTTTCAAGAATTGCACTGATTTCTCAATATGGTTAATTATGATTGCAGACTCCTACCTCACATTGCTGCCATCCAGGCATCACTGATGTATGTATTAGCAGGCAAGCACAGAATGGGCAAAGGAGATGCTGAATGGACCCAGAAAATGCAGCAGGCTTTTGAGCAAATTAAAGATTGCCTTTCTCAGACTATGACTCTGGCACACCCCCTACCCACTGCACACCTGTTAATCTCTTCTGATGATAGTAATTCCATGATCAGAGAAGTTCTACAACAGCTGGTAGCAAGAATGCAATGACCAGTACGCTTCTTTTCCAGAAATATGAACAACTCCCAGGGTAAGTGGTTGGTATACAACAGGGAATTGTTGGTGCTGTATGAAGCAGTATGTCAGTTGAAAGATGAGGCCTGGTCTCTGACCATGTATGCAGATCAGTGGCCCCTGGCAGATTCCATCTGCAGTCCATCAAAAGATTGCTTCCCACGCCAGTTTTTTCCATTTCAATTATGTTATGTAATTCACAATTGATGCGAAACGTCTCCATGCTGCAGACACTGTTATGGCAGCCTCTCTCTTGGATCAATGTGGTCTCAGTGGATACTGAAAACGACAAACTAGCAGAACCACAGCTACAGGACAAGCGATTATGTTATGTCTTATGTGACACCACAGTCAGTTTATACATAGAACACTGCACCATCCTCAGCTGATCAACACAAGTTCTGTGTGATGTTACACAGAATTGTCTATGACCACTTGTAACCCTCACTTCGAGGAGATTTGTATAAGATAAACTGGACACGTTTCCCCATTCAGGAGTCCCGCCAACATTGAGGCTTGTCACAAACTTCCTTTTGTGGCCAAATGTCAAAAGAGATTGTAAAACTTGGAAACAAATACATGCTTCCTGCCAATGCTCTAAGGTAGTATGGCATGCACAGCCAAAATATAGTCACTATTCAATTCTTAAGAGCTGCTTTCAGTATGTGCACCTAGACCTCATCAGGCCTCTTCCTGAATCAGGTAGTTTTTGTTACTTCTGTTTGACAGGTAACTAACTTTCTTGAGGTTATTCCAATATCTGAGATCATGGCAAAGACATTTGTCCATTCACGCATTTCCTGTTTTGGTTGCCCTGCCTCCATAATGACTGATCAGGGCACATAATTTGAATCAGCACTTCTTACTGAACTCTGTCACATGGAGCACTGGCTCTGTGCACTCAAAACAGCCCTCAGATGCCATGTAGTGGAGTGGACAGAATCCCTATCACAATTAGTTTTATGTGTGTTCACCGTATAATGAAGAACCTTGTGCATCCCTAGAAGAAATCCTTTATGAGGAACCACAACTGCTGGACAGAGCCATCAGGATATTTACACAGACACTATGACTTTTCAGTTTTGGCATACAGAATGAACACTGTCATAGCTGCTAAGAAACAACCACAGATTCAGCACTACAAGCAGAATAGCATACATCTGCAGCCATGACATTGCTGCCTCCACCACTTAACCTCCTCTCCTCACAGCTATGCCAATCATCTATCACATTATGGATGAGCACACTGACACCCCCTTAATGTCGTGCAGTATGGTCTCTACTGACCAGTTACAATCGTGCTTCGTTCCATCCACTTAACGCACAGGTCGACAACAACACCATCTGCCCCCTCCCCCTCTTGTCCCACCCCCTCCCCAATACATTTCACTCCCAGGGAGGGGTGGCGGGGTAAGAGGGGAGGGGGGGAACTGCTGTGTGGTGACCCAACAGCCATTTCATTAGCTAATATAGCAAAACTCTTTGTTCAGTGGCACACCTCTATGCTGTAAGACTATCTTTAAGGCACTTCAGTCTTAAATTTCACTATATGCAAATGTATCTTTTCTGTGTACTGGTATCAGGTAGTAAAGTGCATGTATTCCATATTTTCTGTCTCAGTCATTTAGTTGTGAACATCCTCTCTTGGAGTTTCACCACAATTTTACCTGTCTCAAAAGACAATTTTTTCTAATGAAGCTCACAGTTCAAAATAATCTGGTAAACAGGAAGATAAATAGTACTTTTCTAGTGTGTGAGGTAAGAATAATAGGTGTTTTTCTGGGGATTTGTAGTGCCATATTTTGATCTAAAAAATAAAATACTCAATATATTTTGAGATACAGAGGTAAAAAATAAAATACTGAAAATAGACATTATTTTATCTGTGTATTTATTCAAATCATCTGCTATACAGAGGAAGTTATATATTCTGACACCTTTTTTTTCTTGCTGTATGTATGCAAAACTGTTGAAAGTTTGGCTGGTAGTTACAAACCATGCTGTTTTGGCTCTGGTCTTTAGCCCAAAGACTGGTTTTATGCAGGTCTAAATGCTACTCTGTCCAAGGATAGCCTCTTTATATCTGCATAACGGCTGAAACCTTCATCCATTTGAACCTGCCTACTTTACCCAAATCTTCATCTCCCTCTACAGCTTTTACATTTTACCCCACTCTCTTCCTTTAATTACAAAACTGACAATTCCTTGAGGTATCAGGATGTATTTCATCAATTGATCTCTTCTTTTAATCAAGTTGTACCATAAATTTCTTTTTTTCCCAGTATGATTCAATTCCTCCCTCCTTGTTATTTGATTTACCCATGAAACCTTCAGTGTTATTCTATAGTACCATGTTTCAAGGGCTTCTATTCTCTCCTTTGTGAACTGCTTACTGTCCATGTTTCACTTCCTTTCCTTTAAGTTACACTCCAGACATGTACCCTCAGAATAAAGTGCCTACTACGTAATAAATTCCTCTTTTTCAGGAATGCTTCTCTTGTTATTGCCAGTCTGCGTTTTATATCCTCTCTGAATTGGCCATCATCAGTTACATCACTGCCTAAATAGCAAAACTGATCTGCTACTTTTAGTTTCAGATTTCCTGATCTAATTCTCTCAGTGTCATCTGATTTAATTCCATACTACTACACTTCTCTCCTTTTACTTTTGTTTATATTCATCCTAAGATCTCCTTGGAAGGCACTGACCATTCCATTCAACTGTTGTTCCAAATGTTTTCCATCTCTGACAGCATTACAGTGTCATTGGCAAACCTCAGCATTTTTATTTCTCCTCCTTGAACTTTAATTCTTTCTCCAAATTTCTCCTTGGTTCCCTACATTGCTTGCTCAATGAAAGACTGAATAACATTCTGATGGGCTACAACCCTGTCTCACTCTGCTCTCAACTGCAGCCTTCCTTTCATGAACTTCAACTCTTACATCTGCAGTTTGGTTTCTATACAAGTTGTAAATAAACAATCAGACTCTGTATTTTATCCCTGGTACATTTAGAATATCAAAGAATGTATTCCAGTCAACATTGTCAAAAGATTTCTCAAAATCTACATATTTTGTAAGTGTAGAGTTGACGTTTATGAACCTACTTTATAGGATAAGTCACCCACATCCGGCCATCTTGATTTAGGTTTCCCGTGATTTCCCTAAATCACTCCAGGCAAATGCCAGAAAGGTTCCTTTGAAAGGGCATGGCCGACTTCCTTCTCCATCCTTCCCTAATCCGATGAGACCAATGACCTCGCTGTCTGGTCTCCTTCCCCAAAAAACCCAACCCAACTCTAGGATAAGTCATGGGGTTAGTACTACCTTGCATGATCCTATATTTCTCATATATTTACAGATCTCCTGTAAATAATTTCTGCCAATATTTCACAACCATGTCTTCTTAAACTTATGTTTTGATTGTATTCATAACTTTCAGCAACTGTCTTCTTTAGAATTGGAATTATTACAATTTTCCTTTAAGTCTAAGAGTGTCTCATGTGTGTCATATAACTTGCCCATCAGATGAATTCTCCCAAGGATGTCAATAATTCTCAGAAAATTTTGTCTGTACCAGGGGCCTTTTTCCCACTTGTGTCTTCCAGTGCTCTGTCAAATTCTTCTCACTGTCTTAGGTCTTCCATCTCTTCTTCACCTACTTCACTTACTTACTTCTACAAACTATCAGCTGAAATAAAGAACAATTTTTTTGTCCATAGCTGACGTGCACCTGACACTTTTGTGTGAAGACACAAGGTCTTAGCTACCAGATTTTTACTGTGTTATATTGATTCCGACATTCTTGGACCACTGGGATACACCTTGACCAGCAACATGCAGTGGCTCTTTCAGAGCACAAAAATAGATGCAGGCATTACACGACCACCATTTTAAGTTCAGTTTCAGATTCAGTCTTCTGCAGGGACATCTGAAGGATATATCAACCATGGGATCAACCAATGCTCATTTGATGTCAACCCATAAGCTGCATGAGCACTGACATGATCATCACACATACTGAGTATTCACAAGGTAAGCTCTTTGAGCATGTAACTGCAGCCCTGAGTAGTTGGGACTGAGAGTCCCACTGTAGTACCTCGCCCTTCGACAGCTTTGATGTGCTGCAGTCATGCCATGAGGCTGTCAAGCATTCACCTGGCCTGTGGTAAGCCCTGGATACCTGTAACACTGATGCTGCATCTGTCAATAGCTGCAAGAAAACCAGCACAACTCTACAACATAATGATGAAGCTCTCAGCTTGCTCTTCTGGACTTTCCAGAAACCAGCAGCAGATAGTAGCGGCAGTCACTTCTGATAACACATAAAAGTAATCAGAGAAGATCGTAAATACAGGGGTCAAATGTTGTGGAAGTTGATTTAGTATGCCAACACTGAATATATAGATATTATAATGCAAAAATTGGTACTAAAAATATGTGAAAGATTTGTACTTCCACATAAGTTCACCAAACAAAGAATCAGTAACCACAGTGAGCACACACAGGTGAATCTTTAAACTTACAGCAGATGGCGCAGCAATCGAGTCCCATGCTCAATCTCACACACACTGCCTCTACATGGGTATAAGGCAATAGTGATCAGTGAGACATTTATATTTCAAGCAGATATTTTAAGTTAACATGGGTATATGTAAGATCATGAGCGAGTGATAAAACAGTGCCCATGGTTATACAGTGAGTGAAGTAGCTTGATATGTTTGCTTCTCACAGTGGGTTGTTCAACATGTCTACAAGCAGTGGTGTAACATATGTGGCCACAAAACACAATGTCAGAATTGTGGTCGAAAAAAGGTTCTAATGGAGAGGGACTGGAGACACATTTCCCAACTTGTGAATCAAAATTGTTTCCAAACCTGACAGGAGTTACTGTAGACAGTGAATGGAGGGCCATCCCTACCTGCTGGTGAGAGAAAATTGTGATCGAAACCCCTTGCAAGTAACATTTAGAGTCAGTCACCTCAAAAGAAACCACTGCTCACACAGGCACGTAAAAATGACAACAGCAAACTTCATAGATCTGGAACAATATGTGACTGGTTTTCACAACACTGCCCAATCCTATTACATCTTTATTGGCCTGCAAAATCAGCTGACTTAAATCCCATAGAAAATCTATGGGACATGTTGGAGCAGACAGTAAAACACTGAAATCAGTATCTCTGAAACTCTGAAATTTGTTGGACTTTGTAACCTTACACCCCCCCCCCCCATACCCTGTCCCCCGTCCCCCCTCCCCCCCCCTCCCCCACCCCTACCCCCTCACACACACACATCACTATTAAAATTCTCTTAGTCTCTTCATTATTTTCAAAAGCTTCGAGAAGTGTAACTTATATGAAAGAAAAACTTTTTACTTGTCTTCATTAGCTCATTGTCATTCACTCCTGTTATTGTTCCTAGGGGTACTTTCTTGCGGCTGAAATTTTAATGTAACATTCTTGGTTCTTGTTGAACTGAATAACTGATGAAGATTTAACCATTAGAACATATCAATTGTAACAAATTAATTTCTTTTTACATATTTTAGACTGTAACATTACACATTGTATGTAAAATCATATGAAGTTCATTCAGTTACATGGCTGATATAGTGTTCACCGAAACAAGAATCAACAGTATAATTGGTATCAGTTATTCCTGTAAAAGAGCAGGTAATGTTAGAGGAGGGTGTCCCATTACAACTTGGGTGATCAAATTCTCAGCAACTGACTTAACATCAATGTGACATACCTGCACAGCCTTGTGGACTCACTTGAAACCCAAATCCAGGTGCTTATCCAGCACAGGGATGGAATTACATGGTATTAAATGATTGGTGCTTGTAATAATTTCTCAGTCAGAGTGACTAATTTTTTGCCTGGTGAGCTTATATAGCATGAAACATGTAGATCCCAGATCTCATATTTCAACTTTTAAATGATTATAATTATTACTGAAGTATTTCAGTTTAATTCCCCACATAAAAAAATTACTTTTCATTCCATGTAAGAGGCTGTGTAAATGGATTCAAACACATTCAATGCACAGGTGAAGTAGTTATATTCCTAGGTACTTCATCTTCCTGTTACAAGGAATCAGCTTTATAGAGCTAGCCCATCCCAAGACAATGAACTGTCTCACTGTGGCTCCTCTCTCACTGTGGTCCATTCTATCTTACTGGCTTGCTTCTGAGATCCAAATCTTCAGGTGGCTACTATTCTTATTCTCTCACAAGGTTTCATAAATTTTTCTGTAGGTGGCAGCTATCTTTCCAACAGTTATGCATGTTTCTACAGCTTAGCATTTGTTCTCTACCATTTTCTGTGGGAACAGGAATCAGTTTTGTCTGCAACCAGAGACTCTGCTCCACTACCTGATGACATCCATTATGCCATGCTTCGTCATCTGTCACCTGAATCAAAAGGACAGCTCCTCTCTTATTTCAATCAAATATGGTTTGATGGACAGTACCCCATGACTTGGAAGGAAGCAATATTAATTCCATTCTCAAACTAGGCAAGGACCATAGCACCCCTAACTGTTATTGGAGTGTAGTCCTTACCAGTTGTATGGGTAAGACTCTTGAATGCATGGTCAAACCACCACCTTGTCTGGTTGCTCAAATCCCAAGGTAATCTGTGCCAATCCCAGTGTGGTTTCAGGTGATACTGTTCCACACTTGACAACATAATTCTACTTGAGATGGCGATACAGAAATCCTTCTTATGCCAGAACCATTTCTTTTGTGTTTTTTGACCTCGAAAAAGCAGATGACACTACTTGGACATAAAAAATCCTTTGCCAACTTCATGAATGGGGACTATGTGGGCACCTGCCACTTCTTATCCAATCCTTTCTTGAGGATCAGAGTTTTTGATATTGCATTGGCGATGCCTTGTATGACTGCTATGTTCAAGGGAATAAGGACCCCCAAGGCAGTGTCCTCAGTGTCACATTGTTTGACATCGCTATCAATGGCATTTCCTCCACAGTCAGGAGCCCTATCAAGCACTCTTTGTCTATGGATGACTTTGCAATCTTCTACTCTTCCTCTGATCTTATAATGATGACAAGGCAGCTACAGCTGACGATTAGGAGGCTGGAAAGGTTTTTGGTTCTCACCCAAGAAGACTACATGTGTCAATTTTAACCATGCTTGTCAAAGTTTTAAGCAATCAGTGCTCACAATGGGGGACAATATTTTATATTTTCAAGAAACTGTGCACTCTTAGGGTTTATTATTTGACTTGAAATTAACTTGGCTCCCACACCTGAAAGGCCTATAAACAAAAGGCTTCCAGTCATGGAATATTTTGCAATCCTTTAGCAGAAAAACAGGGGGAAATGACAGATGCCGCCTCTTGCAGCTTTACAGGGCATTTGTTTGATCACATTTAGATTATGGCAGCATGGTCTACAGATCAGTCCATCCTTCCTACTGCAAGATGTTAGATGCTGTCCATCATGAGGACATTCAGACATTGACTGGGGCCTTTTGGACCAGCCCATTTCCAAGTCTGTGTGCAGAGGTTCATGAACCACCACTCTGGATACAGCAACGTATCCTTTTGGCTTGTCTGGCGCTGAAAATCTCAGCATCACCTCAGTCATTGACATTTAATTTAGTGGTCCAAACCACCTTTGAATGGCTGTTCAGGAATTGGCCCCATGCAGCCAAGCCATTTGGGATACCTGCTACAGGCTGTCTCAAGGATCTCGATCTGTCAGGCATCAAAACACAGAGTCAGGAATTGAATGCATTGCCACCTTGGCATCTTCAAAGACGCAAAGTGATTTTAAGCTTGACACAGAACAAGAAAAGATGTACTCCAGGTTATGTTTTTACGACTTTATTTTCACCCATTTTAAGTACATACCACAGTTTTATTGTTGTTTGTACAGATGTATCCCAGCAAGAGAATGTCCTCAGTTGTTCTGCTGTTTTCCATGACAGAGTTTTTAAAGTGCATATTCTGGAACAATTTACAAATTATATGGCATTCTGACAGCACTGGAGAGGGTTCACAGACGTCACCATATGATGTATCTTATCTGTTCAGACTCGCTTAGTGCACTATAAGCACTTCACCAAATGTATCCGGTAGACCAGCAAATTCAGTTCATCTGTGACTCCTTACAGGGACTACAAAGCCGTGGCAAGAAGGTGATCTTTTGCTGAGTACCTGGCCACATCGGGATATAGAGTAACAACATGGCTGACAATGTCACCAAGGAAACATGTTGGGATGGTGCTGTCCATCAATGTCCCACACCCTTGCACACCATCATCTCATTTTCTGACAGGCGCTTCGTGCATCAGTGCGGGACGAATGGTTGCAGGCAACAGAAAACAAACTGCAGTTGCTCAAATTGACCACAAAGGCATGGCAAACTTTATGTCAGCGTCACTGCTGGAAGGACGTTCCACTTACCAGACTGTGCATCAGACATGCTGTTTAACACATGGCTTACTCCTCCAGTGGGAGGATCCACCACTCTGTGAAGTTTGTAGTATGCCACTTTTAGTGCAGCAGATTGTGACAATGTGTGTCCTATATACTGATTTTAGGGCAGCCCTCAGTCTCAATGGAGATCTGCCCACAATCCTCACAGATACTGATTCCAGTGTTACAAAGGTGGTGGAAATTTGTAAACTGTCAGGCCTCATCCCTCAATTGGTGGGAAAGGGAGGCAGACATAACAAACTGCTCCACATATGGGAACAGCCTTTGTCCCCACCCATGAAATTAGAATGTTGACTTTTCATCATGGCACTGACGACCATGATGTTGAGTGCCCCTCACCTCAAATCATCATCATTATCATCATCATCTAGCTTTTTCTACTTTGCCCTTTGCATCTTCTGTCATTTTCATTTTTTAATTGTCTGTATTCCCTTTTGCTTGCAACTCCTTTAATCTTCACTGCATTCCTTTCCCCTCTTTTGATTGTTACCTAATGCTCTGCATGAAACTCTCAACTCTCCAGTTGTTTCAATGCATCCACATCCATCTCCTTAACTGCTCATATTTTTTTCAATATCTTCAGCTTTAGTCTGCTATTCATAACCAATAAATTACGACCAGAGTTCACATCAGGTGCCGCAACATGGGCACCATCTTGAGACACTGGGTGAGGCCAGCTAGTGAGAGTGTGGAGAGAATGGTGGAGTCTCTTGAATGAGAGACAAGGAAGGAACCTAGATACAGCACCTGAGAAGAGGACCATATGAATTTAACTGTATGCCTAGGCATCTGTGGTTGAATCAGCTGTAATTAGGAAGAGCAGGCTGGCAAACAATTTGTGGTACAGCACATTGGGCAGAGTTTGCCTTAGGGGTGTCTGTTCTTGCAAGGCAACATGGGAGACAGTGACTTAGCTCATGTTAGTGTGTGAGACAGGGATATATTTACTGCCCATGATAAATGAACATTAGCTCTCGCCAAGATGAAATCAGTAGTGTGTTTGATTGGAGACAGTGGAGCTACTTCTAAGTGCAATGTTTCTTCCCATTACTAGGCTGATCTCTAATTACTGTATGTACCACAGATTGATTATGAAACCAATTGCCTCCATGCAAGATATTTTGGTCAGTCAATGCAGTAGTGTCATAGTATTCAGCACATTATACATTTTGCACTTGTTATCTCTGTATGTGTGCGTATATAGTAACAACATGTTGTTGTTGTTGTGGTCTTCAGTCCTGAGAGTGGTTTGATGCAGCTCTCCATGCTACTCTATCCTGAGCAAGCTTCTTTATCTCCCAGTACTTACTGCAACCTACATCCTTCTGAATCTGCTTAGTGTATTCATCTCTTGTTTTCCCTCTATGATTTTTACCCTCCATGCTGCCCTCCAATGTTCAATTTGTGATCCCTTGATGCCTCAGAACATATCCTACCAACCGGTCCATTCTTTTTGTCGAGTTATTCCACAAACTCCTCTTCTCCCCAATTCTGTTCAATACCTTCTAACTAGTTATGTGATCTACCCATTTAATTGTCAGCATTCTTCTGTAGCACCAGATTTCAAAAGCCTCTATTCTCTTCTTGTCCAAACTATTTATCGTCCATGTTTCACTTGCATACATGACTACACTACATACAAATACTTTCAGAAATGACTTCCTGACACTTAAATCTATACACTATGTTAACAAACGCTCTTCAGAAACGCTTTCCTTGCCATTGTCAGTCTACATTTTATATCCTCTGTACCCTCGACCATCATCAGTTAATTTGCTCCCCAAACAGCAGAACTCATTTACTACTTTAAGTGTCTCATTTCCTAATCTAATTCCCTCACGTCAGCATCACCAGACTACATTCCATTATCCTTGTTTTGCTTTTGTTGATGTTCATCTTATATGCTCCTTTCAAAACACTGTCCATTCCGTTCAACTGCTCTTCCAAGTCCTTTGCTGTCTCTGACAGAATTACATAGTCATCGGCGAACCTCAAAGTTTTTATTTGTTCTCCATAGATTTTAATACCTACTCCAAATTTTTCTTTTGTTTCCTTTACTGCTTGCTCAATATACAGACTGAATAACATCAAGGAGAGGCTACAACCCTGTCTCACTCCCTTCCCAGCCACTGCTTCCCTTTCATGCCCCTCGACTCTTATAACTGCCATCTGGTTTCTGTACAAATTGTAAATAGCCTTTCCCTTCCTGTATTTTATTCCTGCCACCTTTAGAATTTGAAAGAGAATATTCCAGTCGACATCGTCAAAAGCTTTGTCTAAGCCTGCAAATGATACAAACATAGGTTTGCCTTTCGTTAATCTTTCTTCTAAGATAAGTCGTAAGATTAGTATTGCGTCATGTGTTCCAATATTTCTACGGAATCCAAACTGATCTTCCGCAAGGTTGGAGTATACCATTTTTTCCATTCGACTGTGGAGAATTCGTGTTAGTATTTTGCTGCTGTAACTTATTAAACTGATAGTTCGGTAATTTTCACATCTGTCAACACCTGCTTTCTTTGGGATTGGAATTATTATATTCTTCTTGAAGTCTGAGGGTATTTCACCTGTCTCATACATCTTGCTCACCAGATGGTAGAATTTTGTCAGAACTGGCTCTCCCAAGGCCGTCAGTAGTTCCAATGGAATGTTGTCTACTCCCGGGGCCTTGTTTCAACTCAGGTCTATCAGTGCTCTGTCAAACTCTTCACGCAGTATCATATCTCTCATTTCATCTTTGCCTACATCCTCTTCCATTTCCATAATATTGTCCTCAAGTACACCGCCCTTGTATAGACCCTCTATATACTCCTTCCACCTTTCTGCTTTCCCTTCTTTGCTTAGAACTGGGTTTCCATCTGAGCTCTTGATATTCATACAAGTGGTTCTCTGTTCTCCAAAGGTCTCTCTAATTTTCCTGTAGGCAGTATCTATCTTACCCCTAGTAAGATGAGCCTCTACATCCTTACATTTGTCCTCTAGCCATCCCTGCTTAGCCATTTTGCACTTTCTGTCGATATCATTCCTTTTTGTCTGCTTTATTTACTGCATTTTTATATTTTCTCCTTTCATCAATTAAATTCAATATTTCTTCTGTTACCCAAGGATTTCTACCAGCCCTCATCTTTTTACCTATTTGATCCTCTGCTGCCTTCACTACTTCATTCCACAGAGCAATTCATTCTTCTTCTACTGTATTTCTTTCCCCCATTCCTGTCAATTGTTCCCTTATGCTCTCCCTGAAACTCTGTACAACCTCTGGTTTAGTCAGTTTATTCAGGTCCCATCTCCTTATATTCCCACATTTTTGCAATTTCTTCAGTTTTAAATCTACAGTTCATAACCAATAGATTGTGGTCAGAGGCAACATCTGCGCCTGGAAATGTCTTACAATTTAAAACCTGGTTCCTAAATCAATGTCTTACCAGTATATAATCTATCTGGTATCTTCTAGTATCTTCAGTATTCTTCCATGTATACAACCTTCTTTTATGATTCTTGAACCAAGTGTTAGCTATGATTAAGTTATGCTCTGCACAAAATTCTACCAGGTGGCTTCCTTTTTCATTTCTTACCCCCAATCCATATTCATCTACTATGTTTCCTTCTCTTCCTTTCCCTACTCTCGAATTCCAGTCACCCATGACTATTAAATTTTCATCTCCCTTCACTACCTGAATAATTTCTTTTGTCTCATTATACATTTCATCAATTTCTTCAGCATCTGCAGAGCTAGTTGGCATATAAACTTGTACTACTGTAGTAGGTTTGGGCTTCATGTCTATCTTGGTCACAATAATGTGTTCACTATACTGTTTGTAGTAGCTTACCCACACTCCTATTTTTTATTCATTATTAAACCTACTCCTGCATTACCCCTATTTGATTTTGTATTTATAGCCCTGTATTCACCTGACCAAAAGTCTTGTTCCTCCTGCCTACCGAACTTCACTAATTCCCACTATATCTAACTTTAACATATCCATTTCCCATTTTAAATTTTCTAACCTACCTGTCCGATTAAGGGATCTGATATTCCATGCACCGATCCATAGAACGCCAGTTTTCTTTGTCCTGATAATGACATCCTCTTGAATAGTCCCCACCAGGAGATCGAAATGAGGGACCATTTTACCTCCGGAATATTTTACCCAAGAGGACACCATCATCATTTAACCATACAGTAAAGCTGTATGCCCTTGTGAAAAATTACAGCTGTAGTTTCCCCTTGCTTTCAGCTGTTCACAGTACCAGCACAGCAAGACCGTTTTGGTTAGTGTTACAAGGCCAGATCAGTGAATCATCCAGACTGTTGCCCCTGCAACTACTGAAAAGGCTGCTGCCCCTCTTCAGGAACCACATGTTTGTCAACCTCTCAACAGATACCCCTCCGTTATCATTACACCTACGGTATGGCCATCTGTATTGCGGAGGCATGCAAGCCTCCCCACAAACGGCATAGTATATTTGTTTTGTAGCCTCCTTGTTTTGATTTGGTTCTTTCTCACTTAACTGTCTTGTAAGATTGTTTCTTTTCTTTAATGTGTGTCAGTAAATCAGTTCTGAATGTAAATTTTAAGTTATAAGAGGAGTTTTCAAATTTCTTGGTCAGTTGTGGTACCTGAAAGTATTTTAGTATCTGGCACATCTGGTCAGATGGTCCATTGCTTGAAATCCTGCTAGTGGCCAGGTGGTGTACTATTTCTGAAATAGTGCCATGTAAGACTAATTACTGTTATTGTCAAATATTGTTGTGTCCAGAGCCATGTTCCTTGCATAATTGAAGTTTAGTTACATTTAGAGCATTTTACTATGTATATGTCTCTGGACTGCCATTGGGAAATGTTCGTGATTTAGTGATATGTAGAATTCAAATGCATAGGCTTCAGCACCCAGCATCAGTTGACATAAAAGATTTCTGAGTATCATATAGCATCTTTATGACAGGGTGCAAAACTCAGAAAATTTTTGTCAGTTTGTAAAAGTAGTCAAGAAATTTGTTGCTTTTGTGTTTTTAAGATAATTTTTTGATCCAGGGGTGTATTACCAGGTTTTTTATTGTGAATTTTGTTTTTTAAATTATGAAATCTGATGTTGCTCTTCACATAGTTGAACTGTTAAAGACATTACATTGTATAAGGCAAATTAAACTGTGCCACATAAATTTGCTGAATATTTGTTGTAAAATTAATTTTGAGAATTTGTTGAACAAAAATTTTAGGGGTGACAGACCACTCACAGCCCAACTCAGTCCTGACACTCCCTCTAACAGCTCAAAATGCTTAAATTGTGATTTGTGCAAAATTCAATTAGGTGTTTAATCTTAACAACCTGTTTGTATTCCTCATAAGACTCATGAATCTTCTTATCATTATCAGGTCTTCTGAACAGTTTATAATGATTCAATACAATGTTGTCAAGTTTATTTTTTAATTAATTCACATTTAGTGTTTTTAAACGCATGATGATCAGCTTCCAGTCAATTTAATTTTTTTCTTTGTGTCTTTGTACCATATTGGTGCAGTATTGACATAGTTATGAATGGATCTGGCAAGTTAAGGGGAAGCTGGATGCGCTTCATTTTGCCAGCCTGCTAACCCCAGGATAGAATAGTGTACCTCAGCTGTCTAAATGTAGTGTTATTCATGTGAAATAGAACAAAGGTTTCCTAAATGCTTGCAAATTGTGTAACTGAGCTGGTATTTGGGTACCAGCACAGTATTCACATAGTGGGATGTGACAAAATGCCTAAAAACCACATCATTCTGGTTGGCTGGCTGGCACATTGACCCTCATTGTTAATCTGCTGGGTGGATTCTATTTGGGACCAGTGCACCTGTCTGCCTCAGAAGTGGCACTTTAACATGCATAGTATTCGGACAGATTGCTTCCAGTCAGAACCTTAGACATACATTATAACACAGGTCAGATTATGTTTATTCATCTTATTTATTTATTTATTCATCCTGTAAATCTCTACCAATTCTGGGATGTTATTTGCACTTGAGTTTGCACACTCTCTCATTTGATCTTGCTTTAGCAGCAGTAGTAGTTTTTGCATATTCTTGCTGCAAGTCTTTTGTAATTCACTAGGCTTAAGAATTCTGCCACTGAATAAGTAATAATTTATGAATATATATAATAAAATGGCCTTAGGGATTTATGAAACAGTGAAAATGTAGAAATAACTTTTATTTTATGTGGGAGACTATTGTACATTTGTATTATACTATTTTTAGTAGGGGTTTTATAGGTTGTTGTCCTTACTGAATGGACATGGAGTTTATCTTTTTCCTGGTATTATGTTCCTGTTCATTAAAAGTATTATCTATCTCTTTGAAATTCTTCCTCACATATTTACAAGTTTTTAGAATAAAAGGGCAGGGCAGGGGAGAGGGAGGATTGATATTCTGAAAGAGGGGCTCGCATGAGTCAGTCTCTTATAGCTCTTTTTTGGGTCAACAAGATGACTGAGCTAGACAATGTGCTACACAACAATACAGTTCCATACTGTAGAATACTCGGAAACTGGGTAAAGTATGTAATTTGAACAGTTTGGGAGCTTAATTTGAGTGCAAGTAAACATAGGCTGTAGAATACTTTCTTCAGTGTTGTTTGCTTTTGTTGTATGTGTCTGCCATTTAAAATCATGTTGAATCCATACACCTAAAAATATTGTTCCCAGTGAAGGTGTAATTCCTATGACGTTTATTGCCACAGAAGTGTTGCAGGTCCCCTTTTCAACACAAAATAAGAACAGTTGTTTTGGATGTCTTTATTATTAATTTATTTCCCACAAACCAGTCATTTAGCTGATATGCAGCTTTACTTATGTTGTCTTGTAGCTGGGTTTGTGTTTTCCTTGTAAGAAGGATACCAGTGTCACGTGCAAACAAGATATTTATTGGCGATTCTAAGCTTTAATCTGTGTCATTTATGTATAGACAGCAAAGAATAGGCCCGACAATGGGTCCTTGAGGAACTCCACTTTTGATTATGCTTGCATCTGAAAAAATATGTCCTACTGCTATTATTCAGTTCATGTGTTATTACTACTTTCTGTTTCTGATTTGTCAACTATGAGGAGAACCATTTTAATGCAGTGCCTCTAATGCCATACTTTTGGAGTTTTTTCCAACAGGATGTTGTGGCCCAAGATGTCAAAGCTTTGCTTGGGTCCAAGAAAATACCAGCCCCATTTTGTTTACTTTTTGGTGCTTCTAGAGCACTTTGTAAGAAATTATATATGGCACTAGTCGTAGATTTATTTCCCGAAGACCATGCTTAGTGTCAGCGAGGAACTTGTTTTTATTCAAAAATTCCTATAATCAGTTGTACATAATTATTTCTGTGAATTTGGAAAAAAACTGATAATAATGAGACTGGTCTATAGTTTTACAAATTTGCTTTATCACCTTCTTTATGAATAGGGGTCACTTAGAAAATTTTAAAGGTCAGGAAAGATTCTTGTCGAGAAGGATGAGTTGATTATCTCTGCAAGGAGTATTGCAGTGTTTATAATACATTCCTTTACGATGAAGTCTGGATAACCAACAATTCATGAGAATGTCTTCCTGAAGGCTTTTGCTATGTGAATGATTTCATTTGGTGATGTATCGTATAGATAGATTAATTGGAGGTAAGAATTTATGTTGCTCTGTTGGTTGATTGGGCTATCTCTCTTATTATTAATTATTAGATTTTTTGTACGGTCTTCATAGTACTGCCTGAAGAGATTAGCAATCTGTTGGAGGTCAGTAATTCTCTTGTTGTCACAGTTCAGGGTGATATTTTCCTTTTTACTGTTTTTTCCTGCTTTTCTTACTTTCCAGATTGCTTTGCTTTTATTTCCTGACTCCTTTTTTTGCATGTCATATGACTTACCTATGAACCTGAATGTATTTTATAATATAACTTACCATGGAAATCAGAGTCTAGTAGCCTGTATTTTTGAGTTGCATGCTGAACAAAAATTAAGTTAGTGATTTGCCATACCACTGAAACACATAACCTTCTTACATATCTGGTACCAAGTGCCACAGGTTTGGAGTCCGCACATGACGGCATGGACCTCAATTACCACTAGAGGTCTCTCCAGCTGTCGTGCCGTAAGCCATGGCTGCTTGCGTGCTCTTGGCCCGTGTATAATGCGAGGGCACCACAGTGGAGCACGTGGTCCCAGCGGCCAATAATGATGTACTCTATCATGTATTTAAGTGCCTGCCTCTTGCTCAGTAGCCAGTCTGATATTCGCATTAGTCTATCGACATCTTGTCTACGGACAGCATGTTTACATTACTTTTTTTCCATGTATGAGTGGACGTTGTGGATTTGTGAGGTTTCTCTCACGACCCCATTGCTATTTGTTTGTTGTTGTTTCTTTAGGTCTTGCTTGGTTGTCCATCGTTGTTCATGTCCATCCTTCCCCATTTATTTTGTTTGTTCACAGGTCACTCCTGTTTGGTCCCACTGCACTTCCATTCACAGCAACCCCATGAGCAGAACGGTCACAGTTACAACAATGTACATTTTGAAAGAGTAATCACCACACCAGGGGGGCTTAACAGCATTAGGTATCACACTTGTCTCGACAATATAACAATATTTTGCCAATTAATTGTTGGCCCCTTATGGTGAGACGTGTGTAATCCTTTTGCTGCAAATTATTCTATGAGGCCTGCATGTCACCATGAAATGCAAATCAGACATGTCTGGGGAATAAAATAATGGATACTTCAGGTTTGAATATCACCAATGTACAAAAAGATAGATTGCTACCTACCATAAATATGACACTTTAAGTTGCAGACAGGCATAATTAAGACACTTACACATAAGCTTCCAGCCACAGCCTTCCTGAGAATGAGAAATAGAAACACACCCCATTCATTCACACAAGCAAGCACACCTCACACAGACAAGACAGCCAACTCTGGCAGACCAGAATGCCCAGTCTTGTCCAAGCTGATGGGCTGGTGATGTGCTTGCTTGTGTGAATGAATGGTTTGTGTTTCTCTTTCTTGTTCTGATGAAGGCTGTGACCAAAAGCTCATGTGTAAGTGTCTTTTAATTGTACCTGTCTGCAACTTCAAATGTCTGGGAATGATTCATTGGCAATGTTTTCGTCACAGTACCCTAGGGGCCACTGTTAATACTGTAAAGATCTCCACATAAAGCATATGGAGAGTGAGCTGATAACCAAATTCCTTTCAGAGACCTCTTCAGGAACCATACGATCCTCACATATGAGGTGTGATTAAAAAAAAAGGAGAATTTTTCTAATCTGTAGTCTTTATACGTCTGATTTTCAGTTTTTTTATCTTGTTAGTACACATATTCCTGGTGTGTGTTTGCATTTTCAACTGCAGTGAATATTTAGCGTAATGTTTACAGTCAAAAAGGTTATAGATGTTTTCGAGTGTTCAGTGAATTTTTGCTTTCAGAAAAGATGGATCAAAGAATTTTTCTAGAAAAATGGAAGAAAGTGCAGCACCTTGTTCAAAATGATGACTGTGGCCTTTGGCAAATCAATTATGAGCAAGGCAAGAGTCTGAGACCTATAAATGTTTCAAAGAGTGTCGAGGAGACATTGAAGTGGTGACTGCCCTCGATTCCCTAGCACATCTGTTACTGACGACAGTGTGGAAGACATAAAGAAAATGTTTCTGGAAAATTACTGAATCACCATCAGACACACTGCTGATGATGTCAGCATATCACTTGGCTCATGCCCAGGAATTTTGTTGGTGTTTTGTGAGTGAAATGTGTAGCAGCAAAGTTTGTTCCAAAATTGTTGAATTTCAACTGAAAATGATGTCATGTAGACACCACACAGAAATTGTTGAATCAAACCAACAATAATCCAGAACTTCTAAGTAAGGTTGTAACACATAAAAAAATGTTGTTATATGGGTATGGAACTGAAACCAAGGCGATCATCCAATGTAAATTGCATGAAGTGCAGAGACCAAAAAAAATTTGCCAAATTTTATCACATGTGGAAGTTCATCTCACTGTTTTCTTTTGTTACAATGGGATAGTGCATCAAGAGTTCCTGCCTTGTGGTCATACAGTCAGTAAAGAATACTACCTGGAAGTTATGTGTCATTTGCATGAAGCAGTCCAAAGAAAACAGTCAGAATTATGGCAGAACCACTCAATGGAAATTGCATCACAATAATGTTCCCACTCTCACCTCAATGATTTTTCATAATTTTTTCACCAAAAACAAAACAATTATGTTGTTTCAGCCACTATATTCACTGGACATGCCCCCCCCCCCCCCCTGCTAAAACTTCCTATTCCCAAGGTTGAAAAGAACATGAAAGAATGTTGTTTAGCCCCCATTGGTGCGATAAAAACATAGTCACTTAAGGAGTTGAACACCATAACAAAAAATACATTCCTGAAGCGCTTCCAACAGTGAACAAATTGCTGGCACAAGTGTATTATATCTGAGGGGGACAAAGTTGGTGTTGTGAGTAAATAAAGAGTCTTAATGTGGCAATATATTTGCTCACCAATAGAATTTGTGATTAATAGTATTACTGAAGTTGGGATGAAATATCAAATTGACAGCCACAATGGTAGAAGTAAAAATATTTTTCATATAGCCCATTCATCATTATCTAGGATTCAGAAAGCGGTTTTATACTATGGTGCATAGCTGAGAAATTGGATTACAACATCTATTATAATATTCTACCATGTGTAATAAGGAAGCCAAACAGACTCATTATACATAAAAAATTAACATGTCAAACAAGGTAAAAAACTATAGAAACATCATAAAAAGTGATACAAACAGGAACATAAAATCAAAACAAACAGGGATACCAGAGTCCTCTGGTAATGGCACTCACAAGAACAGTCAAAAAAATTGCAGCCTCAAATTTCAATAATTTTTTTCTCACTGTAGCTGAAAAAACAGGGAACCATAATAAAAAATATCTCACAGAAGCCATAGAGCTACTTAACCACATGCAAATCACGCCAGATATAGTGCTTCATTTTAAAAGCACAACTTCTAAAGAAATTGGGAAAAAAATCATAAAATTAATTAAAATCTTTCGATCCTTTAGGTATGATGGTGTATTGAGTAGTATTTTAAAATAATGTGCACACGTAGTCATGTATTGTAATATTTGTGTAACCAGTCAATGAAAACAGGGATATTTCCAGATAGACTAAAACATTCAATAGTGATGCCAGTCCACAAAAGTGGAGCAAGGAGTGCCATATCCAACTATCAACTCATCTCTCTGCTGCCAATGTCCTCAAAGGTATTTGAGAGAACAGTATATTATAGGATTTATACCCACACTATAGAAAATGGCTTACTGGCACCCGCACAGTTTGGCCTTCATAAGGGATCCTCCACACTGAGAGCTATTTTTAGCCCAATGGATGAAATTGTAGGTGAACTAAAATTCAGAAGGTATCTAATGGGGATCTCTTGTCACCCTGCTAATGCATTCAACTGTATAGATTGAAACACATTGCTAGAAAACCTTCCACACCACAGTATCAAAGACAAACCTCTGACCTGACTAGAATCTAACTTACACAACAGAAAAAAAGAGTTGTCTTAATGAAGGCAGATCTAAAAATAGACTAAGACCAGGAAAATGTAAAAGACAGAATCCACCTTAGCTCAATCCTTGGGCCACTCACTTTCTTGATCTATGTTAATGATTTACCTATTAAAATTAATGACAGAGCAAAAATAGTCATGTTTGCTGATGATACAAATATTCTGATCAAAGAGCCCAACTCTGTAGTGCAGGATACAGCCCTTACAGTCATTAACAAAGTGCAGAAATGCTTCACAGCAAATAACACAACCCTAAATTCTTCAAAAACTTGTATGATATAGATTCAGACAACAAATAAAAGAACTTCAAGCTCCTGAACTGGATATTAATGATCAGAAAATTTGTGAAACCAAACACACAGAATTCTTGGGCATCCAGATAGACAACCAAATAAGCCGGAAAGAATAAATTGATCAGCTGGTTAAGAAACTTACCTCAGTGTGCTTCACACTAAGCCACTTCTCACTTTGTTGACAGAGAAATGATGCTGTTGTCATATTTAGCATATTTCCATTCTATACTCTCCTATGGTATAATATTCTGGGGAAATGGTGCAGGAGTTGAAAAAGACTTCAAACTTCATAAATGAGCATTTCTAACAGAATATTTGCCAGGGATCTCTTCAAGTTTGTCAGGATGCTTTCTGTTACAGATCAATATGATATATAAAATTATTTCAGAAAAACTGACATTCACAACCACATGGCTATGCTACTCTGATGGAAGTACACAGGGGAGTTACTGAGTCAGGTATCAAAGTATACAATAAAGTTCCCATCAGTACAAAAACAGAAATTAATACTGTACACTTATGCAAAAGCAAATTAAGAATATTCCTCACAGAACTAACATTGTATAAAATGAATGACCTTAGCGCTATTATGCATCCTTTAGTGTAAGAGTGGAGGAAACAACTTAGCTAAATACACAGTCTTAAAAGAAAAAAAATGTTATTCCTATGTCATGAAAACAAAATTTTGTAGTTTAACACAAATTATGATGGTAAAATGTAAATCTGTTAATGTCATTAGGATGAAAACCTGTGCTCTCAGAAGAAATTTTGTATTTTAATTTAAAAAAATTTAAATTTGTTTATTTAGGTATATTATTAGGATAAGAATGTGTATTTTCATTTATTTTAATATTTTAACAATTTGCTTAAACGTATACCAGTAAACAACAGGTTTTAGTATTATAAGCAACCAACTGTCCTTTTAAAATATGTAAAACAGTATATATGTGACCGTGCCACACAGTATTGTTTCATTTGTCCTATTTTATTAGTACCCTACTTGTGCAATATGTAATACTAGGACCAATCATAAATCAAATCAAGTCTTCAATGGTTTGCAGGCAAACATCAAACAAAATCAGTAACTCCCAAACATCTACAAGCCAAGTAAACAAGTATCTCATTAGCAGTTCTTCCTATATTATAATTTTATCAGTTCAACTGATGGTGTGGGAATATTGATAACCACAACAACCACTAGTGAGCCAGTATTACAGTATCCGCAACTTGACCAAAGGTGGCAGTGCATTTTGAGCTTTGTCTGTGAATGGATGTGCTTTTTGTGTTAAGTTTGTCAATAAATTGCCTTTCTATATCATCATTCTTGTCTCATTACTGGGTTATTCCTACTGCCTTGTAGTGAATTCTACCAAAGTGATTACCCCAGATATAACCATGACACGTGATACACAAATTTTCATCACAAATGGCCATCTACACTTTAACAATGCAGCCATCTTTTGTTGTTTTTTCAATGTCACCAGGTCCATGTACCACTTTATCTAGATTAATCTCATATGAATTGTTTAAACAGTGTAAGTACTCTGCTCAGAATGACCCTCTGATAAAATGCGAACTACATTAGATGATACACAGACCACTGAATTAACAACCACCACTTCACAACAATGGCCAAAAGCAGATAACCTATTGCTAAACTTTGAACAAGATTACACAGTGAATTCACACACCATAGCAGTGAATGAACATGTTATAACTACTTCTAAAAATGAACAATTTCATGAATCTACTACACATGTTGCACAAAAATTCACATGTTCCACATCTGCACTCCTGAACAATGGGTTTCTCCACACATCAATGTGTATCAACCCCTCAGGTGGAATTCACAACTAACTGCGATATGTTTCATCAATCATCCACAGCTCCTGCTCCATGTAATGTGTCTGAATTCCCACCCATCTTGGCCTGGTGACACAAGCTGTTGGGTGTGACAATTCACTAAATTATACATTAATTACCTGAAAACAACCTCCTGTGTATTCCACAATGAATTGGCCACCTACTATCAGACCCTACTTCGGACCTTTGAATTCACACAAACTTGTGTCTCAACCAAGACTTTTGATTTTTTTTATTTGATTTTTTATTGGTCCAGTTCTATCATATAGCACAAATTTTATAATTGATATAGGACAGGTCAAAGATAAGTTACAATAATACATAGTATTAGCAATTAAAATTAGGTACCTACTACAATTAATTTTGTTACTTATTCAGAAATTCTCTGACAGAATAGAAACAGTGCTTTATTAGAAATGCCTTTAGTTTAGCTTTAAATATTGGATGAGTAGTATTTTTTATTTCCTCTGGTATCTTATTGTGTAGTATTACATCAATGTTAATTATGCTCCTCTGATAGGTGGTTGTTCTGTGATATTTTTTATGTATATTTGATTCCCTTCTGGTACTATAGTTGTGTACACTTTTGTTCTGTAGCAGTTTGCCTGTTTTCAGGAGGTAGTCCCTAGTAAACAAGATAGTTTCATAAATGAATAAACTTGGAACATTTAGGACACCAAGCTCAGTAAAATGGGATTTACAGGACTCCATCTTTTTTAGGCCACAAATTATTCTTAAAGCTCTTTTTTGCATTCTAAAAACCTTTACACTGTGAGTTGAGTATCCCCAGAAAATGATCCCATATCTGATTACTGAGTGGAACTGTGCATAATATGCCTGCAGTACTGTTGTTTTGCTTGTTGTAGCCTTTAAAATTTTTAGGCAATAGCACACTGATGATAGTTTTCCTACACAAGTTATTTATGTGTGTGTCCCACTTTAAGTATTGCTGAACCCAACCAATCAGAACAAAACAGCTGGTGCTATGGTCTGCCGCAGCTGGCTGTGAGTCTGGTAGCTAAATATCATCAATGACAACACCAAATATGTCATGCTCATCACTAGTCTCATGGAATATAGTGACTTAATCAGTTATGCCATCCTATGCCCACCCACCAAAAATAAATATAACACAGTTAGGACAGTTCTGTTGTAAGCACTATCAAAAACACTGAAGCAACAATTATAACAAGCCCTGTATGGTGAACAGCTCAAAGACAAGATGCCATCATAACTTAGGCACAATCTACAATCCACAGCTGATGTGAATCTCATGACTGACACCACTGTGTTGATGATCTGGATCGTCAGACTATCACAACAGTTACAACTAATGCTGATATCATGTGAAACACAATCACTGAAGAAATGCTTTGCCCTCGCTAATAGGTTATTTATGCTATTATAGCACAGGTACCATATCAGCCAAGAAGCCGCAGCATTACTGCAGCATTCAACATACCAGACAGTGCCAAGCACAGCCGAATTCCAACTATGGTGACATCACCTCCACTGCACAGTGGCTGACTGCGCATGGCACCAATACAGCACTGGGTAACACAACAAAAGCTATGGCAGCCAATTCAATGTTACTGCCCTGCAGCTACCACAACCAGTTTGGCAACACAGCACACGAACGTCACTCCCCATGTGATTTCCTGAACTGCTAGCAAAAGCTGCAGTAGGCACACCGGCTTTCTCATCTACATCAAGCCGCCACCAATCACTACATGTGTCACAAACGCACACTTCCTCATATGGTCATTGAGGAGGCAGATTATACATCCTCTATCTCAACTCTGATGACTACTTCCTCATCACCACCTTAGGTTCTGATATCAGCTCCGTACAACAAAATGACATGTTAACAGCCAAGAGCACACAGTCACTCCAATTGCATTCAGCCAACAACTCCATGATTATAGTGTACAGATTGACAATATGCAATTTACACCTCTCAAGTCAATAAAAATTCACATGAATATTCTACATTACCAATATCACTAAGCATGTGTCGGGCATCAATTTTCTTCATCTTTTCTGATCATCACCTGACATCACAACTGCTTTGCTCATACAACATGATACTGGACAAAGCACCCTAAGACTTTTCACCCTGATGGAAAAGGAACTTCTCATAACCCATAAGTGTTATGACAACTTCCACACTGATAATATCAACAACACTTCACCCGCTCCTGGTAGCTGAGTGGTCAGTACAACAGAATGTCTATCCTAAGGGCCCTGGTTCAATTCTCAGCAGGGGCAGAGATTTTCTCTGCTCAGGGACAAGGGTGTTGTGTTGTCCTAATCATCATCGTTTCATCCCCATCGACGTGCAAGTCACTGAAGTGGCATCAAATCAAAAGACTTGCACCTGATGAACAGTCTACCCGACGGGAGGCTCTAGTCACATGACATTTATATTTAACAACACTTCAATCACCCTCACATTAACGTGCAAATGGCTGCAGTGTCTTTCACTCATGCACAGCATTGACCATTGTGGGGCACACCCATGCACACTCTCACACAATCTAACCACACATCACTGGAGCCACTACTCAGCACAGAGGTTAGTACTGCAGTAACAGTTTCGCTTCGTGCTGCCTCACAGACTACATCTACTTCATTTTCCAAACCTGGTGCAATAAAAGTGCTGTGCACCATATCTTAACAACAAAAGATCAATCCATAAGCCATAAAACATGGTGACTAACACCAGCTAACATGTGCACTGCTAAGGAAGCAATTGGCAAGATGCTGCAAGCTGGCATCATTCATCCATCATATAACCCATGGGCATCGGCTGTCAAATTAGTATCTAACCAAGACAGCACTCTTTGCTGCTGCAGAAATTACAGAGGCCTCAACACCCATATAGTGAATGATAGTTAGCAAGGTCCAAATATATAAGACTTTTCTCATGCAGTGGCAGATGCACCCACTTTTATGTACTTGATTGTATAAAAGCCTATTTTCAAATCACTATGCTCATCAGCAATATTGTGAAAATAGTAATTATAACGCTCTATGACCTTTTCATGCCTTACGAGTTGAAAAACACTGCACAGACTTGGCAACAATTTATTGACAAGGTCCTCTTCCATGTCGATCATTGCTATGTGTAACTCAATGATATTCTTATTTATTCTGCCACCTCTGAAGAACACACGGTACACCTCAAATGTGTTCTCAAAACCTTGGGAGATAGTGGTGTGTTGATTAATCATGGCAAGTCTCAACTATGTCAAAAAGAAGTCACTGTCATTGGACACTTAGTACCACAGGCATCAAACCAACACCAGACTGGGCAGACACCATACAACAGCTCACACTACCACTAACTTACCAAAAGCTCTGATGTTTTCTCAGAATTCTGAATTTCCACCAACATCACCTACCACCAGCAACTGCCTTACAAGTACTGCTCACTTACACATTATCAGGTCACAACAAAAATGGAAAAAGGAATATTGAATGGACTGAAGACACACATTGTTAAATGATTTTTATCATGCAAAAGAATGTTTCATTAATGGAATCACAGACACACAGGCCACCCCAGGTGCTCAACTGACTGTTACCAATGATATGAGAGACACCACAATAGGTGTGCTGGCACAACAGTTGGTGAGCAGTTTTTCTTTCACAGACTGCCAGATTCCCAGTCCAAATAGTCAGAATTGGACAGGCAACTCCTCATGCTTTTTGAGACAGTTAGGTACCTCAGTGAAGACACTGAAGGTCGGAACATCATTCTACTCATAGACCACAAGCTACTCACTGACACTATAAAACACCTGTCAAATGGAGAGCTCCATGATATTTTCGACTCCTGGAGTCCATCTCACAGTATCCAACAGATGTATGGCACATACATGGTGCAGACAACATCAGTGCTGATTACCTATTGAGGGTTAATACCATCTTTCTCCACTTTCACTAGAAACAAGTAGCTGCCACCCAAAAAACTGATACTAGTTTTACTGAACTATTATTCAAGTGCTTGTATCAATAACAATACAATGTGAAACAACCAACAACCAACTTTCATACCATGGCACTTGCCCCACAATCTGCCTTTCACTGAACATTTTGTGTGTGTCTCAATGTTAAGAGAGACTGCCATACCTTGGCACATACATTTGAATCTTCTCAAAATAGCAAGGTAGGATGATACGCCCAACAGCAACTTCGCCAATTTGAGATATCCACAGCTCTCTTTCACCACCTCCACATTGACCTCATGCAATCCTTTATCAAGTTGGAGGGTTGCAAGTTCATCCTATTCATCACAGGCAGGACTTCACAGTGTGTCAAATTAACACCCATTAAGGACATTACAGCTGAAACAAAAGCTAGTGCTTGGGTATCACACTTTGGCACATCGGAAACCATCCCACAGACCACAGCTGCCAAATTCAATTGGTACTCTTCGGGGCACTTTACAACCTGTGCAGTATTAAACATACCCACACCACCACCTATCACCCCCGGAGCAACAGCCAGGTCAAGAGATGATACAGGAGCCTTAAGGCCATTATCATATGTGATGGCAGATCTTGGATGGGGGCTCTGCCCTGAATCCTTCTTGGGGTGTGCATTGGTCTACAAAGAAAACCTGAAAGCATTGTTGGCCAAAATCTTGCACGGTGAATCTCCAGTCCTCCCAGTGAATTTCATACTACCAACACAAAACAATGAGTATCCAACCCCATCAGCACTTGTTAAATGTGTCAAACATCACATCTGATGCTCCCCTGTACTGCCACCTAACCCCCACAGCACACGTTCGGTATTTGTACACAAGCCCATTCAGATTCAAATATTTCATGTTGCACAATGATACAGTGTGACCTGTGCTCCAACCACATTATTCAGCCCCTTACAAAGTCATCAAATCAACCAATGGAAACTCAAGGTAGGAAATATCAACAGTGTAGGAAAAGACAGATTGCTACTTACCATAAAGATGATACATTAAGTTGAAGAGGGCACAATTAAAAGAGACTTACATAAAACTTTCAGCCACAGCCTTCATCAGTAAAAGAAAGACACACACAATTCATACACACAAGCAAGTGCACCTCATGGATGTGTGACACCAATTCCAGCATCACTGGCCAAAATGCAACTGTCACTTGAGAGGCAAGCAGCAAACTGGAGGGAAAAGGGAAAGGGAAGGGATAGTAGTGTACAGGTGGGGAGAACAATGAATGTTGTCTGGTGGAGTGTGCAAGGACTGAATACCAACAGGGAAATAAGGAGAGGAGTGGAGAAAGACAGGTGGATGCATTAGCAGAGGGTGGCAAATAAACAGGGTGGGAGATGAGAATGGGGAGGAGATGACGGGGCAAAGGGGTGGAATCTGTTCTGTCACCCACCCAACCTCCAAAACATCCTAGTCCATCCCTTTGCTACACCCAACCCCAACCCCTTGCCACAAGGATCATATGCCTGTGGAAGCCCCAGGTGCAAAACCAGCACTTCCTATAGCTGTCTTGACATAGGTTTGTCCTACCACACCTGTGAAAGCAGCCATGTCATTTATCAGCTCTACTGCTATCATTGCACAATTTCTAAATATTTGTGTGACTACCAATTACCATCCATCAGGATGAACAGTGTGATAAGTCACCCTCCTCTAACATTATCTTTCTTTTATAGAAATAATCGATACCACGTATACTCTTGATTCTCATATAGGCGAACATTATATCAGCTGTCTAACTCAATGAACTTCATATGATTTTCTATATGATGTATTATGTTTCAGGCTAAAATATGTAAAAAGAAATTAAATTGTTAGTATTCTGTATGTACAGTTAGAATTACTCTTCTTTTAGAAGTATTTGCGATTATGATATTTTTGGCAAACTTAAAATTCATATTATTAATTGCGCAATCTAATACTGCTTACTAAATTTATTTCTGGACTCATTTATAAAATAATGTTATATCTTGGTTATGGTTCTTCTGTTGCCAAGAAGCTTTGTAAACTCTTTCGCTTTGTAAATTCTTTGAAATATTGGGAGTTCAGCAAAATGATAGTAGTAGTGAGCATGCCTCTGACCGAAGTAGATGAATTTATAATCTTGTCAACCACAATGTGAATTCATATTCTGAAGTGGAATTTTAAAGTCAGAGTGTTTTGGAAGAATGGGATAAAATAAAAAGATATTCATAGCAACATGCAAATCTTCATCAGTTACTCAGTTCAACAAGAACCCGCAACTTTAGAAAAATTACAGCCTCAAGAATATACTCTGGACCCAATACTTTGAGCCAACGCTAATGAGATAATGAAGATAAGTAAAAAGTTTTCCTTTTGTATATCTTATGCCTGTCGAAGTTTTTGAAAACAGTGAAGAGACTATGAGAATTTTGATAGTCACTTGTGGAAGGGTAAGATTACAAGTGTGGTTGTCAGCCATCATCTGTTGACTGATAGTTTTGTCTGTTGCAAAAGATAAGATTTTGGATTTATGTTTTTGCAGTTTTTATGTAAATGAACTTCAATCACTCAACAAAAGAAGACCCTAAAACTGATCAACAAAGTCAATTCAACAGTGATGAGATAATATCAACAATGATGGACCATATGAATTGATTGCAAGGAAAATGAATAGACATGAGGGTAGTGATGTAGATGTGAAAGCTGGAGAGCCCAGCCTAGACATGTTTGAACCAAGTGAAAGTGTAGTCAGTAAAGAAACAGTTAAAACTGACTTTTTACATTTGATTTTAGCAAAATGGCAGAGAACGAAAACAGATCAGTCTGAAAACAATAGTAAAATGAACAGGGTACAAGACCAACTTAGAAATCAGGTTTTGTGGCTAAAAAATGGGTTGGCAGATGGATTAAAAACTTTGAATGAAAAAGTTAATGTATTAGAAGATAAACTTATTGTTTTGCAAAATGGGTTCATGGCCCAATCTGCACAACAAATGAAGAATGTTGATGACATCAGATTTGAACAGAAAGCTGTAGCATAAAAAATGGAACAGAACTTTAGTAGTTTAAATCAAAAAAATTTAAATGTAGTAAACTGTGTGCTAACTAATGTAAATGTTTTAGATCAAAAAATTTCAGTAGTTCAGGGAAATTGCATTCACAACAACCTGTAATCAAATAATGGTACTGTGTGGTCCAACATTCCAATCAAAAGTTTTCCATAAAACAATTTACATCCAGTGGATTTTGATTTTCTACACCACTGTAGAGATAGTTTTACATCAGGCATGAGTGATGATCAAAAAATTAAGTTTGTTAAAGGATGTCTTGAAGGCAAATCTCTGTCTTGGGTAAATCTAAATTTAAGTCGGTGGGATACATACCAAAGTTTTGGAAAAAGTTTTTTAAATAAATTCTGGTCTGAAGCTGAACAAGGGAAAATTAAAAGTGAATTTCTGAATGGCCCAAATTCTAGGAATAGGGACAGTACCCTGAAAGAGTTATGTAAGAACCTACTTAAGACATTAGCACACTTTGACAACCCATTTGATGAAATGACATTGATTCATGCACTGAAAAGGAGATTACCAGAGTGATTGCAGTGAGATTTAGTACACAGACCTGACAATTGCCATGAACAATTTTTATGACATGTTGACAGGCTGAATAGGACAGTAGAGAAAAAAAATGTACCATGACAATCATAATGATAGAGATCTCAATGATAATAGCTACAGAAACAGAGATAATGGTAATTTCTATCAAGGTCAAAATGGTAATAGAGAAAAAACTTTGAACATCAGCATAATAGGAACAATTGGGATAACTATGGGCAAGTTAATAGGAAAAACAACCACAGAGGAAACGATGGTCCGCCTCAGTGAAAGGCCACAGTTTGGGGGCAAAGAAATACAACAAGTACATGACCCCCCTTTTTACACTCGCAATTAGACAATAAAAACAGTATTAATAATGTGGCAGAGATATCTGAGGTTGAACAGAATGAACATCAGATTTCTCATTTATGTTTTGATCAAAAATTTTGGGATACCAAGTTTAATTATAATGATGTAGGTACTAATCACAAACCACAATGTGAGAGTAATGAGAATTTTGATGCAGTGTGTAGTAATGATTTCTTCTCTTGGTCAGAAAACAGTGTTATTGATGTATGTAAAACAAGGGATAACTGTATTGAATCTGAATTTTGTGGTATTTTTTATGTAGATGTGGATGAGAGGTCTGAAATGACTGAAGTTGATAATGATGTTATTGATGAAGTAATTTCGGAAGAATATGATAATAATAATAATAATAATAATAATAATAATAATAATAATAATAACAATAATAATGAGTATCGGGTATTTGTGGAGTTTAAGAATAATGAAGTTTCAGAGTTATTTGCGAATACAGATAAGGTAAGTGATGTTAGTGATGATGTAAGTGAGAGTTGTGGACTACCAGTCCAGTCAAAGCAGATCTTCATTAATGTAATGCAGAGTAATGATCCAAAAAGTAAAGTTGTGTTATAAGTAAGCCTAGAGAATAAAGGTGAAAAATTTTTGAAATTTGTTTGGGACCAGATTGATGATAACGTAGGTAAATTTGCATTCTGGAGTAAATTAGTTGTGGTTATTCAAAATTTATATCCTAATTGGTGGAATGAAGTGAGAGAAGATCTAAGTAGGAAATGCAATTTAGACAGTAATATATTTTGTGTTCTTTCTGTGATAAGTGATGTTAGTGGTGCTATGGAACCCATTCAGTGTGTTCAATCTTTAGCTGACAACATGTGTAACCAAAGTAACACTATCATACCAGTAATGTTGATAAAACCCTCTAAAAACTGTATGGATGTAGCATTTGATGAAATTGAAAGTGATCTCTTACATGAAGTGTCCAATAACAAAGATGATGATTCAGATTTTGGATGTCTTTACATTAAGATTAAGACTGGTCAGCGAGAAGGAAACTGTTTGATTGATACAGGTAGCCTGGTTTGTGGCATATCGGAACAATTTAGAGACAAGATCAAGTATAGTAAGAATTTTGTGGAAATGCCCATTGTAGGTGTAAAGATAAGAGGAGCTACAGGTAAACAAAGCAAACTGGTAAAATCTCAAGTGTTTTTAATGTTTAGTATAGAAGGAAAACCTTTGAATATAAATGCTTAGTAAACCCTAGTCGAGAAGAAAATATAAGTTTCAGTATTGTTTGGATAGTGAAAGTTGAGGCACATTTAGGATGGAATGCTAAAGAATTGTTTTGGAACCTAAAAGTAATACTTATGTGAAAACTAATTCCTGTATCTTAAATGGTGCGAAAAGTTGTAACTATTTGCAAAACATTGTGAACCAAGGTGAGTACCAGGTGTTTGATGATGATATAGATTTTGATGAGACTGAGGATCAGGATTTTGAAAGTGTAGTAGACTTTAAAGCAAGGGAAGCTATGACTCTTAATGATATACAAAAGGAACAACTTAGAAAATTGTTATTGGTGTTTATAAATTTGTTTAGTGAAAAAGCAGGGAAAGTGAAAGGCTATGAGTGCATACTTTACGTTAGAGATAATCAACCTTTCTTCTCAAGCTAATAATATACCATTTTCAAAAAGGAAAGATGTAGAGAAAGAAATTCAGCAAATGGAAACATGGGGTGTGATTGAGAGAAGTAGGAATGCTTTCAATAATCCTTTAGCTGTGGTAAGTAAGAGAAATGCTGAAGTGAGAATTGTTTTGGAATCTGGGCATCTTAATAAATTTATCAGAGAGAATGATAATCCTGAGAACTTGGACATGCTGTTACACAAATTTGATTATGTAAAATACATTAGTAATTCAGACTTGTACCCTGGATTTAACCAGAATCCACTTGAAAATAATTCTAGAAAGTATACAGCATTTTTGTATGGAGATAAGTGTTTTCAATATTCTATGGTGCCATTTGGACTAAATGTATATGTAGCTGAATTCATAAGAGCTCTGGATTCTGTCTTAGGAAGTGAATTGTGTTCAAAATTAATTGTGTATGTTGATGACATTCTGGTCACAGAAAAGACTTGGGAACAACATTTGGATCTGTTAATAGATGTGCTTTCAAAAGGAGAATCAGGAGGTATGACTTTAAAAATAGGTTATTGTAAATTTGGTGTGGAAGAAGTTAAATTTTTAGGACATGCTATATCTGAAAAAGGAATTGCACCTGATAAAGAGAAACTTCATGCCATTGCTAATTTTCTTCCACCTTCCAATAAAAAGACTGCTTAAATCATTTTTTGGGTTAACTGGAATTTATAGAAAATTTTGTTGCAGCCAAGCTTTGAATGCTCCATGCTTGTGTAAACTTTTGAAAAAGAATGCCATTTGAGATTGGAATCAGAGGTGTCAGGATGCTTTCAATGAGATCAAAGGACAGTTGTGTCAAAGTCAGATATTGTTCAGACCAGATTTATCTCTTCCTTTTTGTATTATGACAGACAGTAGTGATGTTGGATTGGATGCTCATTTATTTTAGGAGGTTGAAGTTGATAGTGTTATTGATCTTAGCTTTCTCACATTTCCTAATAGAGTATTGTGGAAACATGAAAAGACATACACTGTAACTGAGTAAGAACTTTTGGCTGTATACTGGGTGTTCAACAAATTTAAAAATTGCTTACTAGGTCACAAAGTCATCATCTATGCTGATCACAAAGCATTACATTATCTTCAGGTGTGTAAACTGTTCCATTACAGAATTTCTCATTGGTCCTTGTTTTTACAACAGTTTAATTATGATTCATTAATTATGATACATTAAGGGCACAGACAATGTAGACGCTGGTGCTTTGTCTAGGCTACATTTAGGAAGTGAATCATGTAACAGCTTTGGAGAAAAACAACAAAACTTTAAAATTACGTTTTTGAGAGGTGCGAAGAAGAAACAGAAATCTTGAAAATTTGCAAAGGTATCAAAATCATGACCAAAACTGCAGGTTGGTTAAGAGCTTGTTGGGTGAGAAAGGAGGAGAAAAGGGAGAATTGTATTATTAGGCACTCAAGGATATTTTATTCAGCAGAAATAAAACTGGCTCAGAGGATTGGAAACTATATTGTCTGGAACAGTGTATTCATACTTTAATTACTTATACACATGAGAGTTTTGGTCATTGTGGAACAACCAAATGCACACAAAAGATTCAGGAAAACATCTGTTTTTATAACTTAGGAAGAAGAGCCAACAAGAAGACTGCCTGCTGTGACAGATGTCAAAGAGTGTAGGTAAGTAACCAAGCAAGTAGAGGCCAAATGCAAAACATACTGACTAATAGTAAACTATATCTCATGTATGTCATGGATGTTTATGGATCTTTACCTAAGTCTAAGAATGGATTTGGTTATGTCTTTGTAGTGGTTGATGTATTTTTGAAGTTCATAAAGTTGTTTCCTCCTAAGAAAGCTACCAGTAAGCAAATTATCTCTAAGTTTGAAAACACATACTTATCAGATGGGTTTTCCTAAAGCAGTTTTATCTGGCAATGGTTCTCAATTTACATTACAATCTTGGAAAGATTTTATTGATGCCACAAAACCTCGCTACCAGTAATCAAATTATCTCTAAGTTTGAAAACACATACTTGTCAGGTGGGTATTCCTAAAGCAGTTTTATCTGGCAATGGTTCTCAGTTTACATCACAAGCTTGGAAAGATTTAATGATGCCACAAAACCTCAGTGTACCATCCTTCGAGTTACCCTGCAGAAAGATATATGACAAAGACAAAAAAAAATATGAGAGAGAAAGACTGTTTGAACATATTGTAGTAAGACTCATACCAGTTGGAGAGATTATATCAGTGATTTTGAGGATTTTATGGACAGTTTACAACATTCTTCAACAGGTTTTTTACCATCTGAAATCACGTTTAATGGCAGACCAGCTAACTTAATTTCTGAAAATGTTGAGTTTCCACCATGTAAAATTCTTTCACCACAAAAGAGAGAAGAATGTGTTAGGGGGATGATGAAAAACAGAGGGTAGGAGAAAGCAGAGACATGCTGGTAAAGGTAGATTTTCTAATTTTGAAGTAGGACATCTTGTACTGGAGAAAGCCAAAGAGAAATCTAAAGTGTTGACATCTGCGATAAATAAATTTTTTGATATTTACATTGGACCATTCAAAATTCTTGAAAATTCACATCCTAATGCATACAGACTTGAGCATGCTAAATCTAAGGAGTTGTTTGGATTACACAATATCACTGAACTGAAGGCATAGAGACATGATCCATAAGTATCTGATTTTTGTCTGTCTGTTCTTTTTCCATTGTCATCAGTTTAGTGTGTAAGATCATGTAGTTTCTAGAGTTCTGTCTTATTCATTGACTGAGTTTAAATCTATTTGTAGATTTATGAAACTATGTAACTGTGTTTTGTTTTCTGGAATTGAGTATGTAAGATGATGTGACTTTTAAAGTCCTATCTTATCTATTGACTGAGTTAAAATCTATGATACACTATATAAATATGTTCTGTAATAGAGTTGTGCTTCAGAATTTAATATATTTATGTCATGAGACTGAATGAGTAGATCTTTTTACAATTTTGATATGGGACAATGTTCATAATTCATACTGTAAAAATCATGAATAGTGTATGGGCATATCTGTGTGTAATACCTTAATAGTCCATTTTCTTATTGCATTTATCTCTTTTTATTAATGTTTCATATGTGAACACTTTTTAATTTCACCTGACATAAGTCCCATATAATTTTCCTTGAAAAGCTACTGTGGAGAACATATCTCATGTGATGTGAATGAGGTACTGAAGAGCATATTTAGTACACAAAACACTATTCCATGATTTGAAGTGATTGCTAGACAGGACGTTGCTGTCCTTTGCAGCATGTGATGAGAACTCTGAGGAGGAAACTGAAAGATGTGAGCAGATCCACTCCCCACACCACTGTATGGCTGCACCTGCTGGACCAGTCAACTTCCAAGATATTGTGGGTGCTGGGTAACATATTCAAGCATATGTTGACTGGAACTGTGTTGTGACTGATATTTCTGAATTTTTAGCTAATATTCCTAAAGACAGTATTAATCAGCATAAATGCATCTAGGGTGACTGACTTTCCAAACATTATGTAACTTTAAATCAATATGTACTTTTTTTATCATTTGTAAATTAATCTCCTAGGTTCTCATTGCTTGAGCAATAGGTACTTGAGGACAATATTATGGAAATGGAAGAGGATGTAGATGAAGATGAAATGGGAGATACAATACTGCATGAAGAGTTTGACAGAGCACTGAAAGACCTGAGTCGAAACAAGGCCCAGGGAGCAGACAACATTCCATTAGAACTACTGACGGCCTTGGGAGAGCCAGTCCTGACAAAACTCTACCATCTGGTGAGCAAGATGTATGAGACAGGCGAAATACCCTCATATTTCAAGAAGAATATAATAATTACAATCCCAAAGAAAGCAGGTGTTGACAGATGTGAAATTTACCGAACTATCAGTTTAATAAGTCACAACTACAAAATACTAACACGAATTATTTACAGACGAATGGAAAAACTTGTAGAAGCCGACCTCGGGAAGATCAGTTTGGATTCCGTAGAAATGTTGGAACACGTGAGGCAACACTGACCTTATGACTTATCTTAGAAGAAAGATTAAGGAAAGGCAAACCAACATTTCTAGCATTTGTAGACTTAGAGAAAGCTTTTGACAATGTTGACTGGAATACTCTCTTTCAAATTCTAAAGCTGGCAGGAGTAAAATACAGGGAGCAAAAGGCTATTTTCAATTTGTACAGAAACCAGATGGCAGTTATAAGAGTCGAGGGGCATGTAAGGGAAGCAGCGGTTGGGAAGGGAGTGAGACAGGGTTGTAGCCTCTCCCTGATGTTATTCAATCTGTATATTGAGCAAGCAGTAAAGGAAACAAAAGAAAAATTTGGAGTAGGTATTAAAATCCTTGGAGAAGAAATAAAAACTTTGAGGTTCGCTGATGACATTGTAATTCTGTCGGAGACAGCAAAGGACTTAGAAGAGCAGTTGAACGGAATGGACAGTGTCTTGAAAGGAGCATATAAGATGAACATCAACAAAAGCAGAACGATGATAATGGAATGTAGTCGAAGTAAGTCGGGTGATGCTCAGGGAATTAGATTAGGAAATGAAACACTTAAAGTAGTAAAGGAGATTTGCTATTTGGGGAGCAAAATAACTGATGATGGTCGAAGTACAGAGGATATAAAATGTAGACTGGCAATGGCAAGGAAAGCATTTTGCTAACATTGAGTATAGATTTAAGTGTCAGGAAGTCGTTTCTGAAAGTATTTGTATGGAGTGTAGTCACGTATGGAAGTGAAACATGGATAATAAATAGTTTGGACAAGGAGAGAATAGAAGCTTTCGAAACGTGGTGCAACAGAAGAATATTGAAGATTAGGTGGGTAGATCACGTAACTAATGAGGAGGTATTGAATAGGATTGGTATTGAATAGGATTGGGGAGAAGAGAAGTTTGTGGCACAACTTGACTAGAAGAAGGAATCGGTTGGTAGGACATGTTCTGAGGCATCAAGAGATCACAAATTTAGCATTGGAGGGCAGCATGGAGGGTAAAAATCGTAGAGGGAGACTAAGAGATGAATACACTAAGCAGATTCAGAAGTATGTAGGTTGCAGTAGGTACTGGGAGATGAAGGAGGTTGCACAGGATAGATTAGCATGGAGAGCTGCATCAAACCAGTCTCAGGAGTGAAGACCACAACAACAACAACAACAGGTTCTCATATACATAAGTTATTTTGGGTTGTGGTAGCTGGGTCATTTAGGGGTTTGTAGATCTGAAACATACCACTTAATCGATTAAATACTTTTATTGTTGCTAGAAATAGATACACGAAGTGACACATTGAAAATCCACTTGCCTAGACAACATGTCAAACACTCGCAATGAACAATTTTTCAAGGAAGTTATTTCAAAGATGAGTCGGCCGATTGCTCGCGGTCAATAACCACTACAGAGCCCCCACTGGCAGTGCGGAGCACGCCGTAATCAGTGAGGTATTCAGCTTCACGAGTGGGTGGGGGGGGGGGGGGGTGGGGGCAGATAGGTGAGGCAAAGGTGTAGTCCCTATGAGGAGGCCGAAGCTGGCGACCTGCTCTGGACATGGGGAGGGGAGAGGGAGACAGTGATGATGAGGAAGAGGGACGCATGGGGATGGTGACAGTGAGGGTACCGGCTATGTCAATGAACGATCTAATGCTATCGATATTGGCTTTGCGTGGAAGGGAGAGATGCCTGAGCACTGTAACAGAGGGATGTGAATTGTTGAGAGAGCAGGGAGGGGTGTGGAGGATGAAAAGAGAACCCTCACAGACCTGTAGAGCTAGATTGTTGGCTGTATACATAGAGACGTCGACCATGACATAGACACTTGACGGAAGAGCTGGCAAAAGGTGAGTTGCTCGAGACAGTGCAGGTGAGACACAACCACACGACCTAAATGGGGGGGGGGGGGGGGGGCAGCTGTGTCATGCTGAGGGGGAGAAACGTCACACGTGACACTATGACCTGAGTCAGAACACTCACTCGGAATGTGAGCGTCACACGGCACATCACTTAGAACACTGTTGTTACTCAGGCGAGTACACTTGGCTGGAGTGGTGAAGTCACATGGAATAACGGATGCTGCTCCCAAGATGGTCCATGGCAGCTTTAAATGGTTCACAGACATGGTGTGTGGTTGTCTGTTGATGGAGATTTGGAACGTGTTTTGGGAGCGTGACAGTACCTTGTAAGGTCCTGTGTAGGGAGGTTTAAAGCGGCTCACATAGTGTCACCCCGGAGCATTACATGATCGCATTGAGCCAAGTCTTTTTGTATTAAAATACGTGGAACCATGGGTGCACGTGGAGGGGGTACACAGATGCACGAAATACATGTGCAAACACACTTGGCCAAGTTGGGGAGCTCGTCCGATGAAAGGGGATGTGAATCCTTGACAAACTCGCAAGAAAGAACAAGGGGCTTGCTGTAGATCACTTCCGCTAATGATGCTTCCATGTCCTCTTTGAAGGCTGATCGCACGCCTAAAAGCACCCACGGAAGTGCCTCCGACCACTGTTCTGGGCTGCTTTTAGTGTTCTGTGGCAGCGTTCGACTAAACTGTTAGCTTGTGGATGATAGGTGGTTGTATAGAATTTATTGGCACTGCATAGTTGGCAAAGACTGGCAAAAAGGACAGACTCAAACAGCCAGCCCTGGTCCATAGTAATTGTGGAAGGACAGCCGAAGCGGGCAAGCAACATTTGGACAAAGGTGTGAGCCACCGAGGCAGCTGAAATGTCAATAAGTGGTACAGCTTCCACCCATCTGCTGGTACGGTCGATCATAGACAAAATGTATCTGTAGCCTCAGAAGGGGGGAGGGGACTGATGATGTCAAGGTGGACGTGGCAGAAGTGACCCTTAGGAACATCGAACTGTCCAAGTGGCAGCTGGGCGTGACATCCAACTTTACTGCGCTGACAGGGTATGCACGCATGGACCCAGTCACAGCAGTCACGCTTGACTTTAGGCCGTACAAAACGTTTGGTTACAAGGCATGTCGTAGCCCAAATGCCAGGGAGGGCTAGGTCATGGAGGGTATAAAAAGATGCTCAACGGAGCAAGGTAGGTACAATCGGATGCAGTGTACCGGTGGAAGTGTCACATATGACTGGAGTGTCAGACCCCGGTAGGTGGCGGTTCTCCAAGGTAAGAGATGTGTTGGTGTCCTGTAATAAGTCTTGTAAGCTGGGATCTTGTTGTTGAAGGCACGCCATATTAGCCATGTCAAACGGCGAAGTAATGGCCTTTATGCGAGACATATAGTCTGCAACGATGTTGTCTGCACCTTTTATGTAGCAGACGTCAGTCGTGTACTGACATATGTGATCCATATGTCGGAACCTACATGGAGAGGTCGGTAGCAGGATTACAAATAGCATCTGCAGTGATCAGTGAAAAAAGTGACCTTGCGACCTTTGATATCTTCACGAAAGTGCTTGATAGTTTCGTAAACGGCCAATAATTCTATCTCAAATACAGACCATTTGCATTGAGAAGCGGTAAGTTTCTTGGAGAAGAATCGGAGTGGTTGAGAGGTATCACCAACATGTTGCTGAAGCACGGCGCCGATACAGACGTCGCTTGCATCCGTAGTAATAGAGGTGTGCGTGTCGGCAATTGGGCACGCGGGTGTAACCGCATTGGTCAGAGCAGACATGAGATTGTTGAACGCGCACGTCATATCCTCGGACCAAACTACTTTGCGTGCAGCAGAAGTGTTCTCGCCCGCCAACGCATCTGTGAGCAGTGCCTCGAGTGAAGCTGCGAGCGGGGTGTGTTGGTGGAAAAGGTTCACCATTCCTAAGAAATGTCGGAGGTCACGGTACATTTCCACAAGTATCACTTCGTTAATAACGGCGACACGCTTGGATGTAGGCCGTATGCCGTCGGGGATGACCTCATGACCCAGAAACGTCACATGAGAGTGACAGAGCTGGTTTTTATCCTCGTTAATCGCAACGCCATTGTCTGAGAGAATTTATAGCACACGTGACAAATGTTCTTCATGTTCTGTTTCGGACGCTGAGAAAACGTCATCGAGATATGCGTAGCAAAAGGGCAGTGGGAGAAGGAGTGAGTCAATGAAGCGTTGCCAGGTCTGCACGGCGTTTTTGAGGCCGTACAGCACGGTACAGTATTCATAGAGGCCAAAGGGTATGATAATAGCCGTTTTTGTAATGTCATCTGTGTGCATAGGGATCTGATGGTAAGCATTTTTACAGTCGATAATGCTGTAAACGCGTGCACCATGTAGTTGTTGTGCAAAGTCCTGAATATGCGGAACTGGATAATTGTCAATGATGGTGCGTGCGTTTAATTTGCGGTGATCTCCACATAAGCGGTACTATCCGTCTTTCTTGTAAGCCAAGTGAACTGGAGAAGACCAGTTGCTGGAGGATGGACTGATAATACCGGCGTCTAATAGCTTTTGCCTGGCGAAGTTTGTGGGCCGACAGGCACCTGGCTTTGTGATGAACTGGCGGGCCTCTGGTGGTATTCAATCTGTGGCATGTACTGTTCAAAATCACCGCGACGTGGGGGCTATGGAAGGATGTCGAATCGCCCGTGGCCCTGACAGTTGAAGACTCACTGACCTGTGATGGCGGCTGTGGGAGCCGCGTAGTCGGCGTCGTAAAAGGAACTGCGTGGGCATGGTCGGTTGAGGCCTTTGTGCGAAGTGCCATTGCAGGAAGAGATCTGCGGTCCATGGCTGTGACCTGTGATGAGGTGGGGTCATGTGTTGGCTCGATGTGAGCAGGTCGCTCAACATGACAGCGAGGGAATAATTCGAGCTGTAGTTCACCAGTAGAGTCCGCGACAAGTGCGGAAACGTGTGTGAGGTTGGCGGTGTGAGTGACCGCAGATGACAAGAGAGCGTTCGTAGATGAGAGGTTGGCGATCACGCTGTGTGGGCACGCCAGCTCCCGTGATGCTTCTGCAATCAATTGTCGTAGTCTGTTGTCATTGCAGATAGCATGTATTTCACGACGTTGGCGGTTGACTTCAGCAATGGAGGCGACAAGTTGAGTCGACAGGTTAGAGCAATCAGCAGAAGCGTTGATGAGTGAATCATAGCTAAGAGGCAGAGTTGTAGCACGTGCCGCGAAGGAGCCAGGGATGCATGTGCCAGAAGCGTGGTGCACCAGTGCTGCAGACTGTAGGTCTGGAGAAAGTCCATAATGTCGGAGGAAATCAGTACCGAGCAGCGGCTCATTGATATCCGTGACATGAAACGTCCACAGGAACAGCATGTCAGGTGTGAGTTGAAGCTGAATCTCGACTGTTCCGTGAACGCTGATATTGAGATTATTCGCCACGCGGAGCATGGAAATGGCAGGTAGCAAGCTTGACGGAGCAAGTGTTCATGGCCGAATGTTGGAGTCTGCATCTGTATCCACAAGAAAGTGGAGTTTGGAGCATTCGTCGAGAATGTACAGACGGCTAGGCGCGCAGCTGCATCTTGTGTAGAATGTGTTGTGCCTTGAAGGCGCCCTGAAGAGGCGGCGCAAGACGAGGCGCATTAAGCAGCTTGTGCCTGTAGTTTTCCGCTGCGCATGGCAGTCGGCATTTGCGAGCAGCGTCACCATGTGTTGCATGGAAACAGTAGAGCTGATGAGTGGGAGGGGAAGCCAGGCAAGGAGTTCCCGCCTCCATCGTGGGGCTGTGCAGAGCGCCAGTGGTGGGAGTGCTAGCTGTGGTGGAGGAAGGCAGCACTAGTAGTTTTCCCGTGTGGCTCCCAGGTGGGGACACTGTCAGCTCACTCGATGCATTGGAGTTCGCACCGCCGTTCTTAGACGGCGCTGGTGAGGCACTGACACTTGCAGGTGTGCCACCCGTTGGCGCAATGCAAACATGGCTTGCAGAGACGAGGTGTCTGTGCGAATATAGCCGATGCATGCTGTCAGCGATCCATAGGTGCTGGTCCAAAGGTGCCATCGAGAGGGTGAGCAGTTGCATTTGGATGTCATATGGTAACTTAACTGACCAAGTGGCCCACAGGGTGGTGTCTGACAGGGTTTGCTGGGCAACCATTGAGCATAGTCGGCGCCCCAGTTGAGACGGCAATCTGTCTTGAATTTGCTCGACATGGATGATTTGCTGCAGCACCTCGTCCGTACTGCATGTTAAATGTTCCTCAATAATTTTCTTCACTGAAATATAGCGTGGCGGAGGTGGTGGTGAATTAATTATATCACTCGCCAGCTCGAGTTTGTTGTGTAGATGAGTAATCAAACTGGAGTAGCGTGCGTCATCTGAGATAACACCATCAAGTTCAAACACATGCTCAACTAGAGCAAACCAAGTGACAGGATTGTCATGATTGAATGGTGGCAGTTTTGGGGGACTTTGATGGTTGCGCGCCTGGAAACAAGGCGGGGGCCCGGAAACTGTTATCCGGCTTGGAGCGAGATGCGATGTCTGGCATGGTAGGTAAAGGTGCGAAGCAACGCAACATCATTGGCACGGAAGATGTGTGGTGTGTTGCTGGTACGGATGAAACAGCTGGTGCTGTTGAAAACATGGAACAGTCGGAAATACGATCAGTGTATGTCGTGGTAGGCATGGCAGGGGAGGCCGGTGCCGCCAGAACAAACGAGCAGGCATCTGGTCATATTGCATGGCCTGTGTGCCGTACAATGTAGGTAACACAGAATGCACATCATGTGATGCGTCATCGATGTCTTGTTTCACGCGAACACTGTCGGGTGGCATTGTGACAACACAAGTGTCTGTCATAAGCTGCGACTGTGGAGCGTAATAATTAATAAGAGATGCAAACGTAGGCTGTGGCGTAAACGGTAGTTGTCCTGGAGCAGTTTGTGAGAATTCGCTCGCACTTACACTGGACAGGCACACTCACGTTGTTGATCGGCCACATTATTTATACACTGAGTTGTATCAGAAGCACATGAAAAAACAAAAGTTTGGGGTCACCAGTGTGGTAGTTGGGTCATATAGCAGTTTGTAGGACCAAAACATACCATTTAATCGTTTGAATACTTTCATTGTTGCTAGAAATAGATACACAAAGTGACACACTGAAAATCCACAGTCGCTTGATTTGACAACATGGCGAACACTCCAATAAACAATTTTTCAAGGAAGTTAGTTCAAAGATGAGTCAGTCGATTGCTTGCACTCGATAACTGCCACAACTCAATATGTGAACTACCTCTAGTAAAAACTCAAGATGTGCAGTAGCATAGATTTATTAATAATTACACTATGAAAAAAAGACTAGAGTCACCATTACATAGCTTAGTTACTACTCAGGTCAAAATTAAGGGGATGGAAGTTGTACCAAATCATTGCATCACTTCTCTAATCAACTCTGAGCACTACTCTCATTCAAACAGAAAATTAAATCCTCACAAAATCAACAAAATGTTACCAAATGGTTGACCTGTCAGAATATTCTCATCACTCTCACACCACAGTTATCAGTTAATCAGCAAACATACTGTTCTCCATTCCAGTATTACCACCTCAAGCTCATAATTCAAATGGTTCAAATGGCTCTGACCACTATGGGACTTAACTTCTGAGGTCATCAGTCCCCTAGAACTTAGAACTACTTAAACCTAACTAACCTAAAGACATCACACACATCTATGCCCGAGGCAAGATTCGAACCTGCGACCGTAGTGGTCTCACAGTTCCAGACTGTAGTGACTAGAACCGCTCGGCAACCCCAGCCGGCAGCTCATAGTTCCTTAGAGTTTTCACATAACATATAGACCTAACGATACAGCATTATATAACTTGTACCTCACTAAAGTATTGGTCTTTCTGTTAGCTCTTATTCCCAGTTGTAGTGTCATAAATTGCACAATATACACAGTATCCAATGCTGTATAGTTCAAAATTAGGTCATCAATACAGTTAGACCACATTTGTTTGTATACAGGCATCTTTTTCATTACTCAACCATGTCTGTCAGCTCTATTATTTTACTTACCTTGTTGACTAGTGGAGTACATTCTCCAAAAATATCCATACTGCAGAGTCAGGCTCCCTAACCATTAAGACCCTAACATTATTCATTATTTTATTTTTTCATTATTAGTTCATTATCTAAAAATAAACACCTGCTCTGATTATCCACTGCAAAATTGATTCTTCAGAAGAACACTCCACAGTAACAGAGCTGTATGCTAAGGCAAACTTAACTCTCATTACTGGTCAGTCAAAATTATCACTTAGAAAGATTATTGTTTGCATGACATTCTAGCCTGAAGGGCGATATACATACAAATCTGGCTTATTCTTACCACATACATTACTCCAGGCAACTATGTTTAATGTTGTAATTCCTTAATGTTAGAAAAGGCTGTACCATGGGTGCAAAGGGTGAAAAGGCTGTACCATGGGTAGATAGTTATCATCATATACTGCTTGCACAGAGCACAAACACTCCTAATACACCACATTTAATATTAAGATCTAGTAATCAGGATGATTTTTATGGCATATTGCCTCTGCTGCTTCACCAATGAGCTGATTACTTCAGATGCTACTTATCATACACATATGCTGACACTTTGCATTTGCAGTTTACCTTACCTCTTTGTTTGACAGAAATTCTTTAATCATAGTATCAGTTTACTTCCTTTCATCCTCTTATGATTCATTACTTACGACTGACTCAACATAATGTATATATATACATAGATAACACTAGAGAAACCTTTTCTGCGATATTTCTATACTAAAATATGCTGCTGTACCAAATCGTAAGACAGCCAAAGAAAGAATGCTTCTGATTCACTGACAAACAACAGATAGGATAGTAGAAGAGTTTGACTGACTCAGGAAACAAGTAAAATGAGACAGACAGCTGGGGTAAGCATTATTGCCGCATAATGAATCCTACACAGACTGTTGAAACCCTTACTTGCACTTAATCTTACTTCTGGTACAATGCACAATATAGTAGGTTCCTCCTCTCTCTTTACAGGATAAACATTTCTACATGCTCCATCATTCAACATCCCACTAGAATTAGAATTTACAATTGTCGTACTACTATCATTTACATTACTGTTACCTGTTATTACAGCACATTTATATACAAGTGGCTCTTCATCACTATCTGCTCGAGTGTGAGCTAAAACTGGAGCATTATCTACTTTAAATGTTTTGATCCAGAATTAAAAGCATGTCCTCCATTTCTTTTACTTGAACTTCTCCTACCATTTCCATGCCCATTCTGGCCATCCTACACTCAACCATTCCTCGAATTTCCACTGTAATTAGTCCTGTGCATCCTATTTACCTTAAATTCTCTCCCTGATTGATTATTGTCATCAAAATTCCTCCTATGACCTTTCACTTTGGGCTTAACCCTCTCCACTTTATCAACATAAATCAAGAAATCATTAATATTACCCCTAGGGGTAAGTACAAGCAATTCTCTAACTTTCTGAGGCAACTTAGTTTCTAAAACCATAATTATTGATTCACTACCTAGCTCTTTGTCCAAATATTTCAGTTTTTTTATCCAAAGCTCATAGAAACCTTTTACAGTACCCTCCCTAGAGTGAAATCTCTCTCCTCCCCAAAATTCACTCAAAATTCTGTGCTGCTTCTCTTTGGACCAATATTCATTTAAAAATTCTTTCTCAAAACCTTTCCATGAAGTACAACTATCAGCTACTTGAGCTGCCCATCCATAAGCATCCCCCCTTTTAAAAAAAAAATAAAATAAAATAAAAAAAATAAAAAAAAATAAAAAAAAAGTTTTGTTTTTGTCATTCCACATTTCAGGCAAATCATTAAATTCCATAATGAAATCCAGTGGATGCACTTCCCCATGTGGTTCAAAATTATTAAATTTCTTACAACTAACAAATGAAGGACTGTTTGAGACACTACATACTCTATGCTATTATCAGTTTTTCCTCTACCACTACTGCACACTTGGTTTCTACCTCTGTTCGTAAATCATATTTAATCTAATCGATTTGGTTCTGAAGTTACCCACATTTTCGGCACAAAATTTCCTGGCAGCTTTGATTTCATCTTTACACTGTTTTTCAGAATCCTCCACCATCCTACTATAGTCATCACAAAACTTTTTTCTCTCTTCTACACATTTACTACTCATCAGTGACAATTTATCATTAGTGTTATGTACTACTTTCTTTATCTTTTCATTACAATCTTTAGTTACTGCTTCAACCTTCTTATTTAATTTTAAAAGATTGGAATTGACTACCTTAATGTCCTTTTTAATTTCTTTCTTCATTTCATCCTTTAAGTTAACCATGCAAGTTCTAATGCTACCAGTTTTCTTTTCCGCTGTATTAATGCCTCTTTTCATACTACTAATGTCTTCTCTCATACTACTAATGTCTTTTTTCATACTACTAATATCTTTATTCATACTCATGTTACTCAAACTATTCATAATTTGCATGAACTTCACTTCCACTTTCCCATCTGCTGTAAACTTTTGTCCTTGCTGATTTTTGCTTCTAGGTTCGTCCCCTTAACCTCAGTGATCTCAGCACTTCAGTACTGTTTTTGTCCATTCCACTCATCTCACCATAGATGATGTTTTTACTGTTTCATCTACAATAGGACTTTCATCCCCATCATTCAAAGTTACATTCATGTTTGATTTATAATCATCTACAGAAGCAGTCTTAGGTCTTTCTGTTCATTGAACAACTTAACCTCTACAGCTTTGTTCTCAGTCATACTGTCTTGTTCATTATGGTCACTCATTATGTATCACTTAATACAAAACAGGTTTTGCAATGAATTACCTTGTTTTTAATCACTTGTCTGCTGCTGCTCTGCTGTGGTTGTCATCTCACCTCGTCATCTGCTTCAAGTTTTAATTCCCTTGGTGAGGCGTCTTGTTTATCTCTATCAGCTGTGTCCACCTGTGTGCAGATTGGCTGCTCCTGTACTCAGTGGCAGCTTCCATAGAACCCACTTGCTGATTGACTGCTGTCCTACTGTGGCCATGAAACCCCAGTGCTGATTGGATGTATCATTTATTTCATTTAAAACTGTACTGTACACCACTTGAGTTCACACTTCACTGTCAAAGTTTGTGAGTTCTAGTTTATTGTGCCCATATACAATAGTTATTACTCGACATACCACATGTGACGACTCTCACCTGCTTTTGTTTCTTCGTTTGTAGTCCTCATTGTCAACATACTGTGTTGTGATACTGGCTGAAAACTGGAGAGTGGAAGTAAAACACTGACTACTTTAAATAATGTAGCCAACAGGTGCACAGCTGCATTTCAGATTACTTTACTTTTCCTGTTTGCAACCCCCCAATAATACACAGTTATATTGCCAGTACACTCTTGTTAAACTTTCGATGAGCCTCATTAATAGGTTGCAGGTGAACATCCACATACTGATACAATAGTTTACTGTTGAACATCTATGAACAGTAAAAACCTAACCACTAAGTTCACAGTTATTGAAGAATAGAATGGTACATATGGAGCAGACATTATCATAGTTTTAACACATGGCCTAATTGTGTTATACTTATTTTCCGGATACACTGTTGTTGATCTAACCCATATCGGTCCTCGTCTGAAACTTGGCCATGGACTGACTGTCTTGGAACCAAAAATTAAGCCCTTATATATCCTCACAATAATAGGTACTGAAACTTCACATTGTTCAATGTTTAATTTACAGAAATTAAATTAAAACTTAACTCATTAAATTAAATGAAAAGATCGAAAAATTCATTCCTTTTAACAGTTTCTTCTAGTAAAAGGTTCAAGCTGAATTATTTGTTTAAATGATGAAATTAACAGATATCATCACACAAACAATACTTTGGGCAAACTGTTAATTACTTTGGAATTAATTAAGGGCTGGCTTTGCCAACATGTCTTCAAATGGAGCCAGGTAGATCCTTTAAGAATACTGTTAGTTGTTCCTCCAAATGTTTATAATTAGTACAGAACTTATATTTGTTTATAGATCAATGATAGAGTTTAAGTTATAAAATAATTACCAATTTCACCCTATAGCAAAAGATACTAACTATGAATGGTCAAAATAAATCAGAAAACCAATTATATACATAAAACTAAGCACAAAATTAGATCTGGTGTTATATTCTTTAAGACCAAGGGCCAACCTTTCTCCTCTATGACAATGCAAATTGTACTCACACATGTGTAATTAGTCAAACATGAAAGAAAGAATTTTAAGGAGGCAGATGACAAAACAAGATGTGTCTGTGAACAAACATGCTTCTTGTTTTGAGCTTGTTGATAAATTATGTTCTGTATTATCATACCCAGATTGTTACTGGTATATTCCTACCACCTCATAGCGAACTCTACCAAAATACTTGCAGAAGTAGCCAGTAATGGTTGATCCTGCCAATTAATGCAATGTGTAAAGGGGCATCCTCCTCAATCATTACTTTCCCTCCACAGTAGCAGTAAAAACCAGAAATATTTTTCGAATTTTGGATAGTTCAATATTATCTCAGCAATTCTTCTGAAAAATCTCATATAATTTTATTCACAATACGTTATATTTCAAAATAAAACTTATGAAAAGGAATTACTTTATTTTCGTTGTTACAATGGATATGTACTAGCTCTGGATGTACAGTTAAATTTTTTTTAGAAGCGTTTGGAATTATGAAATTTTTGTCATACATAAAATTTTTATTATTACTTATGCTATCTACTAATGTTTATTATGTTTATTTCTGGATTCAATTATAAAATAATAATGTAAACTAGTAGCAATTACTTGGTGTAGAAAAATTGTAAATCCTTTGGAATATTGGTATTACCACAGAGTGAGGTAGTAGTAAGGTTGCCTCTGATGTGATGGGACATATTTTTGTGTTTCTGACAAACAATGTAATTTCAGCTTTGTTAATGTGAAAATTCAAAAGACAGTGTGATATAGTAAAATGTCAGACAATAAATTATTGTAAAAACAAAAATTCTGCATTGACATTCTTCTTTGTTATTTAGACCAATTGAACCACAAGAATCTAAATGTGAGAATTTCAGCTTCAAGAATGAGACCCCTAGACATGAAGAACAGGAGCCAACTGTGCAAGAAAAGATAAGTAAAAAGTTTATAGTAAATCTTACTTCTCTCAAATCTTCTGAAAACACTATACCATAGTGGACAGTACCAACAACCAAGAAGGGAGGGGTAGATTACAAGTGAGGGCATCATCCAGGATTAATTGGCTGATAATGAAGCTTTGTCTGTTGCAGAGAAGAAAGTGCTTTATTTTGTTTACAAAGTATGTATGAATAAATTTTCAAACACATGAAGCAAAAAACCAAAGGCTGCCCAAGAAATCAAGTCATACCAGCAATGATGATGTGCTACCAGTAATGATGGACTGAATCGAAGGACTTTGCAGCTACAACCAGTGACATCAAAAAGGAAAGATAAGTATAAATTATTTGTGAAGTTAATTATTTGTGGACTCATGTGCTTCTTAACAAAATGAATAGGGACGAGGATTGAAACGAGGTAGAAATGAAAGCTGTAGGATCCAGTTAGGAGACGTTGTGATATTGGCCTGCTTTATTTCTTCATTTGTTGCCCTTGGTGTCAACGTACTACATAGAAACACTGGCTGAAAAATGGGGTTTGGAAGTTTAACTGTGACTACTTTAAATGATGTAGCTGACAAGTGCATATTTGTGTTTCACAGTTCTTTACTTTCACTGTTCACAGCCCCCCCCCCCCCCCCCCACCCCCAATAATGCACAGTTATATGCCCAGTGCACTGTTGTTTACCTTTTGATAAGTCACATTAATGGGTTGCAAGCAAAAGTCAACATACTGCTACAATAGTTTACTGTTGAACATCTACGAGCAGTAAAACCTAATCACACATTTCACTAGTATTGCAGAATATTGTGGTATGTATTGAACAGACACTGCCATTGTCTTAACACATGGCCTAATTGTGTTACATTTATTCCACACTTGTGTTCTAACCAACACAGGTATCTTGTCTGAAAGTCGGCCAAGGACTGTCTGTCTCGGGACCCTTATATATCTTCACAATACTAGACCCTGAAACTACACATTGTTTGATTTTTAATTTACATCAATTTCAATTAAAACTTAACTCCTTAAAATAACTGAATACATTAAAAAATTGCTTCCTTTTACAGTTTATCCTACTACAGGGGTTAAACTGAATTCTTTGTGTAAATGATATATTTATACAAACAATACTATTGACAAACCTGGGAATTGCTTTGCAATTAATTAACATGCTTCATCTGCTCTGCTAACATGTTTTAGAATAGAGCCAAATACATGCTTTGAGAATACTACTATTTGTGCCTTCAAATGTTTATAATTAATATCTAATTTGTCTTTGCTTATGTATCAGCAATGGAATTTAAGTTATGAAACAATTACTGATTTCACCATATAACAAAAGATAGTAAGTAGGAATAGTCAAAATAAATTATAAAATCAATTACATACATAAAACTGCGCACAAATTTTGATGTGGTGTTATATTTTTTAAAACTGAGGGCCAACCTTTCTCTTTTATGAAAATGCAGATTATACTCATGTACGTTAATTACTGTAGTTAAAAGTGAAAAAGTGCATTTTAAAGAGGCAGATGGCAAAACATCAGGGGGAGTAAAAAATATCCCAACTTGATTTGTTCAAACGTCTGAGCTGAGTGAAATTGTTGCCAGTAAAGAAACAGTAAAAACTGATATTGTACAGTTAATTTTGGCAAAAATAGTGATTGTCCTGACAAATATAAAAAAGCATTTTTTAAGTCAATGATCCCCGGATGTTAAAATTACCCCTTGAAGAAAATTAAATTAAAAAAGAAACAACTATTCTAGAACAGATTGCAAAGACTAATTCTTTTGTTATACGTCAAGTTGGGATTATGTTTAATAAAATGCAACAATCACCAAGTACACCACTAATAGGAGCTCATAAATACACAAAAATGACCTATATGGGGAACATATCAGATAGGATCAGTCATCTATTTAAGAATTCTGAAATAACAATAGCATTTGAAACTATGAATACTTTGCAAAATAAATTAAGACATACTGTAGGTAATGATAACAATAGATTTCTCAGATCAGAGGTTTACAGGGTCCAATGTGGTGATTGTAGAAAAATAGACATTGGCCAAACATTCCAGAGCTTTAGTACACAATACAAAGAAAATACGTCAGGTACCGCATGAGCAAAATCAGTCTTTGACCATCACATTACTTTTAATAAGCATGCCGAAGGGACAGTACAACAGAATTTGCAAGTCCTTCATTACGCTAATAAAGGCTTATTATTAAATATTTTGGAGGATATCGAGATATATGCCCATTATAGAGATTAACCATCAGTGCTTCTCAATGAACAGTTAGATTTTCGTGAAAAACATTTTTATGATCTCTTTGACAAAATTCTATGAGCACATATGTACTCTTTTGTTCAGAAAATCATAGGACTCAGTTGTATCCATGGTAGAAATGTATCTTAGGACAGTACGTAAATATTTAAATCACAATTTTAAACTTCCAACTAGACATAACACGAAATATGACTCCATTTTTAATAAATCAGTTTATGACATTTTAATAAAAGACAGACAGACTGAATCTAGCACAGATGTATACTTGCAGTCGAGTCACAACTCACATATCGATATGATGCCGCAATGACAAAGACCTCCACAACATCGTTGACTTTGAAACCATTGTGGTAGTATCACCTTAGCCCATAGAGGGCACACTGACTATACATCATCTGTACAGTTATTTTAAATCTTTTAATTGATATTTTATACAACATTTAAGTAATTCCATGGTTCAAAAGAGATATTATACATAACTATTTTAATATTATTATTGTACTTTGTTTTTTATGTTTTGACGATTATGTGAACCCATTTTTATACTGTTTGGTTGATGTGAGATGGAGGGAGAAAAGGTATGCGGAGCATCAGTTGACATCACAGCAGCTGAGAAGAGTGCTCCACCTACCATCTTCAAAGGATGCCATGGGTATAACATGTCTTATTGTATTTTATCCTTATAAGCATTTTGTCGTATTTTATTATAAATTTAGTAAGATTTCTATTACTTTCTAAATTAAATTACAGGTCTGATGATGGTCATCTGATATGACCGAAACTGGTCACCTATGTTCTTGTAACATGTGTGGTGTGATTAAGACTGAAATTTAAAAACAAAAAATTTAAAAAAAAATTTAATCACTGTTCCAAAAACATTTATTAAAACTGTACAAATAATAGACTCAGGTTTCGTATCGCCAGACTGTGCTCGCCAACATGTGAAGTGTGAAGTGAATAATATTCAGAACTGTGTACCTACTGATCGATCATATAATGCTCAAAGTGATATACATTTGCACACATACTTCAACTCTCAACGGGATGCAATGACTGTTACTGTCATGCAATGTGCAGCACAGCCATTACCGCAAAATGCACCCAGCCACTATCAAATGTGACCTGTTCCGGTTTTGCCTCATTGGCAAGCTAATAAAGAACATTTTAGTGCCCACAATTCTCCATGCTCACTTTGGTCATATGAGTTACGGGTCGCACACCCCCCCCCCCCCCCTCCCCCTCCCCCACCGGTTTCGTTTGGTCGTTCAGCCAGCTCACCAGCACCACCTGTGTTTGCTGCGCCAGCCTTCTGCATTATGTCCGGGGTGGGTCAATTCAATTCAGTACCTGTAATCTCCAGTCCAGTTTACAGGACCCAGCATGTATTGTGCAACCACTCGTTCCCACAGTACCAAACGTGCCAACCGCATCATGTTTTCATGACACATCAAGGACAATGCAACCCTCCATTGCTATGGACTTGCTTTCCAGTAACACACCTACGCCTACTGTACTGGTCTGTTGTACAGCCTCTCATACCATGGACCAGCTGGTTTTCCAAGGGACACCAAAGCAGCTTTTGTACCCTCGCCCTTGTCATCTGCCGAAGCTGCCTTCTTTACACGAGGACAACCCTATGTCATGGTTTGCGCTTGTTCAGCATCTTTTCGAGTTGCATCATGTGTCCAATGCCAACTCTAAATTCCTGTGTCTTGTAACGTACCTCCATTATCACTCAGACTTCATTTGCAATCTACACCTCTCGCCATTGCCTCCACCAAAGCACTAGTTCGTGAAGAAAACTATGATGGACCGACTCGCCTGCTCACCACAAGAATTAATCATCAAGATCTTGTTCAAGGAACACCTGGGGGACTGAACTCCATCACAACTCTCGTGCTGCCTTTTGTTGCTCGTGAGTGAGCATAGAATGCCGGATGTCACTCTGTGGGCGGTATGGTCCATCAAATTACCTACAGATTCACCTGCTTCCACACTCCTTCAAGTCAATTGGCTCTTGTCTCTGAATCAAAGATCAGCTGTATACATTGCTATGACAACACCAACCAGCTCACCACTCACCGCTGTTCGGCACAACTGTTCCTGTTTACTGGTCATCTGCAGGTAGAGGCAGAGCTTGCTCCACGTCCGTGCTTTCTACACCACCTGGCAGTATCCACTCACTCTCTCCACTGTCCAAACATTCCAGGATCACCCACGCACCATGTGTGCCGGTATACATGCCAGAACAAATCAATGAGGACAAACCTCCTCTGCTGCCACAGTCATCACCACCACCACATCCGGCTCGTCCATATTGCTGATACCATAAAGTTTTCATTGAGGATGCTAAGAATTGCCAATTACCTTGCCAGCACCCAAATGCTGACTGCAGGACCTAAAAATGCTGAGTCCTGCAGGGAATGCCATACATTGCACTCCATCCACGTGTCTGCCTGGCCAAGCAGTCATATATATGTGACAGACATTTTGTCATGGCTTATTTACCTAGTCGACACTGGTTATTGGCGTGTCTATCAGACCTACATCGATGGCTCCCCCATCTGTACACCAACGAGGTCACTCCTGCGAGCTGTCAATGAACCAATGTTACAAACCTCAGGGTCTGTCAAAGTTATGGTGCCCCTATCTCCTTCTCTGCGTTTTCCATGGACTTTCTACATTGCCGACACTGATCAACCAATTCTCGGTATGAACTGTTTGTCTCATTACAAGTTCTCTCTGAACATGGTTTAGCGCTCCGTGCTACACTATCCCACTAACACTCAGATACTGAGATCCCACACTTATGTTCCACATTCTGTTTCTCTTATGACTTGTGAGTTAGCACACTAACCTACTGTCGGAATATGACTCAGCGGCACAACTCCGCCGGGAAAATGACGAGCTGAAACAACAAATAGCACACACTAACAACGAGCTTGTCGTGACTCACACCTTGTTGCTGAAACTGCAGTCCACAGTGCTGCCAGCTAACGTTGTTTCTCAAGCAGACACCAACTCGAACACTCAGCAGGTTTGTCCAAAACCAGTAATTGCATGTGATGATTCGTGTCTGGTAGACACCGCACCCCTGACGCGCTCGCCACTTTCAGTGCCTTGTGTTTCAAACAGTGCTTCTAATTACAATCAAGCATGTGATATGACCACACCTACCATGCATGCAGCTGCCCCTCATGTTGATAAACATTCCCCCTCTCTTGCGTGCCAACCACGTAACTTGGTGGCCATCTCTGCTCCTCGTGCGCCATCAACACCTCTCGCACCCGCACTGGTTACCCAAGGCAAAGCTGAAAACAGACTGTTGCTTTGCGTCCTGACCTGCTCCATACTGCATGGGCAGCCTACCTCTCCAAACAAGAGCACACTGCATTCACATAATAAGCATGTGACTTTCATGCTGCCTTTTCCCACCCACGCTAACTGTTATGCCTCTTTGTGCCCTACTCATCCAAAAACTTCATGTCAGGACGTTACTCAGTCTCATGTGCAGTTCTCAGTTTCTTCCGTCACTGTTGGAACAACACACAAGATAATTACCACTGCTGGCCCTCCTATTAGGCACAGGGTTGGATGCCTGAACCCCATTAAGTTGCGCACAGCCCAGCAGCAAATTAACGAACTTTTGGAGGCAGGTATTTTACAACCGTCGGACAGCAACTGGTCTTCACCAATTCACCTCATCCCCAAACATGACGGTTGTTTCCAAATGTGTGGTGATTACAGATGCTTAAATGATCGTACCAGCATGGACAATTACCTCATGCCAAACATAAACAATTTCACTCATATGTTATCAATCTTCATTCTGATAAACCATAAACATGCCTATTGCCAGATTCCCATAGCGCTGGAAGACATTCCAAAGACAGCTATTATCTCACCACTCTGTTTGTTCCAATACTACTTCATGCTGTTCGGCCTGAAAAACGTGTCACAAACATGGCAACGTTTCGTTGACTCAATCTTATGACAGTTATAGAGTTTTGCTTTGCATATCTGGATAACATACTCATTTTCAGCAACTCAGCTGAGGAACATGAAAATCATCTATACAATGTCCTCCAAACCTTAAACTCCAATGCCGTCGAGGTCAACAAGGACAGATCTCAATTGCGCCAGTTCTCTGTCACATTTTTGGGTTTCATCATCTCCACAGATGGAATACAGCCTCCCAAATCTCGCGTGCAGGCGATCACATCACTGATGCCTCTGGCTACTTACAAAGAACTCTGACATTTCTTGGGTACAATAAACTACTACTGTTGACATCTGCCTTCTGCTGCCGCCGTGCAGGCGCCGCTGACAGACTCGCCGTCAGGCAAACAGACTTCAGGCCTTAAACCAGTTCACTGGACTGAACCTATGCTGGAGGCCTTCAAGGCTCTAAAAACTTCTTTAGCTCATGCTGTGACACTCGCCTATCCCGACCCGTTGGCCGAGTTCTTCATCACTATGGAGACACCAGCGACATCGCAGTGGGGGCAGTACTATGGCAACGCAAGGGTGACATGGTTTCTCCCCTTCATTTCTTCTCCAAAAATCTGTCTACAGCTCAAAAGAAATATAGACTGCTGGAAGTTCCTTATTAAGGGAAAACATCGCCATTGATTTTTCCTCGAGGATCGATACTGTCTCACGCATCATCGACATATCCAACCTGGACACTCTCCAGGCCTCCAACAAGAAATCTCAAGCAATCCTGAATCCTCAAATATCTCTTGTGTTTATCAACGCCAAGTTCCCCGGCATTTTTGAAGAGGTGTGGTGCGGTTCTTCTACCAGCACCGTGAAGCCGTTGTTTCCACCCACATTGCACCAGCAAGCCTTCAACACCTTGCATAACCTTGCTTACCCTGGTGTCCGCACCTCTGCATGACTCGTATCCAACCATTTAGTTTGTAAAAATATTAAACAGGACTGTCAGGCCTGGGCACGCAGCTGCATTCTCTGTCAATGCAACAAAATCAGCCACCACAACACCCCTCCACTAGGCAAGTTCGACATTCCACAAAGACAATTTTGTCATGAACATATTGACCTTATCAGTCCACTACCACCATTGGAGGGCCACAGATATATTCTCTCCACAATCGACTGCATGTCTCACTGGGTGCAAGTTGTTCCTTCACCCAACATCACCACTGGAACTGTGGCCAACGGTTTCATCTCCTCATGGATTGTCAGGTTCGGTTGCCTGACCACCATCATCACTGACCAAAGTTGTCAGTTTGAGTCTACCCTGTTCACCAATTTAAGCAACATCAGTGGCATTAATAAAAATCATACAACAGCTTACCACCCAAAAAGTTAGTTGAACTGTGGCACTACACCCTCAAAACTGCCCTCAGGTGCCACAACTGCCTCTAGGCTGAGACACTTCCATAGGTGCTACTCTGTCTCCATTCGACATTTAAACCAGACTTACAGGGAACCATCTCTAAATTCGTTTTCAGGGAGAACCCACTCCTACCAGGGCAACTTATCCTGTCTCAAGCACCTGAGGTTTTTACCCCTCCCCAGATTTTATTAGTTGCATGTGCACTCACTCCAGCTACACCTGCCTATCAGCCATTCCCCACTGGACACTTACGTGCCAACCACACTCAGCACTTGCTCCCATGTTATGCTCAGGGATGATTCCATTAGACAACCCCTGTAATCAACCTATCTCAGCCCCTTTAAAGTACTCCGGCAGAGTGAGACAATGTTTGGCCTTATGGTTAAAGATCGTCATTGCACAGGCTCAAACCTGCTTTCGTGGACTCTGACACCCCTCTGTGGCCTCAGTTGGACTCTCCTGACAACTTTTCCACCATGGAGCCTGAAAATGTTTTGTCTTGTCCCACAGCACTGTTTTCTCCAACCAATGATTCGTCATCGCCATTTGCAGGTTTTTTAGGCATGTCGCCATCCATCCCATGTGTGGGTTTTGCCACCACTTCACAATCTGCTGAGGCTCGGTCTCCCACATTCAACATGTGCTGCAATGTGCAACCACACAACGTGGACGACATGTAGATTGTCACCTTTGATGACAGTGTGCTCATGCTCCTAACAGACACCTTGGCCTCGCCATCCAACAGGCAGTTAAATGTCAGTGTGGTGAATAGCCTGTCCCTCCCCTGCCAGTGCAACCCATAAGCAATCCACATGTTAATCTTGTAGAATGGTTTGATCTGCATATAGGGCAGACATACCTGCACCATGCTGCAGGCCATTCCATACGCCTGCTCTCCCGATCATGCGCCTGTCAACTCCGCACCTCACACGACTACTACTGACGCTGTCGCCAACATGACCTCCGCTCAATCCTCATTGGTGGTACTCCGTACAGTGCGGGGGGAGGGGGGGGGGTTTAATGGGGACAGTTATTGCATTCAACCAATAATCGTATCCTGTTCCCATAGATCTGAACTAGGTGGTATTGTGGTAGATGTGAATGAGAGCTATGAAATAAACGAGGTTGGTAAGTCTGAGACTGGTGGCTTATTGCAAATGAATGTAGGTGGCTTCGATGGAGATGAGGCTTGTATCATCAGTGATGTTGAAACTTCCTGGCAGATTAAAACTGTGTGTCCGACCGAGACTCGAACTCGGGACCTTTGCCTTTTGCGGGCAAGTGCTCTACCATCCGAGCTACCGAAGCACGACTCACGCCCAGTCCTCACAGCTTTATTTCAGCCAGTATCTCGTCTCCTACCTACCAAACAGTGATGTTCTTGATGAAGTAATTTTGTAAGAATATGATGATGATGAGTGTCAGGTATTTGTGGAGTTTAAGAATAATGAGGTTTGAGAGTTATTTGTAAATGATGTTGGCAATACAGGTAAGGTAAGTGATGTATGTGATGTTGTAAGTGAGAGTCATGGTATACCAGTCCTGTCAAAGCAGTTTTTCATTAATGTCATGCAGAGTAATGATCCAAACAGCAAGTGTGAGGTATCTGTGAGCCTGGAGAATAAAGGTAAAGACTGTTTGAAGTTTTTTGGGGCGATATTGATGATAATTTATATACACTCCTGGAAATAGAAATAAGAACACCGTGAATTCATTGTCCCAGGAAGGGGAAACTTTATTGACACATTCCTGGGGTCAGATACATCACATGATCACACTGACAAAACCACAGCCACAGAGACACAGGCAACAGACCATGCACAATGTCGGCACTAGTACAGTGTATATCCACCTTTCGCAGCAATGCAGGCTGCTATTCTCCCATGGAGACGATCGTAGAGATGCTGGATGTAGTCCTGTGGAACGGCTTGCCATGCCATTTCGACCTGGTGCCTCAGTTGGACCAGCGTTCGTGCTGGACGTGCAGACCGCGTGAGACGACGGTTCATCCAGTCCCAAACATGCTCAATGGGGAACAGATCCGGAGATCTTGCTGGCCAGGGTAGTTGACTTACACCTTCTAGAGCATGTTGGGTGGCACGGGATACATGCGGACGTGCATTGTCCTGTTGGAACAGCAAGTTCCCTTGCCGGTCTAGGAATGGTAGAACGATGGGTTCGATGACGGTTTGGATGTACCGTACACTATTCAGTGTCCCCTCGACGATCACCAGAGGTGTACGGCCAGTGTAGGAGATCGCTCCCCACACCATGATGCCAGGTGTTGGCCCTGTGTGCCTCGGTCGTATGCAGTCCTGATTGTGGCGCTCACTTGCACGACTATCATTGGCACCAAGGCAGAAGCGACTCTCATCGCTAAAAACGACACGTCTCCATTCGTCCCTCCATTCACGCCTGTCGCGACACCACTGGAGGCGGACTGCACGATGTTGGGGCATGAGCGTAAGACGGCCTAACGGTGTGCGGGACTGTAGCCCAGCTTCATGGAGACGGTTGCGAATGGTCCTCGCCGATACCCCAGGAGCAACAGTGTCCCTAATTTGCTGGGAAGTGGCGGTGCGGTCCCCTACGGCACTGCGTAGGATCCTACGGTCTTGGCGTGCATCCGTGCATCGCTGCGGTCCGGTCCCAGGTCGACGGGCACGTGCACCTTCCGCCGACCACTGGCGACAACATCGATGTACTGTGGAGACCTCACACCCCACGTGTTGAGCAATTCGGCGGTACGTCCACCCGGCCTCCCGCATGCCCACTATACGTCCTCGCTCAAAGTCCGTCAACTGCACATACGGTTCACGTCCACGCTGTCGCGGCATGCTACCAGTGTTAAAGACTGCGATGGAGCTCCGTATGCCACGGCAAACTGGCTGACACTGACGGCGGCGGTGCACAAATGCTGCACAGCTAGCGCCATTCGACGGCCAACACCGCGGTTCCTGGTGTGTCCGCTGTGCCGTGCGTGTGATCATTGCTTGTACAGCCCTCTCGCAGTGTCCGGAGCAAGTATGGTGGGTCTGACACACCGGTATCAATGTGTTCTTTTTTCCATTTCCAGGAGTGTAAATGTCCATTCTAGAATAAGTTAGCTGTGGTTAGTCAAAATTTTTATCCCAATTGATGGAATGGAGTGAAACAGGATCTAAGCAGGAAGCGTAATTTTGACAGTGATGTGTTTTGTGTTCCTGCAGCAGGAAGTGATGTTAGTTGTGCCATGGAATCTATTTGTTGTGTTGAATCTTTACCTGACAACATGATTAACCAAAGTAATGCTATGATACCTCTAAAATTGATAAAACCTTGTAAGAATAGTGTGGACATAGCATTTTGCACGAAGTGTCTGCGAACAGAAAGGATGATTCAGGTATTGGGTGTCCTTACATTAAAGTTAAGATTGATCAATGGGAAGTAACTTTTTGATTGGTACGGGTAGCTGGATTTGTGGTATATCTGAACCTGAACAATATAGAGACAAGGTCAAGTATAGTAAGAATTTTGTGGAAATGCCCACTGTAGGTGTAAAGATAAGAGGACCTACATGTAAGCAAAACATATTGGTAAGATCTCAGATACTGTTAACATTTAGTATGGAAGACAAAATCTTTGAGGATGGATACATAGTGACCCCTAGTCTGGAAGATAATATACACTAGATTTACAGGTTCATACAGCTATATAATTGTTTTGTTTTTCAGGAATGTAGTATGTAATATGAAGTGATTTCTAAAGTTCTGTCTTATCTGTTGACTGAGTTTAAATCTATGCCACACTATATTTAAAGGTTCATACAACTATATAATTCTGTTTTGTAATAGAATTGTGCTCTAGAATTTGAGACATATATGCCATGTGACTAAATCAGTAGATCCTTAGGTTTTTAATTACAGAAAAGGGACATCAGAATTATTAAACACAGCTCTCCACAAACTCACTGCAAGCCCTTGTTCATGCAGCTTAACATACTTACAGTACCATCTTTGTACATATTAAAAAGCATACTGCATACAAGAACATACTTGAGTAGTTTATGTGTAAATTCAGATCTTCATGACTACAATACTTGTATCTGTAATAATCTGCATGTAGGAAGAACAAGAAAAACAAAAACTCAAAAACATGTGAGCCACTATGGAATAAAGCTTTATAATGCTCTGCCACTCTACATCAGGGGAACAGAAGATGAAGGAAAATTTAAGTCAGAATTAAAAAAAGTATGTGATAAATATATGTTTTTGTAGCATAAAGGAATATTTTCAATCCTTAAATCACTAACTGATAGCTGTATTGCCAATATCATGTTGTTCATATTGTCAGTTCTATGTCTCGTTTATACTCTTTTAACTCTAAATTATGTGTAATATGTATTTTCCAAAATGTACTAAATATATATAAATTCATCATATATGGTACATGTTAAAAGACCTTGTAAAAGAACAACCCATTAATTCAATGTTTTAATTTGCAACATATTATATAATGTTGATTTTATGTGTTTCATAGAAATTTGTAATATTCTATTGTGCATGTTCTTGACAGTATTATGACAATTCCTATATCATGTAAATGATGCAGAGGATGATAATAAATGAAATGAAATTTTGAAATGGGACAATGCCATTGAATATCTAGCACTAAATTTTCTTATCTTAGAATACTATTAGTGTTAAATATTATTATTATTCCTATGTACTCAGTAGAGAATAATTAAATTATCATAAACTCTTAGATAAAGTCATGGGAATAGTGGTAAATTGAGTGAAGTCTCATTTTATTCGTGTGTACTATAAAAATTAGAAACAGTATCTTAGTATATCAGTCTATATCACCTTACTGGTTCATTTTTATTGCATTTAGCTCTGTTTATTAAAGTTTCATATGTGAACACTTCTTAATCAATTTTGATGTAAACTGTGCATATTTCTTTTTTCAATATGGGTAGGCAAAACATATGCTGTGTGATGTGAGGGAGGTATTAAACAGCATACTTAGTACACAAAACAATGTTTCAGAATTTGATGTGAAAGCTCAACAAGAAGTTACCTATCTTTTGAAGAGTGTGATGAGAAGTCTAGGAAGGAAACTCAAAGATGTGGCTGGATCCATTCCCACACTCCTCTATGGCTGCATCCACGTTGGTCCAGTTGACTTTCAAGAGATCATGGGTGCTGGGTAACGTACTGAAGCATCAGTCAACTGCATCAGTCTTTGACTGAAATTTGTAAATTGTTAGCTAAGAAATTATCCTATATGAAGAATTTGTGGAACTATTTGTTTAGAAAAGTAGTCATTGCTATGGACAGTGTTAGCCTACATAAATATATGTTTTTTCGAGTAAGGGGATTAACTTCCCAATACATTATGTAACTTTAAATAATGCCCTGAAAGGTTGATGTTCTATGACTGATGATTTGTTATGTGAAAACTTAAAAAGTTCAAGGGTACATTCTATGAACCATGTTGTAAATAATTATCAGTGTCTGATAAAATTAAGTACTATTAGGTTAGTATATGATAAAGAAAACTGGGTTATTTTTACTTCCCCTCTTGTTTTGCCATTGACCCCCTTAAAATTGATTTTTTCATGTCTGACTAATTACCATTAACATACATCAGTATAATCTGCCTTTTCAAAAAAGAGAAAGGTTGGCCCTCAGTTTTAGAGAATATAACACCAGGTCTAATTTTGTGCTTATTTTTATGTATGTAATTCGTTTTCTAATTTTTTTCACTATGCCTACTTAGTATCTTTTGTATAGGGTGAAATCAGTAATTGTTTCATAACTTAAAAAAAATTGTTGTTGGCTTATAAACAAATATAAATTCTGTACTAATCATAAACATTTGAAGGAACAACTGATAGCATTCTTTAAGTATTTATTTGCCTCTACATGAAAACATGTTAGCAATGCTAGCCCTTAATTAATTCCAAAGTCTTTACCATTTTTGTCAAAAGTATTGTTTGCATAACAATATATGTTAATTTCATGATTTAAACAAATAATTCAGTTTAACCCTCGTAGTACAAGAAACTGTGACAAAGATGGAATTTTTCTATATATCCATTTGACTGAATGAGTTAAGTTTTAGTTGTAATTTCTGTAAATGAAACATCAAAAAATGTGTTGTTACAGAGCCTGCTATTGTTATGATATATAAGGACCTGATTTTTGGGCTCAAGACAGTCAGTGCATGGCCAAGTTTCAGACAAGAAACCCGTATTGTTTAGATGAACAATAATACATCCACATAACTGTGCAATATGTATACTAGGCCATGTGCTAAAACAATGACAGTGTCTGTTCAATATGTACTATATTACTCAGCAAGAACTGTGTGATCAGGTTTTTACTGCTCGTAGATGTTCAACAGTAAATTATTGTAGCAGTATTTTGACATTTGCTTGCAACCTATTAATGTGACTTATCAAAAGTTAAACAATAGTGCACTGGCTGTATAACTGTGTATTATTGGGGAGGGGGGGGGGGGTTGTGAACAGTGAAAGTAAAGAACTGTGAATGCAATTGCACACATGGTGGCCACATCATTTAAAGTAGTCAGTGTTAAACTTCCATCCCCCATTTTTCAGCCAGTATAGCATTGCAGTACATTGATACTGAAGACAATCAATGATGGAATAAATCAGACAAACATCACTTATGGTGCCTTGGGTGGAGACTATTTTATGTGGGTGCAATAAACTAGGACTCAAAAACTCTGACAGTGAACTCGAGCAGTTTACAGTGACTTAAACGGAGGAGATACAACAGTCAATCAGTGCTGGGGTTTCATGGCCACAATATGACAGCAGCCAATCAGCACGCAGGTGGACACATCCAAACAAGACACCTCACCAAGAGAATTACAACTTGCAGCAGTGAGTAGCAGTGCAGACAACAGATCAAGATGACAACCGCAGCAGCAGCAGGAGCAGCTGACAAGTGAATAAGAATGAGGTAATTTTATAGCAAAAGCCATTTTATATTAAGACTTACATAATGAGTGGCCTTAAAGAACAAGACAGTTTGAAGGGACAACAGGGGACTGGTTCTGTAGATGATAGTGGTTATAAATCAGACAATAATGTAACTTTGATTGATGGGGACGAAAGTCCTGTCATAGATGAAATGCTAAAAGTGTCATCTACAGTGTATGGTGAGGTGAGCGCAATGGATGAACACAGTGCTAAAGAGGATGAAATACGAGTAATTAACGTTAAGAGGGAGGAACCTAGTAGTGAAAGTCACCAATGGCAAAGTGTTTGGCAGACGAAAGATTGGAAGCAATTTTAAGGCAAATTACGAGTTGTTTGAGTAGTATGTGTACGAAGGACGACATTAACAGTGTAGAAAATAGTATGAAAGAAGGCATTAATTGGATGGAATTTACTATGAAAGAAGACATCAATAGGGAGAAAATAGTATGAAAGAAGAAATTAAGAGGGTGGAAAAGAAAACTGATAGCATTAGGACTGACATGGTTAGCTTAAAGGATGAACTGAAGAAAGAAATTAAAAAGGACATTAAGGTATCAGCTCTAATCTTTACAAATGAAATAAGAAGGCTGAGCCAGTGCCTAAAGATTGTGGTGAAAAGATAATGAAAGTAGTACATAACACTAATGAAAAATTAACACAGATGAGTAGTAAATGTGTATAAGAGAGAAAGAAGCTTTATGATGACTATAGTAGGAGGGGTGAGGCTTCCAAAAAACAGAGTAAAGGTGAAGTCAAAGCTGCCAGGATATTTTGTGCTGAAAATAGGATTAAACTTGAGAACCAAATCAGTCCAACTAAAAATGATTTTGAAGCAGAGGTGAAAACCAAGTGTGCAGTAGTGTTAGAGAGAAAAACTGGTAAAAGTAAATAAAAATGTTGAATCAAAATTGGCTAAAACAGAGAAAAAGATAGAAGAGGTACAAAATGTAAAACATAGTGTACGTAGTGCCCCAAACAGTCCTACATTTGTTAGTTGTAACAAATTTAATAATTTTGAACCATATGGGGAAGTGCATCCACTGGAGTAGTTTAGGGAATTTAAAAATTTGCAATGAAATGTGGAATGGCAAAAAGAAACTGTCATTTGTGAGAGGTTTTTTGAAAGGATGGATGGGCAGCTCAGATATCTGAAAGCTGTACTTCATGGCAAGGCTTTTCAGAAGCATTTTTAGATGAATATTGGTCCAAAGAGAAGCACCACAGAATTTTGAGTGAATTTTGGGGTGGTGAGAGATTTTACTCTAGGAAGGGTACTGTGAAAGGTTTCTGTCAGCTGTGGATAAAAAAACTGAAATATTTGGACAAAGAGCTAGGTAGTGAATCAATAATTGTGGATTTAGAAACTAAGTTGCCTCAGAAAGATAGAGAATTGCTTGTACCTGCCCCTAGGGGTAATATTAGTGATGTCTTGATTTATGTTGATAAATTGGAGAGCGTTAAGCCCACAGTGGAAGGTCATAGGAGGATTTTGATGACAATAATCAATCAGGGAGAGAATTTAAGGTAAACAGGATGAACAGGGCTAATTACAGTGAAAATTCAAGGAATGGGTGAGTGGATGATAGCCAGAATGGGCATGGAAATGGTAGGGGAAGTTCAAGCAAAAGAAATGGAGGATATGCTTTTAATTCTGGGTCAAAACATTTAAAGTAGATAATGCTCCAGTTTTAGCTCACACTCGAGCAGGTAGTGATGAAGAGCCACTTGTATATAAATGTGCTGTAATCACATGTATGGGTAATGTGAATGATAGCAGTAAGACGAATGTAATATCTAATTCTATTGAGATGTTGAAAGATGGTGTGGGTAGCAATGTTCACCCCTTAAAAGGAGAGGAGCGACTTACTATGATAAAATCAAGTGATGAAACCAAGTGTGTTGCTATTGCTCAGGATGTCCAAAGTGGCAAAATGAATGTTAAATTTTTAAAAGAACAAAAGGAATTCAGGTGTTTTTCTTTGTGGTCTAATACTGGGAACAAGAATCAACTAATTAACCAAGTATTCGAGGACAATGAAAGTGACAGTGGGTCTGATTCTGACATTAGTGGTAATGATGATAGCAGAGACAAATCCATTAGTGATGGGGATGAGGTATTTGAATTTATAATTGATAATGATGGCCATGTGGTAAGTGAAGAAAGAGTAAAGGAGGGTAATATTAGGTGTAATGAAGAGTTAGAGTTTGAAAGTGGTGATGAGGAAGAGGAGCATGCTGTGTGTCATTTGACTGGTGTTTGATAATCGATTTGGTAAGCAGGATGATAGGTTTTTCAGTGCAATGATTAATGAGGACTTGTTCTATGAAGATCACATGGTAAACAGAAAGGAAGTGTGTCACCCTGAAATAACAGCGTGTGTACAAGGCATACATGTTGCGTGTTTACTGGACAGTGTTTACTGGATAGTGTGAATGGCATTTCACAGACATTTTTTGCATCTGTTAAGAACACAAAGCGTATAGTAGTGGTGCATGTTTCTGGAATAAAAATAACTGGTGCTACTGGTAAGCTATCAAAGAGTGTGAAATAAGAGGTACCATTAACTGTGGGATTGGCACGACAGATGTTGGAGTGTAATTTCTTGGTGATACAAAATCTCAGCATTGATGTAATATTTGGAACTAATTTCTTGTGCAAATTTTGAGTAAATATTGATTTTGCTAGAGCTAAGTTTAGTTTTAAGAGCAATGGAAGTAGGTAAAAGTATTGTTTTTGGAAGGTATGGACAAGTCTGAGCAAACTTAATTAGATTTGCCATTAAAAGTTTTGACCACTGAGCAAGTTACTGAGGAAGAAGAGGAGCAGAGAGTAAGGTTGGAAATAACAAAAAGAGAGTTGAGGATATTGAAGGTATTACAAGTAGTCAAACGCAGGAATTAAAAGGCATTTTCCTGAGCAGCTGTAAGGCATTTTCAGACAGGCTAGGTTTTGTAAAGGATTTAGAGTGCAAATTAAGGTTTAAGGGTCATGAAACATTTTTTAAGAAACCTTATATTATTCCATTTTCAAAAAAGGAAGTGGTGAGAAGAGAAATTCAAAAGAGTGTCTCATGGGGGATTATTGAAAGGTCAATCAGCAGGTATAATAACCCACTTATTCTTGTAAAGAAGAAGGTGGTTGTATCAGGTTGGCTCTGAATGCCAGGAAGTTAAAAGAAATTGTAATAGGAGAGAGTGACAGACCCACTAACATAGATGAAATTTTGCAAAAGTTCCATGAATGCAAATTTCTCACTTCTTTTGAGGTGATTTCTGGTTACTGGAATATCAGTTCAGCCAAAGAATCTAGGCCATGTACAGCAATTTTACATGAAGGCAAGTGTTACCAATACTGAGTGGTGCCACATGGTCTGAACTTGTTTGTGTGTGTGTGTGTTTATCAGACCTATGGACAAGGTGCTGGGTGAGATATTAACCAATGAAATAACAGTCTTTGTAGATGTAATCCTAGTAGCAAGTGCAGAATGGTTCAAGCACTGTAAGATTCTGAATGAAGTTCTGAGAGTTAATTATAGGAGAGGTATGTAACTAGAAATAAGTAAATGTGAATTTGTAAAGAAGGAAATTTCATTTTTGGGTCACAGGATTAATGAGGAAGGTATACAGAATGATACAGACAAGCTTGCTGCTATTGCGGATTTCCCACCCCCAAAGAACAAGAAGGATCTTAAAGCTATGTTTAGCTTGTTTGGCTTCCTTTGTGTCAGATCAGCCATTTAATCATCCTTGCCTTGGCAATTTGTCGAAGAAGAATGTGGTGTGGCATTGGACAGAGGAACAGAGGAGTGTGAAGAGGCATTTCAGAGCTTGAAAAAAGAATTAGTAAATAGTAATTGGTACCATGGTTAAAGAATTTCTGTCATACAAAGAGGTAAGCAAACAGAAAATGAAAGGTGTCAGCATTATGTGGAGGAGAAGATGCAGATTATCTAAAAAGTATAATTAACATCTGATGTAATCAGCTCACTGGTGCAGCAGCAGAGGCAACATGCAGTAAAAAACCAATTTCGATACTAAGTTATTAATATTAATTGTGGTATAATAGAAGTGTTTGTGTTGTGTGCTATCAGTATTTGGAGAAAACTAACTACCCATAGAAGTGTCATGATACAGTTTCTTCTAACGTTAAGGACATAAAACAGAAAGAAACTTCCACATGGGAAAAATATATTAAAAACAAAGATTCCAAGACTTACCAAGCTGGAAAGTGCCGGTAGACAGGCACAATAAAATAACATACAAACACACACACACAAAATTTCGAGCTTTCGCAACCGGCGGCTGCTTCATCAGGAAAGAGGGAAGGAAAAGGAAAGATGAAAGGATGTGGGTTTTAAGGGAGAGGGTAAAGAATCATTCCAATCCCAAGAGCGGAAAGACTTACCTTAGGGGGAAAAAAGGATAGGTATATACTCGCGCGCACACACACACACACACACACACACACACACACACACACACACACACACACATATCCATCCATACATACACAGACACAAGCAGACATGTGTCTGTGTATGTATGGATGGATATGTGTGTGTGTGTGTGTGTGCGCGCGAGTATATACCTATCCTTTTTTCCCCCTAAGGTAAGTCTTTCCGCTCCCAGGATTGGAATGACTCCTTACCCTCTCCCTTAAAACCCACATCCTTTCATCTTTCCTTTTCCTTCCCTATTTCCTGATGAAGCAGCCACCAGTTGTGAAAGCTCAAAATTTTGTGTGTGTGTTTGTGTGTTATTTTATTGTGCCTGTCTACTGGCACTTTCCCGCTTGGTAAGTCTTGGAATCTTTGTTTTTAATAAGGACATAAAACTTTAGACATAGTTGTCTGGAGTAATGTGTGTGGAAAGAGTAAGCAAGATTTGTATGTATATCACCCTTCAGTCTAGAATATTAAGCAATTTGATGGAATACAGTGAAATAGCGTTCTCGCTTCCCGAGCATGGGGTCCCGGGTACGATTCCTGGTGGGATGAGGGATTTTCTCCAGCCTCGAGGTGACTGGATGTTGTTGTGTCATCCTCATCATCATCATTCATCATCATCATTCATCCCAATTACAGTCAGAAGAAGGCAATGGCAAGCCACATCCACTAGGCCCTTGCCTAGTACCGCGGTGTGGGTCTCCCGCATCATCCCCTAAGCTCTGTAACGGAGTATGGTACTTCATCATTATCATCATCATCATCATCATCATCATCACAGTGAAATAGTAGTTTTTCTAAGTGATAATATTGTCTGACCAGTAATGAGAATTAAGTTTGATTTAGCATAAGGATCTATTAATACGGAGTGTTTTTCAGTATAATCAATTTTGCATTGGATAAGCATAGCAGGTGTTTATCTATTAGATAATGAAGTAATGCTGAAATAATAAAATAAGGAATAATGTTAGGGTCTTAATGGTTAGGGAGCCTGTCCCTGAAATAGGGATATTTGTTGAGAATGCGCTCCACTAGCTAACGAAGTAAGAAAGGTAAATAAAATAATGGAACTGATAAACATAATTAATGCATAAGATAACTGTACACAACCAATGTGGTGTAACTATATAACCTATTTTTGAAGCAGGCAACAGTGGGTATTGCATATACTGTGTGATTCATGACACTGCAGTAGGGAATGAGAGCTTAACAGTAAGAGAAAAATTTTAGTGAGGTACAAGTCATATAGTGCTGCATCATTGGCTCTATAGATTATCTGAAACCTTCTATTTGTGTTCTGAGCTTAAAGTGGTAATATTGGAACAATGAAAATTAGTTTTTCTGACTAACTGATTACTGTGGTGCTAGATGTCTGAATAACCTGACAGGTCAGCTATTTGCTAACATTTTGTGATGATTTAATTTTCTTGTTGATTGAGAGTAGTGCTCAGCGTGAAGTGGAGAAGTGGAGCAATTATTTGGTACAGATTCCATCCCCTTAATTTTGATTTCAATAGTAATTAAGTTACATGATGGTGACTATATTATTTTTTTCGTAACGTAATGGTTCATAAATCTATGCTACTGCACATCTTGAGTTTTTACTATTTTGCAAATGGGAAAGAGAAGCAAAGTCTTTCAAGTTTAACCAGTTTCAGACAGAGTTATGACTTAGAGTAATTTTTTGTAGTGTAATGTGCACTTGATTTTAAAATTTTACTAGTCCCCATCTTTAGTGCTATAAATAGTTTTTGTGCTAATTATGTCGATGTTATGAGAACTGTGTAATGAATCTAGTTATGAAATAATGACTATTCTTTTTAGTGTGAAACATTTTTTCTTCATACTTAGTTAGATGTAAAAGAGAGTGTACTAAAGTACCGTATTTTGTCTAACTTTTTCATATACTGTGGTGGAGGAGAACAATCTCCAAGGGAACTGATAGCAGTGCATTTCCTTGCTAACTGCCACTTGGACCTCTTGAATTCATGGACAACTTGGTCAGAAAGTGTGTTAAATCTCATTACAAGAGTGAAGGTGCTTGTTAAAAATACTAAACATTGAGCAAGTGAAATTTTCTATCTAAAAAGTGAACTGCAATGTGCAGTGTAATTTAACTTATTGCAACACTTGAGGATTTATTATTTGATGCAAGACAGGACTTGTATCAAGTGATATGTTGAAAGGTCTCTGTTGGATTCCCTTAATGTTAATTTCTTAAATATGTTGTCATTTGCGGCATAAATTCCTCTTCTAAATTTACTGTGGTGTTTCTGACTATCTGGGAGGAGACTGAGCAGTGAAACGTGTTACTTTTACACATAAACAAGAATGAGCTGTCACACTACTACACTTTAAAACACAGTTTATATGTAATTCATGTCACACAGTCTCATACGGAACCTACATCTGCTTTCTTTTATATACTGTATATGATATGATACTGACATCCTCCTTCCCTTCTGTGTGAGAGGACAAGCCTGTCTGCTAGAAAACAGTAGGACCAACATCAGAACAGGTAGCTCCGCTTTCTAAAAGCAGAGAGGTTTCCATTCTTAGTATGGTCATGTTGGTATAGGAAGCTGCCTCTCTGGTCACTTCCATTTGTATCTGTTAAGCACACTCGGTAGGAGCCCAGGTCAATCTGTCCGTGGCGAGCGTATGAAGTGGTAAGATCTCCGGCTAAGCGCATGTCTGCTAAGTCCGTAGGACAATGGATTTCCTAAGTTCAGCGTAACTGAAAATTTAATCACCTTTATTTCAGGTTTATTTCTAAAATATCTAATGCTATCTTAAATTGAAATGCAGTGAATTTTGAGTGTGAAGTTCAGAATATCTTCCAGTAGCTGCTTTGTCACTACTTTGTGAGTAATGTGGAACCACGTGTTGATCAGTAACTCTAACTAAGATCATCAATCTTAAATGCGAATGTGTGTGAGATTATAACGTCTCATCTCGACAATATTTTTCAATATAGCCACTTTTCTTTATGTTCAACCCACATGGGGTGTACTTTGTGAGACCAGTACCACGTGCTTATACAATTGTTTGACCCATCAGGTTAATAGTAAGACGATAGTAACCGCTTCGAGATTTTTCTTTTGTAAATTGCTTTTCGATCTAATTTATTTTAATTATCAAAATTATTGTGGATTTACACTCTTTGTGTAAACCTAGTTGAGCACGTGAAGTATGTGGTGTAATCATCAAAGTAGTCCTCAGCTATTCTTTTCGGAAAGATTTCACAGAGACTTACTATGAATTTAGTATACCAGTGTGTGGTAATTACATGACAGACAGGACTGTGCTACAAATGTAACTTCTTTGGGTGAAAACTGAATCGGTTGGTTGTGGTTAATTTCCTCTTGGATATATGTCAACATTCTTTGTGTGTTATTTTATGAATGCAATGTTGTATGTAGTCTCCCAATCTTGGCTCCCTATTTGATGTGTTCTGTAAGATTACAAACTCACATTTTCACAATCCTATATAAGGCACCAGTTTAGTTATGAATCAAGTTTGATATGCTGAAATTTTAACGGAACAACAATCAATGTTAAAATAAATGTCCAAATATAAACTGATTTATTTCTTTTTATTTAAAATGTCTTTCTATACACTCCTGGAAATGGAAAAAAAAAACACATTGACACCGGTGTGTCAGACCCACCATACTTGCTCCGGACACTGTGAGAGGGCTGTGTAAGCAATGATCACACGCACGGCACAGCGGACACACCAGGAACCGCAGTGTTGGCCGTCGAATGGCGCTAGCTGCGCAGCATTTGTGCACCGCCGCCGTCAGTGTCAGCCAGTTTGCCGTGGCATACAGAGCTCCATCGCAGTCTTTAACACTGGTAGCATGCCGCGACAGCGTGGACGTGAACTGTATGTGCAGTTGACGGACTTTGAGCGAGGGCATATAGTGGGCATGCGGGAGGCCGGGTGGACGTACCGCCGAATTGCTCAACACGTGGGGCGTGAGGTCTCCACAGTACATCGATGTTGTCGCCAGTGGTCGGCGGAAGGTGCACGAGCCCGGCGACCTAGGACCGGACTGCAGCGACGCACGGATGCACGCCAAGACCGTCTTCTGCTCACGCCCCAACATCGTGCAGCCCGCCTCCAGTGGTGTCGCGACAGGTGTGAATGGAGGGACGAATGGAGATGTGTCGTCTTCAGCGATGAGGGTCGCTTCTGCCTTGGTGCCAATGATGGTCGTATGCGTGTTTGACGCCGTGCAGGTGAGCGCCACAATCAGGACTGTATACGACCGAGGCACACAGGGCCAATACCCGGCATCATGGTGTGGGGAGCGATCTCCTACACTGGCCGTACACCTCTGGTGATCGTCGAGGGGACACTGAATAGTGCACGGTACATCCAAACCGTCATCAAACCCATCGTTCTACCATTCCTAGACCGGCAAGGGAACTTGCTGTTCCAAAAGGATAATGCACGTCTGCATGTATCCCATGCCACGCAACATGCTCTAGAAGGTGTAAGTCAACTACCCTGGCCAGCAAGATCTCCGGATCTGTCCCCCATTGAGCATGTTTGGGACTGGATGAAGTGTCGTCTCACGCGGTCTACACGTCCAGCACGAACGCTTGTCCAACTGAGGCGCCAGGTGGAAATGGCATGGCAAGCTGTTCCACAAGACTTTATCCAGCATCTCTACGATCGTCTCCATGGGAGAATAGCAGCCTGCATTGCTGCGAAAGGTGGATATACACTGTACTAGTGCCGACATTGTGCATGGTCTGTTGCCTGTGTCTATGTGCCTGTGGTTCTGTCAATGTGATCATGTGATGTATCTGACCCCAGGAATGTGTCAATAAAGTTTCCCCTTCCTGGGACAATGAATTCACGGTGTTCTTATTTCAATTTCCAGGAGTGTATATATATCACCAGTTATCGTAAGATGAGTACTAAAAGATTATAATTAATGTTAGTCTGGTTGGGAATTTGGTAAGCTAGACTGGATACCTGGTGAAACAGTTGCGCAGTAATGCAAGGTTAACTTCCTCACATAGCTCACAGCTTTTAACCCACTTTTATGGTCTTGAATATCAGTACCGCTTTCACCTCAAATTAATGGAAAAACATTACACATGGCGACCCTGTTATGTGATTCCGCTAGACTCTGGACTCTCTGAAATTTTAGATTGTGAGCATTGTATAAGCTTAATTTTTTTCCCTGCAGCACTCAAACAACTTCTGCGTTGTTTCTGAGCAGAGTTTCAAAAGATTCACTGCATTGTGAGTGGCGTTGTGTTGTTTGTCTTGTTTTGTTTTCTATATTTGTGTATTTTATATGTATGTGTTTTTTTTTTCTCGCTTGTAAATTGCACTGACTTCGATCAAAGATATCAATTTGTTTTGTGTGTGAAAAAGTGCATACTTGGTTGGGTACCTTTCGTATGAGTGTTGTAATTTTTGGGGGATACATTTATTTTGATTAGTGTGTTGTGTACCGTGTATAAATTGAACCAATGCAGACACGTAACCAAGCTAAAAGTAGGCACTCCAACAGCTTAATCAACATGGAGCAAGGGGATAATTTGATTTCGAATATTAAGGCGTCAGACGGTTCTAAAAATTCATTGAGGAATACTTCAGAGGAAATTCTAAACAGGACGAATGGGCTCACATCAGAGCCAGAAATTAATTTGCCTCCAACTAACCAAATTGATTTGGCAGAATTCATGAAAGCCTTATTGCAACAAAATAAAGAAAACACAGAGAAATCTGAAAAATTGATCCGAGAGCTAGGTGATCAATTGACGCAAAAATCTGAAAAATCAATCCGAGAGCTAGGCAAAAAAATGATGCAGAAATCTGAAAAATCAATCTGAGAGCTAGGTGAACAAATGATGCAGAAATCTGAAAAATTGATCCACGAGCTAGGCAAACAAATAGACAAAAAACTAATCCAGCAGACAAATAAAGTCGACAAGTCATGCAGAGAGTGTCTGATGATATCTCACAAAAATAAACAATCTGGCAAGTGAAATAAAAAGTGATATTATGAAAGAATTAGGCTGTACATTTGAACAAATCGATGACCGTCTGCAAGCCTTAGAACAGGGCAAGCGGAGTCGCGATGTGGAATCGAAAGAGAGTGAAGAACAGCAACTTAGGAATTTCCAAGCACTGAGAGAAGAATGCCAAAGGGAATACCAGCAGGTACTCAGAAGGGCCTAGGTGGTGGAAACGCATTGTCCCATTGTCCCACGTCCGTTAGCAACACAGTAGCGGACAACAGTCAAGCGATTCACACACTCGAACAGCAGGTAGAACAATTGAAGCAGGCTGGGGCGGAGGACAACAGACAAATACATGATAAGATTGCAGCATTAGCGGACTCGTAGGCATGATGAAGGTGATGGAGAGCGATAACAATACTACACCGGTAGTGGTTGTAGAGACCGAAGAAGTGCGTTCGCTTCTTAGATTTCAGAAGGGACATTTCGAAGTGAACAGGCGGCACAAAGCTGTAACAGACGAATTACAAGAACGTGTGGCGCATCTGGAAAGCCACATTGGGTGTGATTCCGAACTCGCCAATAGCACTAAAAATAGCTGTACAAACAGTGCAGAAAGGGACTCCGGCCACGTGGGAGATTTTGACGACAGGGAAAAATGTATTTTGAGGGGCAGACATAAGAAAAATAGAAACATTCAAGGGCCTCTCTGGGAGGAAATGTGGGGATTTGATTTCAAACATTTCCTTACAGTGAGAAAGTTTGAGATATTTCGAAATTCGCAAAAAGGAATACATCCACGATCATGGCTCGAGCAATTTGAATTCTGTCTTCCACCTGATTGGGCAAGTTCACATAAGATAGAATATATGTGTGGCTATTTGGAAGGTGAACTGGCGAGTCGCATGAGGTTGGCAGCTCGACACTGCAACTCCACTTGTGAGTTTCGACAAGCCCTTCTATCCGCCTATTGGTCGGAAGCGGCGCAAGATAGGGTCAAGCATGGCATAATTATGCTGCCAAATTTGAACCAGTCTTGTTTTGGTAGCCCAGCACGCCTATTTGACCACATGCTGCAGGCAAATCAATTTCTATACGATCCATACGGGCCTGCGGAACTAATTAGGATATGCATCACCAAGTTGCTGATGCACTTGTGCCACGTCATTCTTGCAGGCCGATGCAAAGAGGACGTGGAAACATTTAAGACACTTCTCCAAGAGTTGGAATACAATACAGGAGAATGCCCGCCTAATCAGGCACAAAGTTATTACAGCGAACAGCAGCGCGACCGCAGTCGTGGATGTATTACTAATCAACGGTGTGACTGGTCATCACAACGTGAATGGAACAATAATTGGGATCGGCCATATAGAAGCTGGGGTGACAGTTGCGAACACAGGTGGAACAACAGAAATGATCAAGGATGTGGACAAGATTGTGAACGCAACAGGTACGGCACCAGTATTGATACTACGGTGAACACGGTGGGAATAGGATTGTAGGCGGAGCACCAAATGATGTTGAAATTCGACCTGCTAACTGTAGACATAATCCAGCAAATGGAAATGAACAAAACAGGCAATGACAAATGATCAGCACAGAGGATGCCCAATTGGAACAAATGAGCGATAATGATAAAGAAGTTTCTATGTGATTGATTGAAGTGATGTTTGTAGTTTTTTTTTTTTTTTCTTTCCTTGTGCAATTAGGATTTAGGTTGATTCAAATGTGAAGATAAAAGGTTTCTTTGTGAACGAGTTAAACGCTGTCTATGTTTTTCCTTTGTGTAAGTTGAAACGGGTCGCTCCTGAGGGAAGCAAGATCTGTGTTGAATAAATGCAAAACTCAGGGGAATATCAGAACTGTGGGTATTATGGGTCTGGCAAACCCAGGTCCCCAGCTGTTAGTAGCCTTGTTTCCGATTTCCTGCTTTCAGTGCTACTATCTATCTATTACTATTCTATATCTGTCAGTATAAATGCGGATCTCTTACTACAGTATGTGTGCTATATGAATATTTTAAGATAGGAGAAATGAGTAAGTTTGGGATCTTGAAACCAGGATGTGACAATACGATTGTTTAACCAATGGCTTCCCAGTATATGCTAATAAGTTAATATTGATGATATATGTCTTTTTTTTCTTTATAGCTGAGTACATAAAGTGCTGTCTGTGGATTTCGTAAGTAGATTGATTCCCTTCAAGGTGAAAGAAGAGTTGTGGTTTGTGTAATTTACGTGGCTCTGACATAGTATTACGGCAGTCAAATGACGAGCAGTTTTCCAGCAAATTGAGACTGGAACAGAAATATGGATCCTTTTTGTAGTCTTGACTGATGTTGAGCCAGAGCCTGAAAAATTATTCTGCTTTAATACTTGTCCTAGAAAAGTGATGTTTATGTATTTTGCTGATTCTGTGAGCATTACAGCTTACTGTTTTCACTGGTGTGGGATGCACTGCAACCTATATGAGTTGAACTGAAGAAATGTTCCTCTTGAAGGTAGAGGAAGATTAAATAATTTTGATTATGGGACCGAAGGAAAGCTTGATTTAATGTAATAAGGATGAAGCAAAACTTTTGTCATTTAACCTACAGGATGGTTCGGATCTTTTGTGTCTGTTGTAAGTTCAATATGTAAAGATGAAACTGTTTTACAGAATAGAGGAGACCCCAATTTTGCCTTTCATGAGAAATGAATCCAGAATAACCACCACAGGCAAAACAACTGATTTGGAAGCGAAAGGTAACTTAAAGAAGGAATGAAATTGGAACAAAATGGGTAAGAAAATGTAATATAACCTGTAGGATGAAAATATTTTTACCATTCTCAGAGTCATCTGCGTGATTAATTCTTGTGATAACGTAATTTTAGATGAAATTGTCTTACTGTTTGATGTATAAACATATGAGTATGATAAATGTATAACTGCGAGTCTCTTATCAGGTGTGTCATCTGGTATAAATGTTTTGGCATGGAAATAACCATTGTTCTTTTTGCTATGCATGTTTAAGGAAAGTTTCTCCATATTTATCATGTGACAAGACATATGGTGCGAGCATCAAGAAGAGTAAGAATTAGAACAATGTTGTAGTGGTATAAACATTGTGTTGAAGTAGCATTGAAGTAGCTTGTTGGATTAACTAGTAGTGGATTGAAGTAGAACTTTGAGTAATACATGTTTATGGGTAGTTAGTTTGTAGTATAGACAACAGGTGTGCATGTGTTTGTGTGTGTAAATAACATGTGAACCCTATGTTGCCCTGACCTATACTTGCACAAGGCATAATCCTATTCATTTTAGTGAATTAATAAGTAGTATTTGATTTATTAAAACGCAAGTGAACCAAATTAGTGATGTGGATTTAGATATGATATTGTCACTTCATTTAATTTTTATTTTTATAGTGTCAAGTCATTTCACTTTTATTTTTTATATTGTCAAGTCATTTCACTTTTATTTTTATATTGTCGATTCGTATAACTTTTTTATTTAAAAAACAATTAAGTCTCACTTTTGTTCTTAAAAATTGTGAAATACTAAGTGGTATTATGTATGACATTTTGTAATCACATAACTATGGTGAACAATTTCTGTGAATGCAGTTGAGAACGTGAAAGCAAACCGGCTAAACTCTTACGAGACAGCGGGAGCAGCAAGGAGGAGGTCTAGTTGTAAACAGCTGGGTTTCCCAGCAGGACACACTGTCAACTGGGCCACTTCAGGAGCGTGGTCGACAACTAAAGAAGGGTACGCAGCAAACACTTTCCCTTGCACCCGGAGCTAATAGCCGGCCCCACCAGTGCGACCCTTCATGGAGGCGATGACCTGAGATGGTCGAGCGGTCCACAACGCAGAAATCCATCTGCTGGCAACGCACCACACTCATGCGACCATGACGAGACGGCCGTGGTGAAACGACAGAAGACAGGGGGTAAAGGGGTGTGGAGCCTTTTGACAGGTACTGTCCAGAGAAACTTGCAGGTGTCAATGACGAGTATCAACATTTCTTGGTGGAAGCCCATTGTCAAGCGACAGTAAATCATGGTTCGGTGTTCTCTGGTTGCTAAGGGTGGCACAAAGAAGAGCCACTAAGTGTCATCCTTGCCCAGGAATATCAGACCAGCGAGCCAATTGAGGATAACTCAAGAATTTAACGACACAAGGGGCGTGGAGCCTTTTGATACATACTGTCCAGAGAAACTGGCAGACTTCAACGGTGCCAATCAACATTTCCTGGCAGATGCCCACTGTCAAGCGATAGTAAATCATAGTTCGATGTTCTCTGGTAGCTAAGGGTGGCACAAAGAAGAGCCATTAAGTGTCATCCTAGCCCAGGAATATCAACCTGGCATGTAAAACGAGGATACCGCACGAATTTGACAACACAAACATGGAACGAAATTGAAATGTACGTGACACGGGCCACCAAGTGAAACTTCATGAGAGGGCAGAGATGGCGGGATTGCACGCAACAGATGGACAAAAATCCCTACTGCTGACAGCTGCGGTGACGAAACCCCCCCCCCCCCTCCTCCCCTCTTAAATTGTGCCTCGGAACAGTGGAACTACTGAGTGTGCCAGTGAACAGTGATTATACGGGTCTTAGTCCAATGCATATACAGGTGTTCTTTCAGAGAAACTTTGATCATGTATTTTGCAGGTGTTTGATTTATTGGTGTTTTTTTATTAGACTGAATCTTGCATTTTGCTGGTGTCCCCCCCCCCCCCCCCCCCTGTTGACTACTGTACTTTCAGAGCTGTTTTATTTCTCAATATTTGTTTTTGTGTGTTGTATTAGAATTGTGATATTTTGTTTTGTAAATTCATTCCTCTGTCAGATGGCTATTCCTGCTCATTGGACTGTGATCGATTAGCCTTTGCATGGTGCATATTTACAGTGAGGAACTCCTTACGGGTAACAATCACATAATTAATTGTAGTTTCAGTATAATGACACAGTGATCATTGTTTCCTAACTAACTGAAATATATTAGAGTGATTAAATTAGTGCCACAAAGTTATTAGTTTTATAAGATATAGAATTTTTTTTTTGCGGTAACCACTTTGTAAAACATGTCTTTTTCTCTTATCCTTTTTTTTGTGCATTGTAATGTTCTGCTTTATAATACTGATGTTATTTTCATAGTTCTTTGAACTGCTGTGGCACCTTTGCTATTTTCATAAATTTTACTTGTTAATAAACAGTCATAAATTTTCCTGTGATCAGTTGGCCCTTGCAATGAGCAAATACTGGTGAACTTCATAAGGGTAACAACCAGAACTTGTTTTCATATTAATGACATAGGGACCATTGTTTTTTACTTGCTGACAGAATTAGGTCTACACTATCTTTTAAATAGGTGTCACAGATTGTTTTATTTCCCTTTGAAACTGGTAGATTCTAAAGACGTGTTGAAAATATTGTGTTTTAGCAAGTAGCTGGTGACCTTTTGCTTTTTCTTTACATTTTTGGTTTAAGTTGGGTGTGAGAAGCCTGCTTGGGAATGTCCTAGCATGGCCAGAAAATTCCCTGCACAGTGTTTTCCCGGAGCATTGGGGTTATGAAAGGTCTTTGTTGGATTCCTTTCATATTAATTTCTTAAATCTGTTGTCATTTGCAGCATAAATTCCTCTTCTAAATTTACTGTGGTGTTTCTGACTATCTGGGAGGAGACTGAGCAGTGAAACGTGTTACTTTTACACATAAACAAGAATGAGCTGTCACACTACTACACTGTAAAACACAGTTTATATATAATTCATGTCACATAGCCTTATATGGAACCTACATCCGCTTTCTTTTATATACTGTATATGATAAGGTACTGTCATCCCTCTTATCTTCTGTGTGAGAGGATGAATGAGCAAATGTATTACTAGTTGCATGCTTGATGGTAGCAGACAAGCCTGTCTGCTAGAGAACACTAGGACCAACGTAGGAACAGGTAGCTAAGCTTTCTAAAAGCAGAGAGGTTTCTATTCTTAGTATGGTCCTGTCCGTCACTTGTCATGTTGGTATAGGAAGCTGCCTCTCTGGTCACTTCCTTTTGTATCTGTTAAGCACACTCGGTAGGAGCCCAGGTCAGTCTGTCAGCGGCGAGCGTCTGAAGTGGTCAGACCTCCGGCTAAGCGCATGTCTGCTAAGTCCGTAGGACAATGGATTTCCTAAGTTCAGCGTAACTGAAAATTTAATCACCTTTATTTCAGGTTTAGTTCTAAAATATCTAATGCTATCTTAGATTGCAATGCAGTGAATTTTGAGTGTGAAGTTCAGAATATCTTCCAGTAGCTGCTTTGTCACTACTTTGTGAGTAATGTGGAACCACGTGTTGATCAGTAACTCTAACTAAGATCATCAATCTTAAATGCGAATGTGTGTGAGATTATAACGTCTCATCTCGACAATATTTTTCAATATAGCCACTTTTCTTTATGTTCAACCCACATGGGGTGTACTTTGTGAGACCAGTACCACGTGCTTATACAATTGTTTGACCCATCAGGTTAATAGTAAGACGGTAGTAACCGCTTCGAGATTTTTCTTTTGTAAATTGCTTTTCGATGTAATTTATTTTAATTATCATAATTATTGTGGATTTACACTCTTTGTGTAAACCTAGTTGAGCATGTGAAGTATGTGGTGTAATCATCAAAGTAGTCCTCAGCTATTCTTTTTGAGAAGATTTCACAGAGAGTTACTATGAATTTAGTATACCAGTGTGTGGTAATTACATGACAGACAGGACTGTGCTATGAACATAACTTCTTTGGGCGAAAACTGAATCGGTTGGTTGTGGTTAATTTCCTCTTGGATATATGTCAACGTTCTTTGTGTGTTATTTTATGAATGCAATGTTGTATGTAGTCTCCCAATCTTGGCTCCCTATTTGATGTGTTCTGTAAGATTACAAAATCACATTTTCACAATCCTAAATAAGGCACCAGTTTAGTTATGAATCAAGTATGATATGCTGAAATTTTAACGGAACAATGATCAATGTTAAAATAAATGTCCTCACCAGTTATCATAAGATGAGTACTAAAAGATTATAATTAATGTTAGTCTGGTTGGGAATTTGGTAAGCTAAACTGGATACCTGTGCAGTAATGCAAGGTTAACTTCCTCACATAGCTCACAGCTTTTAACCCACTTTTATGGTCTTGAATATCATTACCGCTTACACCTCAAATTAATGCAACAACATTACACATGTATCTTTGAACTTAATCTTTGTTTACCCAGAAATGACATCACTTATGATGAAGATTCCTAATTTGTATTAAAAATATAACTTGTGCATATTTTGTCCCACTGTACAATACACTATATGTAAATATTTTGTATGGGGTTTTCATAACGCCAGTTCATATAAGATGGAATTTGAAAAACATACATACTGTTGTTTTTGATTAGATTTCTTATGTAATGTTTTTGTATGTGCAGATTTTTAAGCTACTGTTTGGGGTCCCTTGTAGTCACTGAATTGCCCAGTTATCTATTTGATCATTCCAATAATGGGGAGATGTGAGAAAGCAAGCTGGGATATTTTTACTTCCCCTCTTGTTTTGCCATCTGCCTCCTAAAAATTCATTTTTTCATGTCTGAGTAATTACTTAACATATGTGAGTATAACCTGCATTTTCATAAAAGAGAAAGTTTGGCCCTCAGTTTTAAAGAATGCAACACCAGGTCTAATTTTGTGCTTGGTTTGATGTATGTAATTAATTTTCTAATTTTTTTATTTTTTTACTATGCCTAGTCAGTGTCTTTTGTTATAGGGCAAAATCTGTAATTGTTTTGTAACTTAAATTCTATTGTTGACTTATAAAAAATATATAAATTCTGTACTAATTATAAACATTTAGAGGAACGACTAATAGCATTCTTTAAGTATTTATTTGGCTCTATTCGAAAACATGTTAGCAAAGCCATCTCTTAATTAATTCCAAAGTATGTACCAGTTTTGTCAAAAGTGTTGTTTGCATAACTATATCTGTTAATTTCATGATTTAAACCAATAATTCAGCTTAACCTTTGTAACAGAAGAAACTGTGAAAAAGATGAAATTTTTTCTGTATATTCAGTTAATTGAATGAGTTTAAGTTTCAGCTGTAATTTCTGTAAATTAAGCATCAAACAATTTGGGGTTTCAGTGCCCATTATTGTGATGATATAGATGGGGCCAATTTTTGGGCTCAAGACAGTCAGTTCACGGCTGAGTTTCAGACAAGAAGACCATATTGGTTAGATCAACAACAATGCATCCACGTAACTGTGAAATATGTATAATAGGCCATGTTCTAAAACAATGACAGTGTCTTATTCAGCAAGAACTGAGTGATTAGGTTTATACTGCTCTTAGATGTTTTCTGTTACATGTTATGTATCTGATACCTCTATACATCTGTATTCTATCTTTTGACATCATTTTGAACACCTTTTGGCAAAGCTTATAGTAGGTCACAAAATACTGTAAACACATTGCTTCCATATTTTATGTGTGTGTATGTGGGAGGGTGGGGGGAGATATTGTAAAGGAACATCCTCCTCTAGCATTACTTTTCCTTAACAGTAGTAGTTGATATCAGTAATATTTTTCGAATTTTAGAGAGGTCCGCATTATCTCAGCTGCTTTTCTGATGAATTTAATATAATTTTATACATAATATGTTATATTTCAAGGTAAAATTTATGAATTCCTTTATTTTTTTTGTTGCAATTGATATGTACTAGCTCTGGATGTACAGTTTGTAACATCCCACTGGTTAGTGAGTAGTTAAAAACGGTTTAAATACCTATCAATACCTATCTGTCATCTAGTGGATCCAACATTCATCTGCCCTAAAAATACTCTAGGCCAAATATTTATACTCTTCCTACAGTGTACTTCCAGTTATAATAACACAAAACATAGTTTATAATATGAAACAGTTTAACAACATTATTATACACTCTTTAATATTCCCTACTTTGCTAGAACAAGTTAAGCCTTTTTCTAAACACATAAAATCACACTAATATTGAAATTGCAGAAATAAGCATTCTAAGAATGCTAAATGATCAATTATCTATATTGTTGTGGCGTGGGTGCCAGGAGGTGCCATATTAAAACTCACTGACAAATTTCCAAATGATTTATTTGCTTCCACTACAGTGCTCTGTTCACCTCAGTCTGCATTACAGGTCCCCGCAATTGTGAGAAAGTGCCTCAGTGGCCTGTGCAACGCAACACTGTCTTGTGCTGGCCTTGGTCGACCCGCTGATTTCCGATGATGTCACAATGACTACACCAGCAGTTAACGCAGCGCTGCTCAGTGTGAGTTGCGGACAGGCAGCTGCGTCCATCTCCTCACCGGCATGGCTGAGATCTCAGAAATGAACAAGTGTCCGCTATCCGGCATCCGAATCTGCAGCCCTCACCTTGGTAAGTGTCTGGTGTGTGTCGGGAGCCGAGATGACTGCATGGCAGTAGCGAGCCAAAGATTTAAAATAAACCCTTTACTCATCTTTACTCACAGAGTTGGGTCCAGTTCTTCATGTCTAGGGACTGATCCTTGAAGCTGAAATTCTCATATTTTATGATCTTGTGGTTCAAATTGATCTAAATAACGTTGAAAAATGTCATTCCAGATTTTTTGTTTTTACAATAATTTATTGCCTCACATTTTACTATATCACATTGCCTTTTGAATTTTTACATTAACAAAGCCAAAATTACTTTGTTCATCCAAAATACAAAAATACATCCAACAACATCAGAGGCATACTTACCACTACCTCACTCTGTGGTAATAACAATGGTCCAAAGGGTTTAAATTGTTCTTGACAACTGAACTGCTATTAGTTTAGATTATTATTTCATAAATGAACCCAAAAATAAACATAATAAACAGTATTAGATTGTGTAATTAATAACAGCAAAAATAAAGTAATTACTTTGCATAAATTTTATCTTCAGATATAACATATTATGTTTAAAATTATATGAAATTCTTCAGAAAAACTGCTGAGATAATACTGACCTATCCAAAATTCGAAAAATATTACTATTACTGTTACTAGAGGAGGATGTCCCTTTACAATATCCCCCTCACAGAATATGGAAACAATGTGTTCACAATATTTTGTGACCTGCTATAAGGTTTGCCAAACAGTGTACAAAATGATGCCAAAAGATAGAATACAGATGTATAGATGTATCTGATACATCACATGTTACAGAAAACATAAGAAAAATATCTACTATACAAGTCATAATGTATGAGGACATGCCATTCATATTTTCAGATCTGTCGTACATCCTGTCCCAAGACAAATGATACAAAGTCAAAACTACAGCATTACAACACTAAACTATAGAAATTACTAGAATTACAAATTGCAAGTTCACATATGTAAAACCACACCTTCAAAATCATCAAAATAGATCTGGCAGACAACTAGCCACAATTTTATGCCTATGTAGTCAATCAATTAGAAAATGTTACCTGGTTGCACTATTCTATTAAATGGAAGAACAATTCTCTTTCAGCATCATCCATGCTGTGGATCAAAGCCCACATGTGAGAAACTGGTTCAAAGTTCAAGGGCATTGTATATCGTGACCTTTGCAGCATTGAAATTGTATAGTGACCAACAGTAAATGTAAGAAGATTGGAAAATCCAGTAAAATACGAGCGCTGCAGATCAACTATTGGGCTGTTTCAATGGCCTGTTTCTATCACTCCCAGTAGGATAATAAGTCACAAAACATTCCAATATTTATATAACATTTCACTAAGGTACAGACACAAATATTGAACATAGGGCCTACTTTCTGAAGGATCTTGTGCAGGCTATAGAAGCAGTGATGAGTCAAATATGCCTTAGCAACTGACTTGATATTTGCAGGTCGTTTATTGACTTAATTTCTGGGGGAAGCTTATTATAAATAACTTTCCCAGTGAATACTTCCAGTTCGTGTATTCAACTTCCATCAAAATGTTAAACGAATGTCAAGTATTTTTCAATAAGATTACAAATTTTTTGTGGGTTTTAGTTGGGATGTATATCTTCAGGAAATCATTGAGTTTAAGCAGTGGATTCAAATCAATTATGCTACACTAATTATCCAGCAGCTGCCATATGAAGATTTTGTTGATAAATTGTCGGAATGAACTGTAGATCTTTCATTTCACTGTTTGGTGTCAAAGCACCAAACTCAGTGTATAAAACATTCTTGATTCACCTTGTCAGATCAAAAATTGCTATAATTTCTAGCTTTCAATGGACTCTCCTGTCTTTCTCAGGAACAACTAACTGTAATAGATTCTACAGGCGTGACCATTGATAGCCCACAGAGGGCTAATCATTCATTAGTGTTCATCATGCCGTTCTGCACTAGTTGCGCCAGCACTCTCATAGGAATATAAACAGTTCAGTGCATTTCTCTCTCTCTCTCCTGAATGTTGAGAGCTTGCTTCCATGCGCTACTAAGATTGTAGTACTGTTCTAACTGATACTGTTCTTATGCATTCTAGTTTACATGGTGTCTTTAATAAGAGAATTGCGGGAAAAGATTGTTTGATATCAAATACTATTCTCTGTTTATTAGTTAGACTGTGTTCAGCAGTTGCTGATTTGTCAGGTTCTAAATTTTTTATGTGCCTTTTGTGTTTTGAACAACAGTCTCATATCACTTAACTCAGTACCTTAAAATGATGAAAGAAAACCTGAAACCCAGTGAATTGGTGCCATTGATAAATTTTGCTGAAAACTATTAATTTGTCATTCAGGATGCAGTTTAGGGTTCTTCGAAAGCTTGTGATTTCTTTTGATAGCTAGCCATGGCACATCCCATTTTGTGATTTTATTTTATAGCTAGCTATGGCACATCCCTTTGTGTACAAATTTTGTAATGATACTTTGAGGAATACCATATATGTGTGTGCTGAAAAATTAGATGGTTCAAATAGCTCTAAGCACTATGGGACTTAACATCTGAGGTCAATAGTCCCCTAGACTTAGAACTACTTAAACCTAACTAATCTAAGGACATCACACACATCCATCCATAGCAGCAGCGCGGTTCCGGACTGGACTGCCTAGAACCGGAAAAATCAGAAAATGAACATGCTGAACCCCGTTAAAGAAGAATGGTTTGCACTCATTTCCACCATTCCAGGAACAAAGGAGAAGCCTCAGTACATTCCTGTTGATTTGCATAGGATTCAACTTAGTAGTTTTAGGTGACTCATTCCTAGTGCCACTTCCTGATACCAGTGTTAAGCTTACACAGAATTAATCTGTGAATCTACAGCCAGACAGTATGTTGCATGCACACTGCCAAATTGAAAAGTGTGTACAATTCTGGCTGAGCAGCATGATGCACTGATAAATTTTATGCATCCTTCTGGACCTCAAGTTCTCTCCACTGAACGTTGGATGAAGATCAATGCTGGATTCCTGAGCAGCATATTTTGACAACTCTGCCTGCACCTGCTATTGTCTCAACATGCCGCCAGTACTGTTGTTAAGATGCTGTTGCTCAAAAGTAGGGAGTTTAATTTGTTACAATAATTAGTTCTTGTTGTGTAGTAGTCAGACAGGCTAGGGGAGCCACTAAGTTACCCACCAGAGGCATCTGATACTCAGTTCAAGACATCCTACTGTATGTTTGGGAAGATGAGCAAAATGTCCCATCCAGGGCTGTATTATCTACAAGTTGGGCTTGGCCCCTTGGCAGTTGGGATGCTAAGTTTCAAAACTTGATTGAAGCCACCAAGGATCAACACAGAATTATCTTCCACCCCCACACTGAGCTAAATTTTGAGTGTTGAAAAGCGTTTCAGCAGGCATTACTCTGGGTTATTCTTTGAAGAATATTCCCAAAGGATTCCCATAAATCATAATACATATCCCTGTATAACAATGAGCTCTTTCAATTGTCAGGTAAAAACAAAAAAGTGAAGATGCCCCTTTGAGGGTACAAGACTTCAAAATGTATACATTTGTTGCAGAATTTTTGGAACTCTCTTTGCCTCAAAATATCTTTGAAACTGAGTAATGGTAATTTGTAAGACACAGTAACTTTACTAACCATAAGTACTCTACATCTTACAAAAGCAGGCCTTCTTACAGCTTTTTGTTTAGGGGAAGTGTGTAACCAAATTTTGAACAATATAACAATATTTGACCTGATGAATGGTTTCTCACCTTGTAGACTATTCAGCCTTAAATGTTGCAGTTTGCATTTTGTTATCATAGGGGGTGTTAAAAAAAAAAAAAAGCGCCTCTCTACAGTGCCGTATGATTGTGTCACAAGTGTCATATGCTGCAAACAGTGCAGTATGATTGCGTCACGAGTGTCATATACTGCAAACAGTGCAGTATGATTGTGTCATATGCTGTAGTGAATATACCTAAATGAAACTCAGTAAAATACAAGTTATTAATTTATTGAATATTCATTTTACTTGCAAATTTTCACATTAAATGATTAAAGTGTCCCCCCTTTCGTTGAATACACAATCCAATTCATCTAATCATGTTTCCAAACAAGAGTTGTAACATTTCTTCTGTAACAGGAGCAGTGAAAGTGGATATTGCAGTTTGTCCCTGCGAAATTATGTGATCACCAAAAGCATCAACAAGCAGTAACATTTAATATTTAGCTGTATGTGCGGTTGCACCATCTTGTTGAAAATAATCGTTCTGTATTTCACTTAACACAGGTTCTCCTGTGAATGGGTACAGAATATCACTGCAGTATCATTGTGTGTTCATTGTTTTGTTGAAGAATATGGGACTCAAATTTCTGACTTCTAGAAATTGCAATGCAAACTCCTATTTTCACAGAATGAAATGGTTCCTCATGAATACACAATGGATTTGCAGTACTCCACATATGAGAATTTTGTGAGTTCATGTACCCGGATAAATGAAACCATGCCTCATCAGTGAAAAAAGTTTCATTATGAATATCCCTTCCATTTTGTTGAACAAAATTTTTGAACGATTGACAATAATGTAGTCTCTTGCCATGATCAATATTTTTCAGTTCTTGCATGATCATCACTTTGTATGGGAAAAGTTCTAATTTTTTCCTTACATATATGTGGGCTGTTCCGACACTAACATTGATTTCCTGGGCGAGTTTTCTTACTAACTTGTTGGGACTCATGGACATTTTATCAGAAATATGAAGTAGTTTATCCTCAGACAGAACGCTAGGATGACCACTTCTCGGTGCATCTGTCACTGAACCATACTTTGAAATTTGTTAATCAAATATTGCATAGTATCGCAATGCGGGAGTGTTGAATTTAATGTTTCGTGAACTGAAACTGTGTATTTACCACCAGCTTTGAATACTTGCTCAACTAAAACACACATTCTTCAATGGTTAGCATTTTAATGGTGATAAAAACGAAACAAACGAACAAATGAACAAAACTTAAACATTCACATCAAAATGTAACGACACACACTAATGTAACTACTGATGCTGGCTGAGATAAACAAAACAGTGGAACGTTGGGAGAGTCCACTTTGAAGGGAAGTAACCCAGGCAGGTGAACAATCATACGGCATGCGCGGCTAACAATCATACAGCACTGTGGAGAGACTTTTTGAACACCTCTAAAATTATTGTTAGCCACAGTGTTATCTTTTGTTTGGCCTAACATTGTGCTCAGTAAGCAGGCACATGGTGACATTGATGCCTACATGGGCCATGTCCTGAGTGGTGTTGAAGATTGTGCATCATAGGGCAGAAGGAACTACAGTATGTGGCACGCCAATAGATGTGTTACATGACACCGGAGTAGACAATTCAGGTAGGCGACAGGATTCCACTATAAGGGACATAGAAGAGTCTTGTAACAAGTTTTGTACATTGGGATCTTGTTGCTGCTAGTGAGCTAGCTCATCCAGGTCAAGGGGCAAAATAATTGAGTTGATTCTTGACATGTAGCCTGTGACAATATTGTCCGCACCTCTTGTGTAATGGGCAAGTGTAGTATATTAAGATGAGGACAAATATGTCAACAACAACATAGGGGTAGGTCAGCAGCAGAGTTATGTAATGCATCTGTGAGGGAGAAGTGATCTGTAAAGATGGTAACCTTGTAACCTTCAGTGTCTTCTAAAAAGTATTTCACTGCCTCATAAATAGCGTATAACTCTCTGTCGAAAGTGGACCATTTGAGATGGGAGGAGGACAGTTTCTTGGAGAAAAAGCAAAGAGGCTGTGAGATGTCACCTATGGCAGTGGTCTGTAAAGATGGTAACCCCGCAACCTTGAGTGTCTTCTCAGAAGTATTTCACTGCCTCGTAAATAGCTTATAACTCTCTCTTGAAAGCAGACCATTTGAGATGGGAGGAGGACAGTTCCTTGGAGGAAAAGTGAAGAGGCTGTGAGATGTCACCTATGTATTGCTAAGGAGTCATTAGCATTTGTGGTAATAGAGACCTGCACATTGACTATGGGGTGTGCGAGTGTGATTGCATTGGAGAACGTGACCTTTAGATTTTTAAAAGCTTGTAACATAACATCAGATCAGTTCACTCTATGCAATCTGGGTTCTTGCTTGCTAAAGCCTCCATGAGAGGGCTCAAGTCAGGTGCCATAGGCTATACAGTGCCTGGAAAAGTTTACAATACCTTGAAACCTGGGAAGATCAAAGTAGGTTTCAGGTACCAGTAGGTCAGAGATGAAGATGGCACAATCAGAAGTCAGGCGAATGTCCTCAGTGGTAACTTCATGACCAAGAAAGGTGGTGTTAGAGTGGCAAAGTTGAGTTTCATCACAAATAATTTTGACACCATTGGAGCATGTTGTTTGCGTGAAGGGTATTGACGTCATTATGTTGGCATAAGAGCTCGATGAGGGAGTTATTGAACTAAGTACTGTCAGAATCATGCACTCGAATAATGGATGGACAAGCATGTCACAGTGAGATGTGGGGCAGGCAATAGACAGAGAAGTGAAGGAACTGGGTATGCAAGTGCCAGAATGTGATATAACAGCGCAGCACACTAGGCATCTGGAGAGGGGCCTAAGTGCTTGAGGAAGTCAATTCCAAGGGCAAGTTCTTTTATGTCCACCATGTGGAAGATCCATGGGAACTGAAAATCAGGGGTGAGCTGAATCTATAGCATGACTGTGCTGTGGAGTTTGATGTCTGAACTATTAGCTGCATGAAGTGTACCAGATAGGTGTAGGATACTCATCAAAGTGAGAGCTGGTGGGATAATGCTTACATCCCCACTGTTGTCAATCAGGTAGTGTGCTGGTTAAACTATTGAGCATGTGGAGGTGTCCAGTGTTTGTTGGATGATGAGGTGATTTTTGTGGTGGTGCTCTGGAGGAGAAGCACAGAACATGGCGCCCACTGTGGTCTGCACGGCAAGTTTTTCATCACACACAGGAGGCAGCCATTTTGACTGGTGTCCCCAAAGTTCACATGGAATCAACAAAACAGTTAAGTGGCGTAGGGAGTAGGACATAAAGGTCTGACATCCACCACCATGCTGCAGTGGGACCCATCATGAGTAAAACATTCTGAAGGGTGGGATTTGGAGGAGGGGGGGGGGGGGGGGGGAGGGCGGGCTGGTGATGCAGCCAGCTGCTAGGTGGTTGCACTGGTCCAACATGTGATGCACCAAATCTCGTTTGACCTACTCCACATGGGGCGGGGGGGTGGGGGGGGGGGGGGGGGGGGTAACTGTATGTGAAGCACGACAGCCCATGTAGGAAGCCAAATCCTGTCTTACAGGATAGATGTGCTGGTGGTGACCAGTGGTTCTGTAGATAAAGGTAAGCACTGTAGCTGGATGTTGTGTGGAAGCTTGATGATCCAAAAGGCAGTGCATGACAGGATGTTAGAATCAGCATGGGTATGTAAGTATTTAAGAATTGTGAGGGTGTCCCATCGCTTATTTGTTCCACATGAGTTACACGATGAAACACCTCCTCTGATGAATGATAAAGATGCTCAACAATGATCTGCCTCACACTGATGTATCTGGGGAAAGAGGCAAGGTCAGGATGATATTGCTAATAAGCTCCTCCAATGATATTGCTGATAAATTCCAGATGGTGTGTAAATGTCCAGTGAGGCATACAAAGGATGCATCATCACTGGTGATACTAGTAACATCCAGAATATAGTCCACCAGGGCAAACAAAGTTAGGGGGCTATCTTTGGTTGAGAAGAGGCAGCATAGAGAAGTGGCTAGGACAGGTGGCCTGAGCCAGCTCCAGAACACAAATTCATATATTAGACAAGGACAGTACGCCAGGCAGAGTGGAGGGGGCAGCACTTCCAATAGGCTCAAAAGTTGGGAGAGGTACATGCTTGTGTGCTGCACAGTTTCATGTGGGGACAAGATTCCTGTCTCCTGTGTGATTGCCACTTGCTCAAGCTGGGCATTCATTATGCTATAATTTGAAGTGTCCAAGATGATTGCCAATGATGTGGGAATTGCCAGCAGAACCCAACAAGGGGACATGACGGTTACACAGAAAGTGGTGTTTGAAATACTTGTGGAGGACTCTGTGCTGCACTCCAGTGTAGAGGTTTGTGTCTGATGTACAATGTTTGATACAATTTGGAGGCACTGGTCATGAGAAATACTGTTCACAACAAATGGCAATAATCAATGAGCAAAGTCAACATGATGCAGAAATGCACAATAACTGGCTCACCACAGTGGGTATTCCAATACTATGTTGTAGTAGGAAGTAGTAGAGACAAACTTCTGAATATATATACTTTATTAATGGTGTCTTTACACAAAGCTCACAACGAGAATGACATAAAAAAACATGGCTAAAAGCACAGTCAATGGAAAACAAGTCAAAGAAGTTTATCCTCCTAGAGGCAGCGATCGACTCAAACTGAATCGACTGCCACTACATGTTGCAGCATTGTGCACCCCTTTTTGAGGTAAAGGCAACCTTAATGCAGAGTAATGAATGACATTTTTCCTTCTGATATTGTAATTATGTAAATCATTGTTTCTTTTGAATTGTAGTGGATTACTTACAACAAACTTCTTGAAGGAATAAATATACTATGAAGCAGTAGTCAGAAAGTCCAACTCCTTAAACAGATGACTTCAAGATGATCATGGATGAGGATGACATATTATTTTTACAGTACGCTTTTGAGCAATGAAGACTTTCTTTTTAAAAATGAGTTACCCCAGCACATTATTCCATATGACATTATTGAATGCAACAACAAACTTTAGCAGGATACCACCCAGACATTATCACTCCTCAGTTTTTGGAAGGCAGAATCATTACTTAATTATTGAAAAGGCTGCTCCAGTTGCTCTCCAGAACCTTATTAAGTCCCTTTTCTCATACTAATTTGCAGCTATCATACAAATGCTTGCAGTGTTAGTAAATTGCAAAATTTACAATTTTGTTTGGTATGTACTTCAAATATGTCAAAACATAAATCTCTATAAATATAAAAAAAATTAATGTAATTAATTATACAGTCTTGAGATGATGATATTAACATTACATTGTTAGACAAGCAAGATTTTAAGTCTTCCAGACTTTTACTGATCAAACAGTGGAAACTCCAGGTATGAATATCAATAATGTAGAAAAAGGTAGATTGCTATTTACTATAAAGAAGACATGCCAAGTTGCAGACAGGCTTGATTAAAAGATGCTCACATATGGCTTTTGGTCACAGCCTTCATCAGTAAACACACACACACACACACACACAAAAGCAAGCACACCTCGTGCACACACGACTGCCAACTCCAGCATCTCCTGCACAAGATACTACAGTTGTCAGTTGAGTGTGCATGAGGTGTACTTGTGTGTGTGTGTGTGTGTGTGTGTGTGTGTGTGTGTGTGTGTGTGTGTTTATTGATGTTGACTGTGGCCAAAAGCTACATGTGAGTGGTTTTTAGACTTGTACATATCTCTTTTAGATATTACTTTGCTACTCTACATTTTATAGTCCGTCTGTACACTAACATGTGAGGGCTTTGTCCTTTTTTCTTTCTTTTTTCCATTTACAACCACATACATGTATCTGTCTATCATATATATGGTAGTTTCAGATTCACTTGAGAATGATTAAACCGTTCTCAACTGTTGGTGGACGCAATAAAGTTCCACAGAGCAATTGGGCCTGCCTTTTAATTAATTAAACAGTTGCAGAGCACATGGAGAAACTAGCAATAGAACCCTCACTGTCACAACTGCTAAGAAACTAACAGAACTTCAGTACTTGTAAATCGAGCAAGATACATGTGCAGCCATGATGTCACTGTCACCATCACCTGCACCTCTTAACACTCCTGCAGATTAACTCCAGTGCTGATCAACAACCTGATATGGATGAACAGATAATCACATTGACTGAACTCACATAATTCATCTCTACTGACCAGCAGCAATCACTCTTTACTCAATCCAATCAAAACACCAAGAAATAGTCCAGCTATGCCCTGCTTGGCTGGTCATGCATGGCTGCTCATGCACACCTCTGTGAATAGGTGCTCAACAACAGCATCATCTGTCATTACATTACGTGGAAACAGACCATCTTGAATAAATGGATAGTGAAAAATACCAAACCCACTCTGTCAACTGATATTTCGTTTTTAGGGATAAATGTATAAGTGGTTCTGGTAGGGTGACACATCCATCAAGCGTTCAACAATCCAAACTCACTTTCAAATGAATTCAGCAGAACTTTCAAAGTCTTGGGAATAAGCAAAACGAGTTGGATACCATGGCAGCAGTTCATAACCCTGATGTTTTAGTAAAAGTGAACACTGGTACACAGATGAGCTAATTAGTGTATGCAAGCCACTTTCCATGATCTTTTGCTCTGCATTCAGTAGAAAAAAGAAATGTGGTGGTGGGGTAGCTATCTTTGCAGCCAGTGGTAGTAATTATAGTGTAATAGATGTAAGTGCTTTCAGCATTGAGGGTGTAATAGAACTAGCACCAATTCATTATAAATTGGGTAAAGAGAACTTAATTATTAAAGGCCTAATACAGACCTCCATCTGGTAGCCTAGATAGTTTCTTTGATGTTCTTAATGACCTGCTTGTTGACATTGACAGTAAACATTGCAGTAAAAATGGCTGGGTTAACATAATACTGACTGGAGATATAAACATTGACTTGCTATCCAATGACTCTGGATCTAAAAAACTAATGCTAATACTAGCTGAATTTAACTTAACATTTCTGATAAACTAGCCCACTAGAGAGGTCAATAGTGTAAAATGACAACATTATAACTAACATGTCTTACTTTACATGCAGTACATCAGTTCTGAAGCTTGCCATTTCTGACCACCATGCAGTACAGGCATTGATAGAAGCTGAAAATCTTCATGTCAATAGAAAAGAGAAACAATATGTGACAAAAAGAATCACTAATGATGACAATGTTAAAATTCTCAAGAGTTTGCTGAAAAGCTTACAATGGGGCATTGCTTTCAGTGATTTTTCATCAGATTTTTATTATTGCTTCAATGTCTCATGTCCAAAAATGGCCTTTACAGTAAATGACTGCAAAAAGATACAAAAAAATAACTGGATAAATCATGAAGTAAAAACAGCAAGACAGAAACTTAGACTTTTCCAATATGCAATGATAAATAATAACAATAATACTAGACTAAAGGTAGAATTGAAGAACTATCAGGACAACTATAAAAATCTTCTGCTAGAAACTAAAAGTAAATACATAGCCACAATGTTAAGAAACTCTACTAACACAGGTTTAGCTGTTTGGAAAGTAATAAATAGCTTTAGGGATTGTAAGGACAGATCAACAAGTGATTTTACTATAAACCATAAAGAGCATATCATGAAATGTCAATGTCAGATTGCAAATGTTTTTAATGAGTACTTTTCTTCTCTTGGAAAATCTGTCAATGACCATTTTAAGAATCTTCAGCATAGATATAGGGGCATTCCAATCAAGAAAAGCATGTACTTGGCCCCAACCAATAACAAGGAAGTCAAAAACATAGTAATCTCATTAAAAAATACAAAATCCGCAGGCTATGATGGATTGTCTATCAGTACACTGAAAAGATGCATAGAAAACATATCTGATGCCATGGCCACAGTAGTAAATGATGTAATTGCATCGGAATGTTTCCCAAATAGTCTAAAGACAGCACAAGTAACCCCGATTCACAAGAAAGGTGATAAATCTAAAATTGAAAACTACCGCCCCATCTCAATCTTACCTGCATTTTCTAAGGTAGTTGAGAAAGTTATTTATACTAGACTAATGACATTTCTGAGTCAACACAATTTAATATTTGAAAATCAGAATGGCTTTATGAAAAACAAGTCAACATCAGTAGCAACAGCACAATTAATAGACAAAATAATAATGGCCATAGAGAACAAGGAGTATGTAACTGGAGTGTTCCTTGATCTAGAAAAAGCTTTTGATTGTGTCAACATCACCATATTACTTGACAAGCTGTGGAACCTGGGTATCAGAGGAACTGGCAATGAGCTAATAAAATCGTATATGAGCAATAGAAAACAATTTGTCTTGCTTAAAACAAACAGTGGGTCTTACAAATCTAAAATTACTGATATCAAATATGGAGCGCCTCAAGGTTCAGTCTTGGGACCCCTTATTTTCTTTATTTATGTTAATGATATACAGTACTGTTCTCCTAACTGTACAAAAATATTGCATGCAGATGACACATCAATAGTGTGTAAACACAAAGACTATGAGAGTCTGGAGGTACTGTGCAACAGTGTAACTGCAATGATTGAATTTAACACAAGGAAACAAATAGAATTTGACATGAAATTATCTATAGGAAATGACATTGTGAAAAAGGAAAAATAGACAAAGTTCTTGGGAATTACAATCCAGGACAATGTTACATGTTTATTGATTCCTTAGCATATAAGCTGTTGAAGAATGTGTCTGGTATAAATGTGATTAGCAAATATTGTAAGGACATGTGTGTATTAAAAACTGCTTATCATGCCCTATTCTCATCAAACTTAAACCATGCTGTAGAAATATGGGGTGCAACAACTCAAGCCAACCTAAGTACATTATTAATACTACAGAAAAAAGTTATCAGAATTATTTGTGGTGCCAAACCTTGAGAAACATGTCGGAATGTGTTCCCTGTGCTTGCCATTATAGGTGTATACATATTGTAAGTTACATTGCTTGTGAAAACAATAAGTCCAAATTTCAACTGCGACCTGCACCAGTACAATACAAGACAAAAGTTCAGATACCATGTAAATAGCCACAGAACAGCTTTATATGAAAAAAATGCACTTCATGCTGGGCGGAAGCTAGCCAATGCTGTACCAAAAAGTCTCACAACCCTTGCTACTAAAAAAATTAAAAGATCAGCTAAAAAGAATTCTAATTGAAAAACCTTTTTATTCTCAAGACGAGTATTATATCCATATGAAAAGTGCTTCATAAGTATTTAAAGCTCATAGTTTTAAGTAACCTACTACTAATATAATGTTGATAAAAACAATATTTGTAGTATTGTATACTACCAAATGTAAAATCCATCAAAATGTAAAATTTATTAATACAAACAAATATTTAATTTGTAATTTATAAACTGACGTATTCAGAAGAATAATCTGTATGATGTCCTGAAACTGTATTATTTCTAGGGATTGTATTTGATTATTTCATGTTGCATAAATATTATTATTATTATTATTATTATTATTATTAATCCTTCTTCCATAGATCATGAACATGACATTTCGTAATAATGTGGAACAGGTCACTTTAACATAAGTTTTATTTACACAAATTACTTAATTAATTAATTTTAATTTTTAATTTTTTTTACAGTTTCTACTTCATATCTAAGAATTCTTCTATTGAGTAGAAGGAGTTGTCATTCAGAAATTCTTTTAATTTGGTTTTAAATGTTGGTTAGCTATCTGTCAGACTTTTAATTTTATTTGGAAAATGACCAAAGTTTTTGTGGCAGCATAATTCACCCCTTTCTGTGCCAAAGTGAGATTTAATCCAGAATAGTGAACTCCCCAACCACAGTGATCTGCATTTCCGGGGCGTGGGGCAGGGGGGTGGACTGGGGGGGGGGGGGGGAGGTAGGTGCTCTGTGGTGTGACATGTCATCAGCAATTAGTTTAACTAATACAGAAAAAACTCTTTAGTCAACAGCTGCTCTGTGGTGCGACACGTCATCATCAATTAGTTTAACTAATATAGAAAAACTCTTTAGTCAACAGCATGGCTGCCTACTGCAGGACTATCTTTGCATCCAGTCTGGTCAGAGCTTTTGTTGTATCTGCCCACATCTTTTCGTTTATTGCTACCAGACAATGTGTCACTGTCTCAGTCATTTGATCATGGGTGTACTCATCTGGATTCTCTCCACAACCTTGTAACAGATAGAAAATACATTTATATGAGGTACAATGATAGGATTTCAGAAGAAATTGAGCAAATGTTCAAGTTGAATGTAAAATTTACGTTTAGAATATTTGAAAACACTAAAATGTGACTGACTGACCATCATAATGCTAAGAAGAAATTTTCTACATTGCTGTTGTTATTGTGGTCTTCAATCTGAAGACTGGTTTGATGCAGCTCTCCATGCTACTCTATCCTGTGCAAGCCTCTTCATCTTCAAGTTACCTCTGTAATATTTTATGCAAGAGGATACCATCATCGTTTAACCATACAGTAAAACTGCATGCCCTCAGGACAAATTATGGCTGTAGGTTCCCCTTGCTTTCAGCTGTTTGCAGTATCACCGCAGCAAGGCCATTTTGGTTAATGTTACAGGGCTAGATCAGTCAATCATCCAGACTGGTACCTCTGCAACTATCAAAAAGCATGCTGCCTCAACAGATACTCGTCCATTGAGGTTGCACCTACAATATGGCTATCTCTATCACTGAGGCACGCAAGCCTCCCCACCATCGGCAAGGTCCATGGTTCACGGGGGGGTTTCCTACCTTAGTTCTTTATGAAATGCATTTGGGGATGATGATAAACCATTGATTGGGCAAACAGGTGGTGCATTGGAAACACAATACAAGTAGTACACTCGCGCTAAAAATATGATGGCCATAGCATAAATTTGTGCTCTAAAAACACAAAATGATGGGTATTGATGATAATAAGGGAGTTTATTTGCACGTTTTGAGACCACTCAAAATATACCCTACAGATAGGGAAGGGTGTGATAGGCTTCTTGGAGAACAGAATGAGTGTTATAAGCAGTCTCATATAGAAAGTCACTTTGAAGTACATTAACCAACCATTCAGTTCAGTAATCGAAATCTTATCTACTTGCGAAACTGTTAAGCAAGGTGTGCCACAGGGCTCAATGTTGGGATCTCTTCTACTCCTCTTGTGAATTAATGACTGGAGCCTGAATGTGTATGGATACAAATCTATAAAATTTACAGATGAAGACTGTATTTCTCAAAGGGGAGAACACAGAGACAGCTCAGAAAGCTGTGAATGTGGTTAAAAACAACTGGGCTACAGATTAACCATCAACATTAAAAAGACATTTTCCATGATGTTTCACACTACACAAAAAGCAAACCCCTCTCAACCAATTGTAATAGTAAAAAACCAATAGTTACTAACATTGTATTCCAATTGTTGGTTCCATGGGTACAAGATAACCTGAAATAGAATAAACTTAATGATTAGGTAAATGTCAGAATAAGTACTGGCTGATATGCCTTGAGTGCACTGAAATCATGTGTCAATCAGAAAACAGTAACAACTGCATACTACACATACACACAGGTCCACCTAAAATATGGTGTGGTATTCTGGAGAAAGTCTACAACTGTTCTGAGCACTTTCATAATCCAGGGGAGAGCCCTGAGGGGTTATCAATGGAAGCAAACCTAGAGACTCCTGCAAATCCATTTTCAGGAAGCTGGAGGCCCTAACACTGCCTTGTCTACACATTCTGGAAACTGTAAAATTTTCAAGAAACAACATTGTGCCAACTGAATCCACACTCATGAAAAATAATGAAATACACAAATACAATGTTGTTGTTGTTGTTGTTGTTGTTGTTGTTGTTGTTGTTGTCTTCAGCCCTGAGGCTGGTTTCATGCAGCTCTCCATGCTATTCTATCCTGTACAAGCTTCTTCATCTCCCAGTACTTACTGCAGCCTACATCCTTCTGAATCTGCTTAGTGTATTCATCTCTTGGTCTCCCTCTATGATTTTTACCCTCCACGCTGCCCTCCAATGCTAAATTTGTGATTCCTTGATGCCTCAGAACTTGTCCTACCAACCAGTCCCTTCTTCTTGTCAAGTTGTGCCACAAACTCCTCTTCTCCCCAATTCTATTCAATACCTCCTCATTAGTTATGTGATCAACCCATCTAATCTTCAGCATTCTTCTGTAGCACCACATTTCGAAAGCTTCTATTCTCTTCTTGTCCAAACTATTTATCATCCATGTTTCACTTCCATACATGGCTACACTCCATACAAATACTTTCAGAAACAACTTCTTGACACTTAAATCTATACTCGATGTTAATAAATTTATCTTCTTCAGAAATGCTTTCCTTGCCATTGCCAGTGTACATTTTATATCCTCTCTACTTTGACCATCATCAATTATTTTGCACCCAAAATAGCAAAACTCCTTTACTACGTTAAATGTCTCATTCCTTAATCTAATTCCCTCGGAATCACCCGAATTAATTCGACTACATTCCATTATCCTCGTTTTGCTTTTGTTGATGTTCATCTTATATCCTCCTTTCAAGACACTGTCCATAGCATTGGTGACAGGCTACAACCCTGTCTCACTCCCTTCCCAACCACTGCTTCCGTTTCGTGTCTCTCGACTCTTATAACTGCCATCTGCTTTCTGTACAAATTGTAAATAGCCTTTCGCTCCCTGTATTTTACCACTGCCACCTTTAGAATTTGGAAGAGTTTATTCCAGTCAACATTGTCAAAAGCTTTCTCCAAGTCCAGAAATGCTAGAAATGTAGCTTTGCTTTTCCTTAATCTATTTTCTAAGATAAGTCGTAGGGTCAGTATTGCCTCACATGTTCCAACATTTCTACAGAATCCAAACTGATCTTCCCCGAGGTCGGCTTCTACCAGTTTTTCCATTTGTCTGTAAAGAATCCGCTTTAGTATTTTTCAGCTGTGACTTATTAAACTGATAGTTCAGTAATTTTTTCACATCTGTCAACACCTGCTTTCTTTGGGATTGGAATTATTATATTCTTCTTGAAGTCTGAGGGTATTTTGCTTGTCTCATACATCTTGGTCCCCAGATGGTAGAGTTTTGTCAGGACTGGCTAGCCCAAGGCCATCAGTAGTTCCAATGGAATGTTGTCTACTCCCGGGGCCTTGTTTCGACTCAGGTCTTTCAGTGCTCTGTCAAACTCTTCACGCAGTATCATATCTCCCATTTCATCTTCATCTACATCCTCTTCCATTTCCATAATATATTCCTCAAGCACATTGCCCTTGTATAAACCCTCTATATACTCCTTCCACCTTTCTGCTTTCCCTTCTTTGCTTAGAACTAGGTTTCCATGTGAGCTCTGGATATTCATACAAGTGGCTCTCTTTTCTCCAAAGGTCTCTTTAATTTTCCTGTAGGCAGTATCTATCTTACCCCTAGTGAGATAATCCTCTACATCCTTACATTTGTCCTCCAGCCAACCCTGCTTAGCCATTTTGCACTTCCTGTCGATCTCATTTTTGAGACGTTTGTATTCCCTTTTGCCTGCTTCATTTACTGCGCTTTTATATTTTCTCCTTTCATCAATTAAATTCAATATTTCTTCTGTTACCCAAGGATTTCTACTAGCCCTTGTCTTTTTACCTACTTGACCCTCTCCTGCCTTCACTACTTCATCCCTCAGAGCTACCCATTCTTCTTCTACTGTATTTCTTTCCCCCCATTCCTGTCAATTGTTCCCTTATGCTCTCCCTGAAACTCTGTACAACCTCTGGTTCTTTCAGTTTATCCAGGTCCCATTTCCTTAAATTCCCACCTTTTTGCAGTTTCTTCAGTTTTAATCTACACAAATACAGTACCAGAATAAAATAAAATCTGCTTGTGTTATGTGCAGGAATGCAACTTTGCCAAAAGGGAGCATAGCATATAGGTCTCCAGATGTTCAACAAGCTTTTCATGTGTATAAAGTTTAAAGAACACAGTATTCAATTTAGTAAAGCTGTGAAATCCTATCTGCTGTGTACTGTTTTTATTCTGTAAGAGAATACCTAGGGAAGTAATCTTGCTGGTTATGTTTAAGTGCAAAACATGAATTATTCAGTGAAGCTAAGTTAATCAATGTGTTGCAATGTATTATGATACCATAACACAGTGCTTGATTTGAAAAAAAAAAGGAAAAGCTTTTCCAAGCATTTTAAAAGTGTGAATATAACATCTGTATTGGAAAAAAATAAAACTTTCATATGCACTAACAAACTTTTATTGCATTATTTCATTAGTTATGTTAAACATGATTAAAACATCAATTGCAGTAAGATGAACACATGTAAATTTGAACTACAAGGTACTGAATAAGGAAAAAATTCTAAATGTTTTAACTCTTTCCTTGCTGCCAGTGTTCATAGCAGAGTGATGTCCATGAAGCTGCCAAGATTCCATGTACTCAAAAGAGTCAAAATGAGTCAGTGGTGTACCAGTCCATTCCAGAAAAAGTAGTGAAGAAACAGTTAAGAGAGAGGCTCTGCCATCAGTAATAACTGGATGAACATTCACTTGATGACACTGGAACTGTCTTGATGGTGCACTTGATGACACTGGAACTGTTTTGATGGTAGTTACCAGCGAAAGCTAATTTTTGGGATACTTCACTTTGTTTTCACAATTTCCTTCAAAGTTCTCACATTTGTCAAATACATACTCACAAAATGCTTTAATCGTATCTTGCTTGTTCAACTGAAAGTGAACTCCAAGTGTCTCACTCTCTTTTTCTCCAAAATTTCTATCATATCACCTCTCAAAATCTGTGGTTATGATTTTTCAGTCAGAGGTATCAGTATAGAGTAGAGGTGTGTACCATCACAAATCAAGCATTGCCATAATCTAACCATAATATAAGTTAACAATGTCAATACATTTTGGTTGAGATCTATAACACACTGTGAACAATCAGATCACATGAATTAAATAAATGAGTAAGGATACCAAACCTATTTCAATATTTATGATGATTTACTAGTGTGGGTGTAGTGTTTTCTGACACTTATCAGCTTGCTATGGTTCCTGAGGGTGTTTGTTAATTATTAGTGTGTTCCATGGGTTGTAACTGTCAACTCTTGCTGTGGTAGGAAATGAGTCAGGTTTATAATTACATTACATCCTCTCAGTGGAAAATGTGGTAACATGTTGGTCATTTACATGATTTCTTAGAGATTTTTAAATTCAATATGAGAGTACATTCCATCCTGGATTTTCCATTGTTTGATTAGATTTTTAAATTCTCTACATAAGTTGATTGGCAGTGAAAGATTTTTATGGCTAAAAACCTCACTACCTTATGTGCCACACTAAGGCTGAGTAATGGACAGTGTAAATCATTTCTCCTTCTAGTATTGTATTTATGAATGTTACTGTTATTTTCAAACTGTGTTTTATTGTTTACAACAAATTTCATAAGGGGAGCAAATCCACTCTGAGGTTGTTGTCAGTATGTCCAACTCAGAGAGCCTGTTCTGTTGATGGTGAGAATGGAGCAGACTACTGCATGTCAAATCTCTGGAACAGTTCTGAAGCGAATGCCACGAGGTGGTTCCTTCATCTTTGGAATCGAATCAAAGTCACAAGGACTTAAGTTGTATTACTGTTCATTTTTGGAGCATCACCTGTGACCAGCTTTGCGAAGAAGTGGCGACACTTTCTGCACAACCCACCCATCATTTTTTGGGCGCATACAATGCAAGCTGTGGCTGCTCTGTTCGATGAATGGGACTGAGAAGCGCTATACGATCCACCATACTCCTCAGACAATTGAAGTTTGGGCACCATGTTTGCCAATTGCAGAAAGTTCATGAGCTGAATAAACCTGACAACATAATGTTTACAATTGACAAGACTATGTCACGTATCTCCCAGAGCAACATATCGCTCATGAATGAAACATTGAAGAGTGATTCTAATGTGAGTCTTTACAACATATTACAAACACCAGTTGATCACAACACAAACATTATCTTGGGAAGTACAGCTCGCAGCAATCACAGTAGCACAAGTTATGCAATGGTATGGCAGTTATTATCCGCCATAAACATGAAATTAGGAAGTCTCAACACAAATTTCACTGATATCAAACAAGGTATGAATACAAAAATTAATAATTTGACACAAGATGTGAACATGATAAAACAGCAACAAAACACTGTTACATAAGATCTAAATACAATGAAACAAGAAGAAAAACAAGTATTCGACGATTTGCAAGACATGGTCTCACACATGTTCAATGAGTTAAACAAAAATTTTTGGAGTAAAATCAACAAAAAATTGAATGATACAAAAAAACAAGTAAAGCATGAAGTACTTTCTGAAGTTAACAGTAACATTACAGAGTTAAAACAGAAGGTAGATTCTTTCAATCGCCATCATGATGAAGTAGAGCAACAGATAAAGAAAATCACAAACATGAACACAAACACTGAAGCCACACAGAACCAGTTGTGTTTGACAGTAAGAAAGGCAACCACTGTCATTAACAAACTAAATAAAGACCATGAAGGTGTACCCCTAACTACAGAAGAGCTTACTTTAAAGGTAGTAACATTAGAAGTTGATTCAGCATGTACTAAGAAGGAGAGAGAGAATATCAATGAAAATCTGAGTGATATCATTAGTCAAGCTGAAGCAGGTATGTTAGATAAGGGTTATACCATTGCAGAGAAGTTAGTAACAGATTGTAAGCTATACACAGATGTAGTAGAAAAGGATATTCAGAAAAAAGATAATGAAATAGTGAACATTAAACTAGAAACAGCAGAAAATAGGATCCGCAATCTTTCAGAAGAAAATATACCAGATCTCAAAATATGCACATAAATAATACACAGGCTATAGTGAAAAAACTACAACCTGTCAGTACTGATCCACAAATTGTCACGAGTCCCACAGCAGTACCAGTGATAGTTGCAGAGTGCAAAATGTAGGCATACCCACAACTCCAATACCTGAGCAATTACCAACCAGAATTACAGGTAACTACAATAACCACATAGGTATAGCTGAAAATGCCACATGTCTATCAACAATTTTTGCAGAAGAAGGTTTTTGGAGACATTGACAGGTTCCTACATTCACTACTCAAGGTAAAACAATAAATCCAGTAGTATTTAACAGTGCTTTTCATCATTTATTTCCATGCAACTGTATGGAAGCACAGAAAATTAGATTTGTCATGGGATATAGGCATAGTGACATTTTTTATGGGAAACTAAAGTGGTCGAACATTGCAGCACTTTTATCCAATTTCAACGAGCTTTCCTCAACAAATACTGGTCTGAGGCAGTGCTAGATAGACTCAGATGCGAGGTTTTCAACCCCGCATCATTCAGTGGCAAATACAATAGTCTACATGGATACTTTGAAAAATATCTAAACAAGACATACTACTGGACAAACTGAACATCAAAGGCAGATGTTTTAAAAATCTGGAATTTTGTTTACCATCGTACATTAGATAAAAATTAGTCACAATGCCAGAGCATGAGACTGAATATTTTCTGTTAGTGCTTGATTGTATCAACTTTTGAGGAAAGACCTGCACCCAATAGAGCAACAGAAAATCAGGCACAACAACAACATAGTTATGTAAATCAGTCAGTGGAACTTGATCTGAACACACAGCATGGATGGTACACACAACAGCAAAATTACATATCCAGAGGTAATGAGTATGGTAACAGAAATGGAAAGAACAAATGATTTAAAAGAAATTTTCAAAACAACAGAAGTAATTTCAATGCACGAACGAATTAAAATCTGACATCACATGGCCCTATGCCAAACATGAACAGAAACAGTCAGCTGCAGCTAATGTTTGGGCGGCAAAATAGGGGAACAGCAGCCAACGGCACAAATTGGTGAAGTACCCACACAGTGCAACTAACTGGAATTACTCCAGGTAATGAAGTAAGCCACACTATGCTGTTGGAAAACACCAACCAGTTGTAGTTAAGCCCCAGGCTGTTGACCTCTGTGGGAGAGGGGGCAAAGCAAAACTACAAACATGTTTCATAAGGTTTGACAAACAAAGTAACATCGAAAATGATCTGCATCAGTATTAGTTAGATACAACAAATAATATCCAGGAAGGACAAATACAAGCAATCATTGAGGTGAAAATATTTAATATTGACACATAGTTAATTTTAGACACAGGTTCAACTACCAACCTAATGTCAAATCCAATTTTGTGTGAATTGAAGAGGAGAGGCAAATTCCCAACATTTCCTGTCCAAAATTGCAAGGTGCAAACTGCTACAGGCAATAAGATGAAATTCATTAAAAATTAGGCATTTATTCCATTACAAACTGGACATTTTTACAGTGAAATGCAATTTTCTTATAATTGACAAACTTATAGTTAATTGTCTTGCTGGCCTGGACATGTTTAGAACATACAAAACACAGATTGACATAGGTAAATGCCACTTTTATGTAAAGGATCAGATTTTTCTATATTTCAAAAACAAATTGATGATATGAATATAACAGAGGGAAACATTCCACGTGGGAAAAATATATCTAAAAACAAAGATGATGTAACTAACCAAACGAAAGCGTTGGTATGTTGGTAGACACACAAATAAACACAAACACACACACACACACACACACACACACACACACACACACACAATTCAAGCTTTCGCAACCCACGGTTGCTTCATCAGGAAAGAGGGAAGGAGAGGGAAAGATGAAAGGATATGGGTTTTTAGGGAGAGGGGAAGGAATCATTCCAATCCCGGGAGCGGAAAGATTTACCTTAGAGGGAAAAAAGGATAGGCATATACTCGTGCACACACACACACACACACACACACACACACACACACACACACACACACACACACACACACACAAATATCTATCCATACATATACAGACCCAAGCAGACATATTTAAAGGCAAAGAGTTTGGGCAGAGATGTCAGTAGAGGCGGAAGTGCAGAGGCAAAGATGATGTTGAATGACAGGTGAGGTATGAGTGGCGGCAACTTTTTTCCTGTTTTTCCCATGTGGAAGTTTCTTTCTATTTTATTTAAAAACAAAGATGATGTGACTTACCAAACAAAAGCGCTGGCAGGTCGATAGACAGTCGAGGCAGTAGGAAATGATGGAGTGAGCATTGGCACGGTTAAGAACATCATAGACACTATTATTCCAGTTATCACAGACATCTTCAACCTGTCTGTTGTCAGTAGTACATATCCTACTGAGTGGAAGCAAAGTTTAATTCAACCTATACCCAAGACTGACAATCCTAAGTCGCCAGGTGACTACAGGCGGATCAGCATACTACCTGCAATATCTAAAGCCCTAGAATACATCGTCTATGAACTGCTGACGGATTACCTCAAAACTCATAACATCCATGACGAATATCAGTCAGGCTTTCGAAAGCACCATAGTACAGCAACTGCATTAATCAAAGTAACTGATGACATTAAATATGCTATGGACAGACGTGAAGCTACTATCCTAACACTGCTTGACTTTAGCAAGGCTTTTGACACAGTTGACTTTGATATATTACTAATTAAAATGAAACAGCTGAATTTCTCAGACAGCGCAATACACTGGTTCGACAGCTACCTCAAAAACAGAAGTCAACAAGTCATTTGTGGGTCGGAAAAATCATCATGGAAAAACGTGCACTCTGGAGTTCCCCAAGGCTCCGTCCTTGGTCCATTACTCTATTCACTGTACATTCATGATATTTCTTCAGTGATTCACTCCTGCAACTACCATCTATATGCCGACGACATCCAACTGTACATAAGTGCAGGCCCCAAGAACACTGTTGACGCAGTAGCGAGTATGAACGCAGATCTTTGCTCTGTTTCTCGATGGGCACAGAACCTAGGTCTGAAACTAAACCCCAAGTAATCCCAGGTCATACTTATATCTCATCCAAAGTTAATCAGCCGGTACTTTCGCGAAACAGTCCCTCAAATACTCCTCAATGGTACCCAACTACCATACCAAAAAACTGTAAAAGACCTTGGAATAATCTTGGATGAACACCTAAACTGGGAAGAACAAACAGTCACTCTCCTCCCTACATGCAATTCAAAAATTTGGAAAAATATTTCCAACCCATGTTAAACAAAAATTGGTCCAAACACTAGTCTTGCCTAATCTTTACTACTATGTTGTAGTTCTACACGGCACAAATAGTGAAAATTCTAGATGTCTCAAGCTAGTAATGAATGCTTGCGTTAGATACGTGTGCAATATTTGGTTGTATGATCATATCAGTCCTTCATACTCCCAGCTAGGTTGGATACACCCACATAAGGCACGTGATCTCCACACGATGTGCTTACTTTGTCGATTTCTTAGCCACTGGTGCCCCCAATACTTACCTTCTCACATTAAACACCTATCATCATTCCACAATCGCAATGCCAGATCGGATACATCTAGCATCTTGGCTGTACCTTTACATAACATAAAATCTTTCTCCGTGTCATTCTCCATCTCAGCCATATGACTATGGAACGCACTTCCCTGTGATCTGTGTCTTATCCAGAACCATTCAACATTCAAGAGGGAACTCAAAACTTACATATTAGGGATGGTATAGCCACCATTGTTGTGCCCCTCTCATCTCTTTCTTTCTTCTTTCCATCACAGCTTCGAATTTTACCATTCTATTTCTCTTCTTCTAACCTATCTACCTCTTATATATCTCTTTCACCCCATTCTATCATCTTATGTCTCTGCTCGATGAGAATAACTCACAAGCTGCAAGATCATAATAAGAAAATTCCCAACTAACAATAGGACTGACATTCACAAAAGAAAAGTATGTTTACTTTCATATACATAGTCATTACTATTGTTATTATTATTATCATTATTATTCTTGATTGTTATAATTATTTTTTTGATTGTTATAATTATTTTTTTGATTGTTATAATTATCATTGTACTACTGTTATAATCATTATTTTTTTCTTTAACATCAATACTGTATAATACGTTACATGTCCTTAATGTTCTGTAGAAACTGTAACTCGTTCAATCTGAGTATGCCTGGTTAGTTGTAAGAGAGGGCCTGAAGGCCCTAATCTTGCCATGTAAAATAAATATATAAATAAATAAATAAAATAAATACACTAAGCACTTTCAGAAGGATGTAGGTTGCAGTAGGTACTGGGAGATGAAGAAGCTTGCACAGGATAGAGTAGCATGGAGAGCTGCATCAAACCAGTCTCAGGACTGAAGACCACAACAAGAACATATTTACAAGAATAAAAAGCTTAACTGTTACAGTTTTGTACATAATGTTTTAAAAATTGAATTGAATTGAATTGGAAAATAATTAAAAGTGTCTTGGCTTACAATTCACACCAATTCTGAAATATCTTCATCAGCGAGACATATTTATAATTTATGTACACCATTAAAACCTACAGATTGTAACCAGTACTCTTGATGAAGTTAACTATCTTTTTATTAAAAACAAAGATTCTAAGACTTACCAAGCGGGAAAGCGCCGGCAGACAGGCACATGAACAAAACACACAAACACACACACAGAATTACGAGCTTTCGCAACTGGCAGTTGCTTTGTCAGGAAGGAAGGAAGGAGAGGGAAAAATGAAAGGATGTGGGTTTTAAGGGAGAGGGTAAGGAGTCATTCCAATCCCGGGAGTGGAAAGACTTCCCTTAGGGGAAAAAAAGGACAGGTGTACACTTGCACACACACACACACACACACATATCCATCCGCACATACACAGACACAAGCAGATATACACTCCTGGAAATTGAAATAAGAACACCGTGAATTCATTGTCCCAGGAAAGGGAAACTTTATTGACACATTCCTGGGGTCAGATACATCACATGATCACACTGACAGAACCACAGGCACATAGACACAGGCAACAGAGCATGCACAATGACGGCACTAGTACAGTGTATATCCACCTTTCGCAGCAATGCAGACTGCTATTCTCCCATGGAGACGATCGTAGAGATGCTGGATGTAGTCCTGTGGAACGGCTTGCCATGCCATTTCCACCTGGCGCCTCAGTTGGACCAGCGTTCGTGCTGGACGTGCAGACCGCGTGAGACGACGCTTCATCCAGTCCCAAACATGCTCAATGGGGGACAGATCCGGAGATCTTGCTTGCCAGGGTAGTTGACTTACACCTTCTAGGGCACGTTGGGTGGCACGGCATACATGCGGACGTGCATTTTCCTGTTGGAACAGCAAGTTCCCTTGCCGGTCTAGGAATGGTAGAACGATGGGTTCGATGACGGTTTGGATGTACCGTGCACTATTCAGTGTCCCCTCGACGATCACCAGAGGTTTACGGCCAGTGTAGGAGATCGCTCCCCACACCATGATGCCGGGTGTTGGCCCTGTGTGCCTCGGTCGTATGCAATCCTGATTGTGGCGCTCACCTGCACGGCGCCAAACACGCATACGACCATCATTGGCACCAAGGCAGAAGCGACTCTCATCGCTGAAGACGACACGTCTCCATTCGTCCCTCCATTCACGCCTGTCGCGACACCACTGGAGGCGGGCTGCACGATGTTGGGGCGTGAGCGGAAGACGGCCTAACGGTGTGCGGGACCGTAGCCCAGCTTCATGGAGACGGTTGCGAATGGTCCTCGCCGATACCCCAGGAGCAACAGTGTCCCTAATTTGCTGGGAAGTGGCGGTGCAGTCCCCTACGGCACTGCGTAGGATCCTACGGTCTTGGCGTGCATCCGTGCGTCGCTGCGGTCCGGTCCCAGCTCGACGGGCACTTGCACTTTCCGCCGATCACAGGCGACAACATCGATGTACTGTGGAGACCTCACGCCCCACGTGTTGAGCAATTTGGCGGTACGTCCACCCGGCCTCCCGCATGCCCGCTATACGCCCTCGCTCAAAGTCCGTCAACTGCACATACGGTTCACGTCCACGCTGTCGCGGCATGCTACCAGTGTTAAAGACTGCGATGTACTCCGTATGCCACGGCAAACTGGCTGACACTGACGGCGGCGGTGCACAAATGTTGCGCAGCTAGCGCCATTCGACGGCCAACACAGTGGTTCCTGGTGTGTCCGCTGTGCCGTGCGTGTGATCATTGCTTGTATAGCCCTCTCGCAGTGTCCGGAGCAAGCATGGTGGGTCTGACACACCGGTGTCAATGTGTTCTTTTTTCCATTTCCAGGAGTGTATTTAAAGGCAAAGAGTCTTTGCCTTTAAATATGTCTGCTCTATCGTCAAGCAATTAAACTGGCTTCAGAGAAATCTCATGAGAAAAGTGACAATAGGAGATATATTGAGAGAAGATTAATTAATGATGATAGCATTAGAGTCTTTAACCTCATGTTAGAAAATGTAAACTGGAATATGGAAACCAATAGTTCTGTAAGCATAAAATTCAACAAGTTCTTGTCAAATTATAAATACTGCTACAGTGTGCTCCCTGCCGCCATTGGATAAGCAGCTGCAGCAGCAAGTCGCATAACCCTAGCTTACTTGTTTGTTAGATAGTTTAATTAATTTCTTTGCGTGTTTTTGGGTACTTGCATTGTTTAATTCATATATTTCGGGCGTATTATAGTATTTGAGGGTTGTAGCATTGCGCTTTAGTGTTTACTTCGTAGATTCTTATTTAAATTGCATGTGAGTTTCGTATAGGAGGTGCAATTTCGAGTTTTAGTTACTGTAATCGTAAATTCAGCAGATTGTAGCTCAGTTGTTGGCATTTGTACAGGTTAGTTGATACATTCTTTGCGTGTTTCGCTTGCATTATCTAGGCACGGACTCGTGTTTCAGTAACTGTTGTTCAACATCGATTAGAATGGACAGGGACTGCGATTGCTGTGTTCGGATGAGAGCTGACTTGGCATCCCTTCACTCACAGCTGCAATCGGCGCTGACTTCGGTCGCGCAGCTTGAGGCTGTTGCCAATGGGCACCACTGTGGGGAGCCAGACTTGGGTATCACAGAGATGTCAACCGCGTCCCGTCTGTCCCCAGATCGGTCTGCCGCTGTGGTTGCCCCGGTTGCCAAGGCGTGGCAGGCAGCGAAAGGCGTCCCCGGAGGCTGATCAGAAAGCCTCCCTGGTGCGTCTGACAAACCGGTTTCAGGCACTGTCTCTGGCTGAGCCAGATGCAGCTGCCTGCCCTGTTTCAGAGGATCATTCTCAGCCTTCAAGGTCCGGGCAATCGCAGAGGGTGGGCTTACTGGTAGTTGGGAGCTCCAATGTTAGGCGCGTAATGGGGCCCCTTAGGGATACGGCGGCTAAGGAGGGGAAGAAATCCAGTGTGCACTCCATGTGCATTCCGGGAGGAGTCATTCCTGATGTGGAAAGGGTCCTTCCGGATGCCATGAAGAGCACAGGGTGCAGCCAGCTGCAGGTGGTGGCACATGTCGGCACTAATGACGTGTGTCGCTTTGGATCTGAGGAAATTCTCTCTGGATACCAGCGGCTGTCTGATTTGGTGAAGGCTGCCGGTCTTGCTTACGAGATGAAGGCAGAGCTCACCATCTGCAGCATCGTTGACAGAACCGATTGCAGACCTTTGGTGCAGAGCCGGGTGGAGGGTCTGAATCAGAGGCTCAGATGGTTTTGCGACCGTATTGGCTGCAGATTCCTTGACTTGTGCCATAGGGTGGTGGGGTTTCGGGTTCCGCTGAATAGGTCAGGAGTTCACTACACTCAGCTGGCGGCTACACGGGTAGCTGAGGCTGTGTGGCGTGGACTGGGCGGTTTTTTAGGTTAGAAGGCCTCGGGATAGTGCAGGATGGGCTGCAATGTCAAACGGTGCTTGGCAATTACAGGACGTGCTTGGATCAAGGAACAGTCGGAATTATAGTTGTAAATTGTTGTAGTTGCGCTGGAAAAGTCCCTGAGCTTCAAGCGCTAATAGAAAGCACAGAAGCTGATATCATTATAGGTACAGAAAGCTGGCTAAAGCCTGAAATAAGTTTTGCAGAAATTTTTACGAAGTCTCAGACGGTGTTCAGGAAAGATAGATTAGGCAGAATTGGTGGTGGAGTGTTTGTGTCTGTCAGTAGTGGTTTATCTTGTAGTGAAGTAGATACTCCGTGCGAATTGGTGTGGGTGGAGATTATACTTAACAGCCGAATTAAGTTAATAATTGGCTCCTCCTACCGACCCCCAGACTCCGATGTTACAGTTGCGGACCAGTTCAGAGAAAGTTTGAGTCTCGTAACAAATAAATACCCCACTCATACGGTTATAGTTGGTGGGGACTTCAACCTACCCTCGGTATGTTGGCAAAAATACTTGTTCAAAACCGGTGGTAGGCAGAAAACGTCTTACGAGATTGTCCTAAATGCTTTCTCCGAAAATTATTTCGAGCAGTTAGTCCACGAACCCACGCGAATTGTAAATGGTTGCGAAAACACACTTCACCTCTTAGCCACAAACAATCCAGAGCTGATAGAGAGCATCATGACTGATACAGGGATTAGTGATCACAAGGTCATTGTAGCTAGGCTCAATACCATTTCTTCCAAATCCATCAGAAACAAACGCAAAATAATTTTATTTAAAAAAGCGGATAAAGTGCCACTAGAAGCCTTCCTAAAAGACAATTTCCATGTAGACGAGATGTGGCTCAAATTCAAAGATATAGTAGCAACAGCAATTGAGATATTCATACCTCATAAATTGGTAAGAGATGGAACGGATCCCCCGTGGTACACAAAAAAGGTTCGAACGCTGTTGCAGAGGCAACGGAAAAAGCATGCGAAGTTCAGAAGAACGCGAAATCCCGAAGATGGGCAAAAATTTACAGACGCGCGAAATTTGGCACGTACTTCGATGCGAGATGCCTTCAATAGGTTCCACAACGAAACATTGTCTCAAAATTTGGTAGAAAATCCAAAGAAATTCTGGTCGTATGTAAAGTACACAAGCGGCAATACGCAGTCAATACCTTCGCTGCGCAGTGCCGATGGTACTGTTATCGAGGACTGTGCCGCTAAAGCGGAGTTATTGAACGCAGTTTTCCGAAATTCCTTCACCAGGGAAGACGAATGGAATATTCCAGAATTTGAAACACGAACATCTGCTAGCATGAGTTTCTTAGAAGTAGATACCTTAGGGGTTGCAAAGCAACTCAAATCACTTGATACGGGCAAGTCTTCAGGTCCAGATTGTATACCGATTAGGTTCCTTTCAGATTACGCTGATACTATAGCTCCCTACTTAGCACCGTTCCTCACAAGCGACTTCTAATCAAGCTGCGGAGCTATGGGGTATCGTCTCAGTTGTGCGACTGGATTCGTGATTTCCTGTCAGGAAGGTCGCAGTTCGTAGTAAAAGACGGCAAATCATCGAGTAAAACTGAAGTGATATCAGGTGTTCCCCAGGGAAGCATCCTGGGACCTCTACTGTTCCTGATCTATATAAATGACCTGGGTGACAATCTGAGCAGTTCTCTTAGACTGTTCGCAGATGATGCTGTAATTTACCATTTAGTAAGGTCATCCGAAGACCAGTATCAGTTGCAAAGCGATTTAGAAAAGATTGCTGTATGGTGTGTCAGGTGGCAGTTGACGTTAAATAACGAAAAGTGTGAGATGATCCACATGAGTTCCAAAAGAAATCCGTTGGAATTCGATTACTCAATAAATAGTACAATTCTCAAGGCTGTCAATTCAACTAAGTACCTGGGTGTTAAAATTACGAACAACTTCAGTTGGAAGGACCACATAGATAATATTGTCAGGAAGGCGAGCCAAAGGTTTCGTTTCATTGGCAGGACACTTAGAAGATGCAACAAGTCCACTAAAGAGACAGCTTACACTACACTCGTTCGTCCTCTGTTAGAATATTGCTGCGCGGTGTGGGATCCTTACCAGGTGGGATTGACGGAGGACATCGAAAGGGTGCAAAAAAGGGCAGCTTGTTTTGTATTATCACGTTATAGGGGAGAGTGTGGCAGATATGATACACGAGTTGGGATGGAAGTCATTACAGCATAGACGTTTTTCGTCGCGGCGAGACCGTTTTACGAAATTTCAGTCACCAACTTTCTCTTCCGAATGCGAAAATATTTTGTTGAACCCAACCTACATAGGTAGGAATGATCATCAAAATAAAATAAGAGAAATTAGAGCTCGAACAGAAAGGTTTAGGTGTTCGTTTTTCCCACTCGCTGTTCGGGAGTGGAATAGTAGAGAGATAGTATGATTGTGGTTCGATGAACCCTCTGCCAAGCACTTAAATGTGAATTGCAGAGTAGTCATGTAGATGTAGATGTAGATGAATATTTCATTTCCCCTGAAGAGAATGAAAATAAACAAAAAATCAAATTCAATGGCTAACAAGTGAAATCAAATAGTCATCAGAAAGTCTTAGAATGCTATATAAGTGTGCAAAGCAAAATACTACCTTGAAACCATATGTAAAGTGTTATAGGAAAGAGGATAGGGAAGCTATAGTTGCTGCAATAAGGAAGCACGATGATTCATATATCAGAAATGGTAACAACAAAGTAAAATCAATGTGGAAAGTTGTTAATAATCATACAGGCAAACATGAAAATGTAAGTAATAAAATCACCATACAACACAGAAATGAAATTGTAGATGATCCACTTCTAACAGCAAATATATTTAATGACCATTATATTAATGTAGCCCAAAACCTGATCACCACTAAATATAATCCAAAGAAACAGGTAATTACACCATTAAATGGAAGAATAATGTACCTACATCCTGCAACACCCAAAGAAGTATAAACGGCTATCAGCAAACTAAAGAGTAAATTGACCTGTGGATTTGATGGTATCCCTGACAAAATTATTAAATATAGTACTGACAATGTTGTCTCTCAACTTGTGGACATAATCAGTGACTGCTTTGAAACTGGTGTGTTATCAAGTAAACTTAAGCAATCAACAGTAATACCAGTTTATAAAAGTGGTGACAAGTTCGACATTAAAAGTGTCAGACCACTATTGTTATTATCTGTATTTTCGAAAATAATTGAAAGAATAATTTATGACATATTGATAGACTTCCAAAACAAAAATAAAATTCTAGGAAATGCACAGAATGGTTTCAGAAAACGAAAATCTACACAAACAACTCTTCAATTTCCTGAAACTTGTTTACAAAGCTACTGATGACAAGGAACTGATCTTTGGGTTGTTTTGGACCTATCCAAAGCGTTTGATCTTATAAATCATAATCTACTGCTGTTCGTTATCATAATCATCACCAGCCAATTCAACAATTAAATGATGTGGCCTCTTCGAGTCGTGGATTCAGCTAAGCTTTCAGCAGTCCTCTCCAAGCGGAAAGGTCTTGGGCAGTTCTCTGCCAGGTGCTACCAGTGATCTTCTTGATATCCTTGTCCCATCTGTCCAGTTGTCTTTCTCTAGGCCTCCGATGCTGTCTCAGACTCCATGTGATGTAACTGCCAGACACCACACTTGCTAAGTGGTAGCCTTTAAATCAGCCGCAGTCCTGTAGTATACGTCGTATCCGCGTGTCGCCACTATCAGTGATTGCAGACCGAGAGCCGCCACACGGCAGGCCCAGAGAGACTTCCTAGCACTCGCCCCAGTTGTACAGCCGACTTTGCTAGTGATGTTTCACTGACTTCTATGCTCTCATTTGCTGAGACAATAGTTAGTATAGCCTTCAGCTACGTTATTTGCTATGACCTAGCAAGGGGCCATTATCAGTACTATTGATATTGTAAACCTTGTATCGTCAAGAGCGACGTTCATCATTAATGGATTAAAGTTAAGTATTCCACCAGCTACATCTGTTTTTCTCAATTCTAATTCCCTTGTCATGTTCCAGACCTCACGCCAGCCTGCGTGAGCTAAAACGCATGCATTTTGGCCTCCTGTAGTAACACGGTGTTGGCTCTCCTGCCAACCACAACACTCCACTCCAGTACTAGCTTTGTCCATCTGCCATCTTTTCTTCTCATGATGTGGCCAGCCCAGCCATTTCAAGGAGCCTACTGTCTCTAAGATATCCTTAACCTTCGTCACAGTCTGGATGTCATCTGCCCTTTTCCTATCCTTTCTTGTATAGCCCAGCACTGATATTTTCATGGCTCCCTACGTTGTCCTAAGTTTCCCTTTTGTAAATGAATTCAATGTCCATGTCTCACAACCATACATCAGCACTGGAAGAATGCATTGATCAAATACTGATTTCTTCAGATTTACTGGCATTTTTTATCTGAATACTGTTGAATTCATCCCAAACACTTGCCAGCCAAGCTTGATGCACCAATAGATTTCTGGCCTTACATCTCTCTTCATCGTTGAGTTGGGTAATTCATCGTTGAGTAGAAAAGTATTCATTGCACAAAAATGTGTAATCAGAATAATTGCTGGAGCCCACCCACGGTCATCCTGCAGACATCTATTTAAGGATCTAGGGATCCTCACAGTAACCTCACAGTATATATATTCCCTTATGAAATTTGTTGATAATAATCCAACCCAATTCAAAAGTAATAGCAGTGTGCATACCTATAACACCAGGAGAAAGGATGATCTTCACTGTGCAGGGTTAAATCTGACTTTGGCACAGAAAGGGGTAAATTATGCTGCCGCAAAAGTCTTTGGGCACCTACCAAACAGCATCAAAAGCCTGACAGATAGCCAACTAACATTTAAAAATAAATTAAAAGAATTTCTAGATGACAACTCCTTCTACTCATTGGCTGAATTTTTAGATATAAACTAAGTAAAAAAAAAAAAAAAAAAAAAAAAAAAAAAAAAAAAAAAAAAAAAAAACTTAATCATTAGTGTCATGCAATATTTTGTGTAATGTAATTTCTTGTACAGACATCTTTTATTAACCTGACACGTTCCACATCATTACGAAGTGTCGTATTCATGATCTATGGAACAAGTATTAATCTAATCTAATCTAATCTAATCATATTTACAATCCCACCATGTTACTATATTCAATGTCCTCTTCTGATGGACTGTCCTTAACTTTCACATCTCCAGCTGGGACTCATTTGTTGGACATTACTTTTGTTTTGGAAAGGTTCATGTTCAAACCAACCAACTGACATTTCAATGCACGATCTGTAACTAAGTTTTGGAGTTCAGCAAAGTCGTTGACCAGTAAGACAATCTCATCAACAAATCTGAAGTTGGTAAGCCTTCTTCCATTAATTCGAATTCCTTTATCTTCCCAGCTCAGCTCTTACATAGCCATTTCCAGTACAACTGAGAACAATTTTGGAGAGATGGAGTCACCTTGCTTGACGCCCCTCATGATGCAGAATTCTCGTGTTGATTCACTGATGTTAACATAAGCTGAAGAAGTTTCATAGATATTTCTGAGCACTTCAGTGTACACCGCTCTCACTCCTTGCTCACTGAAAGCTAAGAGGACAGCTGTAAGGCTAACGGAGTCAAACTCCTTTTCAAAATCAACAAAGGCAATGCGGAGAGGCAGTTTCTATTCATATGCTCTGCTTATCACTTCGCTAATGGTCAGAATGTGGTCTATAGTGCTAAAATTGCTTCAGAATCCTGCTTGTTCTATAGGCTTGGCTGAGTCTAGGGTGGAACTAATTCGATTTAACAGGATCTTTGTGAAAATTTTGTACAAAATTGAGAGCAGGCTGATAGGATTATAGTTTTTGATATTGTGAATACTTCCTTTCTTGTGTATCAATGTAATCTTTGCCTTGTTCCATGATAGTGGGACTGAAGCATAGTGCAGGCTGTAAGTAAATACTTTTGCCAAGTGATTTACTGTTACCTCTCCTGTCAGTGTCAGGATGTCAACACTGAGCTCATCATAACCTGGCACTATCTAGAGCACGCTTGACTTCCGATGGGAGTATATCTGGAACACTAGGTACATCATTTAATTTAGATACACTCCAATTTCCCCTTGGTTTGCTATACAAGTTGCTATAAAAGTCTCTGATGATCTTCAAAAACTCCTCCTTTTCAGTGAGTTGACTGTCATTTCCATCAAGTGTGATAATCTGCTTTTTACCAATTGTGAGTTTGCACTTGACTGACTTTAAACTCTGTAATTATGGTGTCTGTACCATTTCCCATGAGTAGTTCAAGTCATATTTCACTGATAGGAAACAAAGAGTACAAATTTCTCAGGATGGAAATTTGTACCATTCTGAATACAAAAAGGGTTAATTATGGGGTGCCCTAGTGCCTGGTATTGGGACCATTGTTATTCTTGAATTTTATTAATGACTTGCCACAACAGTTTTCTACGGATGATGTTGTATTATTTGCTGATGATACCAGCTTCATTATAAAAGGGAAGAATGATTATGAGATGCAGCAAAAAATCAACATAACCGTAGACATGGCAGAAAAATGCTTTAAAGATAATTGTCTAGTTGTCAATGACAAGAAAACTGTATGGGCGAACTTCAACCACATAAGAAACAAAAACACACCCAGTGTAAAATTCACGTTATTGAATGGCCAAATCCAGCAAAAGAATCACATAAAACTTTTGGGATTATGGTCGGATGACCATCTAAGATGGTAAAAACTTGTATAAATGCTTTAAAAAAAATTAAGCAAGTGCTGTTATGTTTTAAGAATGCTTAATACCAAAATAGTGTTAAGTGCTTATTATGCATACATGCATAGTTTACTGAAGTATGGTATGGTGTTCTGGAGAAATACCTCATTTGCAAAGCAGTCTTTCAAGCTCAAAAAGAAAGCTGTGAGATTAATAAGTGTTGTTGCTTACAGAGGATCATGTAGAGGTATCTTTAAGGAATTAAACATCTTGACCTTACCATCTATATCCATATTTGAAAGTATCTGCTTCATTAAAAACCATCAAGTTTCAGCTTTGAATAGTGACATCCACAATTATCAAACAATGAACAGGGATGACTATAATAGGGATGTGCATATAAAATCAATATATTGGGACAGTGCTGTTTACAAACCAAAAATTCTTTACAGTGCCTTGCCAGATAGTATCAAAAAATACCAAACATTAATATATTAAAAAAAAAGAACTAAAAAATCTGCTAATAAACAACAGCTCCTACAGCATTGATAAATACCTGGAATTTTGCTCAAATTTGTAGGTCTGATTCATAACTCTCTAACCAAAAATTCATAATTATCAAACCATTCCTAGATAAAACCAATTTTTTTTATCCATGTATGTATCTAATTATGCTTCTAACTTTTTTGCCTTCTATTACTATGCATAGTTAACTAAAGTACTGGTATTTAATACATTTAGTAAAATCAACCAAGGTGTTTAGCTAGCTTTCATTTTATCTGAATGTACATGTATAATTTTATAATCTAATTAAGCAGAATAATTTTTTTGTTCTAAAGATGTGTTGATACCAATGATAAGATTTTGCACATGATGTAAATACAAGGTATACATAAAGTCTGGGAACACTTTTAATTATTTATTGCATAAGAACCAAATATTGTACAGATATCATACATATGTCATTTTGAAGAGAAACCATGAAAGCTTTTTTTCATGTATACCACCACAGCATAGTTTGGTAATTTGCCGATAGTCAACGCTAGTTGCAAACATTGCATGTTCAGGTGTGGAGTGAGCTTTCTGTGTGTTGGAATTCGAAAAAAACAGGAGTGCTACAGCTATTCAACAGATGTTTAAAACAAAATATGGTAAAAAGCCTCCAACAAGGAAGTCCATTTACTGCAGGCACAACAAATTCATTATGACTGTTTGCTTGCACCCGGCAAAGAGAATCGCACATCCCAGTGTGAGTGAAGTCAGTCCAAAGAAATTGGTGCACCATGCATTCCATGAACTTGAAATGGCTCTAATGACAGTGTGGAAAATCCTGCGACAGAAGCTGTCTATGAACACGGAGCTGCCACATCGATGGCTCGGCCGTGCTTCAGAAGGAGAATGCTGTTTCAACAAATGGCCTCCTCAATCAACAGATCTCGCTCCGTGTGACTTTTTTCTGTGGCAACAGATTAAAGATCTGGTGAATGTACTGCCTCTGTCATATGATGTAGCAGAGCTTCAGAAGAGAATACGGGAAATGACTGCCACAGTAAATGCCATGCTGGGATGGGTGTGGCAAGAATTTGATTACCATATTGACATCTGCAATGTCACTCATGATTCATGTATCGAATGTTTGTAAAAAAACTTTCAGAGTTTCTCTTCAAAATGCAATATGTATGAAATCTGTACAGTGTTTAGTTCTTGTGCAATAAATAATTGAAAGTGTCCTGGACTTAACATACACCATGTATTAATATTTTATACAAGTTCAATATCATGAATGTGATAATGTGGGCACTAAATAAATAAATGAATAAATATGGTGAGTACCAATCTATCCTTTCCATAATTGCTCATATTCCAACCTGGACTTGCTATTCTTTGATTTTGTGCTTCCATAACATATATTTATGTTCCTTCATAGCTCTCACTTCTCTAGTAGGCAGTTAGCAGTATGTTCTGTTAGGATTATGGATTTTATTCTTCTTCCCTGTCAGTCGAAAATGTTCTGATGCCTCTTTAATAAAAAAAATGGAGAAAAGTTAACATGGTGGTTTTAATGCTTCATGTGCTCTGCATAGTCTCCCCACACTAAAGAACAATGCACAGATTATTCATACAAGCACGTAAAACTGTCAGAAAAGTGCTTCTTTGGGGTGTTCAACTTATGTGTCACATTGGCTAGAATGTCAGTTATATCATCAAAGTATTGATACTACATGCAAATTTCTGTGCTCTGTTGTTTTACTGTAGGTTTGTACTGATAACGCAAAGTCTCATCACCAGTGATGATTTTCTCCAGAAAAGAATTTTCCTCACTTTGTACTTCAGTCAAGTCACGGCAGGTGACCATGCATTGTCATTTTTGTAAGAGCAGGACTAACTGTGCACACACTTTTCTTTTCTTCAAAACATTCCAGAAAATATCTTGAGCAATTGATTTAGAGGTATTGCTTCACTCTGATTTGTGACATGAAAAAACTGACACACTATGGCCACACATCCATTATTTAAAACACTATCTGCTCATGACTGACTGGTCAAATACACATATGTTGTTTAAGTTGTTAGTTCACCCTGTCTACGCAGTTACTGTGCTGACTTCGCTTATATATCCATGAATAACATCAGTTTCAGTACTTTTTGGATAATGGTGTACTCCACAACTGATGGATAATATTCTTAAAGTATTTTTGATATCCATTATGGAAACAGGAAAAATTTTCAGTATTATTTGAGGGTTGGAACTTAAATAGTGGCAGCTATTTATTCACAACCAATACAAAGGAGTTACATGTTTGCACCTGTTATTGTACTTCAAAGTGGTCAGCACTGCCAGTGACATGGAAGGTGTAGTACAGTGTTAACAGAGCCTGTTCTTTTGATGGTGCAAATGGATTGGTCTACTGCCTGTTGAATCTCTGGAATCATTCTGAAGCGAATGTCACGAAGTGGTTCCTTCATCTTCGGAATCAAATCAAAGTCACAAAGACTTAAGTCCAGGGAGTAAGGTGGATGGTACAGTACTTCCCAGTCCCATTGACTGAACAGAGCAGCCACAGCTTCTGCTGTATGCGTCTGTACATTGTTGAACAAAATGATGGGTGGGTTGCGCAGAATGTGTCGCCGCTTCTGTCGCAAAGCTAGTCACTGGTGATGCTCCAAAAATGAACAGTAATACTGTGCACTGACAGTCTGCTATAGAGGAATGTAATGCATTAGGATAACCCCATCACAGCCATACACAAGAATTAACATAACTTTCACCATACTGGGGCTCTGATGCACTTTCGACTTTGAAGCCATTCATTGGATTGGCGTTACAGTTTTGGCTCATACGACATGGCCCATATCTCATACAGTGCTATGATACAGCATAAGAAAGGCTCTCCTTCATGCTCATAGCACTCCAAGTGTGTCTGAGCACTTTCTTAATGCATCCATTTCTTCATTTCCATCAAGTCATGTGGAACCCATCATGAATCAATTTTTTGCATGCCATGCCTTCCTTCAGGATGTGAAGCACAGTCATATGCACTAATCTGGTTTTGTGGGCATGCTTATGAATTGTATGGCATCAATCACTGTCCACTAACATGGCAACAGTGTGCACTTCTTCTTCTTCAGAGATGTAAGGATGGGCAGCCTGCTGCATGGCTACCACAGTTTGCCGACCTTCATTGAAGGCTTTTATCCAGTGTGCCACTGTTCTGTATGGTAATTCCAATTCTCTGTATGCCTCTTGAAGACGTTGATGACACTGTTGTGCTGTATGGCCTCTGGAACATTCAATCTTGATCCAACTACGCTGTTGCCGTTTCGGAAACATAGTGACACCATTACGTTAGACTGCTCACTCACAAGTGACTGTTTTTTCCTTTATTTTGTGCACACCAATGACGTGGGATGGGCGAGTCCATTTTCTCGGAGGTAAGGTGGATATGTAAACCACATGTGCTATCAGCGACAGTATTAGATTCCATTGCATAAAGTCTCCACAGCTGTATTGCCGCTATTTAAGTTCCAACCTATGCACTTTTCAGTGATTTAAATCTGTATGTTATGGGACAATAAAAATTTTGACTCTTATTCTGAGGCTCTTACTAGCAGATACTTTGTCTGCATTCCAGTGTTTGTAACTGTACCTGTGACAAGCCATTTTAGCATAATAATGCTTGGCATCACATCCTTAGATAATGAAGATCTGTGTATTGAAGTAAGCTACCCAACAGTGTGTACTTTTCATTATGTATTGCCAGGTTAGTATTAGAAACATGACCATCACAGTGGCATAAAATATATACTTGCTCCTTAGTACATGACAGAGACATTTTCTGGTAACATTCACGTAATTATTTAACAATGTGTTTGTCAGAGTATAAATTTAGATAATGTGTAATAGCCAATGATGGCTTGCTTCACATCCAGAGATTATCTTAACAACTTATTCTTTACTATGTACAGCAAAACTGTCTATCATTCTCTCAAAAGTTTCTTTGTTAGTTGTCCTCAGGTAGAGGACACCTATCTCAATTTAACTTATGTTCGATGTCTCCTTCTGTTTTAAAATTTTCAAGTGTTACCCATTTGTTTTGATTTCTCATGTGGAAGCTCCACCTCTGCTTTACAATTTCGTATGTTATCTCATATCTCATGTCTCTTTTCTCTTGAGTAAGGAATGTCTGCTATATTTTTGAGACTTTTTTTTATGTCATTCAGTTTTTCTGCCTTGTTCTGTTAATAAATATGACCTCATGCTCCGGTTTTCTACACCCCCATTATAGTATATGATATTGTTTCCTGCTGTTCACGTTGTCTTTTTTCTGTTCCCATTTCTCATTCTTTATCCCAGCGTTAATCTTTGTGGATCATTTCTGATATTTTGGTCAAAATTTTTGAGTTAGCTGGCTGCCACATCATAGACTGATAATATCTTTACAGAAAAGTCCAATGAACAAGATTATATTACAAAACCAATAATCAATGATTTCTCAGACGATGACATCCAATTCCTTTTGTTAAATGTTAATACTGTACAGGGTATAAAATCTACTAAATCTAAATACAAGAGAGTAGTCAGTAAGACACAAAGTGATTAGTTTAGGACACTCCTCAAAGACATGAACTGGAGTGATACATACAGTGTTAATGGCATGAATGTCTTTAAGTCCTTACCTTATTCAAATATAGTTTTCTCCCAAGCCTAGCATGGATTAGACTGTAGTCTACAAAGAAGCCATGGAGTACTCAAGGAACAAAAGTTTAAAAAAAGGGGACACTCTCAGCCATAAAAAGTTCTGATGTTGATACTATAACTCATTATAAGGCATACAGCAAAATATTAAAGATAGTAAAAGTGAAATAAAGACAGGGATATGTGAAGGAGGAGACTGATAGAACCAGACATGAAGAGGGGCAGATAGCATTAAGAGTAAATGCTACATTGGTAACAGGTGTGTGATATGTTGCAACATTGTGGATGTGGAATAAGTTAAAAAGAAAAAAGAAACATATTTTTGTTTAAAGGTTGATAACAAACTTATCACAAAACATGAAAATATACAATATACTAAGTTGCATATGATGGATTTTAGGCTATTGTAGCCACACGTCATCAAAGAGAAAATCAGTTTTCTGTACTTAATCGACATTGTTCACATTACTGCACTGAAGATATGCAGAAGTCAGACTTATGTAACACTCACATTATTTGATAATATTTATAATATATACACATTTACCAAGAAATTCATCAGTGGACTTGGAGGAGAAGCCCACCAACAAATCCTTTAGGTTCGTATTAAACTGAACTTCATTAGTAGTTAAACTTATTGTGGCTTTTGGCACATTTTTGAAAATGTATATTCCTAAATATAAACATTTTCTGGATCAAAGTGAGTGAGTTAACCCTGAAGCCGGCACTCAGTTTTCATAACACAAGTGAGTACATGTTACCAAGATCAACTTGTATTAGAAAATCACAGTTCATTCTTAGTTTCATTAAACAATGATAAAATAAATTTATATTACATGACCTGAATCAAATTTTCTTTGTATCTCTCTGTTGCTAGGTACAAGTGTTATTCCACAGTAATAGCCCAGTCAGAGCATTAAACAACGTAGTGGCATCAGATCCCAACCAATCACTTATTCAGTTACAAATCACCTGATAGACAACTGCCTCATTGTGGGACTGTGCTGTGGGTTTTTTTCCCCTCTTCTCCTGCTGATGTATTTTTGTAGGACTTGTGGTGGGTCTTATATCAGCACCAGGGGGAAGTTGCGTCTCTGGCCGATATAACTGGCAATATTTTGCCGACCCTAATACACTGCCAGATGAAAGTAGTATTACAGTTATACTCTCTTCTCAGAGTAGTTGTTGGTGTTCCAGATTCTTCTGTACCACCTCACTGTTGATGATCCAGCTGCAGTGAAGATTCCTGGAATGCTTCCGCAAGTTCTCTCTACTGTGCTACTAAATAAATAGCCACACTTCTCACAAACAGCGGTATATTTTGCCCAACATTTTCACTATTTCTTTTAACAACACAACCAACAATTGTTATAGTAATACCACTGTCTTGAGTACATTCAAAAATATGTGTACTGTAGAACCTGTGAGAGCAAACCAAGTAAACTACTGCTGTTCAATTGTTCATTACGCCCTTGTTGGTGCATCGTTTACTCCATGGCTCTCGGACTCAGGCACTTGCTGCACCATGGCACGCATGACCCCGGATGACCAGTGGTAGTAATACCATTTTTACTGGTCCCGTTCTTGCCGGCTCCACCACTGCTCCACATTCACTGCATACGAGAAACGAAAACACATAGTTTCCCTTTCCCACTACATTTATCCTTATTCAACTTGCTCATGAGCATCTGTTGTTGATGGCTCTACAATGGTGTGTTGAGATGTTTACAAATATTCTGAAATACTACAGCTGCTAGCTTTGAGCCTGGGTCATTTTCTTGGACAGATTGCAAATTTTTTATCACCTAGCTCACTGTTTCCACTGCTCATTTGGCTTTATGACAGCTCTATTAGCTGACACAATACTGGAGGATAAGTATGGGCTCACAGTTGTAAAACAACAATGGAATGGTACAAGACAATATTATTTGTGACTCGCACATTTTATACGTAGGTGCGTGCACCCACTCATGAGTTGAAATCTTTCTAAAGATAATTTTTATTCCTGCTACTGATTCCATGACCTGTGCTGTTGATTTGAAGAAAAAAAAGACTACTTACTTATGACAGATTACATTAAGGTAAAAATAGCAATAACCAAATACCTCGTAGAAACTTCTGGGACCTTAAGTGATCCTTATACTCATGTGCTAATATATTTACTCCCTAATTGTATTGAGTTTAATAATAATATTGAATTTACAATAACGTATTAAATAGTACTAGTAACATTTAAATAATCTGCCTATAGACATTGCACCTCTGTCTTGCTTTCCGACTGAAGTTATATATTCAGGAGAAAAAGTGTTTAATGAGGTAGTCAGCAGACACTGGATGAGAACCAGTAAATCACCAGGTATTCAGAAGTACCTCAAAGGAAACATTTGATGATGTGATGGTAATTTAAGTATCCAGTATTGACTATACCCAACTAAGAAAGAATTGTTCAGTCCAGTATTGGAACAATTCAATTTAAACACAGTGTTGGAATAGTTCAATTTAAAAAGAGTGATAGGGACATTACAGTTAACTGTTTTGAATACTGGCCTTCACCTCTGAACAGTCAGGTTATTTGAACTACCATATCTTTTAAAATATCAGTGGAACAGATCAACTCGGTAATACAAAGATAAGCACTCATATTAATGAAAAACTGTATAATGCTGAGAAGTTACCTATATTAAATGCAATTATAATGAAATCCAGACCTTTAGTTGATTACAGGCATTGATAAATATCAACGGGGACAGTTGAAAAATGTGTGCCCCAACTGGGATTCAAACCCAGGACCTCCTACCTACATGGCAGATGCTCTAACCGACTGAGTCAATGAGGACACAGACAAGAGTGCAAGTGCAGGGACTTATCTCTGACACGCTCCCCATGAGACCCACATTTTCAACTTAATGTCCGCACACTACATTTGCAGTGACCCTGCCCACTATACTCGTTAATCATGGCATTCAATGTACCAAATCCCGTAAGAGTTGTGGATTTCATTGTAATTCATTCTGAGAGAGGTGCAAGGTCACCAATGGTATCTGTTATTTTGGACATGTCCGAAAAAACGGATAGCATTTTCATACAGATAAGGATTACCATCCAGTGATTGTATTCAGTGTGGATGCACTCATATTGCCCAAACTCTTATGGAAATCAACAGATTGACTACTGCAAGTAATGTGTATGTTGGGCAGGGGTGCTACAAATGTGGTGTGTGGACAGAAAGTTGATAAGTGTGGGTCTCATGGGGAGTGTGCCAGAGATAAGCCCCTGCAGTTGCACTGTTGTCTGTGTCCTTGCTGGCTCAGTCACAGTGTCTACCCTGTAAACAGAAGGTCTTGGGTTCGAATCCTGCTTGGGGCAAACATTTTTCAACTGTCCCCATTGATATTTATCAATGCCTCTAAGCAGCTAAACATCTGGATTTCATTATAATTTCATTCTTTGAGAGCTGCAACATCACCAATGGTATCTGTAGAGATACCAGCTTCATATATTAAATGTAGTGTGAAAACTGAATATTGACCTGAAAAACCACATATCCTGATCAGTTACTCTATGTAGAGATACCAGCTTCATATATTAAATGTAGTGTGACAACTGAAGATAGACCTTAAAAACCACATATCCTGATCAGTTACACTAGGGAGGTTCAGGTCTATTGTTAGAAGCAGGGGAATTTTTATGTATGACAATCAGGTGTGAACTTCTGCAGTTTGTGGGTCAACTTGCCACATGTGAGCACAATGTATACAAGGACATGTGACTGAAATTCGAATGTGAGAAGAGATACAAACACAAGGAGATCAATATTTAGATTAAATGTTTTTTTTTTTTTCAATAGTTCCATAGTGAGCAGATCCACCAGGATGCAGAACATGTTAGAAAAACAATAACACACAAGAAATATTTTTACAAATTGCTAATGTACCTTCCATAAATCCCAAGGAAATGGTTCTCAAGAATGTGGAATAAGTAAAAAATCTTAAATATATTTTTATTTAAAAGGTAATAGCAAACTTGTCACAAAACATGTAAATGTTGAATACACTGTGGTGTATATCGTAATTCGTAGGCCACTGTAGCCATGCACTGTGAAATACAAAAATCATTATACAACATTTATTTACAATGATCACTTATGGTGCACTTATGGTTGGAAAGTTACTGATAATGTGTTTCTGAGTCATGGACACATTTCTGGACCAAAGTAAGTGATATTAGATCTTCATGAAGATTATTCTTGTTTCTTAATATGTACCCATAAAATAAAGAAAAGACAACCATTCATCTTTAGGTGACTGACATGTGGCTCATAGAAACATGCAATGGAAAATTGCCATACCAGCTTTAGAGCTCTTGCTCTTTCACTGCCAGCTGCTGTGGCTGATGGGTTCTAAACATTTCAGTTCGGAACCGAGCTGCTGCTATGGTCACAGATTTGAATCCTGCCTCAGGCATAGATGTGTGTGATGTCCTTAGGTTACTTAGGTTTAAATAGTTCTAAGTCTAGGGAACTGATGACCTCAGGTGTTAAGTCCCATAGTGCTTAGAACCATTTGAACATTTTTTTTTTGTTCTTTCTCTACTAGAAGTGCACACAGTCACATACAGAAGCACAAGACATCAAAATGCACATCTCCAGGGTCATGGTGAGATTCGATATCAACACAAAAATTGTTTTATAACATTTATTTACAACGATTGCATTGGTGCCATGAATTTGTGGAGAAGTCAGCTGAGTCTTGTCATACCTACAGGCATATGGTTTTTGGATGTCTATGTGGTTGTGGGTGTGAATGCCTGTATACTTCTACTAGAGGAAGAGCAAGAGCTTGAAAGCTCAGTCTAAATAGTTTTTCATTGCTTATTTCTATGGGCCATACTTCAGTCATTACAAGTGAATCCTTGCTTTTCCTTTATTTTATGTAGTATGCCATCTAAAATTTTACATTATTGTTGTTCTTATTCCTAATACTGATTCAGTGGACTGAGAGTTTGGTTTTAAAAAGAAATATATATTTTAACAACAAATTTCATTAAGAATAAATTCATTGGGAATCAGTTGCTTATATACCTCATTCCCTAAACACACCTCTGGAGGCTGTACCTGATATCACACCACAAATAAATTTTTATTACACAACTTTAGACATGGAAAACTTTAGATTAGCTTTATGAGTTACTCTCAAAAATAATCCTATACAGCATTATGGAATGAAAGTAAGCATAATATACCAGCTTTTTATTTTTATGTCACCTATGTCTGACAACATTTGCATTCCAAATACTGTCAAATCCTTCTGTCTGACAACATTTGCATTCCAAATACTGTCAAATCCTTCTGTCTATCATCATATTTTAGACACATGCTGGTGGAAATCTCTTATTAGTTCTAAATTGCATATAGTGTATTTGAGTTTAGTGGCAAAGAATTGGGTAGGAACAATTAATGTCTAAGAATATTTCATTAATCGATCTTTATAAGATTACACTTGATTTGCTGTTTACTGCTACATTTGTATCATCTACAAACAAAACAAATTTGGCACCTAGTAATGTTACTGATGATACGTCATTGATAGACATAAGAAAAAGTAAGAGCTCTAAGATGGAACCTTGTGGGACACCATGTATAATTAGTTCCGAATTGGATGATACCTGATAGCTCAATACAGATCTATATTCCATTGACTCCTTTTGTTTCCTTTTGGAAATATGGGATTTGAACAATTTTGCAGAATTTCCTACTACAAAGTATGTAATATTCTGATTTTGCTTAAAAGGATATTGTGATTTTCAGTCATATGCCATTTTTAACAGATCACAAAGTACACCAGCAGCCTGTAATATATAGTCAATGAATTGAGTACATTTTTTTCTGTATGTTTAGACAGCCTTCTCAACATCAGAACCCTTTGGAAATGTGAATTGGGACGTTAACAATATATTATTTGTTGTTTGAAGGTTAAGAAACCAACTGTATATTACCATTCCTAAAATTTTCAAGAATGCTCACAAAAGTTAAACCGAATGAAATCTGACAGTATTTTTGCACTTCCTTTCTTAAACAACCCCTTCACTTCAAAACTGAAAGACAGTGAGCATCAGACCTCCTCCCTTAGTCATTAAGAGGACACGAGGAGAGATAAAAGATCTCTTCCCCAAGGAACTAATAATTCTGAAAGCCAAGACAGTTTTGTGTATTGTATCTATTGGCAGTGCTAAAAAATTCACCTTCTGTAGGCAAGTACTGGCCAGATATTGTATCTTGGCACCAGCAAAACTTTTGCATTCTGTAGGGAAGTATTGGCCAATTTTCATACCATTAACCTTCATAAACATTTTATTTTTTTTTAAAAAAAATATGATTTCCTTATGGATGACAGTGAATGCATAAGGCAGAGAAGATTTTTCAAGTGAAGATATTTATGAGGGAGGATTGAAAAGCAACACACAACAATTGTACTACAAAAAATTTTAATAGGTAACAAAACAATAAAAATAAAAAAAAACTTACACCTTTTATCTATTTTTCTACATAGTCACCAACATTCTTTTAACATGTTTCTCTGATCATGGTATAAGTTTCAATATGCCCTGTTCTCAGAAGTTCATTTGGTTGGTTCACTTCTGCACAAAGCACTGGCTGACCAGGAATTTCTTCATGGGACCAAACAGATAAAAGTCCTACAGTGCACTGTCTGCACTGCACAGCAGATGCTGGACCATCTCACAAACAGGAGCAACAACATGGCAAGAAGTCTGACACCATCAGCATCAATTTATGGTGCTTATCACAAAGGGTACGATGTAACTTAATGAAAGTTTTAATGTAGGCTGCAGCATTCACAGTGGTCTGGTGTTGAGCAAAGTCCACCAATAATACACCATGCATATCCTGTCACAAGCACCTTCCTAACAGACTGAGTCACCTTGAATTTTTTTCATACTGGGGAACCATGCCTACACTCCATAGCAGTCTGCTTGGTTTCAGGCATGTAGCAGTATGCCCATAACTCATCACCAGTGGTGATTCCTTTCAGGAAGTCACGCCTTTCTGCAGTGCAATATATTAAGTGATCAAAACTTGTCATCATTTGCTGGCCCTTGTGATTGTCAGGTTCTCAGGCATGCTGTATGAAATTTCAACATTTTGTGAACAATATAATTCACCACACGACAAGAAATGATGGACTGCTGTAATAAGACTCTCAGTTGCACATGTAGGTCTTTCAGAATTGCTGCATCAATGGCTCCAACAGTCCGTGTGGTTTCAGCTGTTACTGGCCACATGGAGCATGGTGAATCACTAAGGTTCACATGGTCTCTTGGAAGAATGCACACCATCTGGAGACCTTGCTATGGTCCATACAGTTGTCCTTTTTCATACCACACACATCTCTGTGAATTCCATTTGGTTTATGACCTCTGGTCCACAAATATTGAACTACACTTCACTGCTCTCCACAAGCTGATGACAGTAACATGCACACTATACTTGGTTTGTACTTCAGGCTCTTCTGTCTAGAGCTGCACATGAAAATAAAATATCCTCTTTAGTGCAAAATTCAAAGTATATAACCATTAATTTCAACAATCCATCTGTAATACCAAGGGAGTAAAATATTATTGTGCATTACTTTATGATCCTCCCTCATAACTTATTGATGCATGTGCAACTGTTTTATTATGCCTGCCTGAACCACACACATTGTGGATAAAGTGCAAATCATTCTCCTCTAGAACACTATCGTATTCTCATATTTTGGGGAGCTAGAATGGTTAGAGTACAGACACATATCTATTTCTGTACACAAAATCATTGAATGTTTTATCACCAATCAGTTCGTATGTCCCTTTGCCACTAAAAGTGACAGAGGATCCAGCAGTTCTCAAATTAGCCAGCTGTACAGACTATGAGGTAGTTGCAAAGCAGACCAGTTTTCTTAATTTGGTAGTTGTATCAGAATTTATGTATCTCTTTCCACCACTAAAGGTAAAATATACTGCTCTTCAATTCTGTAAGGCTAGTAAATAACTTAATGGCCAGTCCAATACTACTACTTTTTTCACACTCCACACACACTCACTTCATCCATGTTAACCAACATTTTAAAAAGCAATTAGCAGCATAACAAGCCAATCAGTAGACAAATATGGAACAGCATTTACACAGAGTGAATATTTATTGTGAGAGCTGAAATACAGAAACTGTAGCCGTGCTTCAGACTCGATACTGGACTGGTTGCATGACCAACCAGAACTGACACAGAAATCAGTGTAAAGAAAACTGGAATTGGAAAACCATGTAAAAACAGTGAACATGAGTCAAGAAATATAATTTATAAATATTTAGTAATTGTTTCCTGATAGGTATATTTTGTATAATATAAAACAAAAAAAGTACACTCTCAAGTATAAACACACTCACAAAATTTTAAAAAGTTGCACAAGCATTACTTCGCTCATAAAATTATGACGGCATTTTCTACAAAATTCAATTGTTCAACCAAAACAAACAGTGGACAGTGCCAAATAAAAATCAGTCCAAAACAAGAGCCAATCATACCCTGCGGAAACTGACTTTGTAATTTTGATTTCTTGTATACAATTATCAGTATTCACTGTTGGAGGAGTAGGGTTCTGTGTCTACAGCTATTTCTTCATAATCCTTTTCCAGGGCACCCAGATCTTCACGAGCTTCACTGAACTCCATCTCCTCCATACCCTCTCCAGTATACCAATGGACAAAGGCATGCTTCTCAAACATTAGGTCAAATTTACGGTCCAGCTTCTCCCATGCTTCTTGGATAGCTGTGGTGTTGCTTAGCATAGACACAGCACGATTTACCTTAGCCAGATCTCCACCTGGTACCTCAGATGGGGGCTGGCAGTTTATTCCTACCTGAAAGAAATGCAGGAAGACATTAAATGTTATCACACTGTAATCATACAAAATTCTTGGATCAGATCAGGCACTGCAATCATAAAATTCATGGACCAGATCTTGCCTTGTCTAAACTTACACAGTTAGCAGTAATGATAAATAAAATAAAATAAATTATGCTTTATGCTGTTAGATTGAAAAGGCATGAAAGATTGGTCATTAGTGCCTGAGCTAAGTTGTTACTGGGATGTAGTAAAATATACAAATGCATAGTTTCATGATGATACATACTGATAAAATTTTCTTGGGCTTCCAGCAATGTCCAGTGGCTTTATCAGGGCATAGTAAAAGTGTTACCACTACAACACACTCTGCCAATGGTCAGACTGTTATTTTATCCTCTGAAGATAGAAAACAGTCTATCTGTTATATAACATAGGCAAAACCCAAATAACTTTGCATCCAGGCACAGAGAACTACATGATTACTCTAAACTGGATGACACCCCTCCTTTCAATTAATAAACAAGTCACGAGTGATGCAATAGCACAGTTACCAAATGCAAGATGGGCCTCCTGAAACTGCATTAACAAATGCTGTAAAATATGTGCAAACACAGAAATGAAATCGCACATGGTCAACTGACGTGAGGCCAAAAAAAGGTTCTAACATTCTCAACAAGCATTTTCTCCCACCAATTAGCACCAGCTTCAAAACCGGTGGTAGGCAGAAAACGTTTTCCGAGATTGTCCTAAATGCTTTCTCCAAAAATTATTTCGAGCAGTTAGTCCACGAACCCACGCGAATTGTAAATGGTTGCGAAAACACACTTCACCTCTTAGCCACAAACAATCCAGAGCTGATAGAGAGCATCATGACTGATACAGGGATTAGTAATCACAAGGTCATTGTAGCTAGGCTCAATACCATTTCTTCCAAATCCATCAGAAACAAACGCAAAATAATTTTATTTAAAAAAGCGGATAAAGTGCCACTAGAAGCCGTCCTAAAAGACAATTTCCATTCCTTCTGAACTGACTATGCGAATGTAGACGAGATGTGGCTCAAATTCAAAGATATAGTAGCAACAGCAATTGAGATATTCATACCTCATAAATTGGTAAGAGATGGAACGGATCCCCCGTGGTACACAAAAAAGGTCCGAACGCTGTTGCAGAGGCAACGGAAAAAGCATGCGAAGTTCAGAAGAACGCGAAATCCCGAAGATGGGCTAAAATTTACAGACGCGCGAAATTTGGCACGTACTTCGATGCGAGATGCCTTTAATAGGTTCCACAACGAAACATTGTCTCGAAATTTGGTAGAAAATCCAAAGAAATTCTGGTCGTATGTAAAGTACACAAGCGGCAAGACGCAGTCAATACCTTCGCTGCGCAGTGCCGATGGTACTGTTATCGACGACTGTGCCGCTAAAGCGGAGTTATTGAACGCAGTTTTCCGAAATTCCTTCACCAGGGAAGACGAATGGAATATTCCAGAATTTGAAACACGAACATCTGCTAGCATGAGTTTCTTAGAAGTAGATACCTTAGGGGTTGCAAAGCAACTCAAATCGCTTGATACGGGCAAGTCTTCAGGTCCAGATTGTATACCGATTAGGTTCCTTTCAGATTACGCTGATACTATAGCTCCCTACTTAGCACTCATATACAACCGCTTGCTCACCGATAGATCTGTATCTACAGATTGGAAAATTGCGCAGGTTGCACCAGTGTTCAAGAAGAGTAGTAGGAGTAATCCATTTAACTACAGACCTATATCATTGACGTCGGTTTGCAGTAGGGTTTTGGAGCATATACTGTATTCAAAAATTATGAATCACCTCGAAGGGAACGATCTATTGACACGTAATCAGCATGGCTTCAGAAAACATCGCTCTTGTGCAACGCAGCTAGCTCTTTATTTGCCCGAAGTAATGGCCGCTATCGACAGGGGATCTCAAGTTGATTCCGTATTTCTAGATTTCCGGAAAGCTTTTGACACCGTTCCTCATAAGTGACTTCTAATCAAGCTGCGGAGCTATGGGGTATCATCTCAGTTGTGCGACTGGATTCGTGATTTCCTGTCAGGAAGGTCGCAGTTCGTAGTAATAGACGGCAAATCATCGAGTAAAACTGAAGTGATATCAGGTGTTCCCCAGGGAAGCATCCTGGGACCTCTACTGTTCCTGATCTATATAAATGACCTGGGTGACAATCTTAGCAGTTCTCTTAGACTGTTCACAGATGATGCTGTAATTTACCATCTAGTAAGGTCATCCGAAGACCAGTATCAGTTGCAAAGCGATTTAGAAACGATTGCTGTATGGTGTGTCAGGTGGCAGTTGACGCTAAATAACGAAAAGTGTGAGATGATCCACATGAGTTCCAAAAGAAATCCGTTGGAATTCGATTACTCAATAAATAGTACAATTCTCAAGGCTGTCAATTCAACTAAGTACCTGGGTGTTAAAATTACGAACAAGACAAGACAAATCATCGAGTAAAACTGAAGTGATATCAGGTGTTCCCCAGGGAAGCATCCTGGGACCTCTACTGTTCCTGATCTATATAAATGACCTGGGTGACAATCTGAGCAGTTCTCTTAGACTGTTCGCAGATGATGCTGTAATTTACCGTCTAGTAAGGTCATCCGAAGATCAGTATCAGTTGCAAAGCGATTTAGAAAAGATTGCTGTATGGTGTGTCAGGTGGCAGTTGACGCTAAATAACGAAAAGTGTGAGATGATCCACATGAGTTCCAAAAGAAATCCGTTGGAATTCGATTACTCAATAAATAGTACAATTCTCAAGGCTGTCAATTCAACTAAGTACCTGGGTGTTAAAATTACGAACAACTTCAGTTGGAAGGACCACATAGATAATATTGTCGGGAAGGTGAGCCAAAGGTTGCGTTTCATTGGCAGGACACTTAGGAGATGCAACAAGTCCACTAAAGAGACAGCTTACACTACACTCGTTCATCCTCTGTTAGAATATTGCTCCGCGGTGTGGGATCCTTACCAGGTGGGATTGACGGAGGACATCGAAAGGGTGCAAAAAAGGGCAGCTCGTTTTGTATTATCACATTATAGGGGAGAGAGCGTGGCAGATATGATACACGAGTTGGGATGGAAGTCATTACAGCATAGACGTTTTTCGTCGCGGCGAGACCTTTCTACGAAATTTCAGTCACTAACTTTCTCTTCCGAATGCGAAAATATTTTGTTGAGCCCAACCTACATAGGTAGGAATGATCATCAAAATAAAATAAGAGAAATCAGTGCTCGAACAGAAAGGTTTAGGTGTTCGTTTTTCCCACTCGCTGTTCGGGAGTGGAATAGTAGAGAGATAGTATGATTGTGGTTCGATGAACCCTCTGCCAAGCACTTAAATGTGAATTGCAGAGTAGTCATGTAGATGTAGATGTAGATGTAGAGCTTCCAAACAACAAGACCACTTAGCAGCTCAATGCACTATGTCATGATGAGGATTTTGAATCTGAAAAGCTAAATGAGAAAGATATGGGCAATGTATTTCTACAACTGAAAAACAAACATTCAAGTGGCTGGGGTGGCTTTACAGCATAATAATTAAAATGCACAAATATTGTGGTCAAATAAATTACATATATATCTAATCAACTGTAGCATTAAATAATGTGCATTTCCCAGTACACTGAAAAAAGGAGTACAGTCAGATCAGCAGATAAAGAAGTGTTAGAGGAGGAAGCATCAAAATATAGATCAATATGTCTGATTCCCACATTTAGTAAGATTCTTGAATCAGTGATGTTAGTGCAACTTAGTACGTTTCACGTCAGAAACAATTTACTCACAGAAACCCAACAAGGATTTCAAAAAGACTGCAGCACCACAACAGCTCTTATTAAATGTTACCACAAAGTTTATAGCTTTCTAGATGGAGAGAAGAATGCTGTGGGTGTGTTTTTAGATCTCACAAAGGCATTTAACACAGTCAACCATGCACAGCTCTCACAGAAACTGACTGTTTACAGTATCAGGCACATATATATTGACCTCCTGTCTACTAACCTAAAAAAATAAACAGTGCACAAATGTAAATGATGAAAATAATATCAAAAATTAATTCAGTCTAAAACTGACATAGTAATAAAGGGCATGCCACACGTCAGTACTGGGATCACTTCTTTTTCCCTTGCTTGTAAATGATCTCATGTGACTTTCATATTCGCATGTAAATAAAAGAGATAATACACTTTCCTGTTCTTGGACACCACAAAAGAATGAATAATCAGGGCCTAGACGTCTGTGTGAGTGTAACTCCATTAAGTCACTTGGAAAAATATTGTTGCCCTGCTGTGGCTCAGCTAACTTCTCTGGATCGCAGTTAGTTCATTTGGATTGATCTTAGTGACAAAATGCATTTTACCTTGTAGGACAATATAATATATTTGTATGGAATCATATGACCTGTTAGTTGTTACTACATGTAACTACTGCCATGAGTACCATACTTCCTACAGTGGTGACTCCAAAATTTCCACCATGCCACATTCAAAATGCAAAATCTCCCATGCTGGTCCAGTGTCTTACAGTGCCACAGCTACCTCCAGCTCAAATGTTTCCTGCTCCGGGGGATATCAATCTCACCTCATCATCAACATCTTTGAATTCTGCAAACTTTCCAAGCCTCAGTTTGGTAAAATTTCAGTAAAACCTGGGTATAGTGTGTAGTGAACTGATGACAATGCTTCCATTGTTCCACGTATACCACACCAGACTCAAGCCACTTCACACAGAACTGTGATGTTTGTCAAATTCTCAGTATGACCTTACGAATGACAGCACTGTAAGATGTCAGGTGAGTACTTGCCTAGCAATTCCCATGGACACTGCTTTAGTGCCAGTAAATCTATGTGCATTACCATTCTCAGTGTTTTGCAAAACTATCCAGGCACCCATCAGGGTTCTGCAAAAGTTGGTCAACAATGCCCCCAGTAAACATTTCTCAAACCATTTCCAACTACTTACCATCTCCCAGACAAAATAACATAGGTCTGAGTGATCTTCCTGACATAAAAACGAACTACCTAACACAAACATGTCTCATGCATCATTCATCCATGTCATGACCACCATCATGTCACCTGAGTGACATCATATCTCTGCCACACACCCTGCAGATGCTTCAGTCCTACACGATACGCACACACTGCAACTCCTCCCGTGCATAAGTAATGCCCAGATTCTATTTCATGAGCATACCATGCACATAAAGCACCCAGCAGCTCCAGCAGACCACCACTCACCATCAGTCATGCCCACATTTGTGCTCAGTTCACGTCTATCGTGCTAAACATATATTTGTCCCATCCAGGTGTGCTCCATCACTAAGACTCTCCACCTGCTGTGCCTACCATGCTGCATTTCTCTTCACTACTTTACAATGCGCCACTTCCTCAAAATTTCTGTACCTGCTGAGGCTACTTTGCTGCATATTTCTTTGCTGCTTTATGATGTGCCGCTCCGTGATGCCTCCACTCCTGCTGCATCTACTGCACCAGGCAACACCCACCTCATGACAGTGCCAGTGTCACATAACCATGACCCTGCTATTCCATAAGCCCTCAGCTGAAACTCCCCCCTGCTGAATGTGGATTTACCTATGCTGTGCTTCATGCTTAATGTGTGCATAATGCAGACTGGAGGCATCACTGAGAACAATGACAAATTTGCAGTACTTCTCAACTATCTTGGTGAAAATGCCAATCTCATTAGTGACTTTCTGCTTGATGTACACATACAAACAAACAAGTATGAGACTGTCAAGGCACTTTTGCTTCAATGCCAATCCCACTCACCAGAGCAACAGCTTCATCTAAAGATAAATGAAACCTCACTCTGTCACAGTATGCTATCTGTGCTGGGGCACAAGCTTTGCCTGCAAACTGAGACAAGCATACTCCTAGATTGCATGCTATGGAATTTGTGGCTGTTAAAACATGCCAGAGCGCATTCAAACAGGGATGCTCACATACAAGGACACTCCACTAGAATTCAAACTATGCCTCACTCACAGAATGCTAGTGCTCAGACAGCATCACTCATTGATTAAGTCTCATTATAACCGTGCTACAGCTGTCAGCATCCCAACCTGTGCTCTCAGCCTCTACTGCAAACCTCCTACTGTGCAGACAGCAGCCACCCAAAGTCTACCAGGATTCGCTGAACCTTACCTAGCTGGCACCCACTATTGCTCCATGCCATCTCCCAGGTGATGAGCATAAACAAAAGCCTACAGTGCAGATTACCACCAGTGCTCCTTCACGTGGCTACTGAGCCATGCCTGCCAGTCAAAACAATATGAGTCAGCCAGGCCCTTACACCTGCCTGCACGAACCACCTCTGCTGGTTCCACACTTGCTTCAGTTCCAACACACTGCATAGCAGGCAGCCTTGCTTATATCTAAACTGATCTCGTGAACTGATACCAGTGTACCAAGTCACTCATCCTCTTTCAAGTTGCCGCAGATCATCACTTCACAACTGTACCTTCCATATAGCTCCCTGCAGATACTTATGATCCTACTGCTAATGCAAGACCATTTATGGCAATTAAAAAGATCGGGCACTCAGGACAGAGCCCTGTGGGACCCCATTCTCTTGTATATAAGGCACACTATGGGAAGCATCGACAAACTCTGGAGTGAGAAAAAATCCTGTGTAAAAATTGGGAGCAGTCCCCAGAGACCCCACTCATGCAGAGTAGTGAGGACATGGTGTTGCCAAGTGGTATGGTAGGCCTTCATGATGTTGAAAAAGACGACAATAAGGTGTTGTCACCAGGAGAAGGCCGATTGAATGGAAGACTCCAGGTACATCAAGTTTTCAATTGTGAAGCATCATTGGCGAAAGCCACCCTGGGACATAGCCAGAAGGCCCCGAGACTCAAGAATCCAACACAAATGCTGGCACACCATACATTCAAGCAGTTGCACAGTATGTTGGTTGGGCTGATAAGACGATAGCTGTCAACATCTAGTGTGTTCTTACCAGGCTTTAGCACACGAATGATGATACTCTCCCGCCATTTTGATGACAATTCACCATCACTCCAGATGCAGTTGAAGACAGCAAGGCAGTGCCACTAGGAATCCAATGACAAATGTTTCAGCATTTGTGGATGGATGCAGTCTGGGCCAGGGGATGCGTCAGGACAGTTGGCAGAGATTTGTCTCAACCTGGGAGGGGGAGGTTCGTGTTCCAATGGTGGAGACACAGCATTCCCAACACTCCTGCTTCCTTCATTTGATGAGGAGGTGAGCCTTGGCATGGAGCCATTTGAAGGCAATCAGGTTCTCCAGAGAGGAGTGGCACTTATTATGTTGGAGGGCCCACCTATAATCTCTAATGGCCACAGCCAACAAGGCACTGACTTCTGCCAGGGGCAACTGGAGGAACAAGGGATTGTCGATTCAGTTGTGGCAATAGTGGTATTAGTGATGGTGTGAATCACCTAATCAATAGTGGCATGCAACGGAGATTCAGCAGTGGTAGCAGATGTGAAAATGTCCCAGTCAGCCTTGGGAAGAGCCCACCTGGCCAAGCGTGGAGATGAGGGATGCTGGAGTAGGGAGAGAAAGAGTGGAAAGTGGTCACTACCACACAAGTTGTCATGTGCTGTCCAGTGGATAGATGGGAGAAGGCTAGGACTGCAAATTGAGAGATCAATGGCTAAATATGTGCCATGTTCCAGACTGAAATGTGTGGGGCACCTGTATTTAGGAGGCAAAGATCAAGTGAGTTAGTAGGTCCTCAACATCTTGGCCATGGCCAGTAACCTTGGTTCCACCCCATAAAGAGCTATGGACAAAAAAATCACCCAGAAGGAGAAAATGTGGGGGGAGTTGTGAAATGAATTGGGTAGTGCATCACCATCTAGAGGAAGGTAGGTGTTAGAGATGGTAATTTCCTGTGTTGTCCTCACCCTGACAGCCACAGCTTCTAAAGGTGTTTGAAGGGGCACAGGTTTGCTACAGACAGAGGTAATGACAAAGATACAAACTCCACCTGATGGTCTGTCACAGACAGTATGGTTCTTGTAGTACTCCCTATAGCCATGAAGAGCAGGGGCCCACATTGAGGGAAACCGGGTTTCCTGAAGGACAATGCAAAAAGCAGGTGTAATACTTAAGAGGTGACTAACTCAGCCAGGTGGTGAAAAAACTGCCACAGTTCCACTGGAGAATGGTGCTTTCTGTTGTCTGGGAAGGCATGAAGTGACCAAGAAGGTAAAATTATGTCTCAGCATCACCTCCCTCCACCAGTTGAGTGTTGGCATCCCGTAGCATTGCATCTGAACCATCAGTGAGCTCTAGGTCCTCAGAAGATGCCAAAATCTCCACCTTGTCATAAGATGCAGAGGCATGTGGGAGTGCTGGTGCAGGAGTCACTGGAGGCTCCATTTCTTATTGGACTTCTTCTTTGAAGTTTTGCTCTCTTGCTGCTCCTTAGGGGCTTAATGGGAGGGCTCTTTCAAGAAACTTCAGGGACAGAGAAAGACTGGGAAGCCCACCAAACCACTGGCTCTTTCAGTCACTGGCTTCACCACTGGGTGGGAGGGGGAGACCATGGAGGGTAGAGTCTCAAGGTACCAAGAGAGAGGTGTCATCAGCATAGGTTACTAGTTGTGAGTTAATGGGTTGTGTCATGACATTGGCATAAACCAGGAAGAGAAAGGGACCAAGGATCAATCCCTGCAGTACCACCTGGATTATTGTATCTCTAGATAACTGGAAATCTATTACCTTATTATCTATTTTACATTAAAGTTTAGTACACTGTTTGTGATTTGTCAAGTATGTGGTCATTAATTGTAAATGAGTCCTGATGTTTTAAGCCTTCAGTTTGTTAATGAGCAGCCCATGGTTGACTGAGTCGAAGACTTTGGAAAGATCTAAGAACATGCCTGCTGTCTTCATACGATGGTCTAGGAGGGTGTACACCCCATGGAGAAATTCAGCAACTGCAGCAGTGCACCAATCTTGCCTAAAGCCATGCTGTATTTCTGTTAACAATTTTTTCTTTGTAAAATAACCAGAAAGCTGAGAAAGCATAACCATTTCCAAAACCTTACTCAAGGTAGGGGTCAATTATACTGGGTGTTAGTTTTAAACCTCTTTTGTACTCCCTTTCTTAGGCAATGGTTTAAAAATGCTTATTTTTAGACTACTAGGATAAGTACTTTCTCTAATACTACAGTTTATGGTGTGCATTAGTGGTTTAACTGTTTCTCTTATGCATTTTTAACTACTACACTTGACACACAATCCCATCCAGCTGAGTACTTGTCTTTTATGTGAGGATTATCTTGCTTGTATCATTCTCTCTAATCAGATTAAAAACTTACTGCTTGAGTAGTGTATTTTGGTATCTCTCAGTACATTTCTAAAGTGTGTGTTGGATTTCCTGTTGATGATATGAAATACTTATGAAAAAGGTTACATAATTCTTTGGGTTCTTTTATAATATTACCATCCTGTATAATGCATAAAGGTTTGCTGTCCCTAGTTGTGGACGTTTTTCAATACTTATTGATCAGCTTTCACGATACTGTGCTTACATTTGTAGATTGTGAGATTTCATTACTGTGGACTTGTTTTCTAAGGTTTAAAAATTCTGATTTAAAGGTCTTCTTAGCTGTGTTATAATTTTGTTTGAAAATGTGCAGTCTTGTTGATTTGTACAGGACATCCAGGTCATAAATATTTTGCCTGAGTTTAACAGGGCTGGCTGGAAGTCTGAGTTCACTATTTCATCCACTCTGAATGTGTATTGGCCCTCTCTGCATTTCTTTAATGGGACAACAGGAATCAAAGTGTCTCAACAGGACATTGTAGAACTCACTCCATTTGCTATCTGATCCTTCCACATGGTGGATTTGAGACCCTGGTATCCATGATAACTATATTTCTAAGATAATTGTTATAAGTTAATACATCTACACATTTCATGTTAGGCGTGTTGTTGGAGTTTGCATCAATGTTAAGATCTCTAAGTACAGTAAGGTCACTGGGACCAGTTTGCCTATTTACAGTATTGAGGCTGTTAAGAAAATGGATCACATCTACACAAAGCGGTCCGTATATGCCTATTATTTATGTTTTACTACATTGACTCCATGCTCTTTTTGTTGAATTGCAATACGACTTACTTGTAAATACCCCTTCACAATATTGCTCAATAAATGTAAGTTTCTTAGACTGAACATGTTCTCTCACAAAGATTTCCACACCTCGACCCTTATGCTGTTTCCTACAAAAACTGTTTACCAGTACATAACCATCTATTTTATAATAGCTAATTTCATAACGTTTTTGCCCATGTACAGTCAATACTAATACTTGTAGTGCATGCTTATTTAGAAATTTTTGTAGGATACTGAGTTTCTTTCTAAGGTACTGTAAGTTCAGATGTATCCTCCTAAGTGAGGCCATGGTTTCTTCTCAGCTTATACATCCGTGGAGAGTTGTAGTGTTCTGTGAGACTAGAATCAAGATTATCTTCACTGTTGTATTTATCTTCTACATGAGTGATTACACTGACTGCACAGGGTTCACATTTATCTAGTTTGCCTGGTTGATCACTGCCCTAATGGTTCTTTTCTCTAAAAAAAGCTTCAGGATTATAGCCTACTGCTATTGGTTCCTTCTGGTAGGTGAATGGGCCACAGAGAACTTTTATTTCATTCACTAACCTTAATTTTCCCTTCCTGTGTAGTCCATGCTGGGTGTGTTCATGTGGGTTTATTATGCATACATGATTTTATATACCTGAATTTTTCACATAGTTTTTGTAGTACTGAATTGTTAGTTTCTATTTCTCTTTTAACAAAAGACCACTCTGGAATATCATATTGTACTGGTACTATCCTTTGACATGCCAGATAGTTCTTGAAAACTGGCAGCACAATCAGGCACTACTTCATCACTCCTTCTAATGGTATACTTCACTATCACTGTTTTCTCTTTTTACATTCTGTGTGTCCACTACACTGCACTGAGAAGAAATATTAAGAATTTTTAACACACACTTATCTTGATTCATTTTATTTGATGTCATGTGATGATGAAAGTGGGAAATATCTTCACAGCAGCATTCAGCAGCTTTGAATGCTTTCATTCCTTTAGCTTTTGAAGGTGAAACCTTGTGTCTATTGATTGCATTTAATGAAAGGTTCCTTTTTACACTTTCTGATTAGCATTTCACGTTGATGTAAGCTCTCTTTTAATTAGTATTTTCTCCATTTGGAACATTTGTTGACCTGTATGCCATTTTCAGAGTCTCAAGGATCATCATCCATTCTACTTCCACTTGGAAAATTTCTTTGTAGATGTACACGTCAGCATCAAGTGAATACTTGTCTAAAACTATGCTGTAGTGGTTTTGGTGACAGTGAAGTCTGGTTGCAACATTATTCCCGCCAGTAAATATTGTTACAACAATGACAAACATAGCTTGAAGGAACCAACGTACTCTATTATTGTTAACTGCTTGCAGCCGAAAGAGAGCTGAGACAGCAGAGAGTAATTATACTGCATTTGTTGACTTCTGCTGTAACAGTAAGATTGCATTTATTGAGTTTTGCCAAAACCTAGTGTTCTAGAGTGCTCATAAAAGGTCAACATATGTCATTACAAGTTTATATGCCAACCAGCTCTGCAGATGATGAAGAAATTGATGAAATGTATGATGAGATAAAAGAAATTACTCAGGTAGTGAAGGGAGATGAAAATTTAATAGTCATGGGTGACTGGAATTCGAGAGTAGGAAAAGGGAGAGAAGGAAACATAGTAGGTGGATTGGGGGTAAGAAATGAAAGAGGAAGCCATCTGGTAGAATTTTGCACAAAGCATAAATTAATCATAGCTAAGACTTGGTTCAAGAATCATGAAACAAGGTTGTATACATGGAAGAACCCTGGATATACTAAAAGGTATCAGATAGATTATATAATGGAAAGACAGAGATTTAGGAACCAGGTTTTAAATTGTAAGACATTCCCAGGGGTAGATGTGGACTCTGACCACAATTTATTGGTTATGAACTGTAGATTAAAACTGAAGAAACTGCAAAACGGTGGGAATTTAAGGAGGTGGGACCTGGATACACTGAACGAACCAGAGGTTGTAGAGAGCTTAGGGAACAATTGATAAGAATGGGGGAAAGAAATGGGTAGCTTTGAGAGATGAAACAGTGAAGGCAGCAGACGATCAAGTAGGTAAAAAGACGAGGGCTGGTAGAAATCCTTTGGTAACAGAAGAAATACTGAATTTAATTGATGAAAGGAGAAAATATAAAAATGCAGTAAATGAAGCAGGCAAAAAGGAATACAAAAGTCTCGAAAATGAGATCAACAGGAAGTGCAAATCTGCTGAGCAGTGGTGGCTAGAGGACAAACGTAAGGATGTAGAGGCTTCTCTCACTAGGCATAAGATAGATAAAGCCTACAGGAAAATTAAAGAGACTTTTGGAGAAAAGAGAACCACTTGTATGAATATCAAGAGCTCAGGTGGAAACCCAGCTCTAAGCAAAGAAGGGAAAGCAGAAAGGTGGAAGGAGCATATAGAGGGTCTATACAAGGGTGATGTACTTGAGGACAATATTATGGAAATAGAAGACGATGTAGATGAAGATGAAATGGGAGATACGATACTGCGTGAAGAGTTTGACAGAGCACTAAAAGACCTGAGTCGAAACAAGGCCACGGGAGTAGACAACACTCCATTAGAACTACTGACACCATTGGGAGAGCCAGTCATGACAAAACTCCAGCATCTGGTGAACAAGATGTATGAGACAGGCGAAATACCCTCAGACATCAAGAAGAATATAATAATTCCAATCCCAAAGAAAGCAGGTGTTGACAGATGTGAAAATTACTGAACTATCAGTTTAATAAGTCACAGCTGCAAAACACTAACGCGAATTCTTTACAGATGAATGGAAAAACTGGTAGAAGTCGACCTTGGGGAAGATCAGTTTGGATTCCATGGAAATGTTGGAACACGTGAGGCAATACTGACATTACGCCTTATCTTAGAAGCTAGATTAAGGAAAGGCAAACCTATGTTTCTAGCATTTGTAGACTTAGGGAAAGCTTTTGACAGTGTTGACTGGAATACTCACTTTCAAATTCTAAAGGTGGCAGGCGTAAAATAAAGGGAGCGAAAGGATATTAACAATTTGTACAGAAACCAGATGGCAGTTATAAGAGTTGAGGGGCATGAAGGGAAGCAGTGGTTGGGAAGGGAGTGAGACATGTTTGTAGCCTCTCCCCAATGTTACTCAATCTGTATACTGAGCAAGCAGTAAAGAAAACGAAAGAAAAATTCGGAGTAGGTATCAAAATCCATGGTGAAGAAATAAAAACTTTGAATTGTGCTGATGACATTGTAATTCTGTCAGAGACAGCAAAGGACTTGGAAGAGCAGTTGAACGGAATAGACAGTGTCTTGGAAGGAGGATATAAGATGAACATCAACAAAAGCAAAATGAGGAAAATGGAATGTAGTCGAATTAAGTTGGGTGAAGCTGAGGGAATAAGATTAGGAAATGAGACACTTAAAGTAGTAAAGGAGTTTTGCTATTTGGGGAGCAAAATAACTGATGATGGTCAAAGTAGAGAGGATATAAAATGTAGACTGGCAATGGCAAGGAAAGCGTTTCTGAAGAAGAGAAATTTGTTAACATCGAGTATAGTTTTAAGTGTCAGGAAGTCGTTTCTGAAAGTATTTGTATGGAGTGTAGCCATGTATGGAAGTGAAACATGGATGATAAATAGTTTGGACAAGAAGAGAATAGAAGCTCTCGAAATGTGGTGTTACAGAAGAATGCTGAAGATTAGATGGGTAGATCACGTAACTAATGAGGAGGTATTGAATAGAATAGGGGAGAAGATGAGTTTGTGGCACAACTTGACAAGAAGAAGGGACCAGTTGGTAGGGCATATTCTGAGGCATCAATCGACCACAAATTTAGTATTGGAGGGCAGCGTGGAGGGTAAAAATCGTAGAGGGAGACCAAGATATGAATACACTAAGCAGATTCAGAACGATGCAGGTTGCACTAAGTACTGGGAGATGAAAAAGCTTGCACAGGATAGAGTAGCATGGAGAGCTGCATCAAACCAGTCTCAGGACTGAAGACCACAACAACAACAACAACATGTCATTACCATGCCTAACTCAACTGTAAATTTTTTTTGCATATTTCGAGTTTTGAAAAAACACTCATAATTGGAGAAAGTCAGTTCTTATACATGGCATACATCAGTGTAACAGCAATGTAAACTCAAATATAGATCCAGCAAAAGGTAATCTTCAGTTTGTTGACAGGATCTGGGACAATGCTGTGAGTCTACAAAGGAAACTGCTCACAAAACACTTATATCACACACCCTACAATATTGCTCAAGGATGTCAGAGCTGTGCTAAACAGTACTAACAGGGGATATTGATCATATACAAAGAAAGTACAGGGTGTTTCAAAAATGACCGGTATATTTGAAACAGCAATACAAACTAAACGAGCAGCGATAGAAATACACCGTTTGTTGCAATATGCTTCGGACAACAGTACATTTTCAGGCAGACAAACTTTCGAAATTACAGTAGTTACAATTTTCAACAACAGATGGCGCTGCGGTCTGGGAAACTCTATAGTATGATATTTTCCACATATCCACCATGCGTAGCAATAATATGGCGTAGTCTCTGAATGAAATTACCCAAAACCTTTGGCAATGTGTCTGGCGGAATGGCTTCACATGCAGATGAGATGTACTGCTTCAGCTGTTCAATTGTTTCTGGATCCTGGCGGTACATCTGGTCTTTCAAGTGTCACCACAGAAAGAAGTCACAGGGGTTCTTGTCTGGTGAATAGGGAGGCCAATCCACGCCACCTCCTGTATGTTTCGGATAGCCCAAAGCAATCACACGATCATCGAAATATTCATTCAGGAAATTAAAAACCTCAGCCGTGCGATGTGGCCGGGCACCATGTTGCATAAACCACGAGGTATTCGCAGTGTCGTCTAAGGCAGTTTGTACTGCCACAGATTCATGAAGAATGTCCAGATAGCATGATGCATTAATCGTTTCGGATCTGAAAAATGGGCCAATGATTCCTTTGGAAGAAATGGCGGCCCAGACCAGTACTTTTTGAGGATGCAGGGATGATGGGACTGCAACATGGGGCTTTTCGGTTCCCCATATGCGCCAGTTCTGTTTATTGACAAAGCCGTCCAGGTAAAAATAAGCTTCGTCAGTAAACCAAATGCTGCCCACATGCATATCGCCATCATCAATCCTGTGCACTATATCATTAGCGAATGTCTCTTGTGCAGCAATGGTAGGGGCGCTGAGGGGTTGCCGCTTTTGAATTTTGTATGGATAGAGGTGTGAACTCTAGCGCATGAGACGATACGTGGACGTTGGCGTCATTTGGACCACAGCTGCAACATGGCGAATGGAAACCCGAGGCCGCTGTTGGATCACCTGCTGCACTAGTTATGCATAGCCCTCTGTGGTTGCCGTACGCGGTCGCCCTACCTTTCCAGCACGTTCATCCGTCACGTTCCCAGTCCGTTGAAATTTTTCAAACAGATCCTTTATTGTATTGCTTTTCGGTCCTTTGGTTACATTAAACCTCCATTGAAAACTTTGTCTTGTTGCAACAACACTGTGTTCTAGGCGGTGGAATTCCAACACCAGAAAAATCCTCTGTTCTAAGGAATAAACCATGTTGTCCACAGCACACTTGAACGTTGTGAACAGCACACACTTACAGCAGAAAGACGACGTACAGAATGGCGCACCCACAGACTGCATTGTCTTCTATATCTTTCACATCACTTGCAGCGCCATCTGTTGTTGAAAATTGTAACTACTGTAATTTCGAAAGTTTGTCCGCCTGAAAATGTACTGTTGTCCCAAGCATATTGCAACAAACGTAGTATTTCTATCGCTGCTCGTTTAGTTTTTATTGCCGTTTCAAATATATATATATATATATATATATATATATATATATATATATATATATATATATATATATATATATAAAAATTCAAATATATATAAATATATATAAATTCAAATATACCGGTCATTTTTGAAATTATTTATGGTCAGCATTGTGGGATGTTGGCATTAGTTTCAGAGTCTAACAAACACTAGAGGACACATTGCCTATTAAGACAATCTTCTGATTATAGTGTCTCCCAACTCACTGGCTAAATTAGAGGAAAATAGTAGGGTAATTCTTGAAAGATGAGGAAATTGGTGTGTTGAAAACAAACCAATGAAATCAGCACACAAAACAGTTTACATGTATCTAAAATGAACATTATCAAGAATGAGAAACCACATAATCAGAATATATGACTAACCTGTGAAAAGAAAGGAGGTGTGTAGGTACCTTGATACAAACAGTGAAAAAAGTAAAACATTCATGCACATGTAGAAATCTTCTGCCAGAGACATGTCAAAACCCTGCACAAAGTAGCAACAATTGGTGAAAGAAGGTTTCAGCTGCAACTAAGTGTAATAAGAATGTACCACAACGCAATATTAATTCTTATTGTGGCCTACAGGTTGAGTGTTTGGGCTCAAAGAGCCAGAAAGGTGGACAGCACAAGCTCTATGGTGAATATAGAGAAGTATACACCTGTGCCTTACAGGAGTGTATAGAACTACACTGAGGTGCTGCTGGTGATACTAGAATTGCTACCTCTATACATAGCAATAAGAAAAACAGGTGCACAATATTGGCTCCAATAGTGTGAATGTGACAAGGTGAAGGAGGTAGTGGGCACAAAAGTACATCAAATAAGGAAATAAAGGATTGCACTGATAGAGAACAGCAAGAAATCTGGAACAGGGCAGAGAAGGGGAGGAGAATTAACCAATTCATTCCTAACAAAAGAAAGAACAAGAATATCATTCCTTATTCTGACCAAGGGAGCTATACACCACCTTTAGGAAGATGATCCATATCCCAGCTACATACTGAAAATACTACAATGCATCCCAGACAGTTGTGAATGTCAAGCAATCAGCACCCTGGACCACATCATCTGTCAATGTGCTATTAGCAAAATGTTACAGACTGGTACAGGAATGTCTTTGGTAATACATCTATAAAATAATAAGGAATGAGGAACTGTGGCATTAGTTGAACTTGCTGTTAGCTGTAATATCAATTTGTAAACTGCAAGCCTACATGGCTGAGAGACAAATAAGGAGAGACTATACATCATGACAGAACACCCACCCGCAACAACCTTTCAGGAGCAGTGAGGAGTTGAACCTTGGATAGGACCATGAAGGATTTCCCCATGAATCCTATGTTGTACTTACAGGGTGTTTAAAAAATGACCGGTATATTTGAAACGGCAATAAAAACTAAACGAGCAGCAATAGAAATACACTGTTTGTTGCAATATGCTTGGGAAAACAGTACATTTTCAGGCGGACAAACTTTCGAAATTACAGTAGTTACAATTTTCAACAACAGATGGCGCTGCAAGTGATGTGAAAGATATAGAAAACAACGCAGTCTGTGGGTGCGCCATTCTGTACGTCGTCTTTCTGCTGTAAGTGTGTGCTGTTCACAACGTGCAAGTGTGCTGTGGACAACATGGTTTATTCCTTAGAACACAGGATTTTTCTGATGTTGGAATTCCACCGCCTAGAACACAGTGTTGTTGCAACAAGACGAAGTTTTCAACGGAGGTTTAATGTAACCAAAGGACCGAAAAGTGATACAATAAAGGATCTGTTTGAAAAATTTCAACGGACTGAGAACGTGACGGATGAACGTGCTGGAAAGGTAGGGCGACCGCGTATGGCAACCACAGAGGGCAACGCACAGCTACTGCAGCAGGTGATCCAAACGCGGCCTCGGGTTTCCATTCGCCATGTTGCAGATGCGGTCCAAATGACGCCAACGTCCACGTATTGTCTCATGCGCCAGAGTTTACACCTCTATCCATACAAAATTCAAACGCGGCAACCCCTCAGCGCCGCTACCATTGCTGCACGAGAGACATTCGCTAACGATATAGTGCACAGGATTGATGACGGCGATATGCATGTGGGCAGCATTTGGTTTACTGACGAAGCTTATTTTTACCTGGACGGCTTCATCAATAAACAGAACTGGCGCATATGGGGAACCGAAAAGCCCCATGTTGCAGTCCCATCGTCCCTGCATCCTCAAAAAGTACTGGTCTGGGCCCCATTTCTTCCAAAGGAATCATAGGCCCATTTTTCAGATCCGAAACGATTACTGCATCATGCTATCTGGACATTCTTCATGAATTTGTGGCGGTACAAACTGCCTTAGACGACACTGCGAACACCTCGTGGTTTATGCAAGATGGTGCCTGGCCACATCGCACGGACGACGTCTTTAATTTCCTGAATGAATATTTCGATGATCGTGTGATTGCTTTGGGCTATCCGAAACATGCAGGAGGCGGCGTGGATTGGCCTCCCTATTCGCCAGACATGAACCTCTGTGACTTCTTTCTGTGGGGACACTTGAAAGACCAGGTGTACCGCCAGAATCCAAAAACAATTGAACAGCTGAAGCAGTACATCTCATCTGCATGTGAAGCCATTCCGCCAGACACGTTGTCAAAGGTTTCGGGTAATTTCATTCAGAGACTACGCCATATTATTGCTACGCATGGTGGATATGTGGAAAATATCGTACTATAGTTTCCCAGACTGCAGTGCCATCTGTTGTTGACAATTGTAACTACTGTAATTTCGAAAGTTTGTCTGCCTGTAAATGTACTGTTGTCCCAAGCATATTGCAACAAACAGTGTATTTCTATCACTGCTCGTTAAGTTTTTATTGCCGTTTCAAATATACCGGTCATTTTTGAAACACCCTGTATGATTGGTCACAGGGTTGCTCAACCATTGAGAGGACGGCCAGCTGAAATGGGATAAGCTAGAATACACCAGGTGTATAGTATGAAACTGGAATTCCCTATAGATGGTGCTACTGTCAGTCTAGGGTCCATGAGACCATATTTGTGGTGTCATCTGCTTCCTGTAATGGTTGACAACAAATGTCGACACACAGTAACCCAAGTTTCATACATTGGTATCTGTTTCAAACCCGTAAACATGTTGAGCTTGCGAAGAGCATTGGTTTTCTGTTATCATTCGAAGAAAACTGCTGACGAATTGCATCAAATGCTTGTTGAAGCTTTTAGTGAACATGTTCTTGGAGAAACACAGTGTTATGAATGGTTCAAAAATTCCAAAGTGGTAATCCTGATGTGTGACAAGATGAGCATGGGAAACCACTGAAAAAGTTTGAAGACAATGAATTGCAGGCCTTATTGGATGAAGATTACACTCAAACCCAACAGGAACCCATGTAATAACTGAATGTGAAGCAGAAAGCCGTTTCTCTTCAGTTGAAAGCTATGGGAAAGATATAGAAAGTGGGAACTGAATGAAAGACAGCAAGCAAATCGGAAGACCACTTGTGAAATGCTGCTGCCACATGCAAAAGAAAATCGTTCCTTCATCTATTAGTGACAGATGATGGAAAAAGGATATTTCTTGAGGATCCTAAGCATTGTAAATCATGGGTGCATCCAGGCAAACCATCTACTGCAAGACCAGATCGCTTTGGAAAGAAGACAATGCTGTGTGTTTGGTGGGATCAGAAAGGTGTCATCTCTTATGAGCTGCTAAAATCTGGTGAAACTTTTAACACTGATCTCTAACAACAGCAAATGATTGATTTAAATCGAGCATTACTTTTAAAAAAAATTATTTATTTTCATTTATTTACTTAGCCTCCTTGTATCTCATCATTATAAAAATGATGTAGGATTTGTCATACATTGGCTTACATAGAAAATATAACATGAAAAGATTTACAGTTATATGTCCATAAATAAAATATTATTACATATAATATGAGGCCATATTCATAACAACATTCATAATATGCTACATTAGAATAACAGATGAATACAATTTAGTTTTCAGTGAGCACTTTGGGTCATTATGATGAAGGAAATAAGCTACTGTATACTGAATGCTGGTGATTTAAGTATTCCTTGACACTATAAAAACTCTTGCTAATGAACATTTTTTTAAGTTCTTTTTTGAATATGTGAAATATTGGTATACTTTTAATTTCCTTTGTTAGTGCAGTAAACACAATTTTTGGCTGATACAGAACACTTTTTGATACACAGCTTTTGTGTGACTTTCTCTATGAAAGTCATCTCTATTTCTTGTTTTGTAGTTATGAACTTGACCGTTTAACAAAGAATGTTCCTGGTCTGCCTTCATAAAACATATACTTTCATAAATATAGATACATGGTAGAGTCATGATTTGTAGTTCCTTGAAAACTTTTTTACGTGATTCTGTGTGTCATACCTCTGATTATCCTTATTGCCCTCTTTTGAAGCATAAACGAGCATTCGGCCAAACTGGTATTCCCCCAAAATATGATACCATATCTGAGTGTGCTATGTATGAGTGCGAAGTATGAACATAACACTGCGTCAACACTACAGGAATTTTTTAGTATTCTAAGAACATAAAAATAGTGACTTAATTTTTTGTTTAAAATTTCTGTGTGTTTCTCCCACCTTAAATATTCATCTAGCCATAATCCTAAAAATTTAGTATGGGGGGTTTGCTCTATCTTACACTGCCCAAGTTCTACAGTTAGGTCAGATTTTACTTTGTTTGTTATATGTCTGAAGTTCATTGAAACTGTTTTTTTGTCATTAACAATTGATTTGCTGTTTGTAAACCACATGTTTGGTTTTTCTGTGGCTACTGTGACTCTCTCGAGTAAGTCAGTTTCATTCATAGCTTTGACAAACACACTGGTGTCGTCAGCAAATAATACTGCATCTGCTGTTGATGTATGGCTTGGCAAATCATTTATAAATATTAATAACAGCAATGGCCCCAGTACAGAGCCCTGCAGCACGCAATACCTGACTTTTTGTTATGCGGATGAGTAGGCTTAACCTGCATGCTGTATCTCTACCTTCTGATACCTATTAGAAAGATAGGATTTGAACTAATCTTGTGCCACTCCACAAAACCTGTAGCAATATAGTTTCATGAGCCGTTAATTATGGTCAATGACATCAAAAACCTTAGACAGGTACAAAACAGGCCACAGTTTAATTCTTTTTTGTCTACAGAATTTATGATCAGTTTTAAAAAAGTTATAAATTGCTGTGTCAGTTGACCTATTTTTACTAAAACCATTTTGCCCATTAACTATAATTTGATTTTTATTAAGAAAATGAGACAGTCTTTCATCCATTACCCTTTCAATTACTTTTGAAAATCCAGATAACAATGGTGTAGGCCTGTAACTGATAACATCAGACTGGTCACCCTTCTTGCAAATAGGCTTGACAATCGATTTCTTTGGTTTTTCTGGGAAGACTCCTGTGCTAAATGGACACGTTAATCATGTCATCTAGTGGGGAACCTATGCATGTTGCACTGTTATTTATTACTTTGTCTGGAATCCCATCATAGTCACATGCCATATTACTTTTTAAGCGATTTAAGGCATTTTGTACCTCTAATGCAGTAACAGGGTATAGAAACATGGTTTTATCATACATTGGTAGTTGCAGTCTGGAGCTGATATCACATCTTCCTTAAATTAGTTTTGTTGCAATATTTGTTTAATGTGTGTTGAATATATCTGTACTGGGACCTCAATTCTTTTCCCTTCACTTTTAATTACAAGAATGCTGTTTTTACTTTTTTGTTTACCTATGCTCCTATTGATTACCTCCCAGGTTGCTTTTATCTTTTTAGTACCTCTTGTGATATATGAGTCATTATTTAGTTTCTTAGCTGCTATTATACTTTCCTGTAAATTTTCACATATGGTTTTAATTTTTGCAGATGTTACCCATGCCTTTGTTTTTGGTTTTAATTTTGAATTGTTTAATAGGAAATGTGATATCATAACAATGCCAATAATTTGCTGGGAATGACTAAAATTTTTTATCTACATCACAGGTTATATTTTTTAACATGTGATTAAAAACCCTTATGCTGTCTTCATTTACAAATCTTTTCTCTCTGTAATTTCCATATGCCACTGGATCCTTAATGGATATATTATATAATGTCAATGTGACTGCCTTATGATCTGAGAACTCCATACCTATTACTTCAGTGATATGCTCACACTTATTCTTATTGACAAACAGTTGATCAATTATTGTTTAAGACCCATTTAAACTAGTGTCTTATCTTACTGTTGCTGTCATATTATAAGATAAGAACAGATTGGTCAATTGTTGTGGTTTACTGCAGTTAGTTTTAAAATTAAAATTAAAATCTCTAAGGAATATTGTATTTGTTAATTGGTGCTTGAGTTGATTTAGCAGCATTTCAAGTTGTAGAGAAAAGAAGCAAAATTCCCAGAAGGTGATCTATATATGCACACATTAAACACTTCCAGTTTTTTTAACTCACATATACAGTACCGGTATTCAAAGTCTTTTTCTATGCATTTTACATTACTATATTTAACTTCTTTTGCATCAAGACCTGTCCTAACATATAGGCACGTACCACCACCCTTCCTACTAACTCTACAAAACGACCAGAATATGGAAACATATGGAAAAAGGCTACACAAAGTCATATTGCTCCATGATACTGCGCCATCACGCACAGCAAAACAGGTCAGGGAAACGATCGAGCCATTCGATTGGGAGATAGTAGAGCATGCGGCTTGTTCTCCAGGCCTGGCTCCATCCAATTATTAACTATTTGCATCACTGGGACACACTCTTGCTGAACAACACTTCAATACGTATGAAAACATATGAAAACGGCTCGCTGACTGGTTCACTTCAAAAGAAGAACTGTTTCTTTTGGCGTGGCTTTCATAACCTGCTGTTGAGGTGGGAGAAATGTATAAATCGCAGTGGAGACTATTTTGAATAATATATTGTTTATCTGTTTTAAAGAATAGACGTGTAATTGTTGTAGCCAAATTCTGGTTTGGTACGTCTACACATGGTGGTACCAGTTATCCCAAAAAGCTGACTTACAAAGTTCCAAGGACCAGTATTAAGAGGAGAATCTAAGAATATGCTTCAGCCCTTCATGTATCACTCGTGTAGAGACTGCAAAGATGAAATTAGACTCGTGGTTGTCACAGATGATTATTTGGGAGATATCACACATAATATTGAAAACACATTTATTGGACACTCACACATATAACAAATATGGCGGTTGAACATGTCACTCATTGAACGTTCACACAACACCCACTAGTTCAAAGAAGGAAGGTGCCAAAGATAGGGCACTCTGTGCCAGAGATGCCACAGAGTCGCCCACCCCCCTCCCCCCTCCCCCCTCCCCCTGAGTAGTGCGGAGTATGGTGAAGGGAAGCCTCATGAGATGAAGTCATGAAGTCGTAATCTTGGTGCCAACATGGTGGTTGTAGGCAGCAGCTAGTGCACGGAGTGTGGGCCGCAGTGTCGGCTGTACTGCGGCCAGCTGGTTCCAAAGACTGCACATGAGAGGTGATGGTGGGCAAAGATGAATCAGCTGAAGGCAGGACGGCTGCTTTGGGAGGAAAGTCACCGTTGAGGGACCATGCTGGTTTAAGTCTACTGACTGAGACTGTCTGTGGTCGTCCATGGAAGTGGATGACGAACGTGTTGATATTGGGTGTAACACATGGTGAGGGCCCAAATAGGGTGGCTGAAGGGCTTCCCACATAGTGCATCCCACAGCGTGACAAAGTCACATGTAGCTAGGTCCTTGTTGACGAACACAGGGGGGGGGGGGGGGGGGGTGGTGTGGGGGCAGGGCAGGGGAGTGTGGAGGTGCATGACGTGCGTGCACACACACTCGACCAGTGTGGGCAGAACCTCATATATGGCAGAAAGTGAAACCTCAATGAATTTGGCAGGCAGAAGGAGAGGCTCACTATACTGAACCTCGGCGAGCGACGCATTAAGATCTTCTTTATGAGCTGAGCAAAAACCCAGTAGGACCCATGGAAGGGCCTCTGACCAGATGCCTATGTGGCACATTTAGGCGGCCTTGAATGTGAGGTGCCACCGCTCGATGAGGCTGTTCAAATGGGAGTGGTATGAAACTTGGCGACGCCACAGAGTTGTGCAAGGAGTGTGACTCAAATTGACGTCCCTGGTTGCTGGTGAGAGATAGGGGACTGCCAAAGTGAGCAACCCACGCCGAGGCGAAGAAACAGGCAAAGTCTCAGCCATGATGTCAGTAAGTTGGACTGCTTCATCACAGTGGGTCACATGGTCGATGATCGGTAAGATATATCTGTAGCCCTCGGAAGGGGAAAGGGGACCAACGACTTTGATATGGACATGCCGGAATCGCCTCTTTGGAATGTCAAACTTGCCCAGAGGAGGTTGAGCGTGCCTGCTGACCTTGCTGTGCTAGCATGGAATGCACACACAGCGACAGTCATGCTCCATACCAGACCAGACGAAGTGATCTGTAACCATTCATGTTGTGGCTCACATCCCAGTGTGAGCTAAGCCATGCGAGGTGGTAAAGATCCATAGCAAGGGGCGGCGGGGACCAGGGGACAAAGTGTATCCATAGAAGTGTCATAAAGGACAGGGTTTGCCAATACAGGTAGTATATAGGGCTGGACAGAGAGTGAGGAGCTGTTGTCAGATTTCATTCACTGTATATCATTTCATTGGCTTGTAGTCAGGCGAGTTCCTCCAGATTCAGGAAAGGTAGCATGCCACATCATTCTCCATGCCACAGATATAGCATGTGTAGTTCGTATGGCGGAAACACCTGCGTTGAAGGTCCTTAGCTGGATTACGAATAGCGTCCACGAGTGGCTTGTGTTTAGTATAGATCATGAAGAAGAGCCCCTCAAGGTCAGTACGAAAATATTTCATCGCATCATAGACAGCGAGTAGCTCACGGTCAAATTCCGACCACTTGCACTGGCCCTTAGTCAGTTTCTCGGAAAAGAAGCGGAGGGGTTGGGAGAAGTCAGTGGTGTGGTGCTGTAAAATGACACCCACAGCTGAGTCACTGGCATCAGTCTTGATGGACACATGGGCGTCAGGATCAGGGTGGGCAAATGTGATGGCTTTGGCGAGGGCAGTTTTGAGGTTACCAAAAGCATCGAAAATCGGTTGGGTCCACTCCAACTTCCTTTTTCCAGTGGTGGTTTTGCCAGAGAGAGTGTCGGTGAGGACCTTTGGATGGAGGCAGCTTGAGGAATATGTCTGTAGTAAAAGTTTGGCATACCCAGAAAATGACGGAGCTAAGCACAATGCTTGGAGAGAGGAGGTTTGTGTATGATTTTGAGATGAGAACTCGTCGGTTGGAGGTTATCGTCAGAGACGGAATGGCTGAGGCAGGTAACGGATGTGGAACACAGTTGAGATTTATCGTGGTTGATCAACACGTCATTGGCAGCGATGGCGGAATGGACTGCATCGAGGTGAATGTGATGCTCCTCAGCAGAGGAAGAAAAGATAAGGATACCGTCTAAGTAAGTGTAGGCAAAAGGCTGAGGGAGCAAGGCATGTAACATAAGGCATGTAACAGTATTCAAATATGCCGAAGGGTGTGATGATGGCCGTCTTTGAAATTTCCGGTGGATGCATAGGAATCTGATAATACGCTTTGAAACAATCTAATACGAAGAAAAGGTAGAACCATGAAGCAACTGCGTGAAACCTTGGATATGTGGAAAGGGGCAGTTATCAATAATGGTGTGGGCGTTAAGGGACCTGTAGCCCCTGTACATGCGTAGGCTGCCAAACTTTTTGGGAACAAGATGAATAGGGGAAGACCAGTTGTTATCGGTGGGGCGGAGGACACCCGAAGCCAACAGATCCTGAACGATTTCCTTGGCACGCAGAAGTTTGCAAGTATTAACGTGCCTGGCCTTCTAACAGACAGATGGGCCATCGGTGCTGCAAACCTTTTTGCAGTGCCATTACTGATGGCCGATCGTCACTTAAGGGTGTCGGCATGAGGGGTCAAGACTATGTCCACCGGCAACGCCGGTTCACTGACCTTGATGAACCGGGACAATGTAGGTGGGGCGTCGTGTAGTACCTTCCGCCGCAGAAGTCGAACACGCGGCAGAACAAATGGACGTAGTCAGCCCATAGAGGGCTCCGCCTCCGCGGCGGCTATTCTGCACAGCCGCTTCCTCCGGTCTCGTATATAGGGACCCGCTCTGCCCTAGTCCAGCCAGTCTGGTACTCGCTCTGAATTTCGTTTCTGTCTCGGCGTTACTGCGTTCTGGTCGTTGCTCGTTGTTGACATTTGCCTGGCTCTGGTTCCGAGTGGTTTTACGTTTGGTGTTTGGTGTTGTGGTTTCCACAAGCCTATGTTGTTTATCTCTTCCTTGTTGTGTCGCTCATAGTCGGTCGTGGTCGGCTGTTGTCAGTTGTCACTGGTATGTCGTCCGACTCATCCTGTGTTTACCCGGTGGTGCGTGCTACACCACCGGCGGCTTCCCCGCCTGGCGGCTCCAATCCGCATCCCAAGGCGTTCCTGCTGTTGGTTGTGGTTACTACGTTTGGCGACGAGGTAAACGGAACATAGGAGTATGGAAGAGAAATTACTCACTCTCTTAGAGCAACAGCAGCAGCTCATGCGACAGCAGCAGCAGCAGTTGGAGGTCTTACAGACCTCACTGCAGTTGCTCTCAGAGAGGGTCAATACCCGGGATTCCCTCCCACCTCTTTCCCCAGGTGCTCCGCTTTCAGACACGTTCCCACGTCCACCGTCGTTCCCACCGTTCAACGACGCAAAAGAGGATTGGGAAACGTACCTGTATCGTCTGAAGCAACATTTCACGGCCTTTCAGGTGTCGGATGACTCTCTGCAGCGGTCATTGTTCTTGTCTTGGGCCTCACCGGACACGTTTTTCTTGCTCCGCAAGTTGGCGCCAATGACCGACGCCGTGGCTCTCTCCTTTCACGAGATCTGTGTGTTGCTAACTAACTATTATTCCCAGCGATACCACGTGGTTGCGTCTCGCTTGGAATTCCATCAATACCACAAGCAGCCGGGTCAGTCCTGCCGTTCCTGGGTGACGGATTTGCAAGGCCTCAGCCGCAAATGCAACTTCACGTGCACCAATCAGCAGTGCAAGGGGTCATATGCAGATTCGTTAATTCGGGATGTGGTCGTTCAACTGGCGCCCGATCCAGAGGTCCGCAATGCGGCGTTGAAGTTGGACAACCCCTCGTTGGAAGACATTCTGCGTATTGCCCATTCCTTCGAAATTGCTCAAGCGGCGAACGAACGTCTGATGGCGCGGCCCCAGGTGGCAGGGGTCGAGTCCACTTCCCGCTCCCTCCTTATCGCCGCTGACGGGGCGCAGTCTCCGGAGGGCACCGCCGTCGAGATTGCTCGCTGTCTGACGTCTCTATGGCGTCCGAACCGCCGGTCACCCCTCGACATGGGCCGCGGGGCCCCCTCCCGTCGTGCCCCCCAGTGCTTCTCGGCCCACACTCGAGCTGACTGTCCCCATCGCTGGAAGACCTGTTCGCTCTGTGAGAAAGAGGGCCACCTTCGATCTGTCTGTCGTAGCCGTTCGACCCGCCCCTGCCGGCCAACAGGAGGTCGTCCATGCTTTACACGCAGTCGCCCCTCGGACCGACACATTGGCTCAAAAGTTATTCCTCACCCTACGCATCTTTAACGAGGACGTCCGTTTCCAGGTCGATACGGGGGCCACTGTTTCTTTGGTCAATCTGACGACGTATGCACGTCTCGGGTCTCCAGAATTGTCCCCACCCTCTCGAAGGTTGGTCGCCTACGGCGACGGTTCCATCCTCTCCGTGGGCAGTTTTCTATCATGGCCATCTACAAAAACTTTCCCCGGCCCCTTACCCTATTTGTGGTGGAACACCCGTCGGCTTCTAACATTTTGGGACTAGATGCGTTTACACGGTTTGGCTTTTGCATTCAAGACGAAATGCAGTTCGTTTCCACTACGGTTCCATTTCAGGACCTAGACGATCTGTGCACGTCCTTTTCCTCCCTATTTTCAGCAGACCTGGGCTGCGCTTCCGATTTCCAGGCACACATCACTTTCCTGCCGAAGGCACTGCCTCGCTTTTGTCGGGCTCGGCCTATCCCAGTAGCTTTGCGTGCGGCCGTCAAGCAGGAACTCGATCGGCTCAAGGCTGCAGGGGTTATCGAGCCAGTACAATCGAGTGCCTGGTCAACGCCCTTACTGATCATCAAGAAACACAATGGATCGCTTCGTCTTTGTGGGGATTTTGGGGCTACGGTCAACGCTCAGTCTTTGGTCGAAACTTATCCCATTCTTCGACAAGAAGACCTTCTCGCTAAACTGGCAGGTGGCGAGTACTTTTCTAAGATTGATCTGGCAGAAGCCTATCACCAATTGACGTTGGATGCAGAATCGCAGCCCGCATCTCGTGGTCGTGCGGTAGTGTTCTCGCTTCCCGCGCCCGGGTTCCCGGGTTCGATTCCCGGTGGGGTCAGGGATATTCTCTGCCTTGTGATGGCTGGGTGTTGTGTGTTGTCCTTAGGTTAGTTAGGTTTAAGTAGTTCTAAATTCAAGGGGACTGATGACCATAGATGTTAAGTCCCATAGTGCTCGGAACCATTTGAACCATTTTTGAGGAATCGCAGGCCATCGTCGTCATCAACACGCCTTTCGGTCTCTATAAATACAAGCGTCTTCCATTTGTCATTTCCTCTGCCCCTGCGATTTTCCAGCGGTATCTAGAGCAACTTACGCAACAAATACCCGCTTGTGTCAATTACCTCAGTGATATCTTAGTCACGGGGTGTACGCGCGAGGAACATCTGGGCAACCTCAGTACCTTATTTCACGATGCTGAAATCTGCCCCTTGCCTGACGCCTTTCTCTCCGGATGGTCCCTTGGTGGTGGCGGCCGATGCTTCAGCGTACGGCATTGGGATAGTCCTGGCACACAGGAATGAGGATGGGTTGGAACAACCTGTGGCATATGCATCCAAGACGTTAACCCCTGCGCAAAGGAATTACTCTCAGATCGAAAAGGAGGCTCTTGCCATTATTTCTGCAGTTCAGAAATTTCACATTTACCTGTTTGGGGCGCAGTTCACCCTCCTCACAGATCACAAGCCCTTAGTGTCACTTTTCGGGCCCCATTCACACCTCCAAGAACGGACGGCTAAGCATCTTCAGCGCTGGGCGTTGTTCTTGCGTAATTACACTTACACCATCCGCTATAAATCCACCAGTCAACACACTAACGCAGATGCCTTGTCATGTCTCCCAGCAGGACACGATCTGGCGTTCGACTAGCAGAAGTCCTGTGCTTCCACATCGACTCTGCCCACCGGGAGACTCTCGATGGATTTCCTCTGACAGCCACGCAAATCGCCGCTTCCATGCGCACGGACCCCATTCTGCGGCAAGTCCTGCGCTATGTGACCCATGGTTGGCCTCCCTACCTTACCCGACGTCTGAAAACTGACTTCAGCCCGTGGCGTCACGTCTCACACAGACTTTCGGTGATGGAGGACGTCCTCCTGTTGTCCACGGACTCGGACGCCCATCGGATGATCATCCCTCTAGACTTACGCCACCACGTCTTGCACTTATTACACTGCAGACACTGGGGGATGTCTCACATGAAGGCGTTGGCTCGACAACATGTCTATTGGGCAGGGATTGATGGAGACATTGAGCACCTGGTCCATGGTTGCACAGTGTGTGCGCGTCATCAGGCTAGTCATCCACAATATTTCGCCCCACTGGCCAACACTCAGCCAACCCTGGGACAGGATCCATTTCGATTTTTCAGGCCCCTTCTTAGGCTCCATGAAGCTCCTCATCATTGATGCCTATTCCAAGTACCCATATGCGGTTCACATGGCGTCCACCACCACTGACGCCACCATCACTGCCTTGGCCCAGGTGTTGGTCATTGAAGGCCTTCCTCAGACGTTGGTCACAGATAACGGGCCCCAATTCACGGCGTCCTCATTCCACACCTTCTGCTCCGCTAATGGTATCAAACACATTCGCTCTCCCCCTTTCCATCCTTCATCCAATGGCGCGGCGGAATGCCTGGTCCCCACATTCAAACAGCAGCTGATGAAATCAGTGGAGCCGTCGGCCATCACCTCGGCCCTCACCTTGTTTCTAAGCACCTACTACACTACACCGGTGGCCGGTCATAGTCCTGCCGAACTCCTTCACGGGCGACAACCTCAGACCCTCCTCCACCTGCTGACACCATCCCCTTCTGGGCCCCGTTCTCGCTCCTCCTGGCGCTACACCCTGGGCATGGCCGTGTGGGCCCGTTCCTATGGCAGCACACCTGCATGGACGCCTGCTACAGTGACAGCGACTCATGGGCGGCGAGTGACGACCGTACACACACACAGAGGGCTCGAGCGTCGCCACCATAACCAACTCCGCCCTCGGGCCCCTGCCTTGATTTCTCCCCCACCGCCTTCCCTGCTTCCTGGTGTGGACACGTCCCTCGAGGTGGAGCCCTTCCCTTCAACCTCCATCTCCTCGCCGGCTCTGCAGACACCCCTTCCGCCTCAGCAGGGTACAGACACGCCCACTGACCCCCTGCCCTCTGGTTACACCTTGATGGATGCCTCAGACAGTCTGCCCTCCCCTCCCCCAGTGGTCCCTCCGGACGTCTCACAACCCGTGCCCTCATTCCACTTGCCTCGGCATCGTCCGGGGCATTTCCACCCCTGTGCACCAATTTCGGGGGGGGGGGATCTAGTACCTACCGCCGCGGAAGTCCGAACATGCTGCAGAACAAATGGACGTGGTCAGCCCATAGAGGGCTCCACCTCTGCGGCGGCTATTCTGCGCAGCGGCGCCAACGCTAAGCCACATGCAGACAGCTGCCAATAGCTGCTCCCTCCGGTTTCCTATATAGGGACCCGCTCTGCCCTAGTCCAGCCAGTCTGGTACTCGCTCTGGATTTCGTTTCTATCTCGGCGGTACTGCGTTCTGGTCGTTGCTAGTTGTTGACATTTGCCTGGCTCTGGTTCCGAGTAGTTTTACGTTTGGTGTTTGGTGTTGTTGTTTCCACAAGCCTCCGTTGTTTATCTCTACCTTGTTGTGTTGCTCGTAGTCGGTCGTGGTCGGTTGTTGTCAGTTGTCGTTGGTCTGTCGTCCGATTCGTCCTGTGTTTACCCGGTGGTGCATGCTCCACCGCCGGCGGCTTCCCCGCCTGGCGGCTCCAATCTGCAGCCCAAGGCGTTTCGGCTGTTGGTTCTGGTTACTACACGTCGGCTCCAGTCAGCGACGGAAGGCGTGATGCAGGAGTAAAGCAGCGCGAAGAATCAGAAGAGGCTCATGCAGGTCTGTCTTGGAAATTCGTAAGCGCCCATGTGAAAAAAACAGCAGGTGGTTTAGTGCTCAACACTGGATGAGGTAGGCGAGAAGACTGTGTAGAGGAGTGAGCTGGGCCACCTCGCTGTGGGGCTGCCGATAGGTGATGTATGGTATGCTGTGCATGTGACAATTCAGGAGACGCAGAGGTGATTCGGGCACATATGTCATTGTTCTGTGTGTGGAGTTCATTGATCTGGGAGTGCATGTACGACAGATCGGAGAGCCGTGTGGATATGCACTTGACCAGGCAAGCACACATGGAGGAGGAGAGCAAAGTGGTGATGAACTTGAGTGTGCGCAGAACTGTAGAGCCAGATCTGTGGCAGAGTGCAGCAGCCTGCAGGTCTGGTGAAAGTTCATAGTGGTGTAGGAAATCCAACCCGATCACAGATTCATCCATGTCAGCAGCGTGGAAGGTCCAAGGGAAGGTGTGAACCCGTGAGTGGTGAAGTAACATCTTGGTATAGCCATGGACCGCAATGGGAGAAGAGTTGATGGCGATCAAGGCAAGGGTAGAGGGGGGTAGCACATCAACAGCATGCTTGGTCAGTAGGATGCTAACATTGGCACCAGTGTCGACTAGAAAGCATATGCATCGAGATATCTGTGGCATACAGGCGTCGCGTCACTGAAGCAAGTGGTGCAGTGTAGGAAGATAGGCGCTGTGACTTGGTGCCTAAAGATGCCCTGCAGTCTCATTTACGCAGGTGAAGAGTGGACAGCAGTTGTGGGCAGCATCCCCGTAAGTAGTGTGGAACCAGCACAGTGGTTATGCCGGTTGGCAGGATGGCACAGTGCAGGCTGGGGTTGCAGCTGACTTTGGCAAGGCCAGTAGCCAACTGGGCCACTGAAAGACGTGAAGTGTGGAACTGAAAATTACAGATACGTCTCGTAACACGAGAGAAAATGCGTCTGACGACTCTTAGGAGACACTAAACCTCGATCCTCGAACTCAGTTCCATTTGCTGGCTGCCTGCGTAACAGCTTCCAGGGACAACAAAAATATAAATTTTAATAATCCGCTTCATTTTTGGCCAAATCAAAGAAATTAAAATGATATCATAATGTACTAATTAAGTGGTATAATCTTGCTTTACAGATTTACCACAATAAGACAAGTACTAAGAAACTTCCTGACGGATTAAAACTATGTGCCGGACCGTGACTCAAACTCATGACCTTTGCCTTTCGCGGGCAAGTGCTCTACCATCTGAACTACCCAAGCACGACACACGACTCGTCCTCACAGCTTCAATTCTGCCAGTACCTCGTCTCCTACCTTCCAAACTTCACAGAAGCTCTTCTGCTAATCTAGACTGTGGCTAAGCCATGTCTCTGCATATCCTATCTTCCAGGAGTGCAAGGTTCTGTGAAGACTGGAAGGTATGAGCCGAGGTACTGTCAGAATTGAAGCTGTGAGGACGGCTCGTGAGTCGTACTTGGGTAGCTCAGTTGGTGGAGCACTTGCCCGTGAAAGGCAAAGGTCCCGAGTTCGAGTCTCGGTCCGGCACACAGTTTTAATCTGTCAGGAAGTTTCATATCAGCGCACACTCCGCTGCAGAGTGAAAATCTCATTCTAGAAGACAAGTATTAAGTTTATCTTGAGGCAGTGTATCTGACGTCACGCAAATGCCCGAAATCTACTCATACAGTAGTTGGCAATGAGAGCACTTGGTGAATTCCAATAAATTTTATACGTACTTTCATACCGTTGCGAAACATTTGCTCTCCGTCACCCCTCATAAAATTTTTAAAGGGAAAATTTGTATCGCTTAGTAAATTTTTGCTGTTCATTTAGTAAAACTTTAGCATAAGGCAAGTCGTTCTAATTTATTACTTCTGTACTACCGATTCTATTCGCAAAACACTATGCAGGTAGTATCCACATATATCACTGATTGTACATGTGGAGTTAAATCATTATAGAACACACATTTCAGGAGATATAACATCATAGGTACTGAGATGCGTAAAAACTAGCTTTTGCTTAAAGAAGAGAGCAAATTACCCAGTATTTCATAATGAAAGGATTAGCGGCTTCCAACAGACTTTAAGGACAATTTTTTTCTAAAATTTCCTGTCTTCTTTTCTCGCTTACATGCGTAAATTCAAATATTCATCATATTAAGTCATTTGAAAGGTAATCAAACGTTTGAAGCTGTTTTGTACGTGGAAGTTCGATTCTTCAAGCAATCGGGCTTATGCTGTTATACCAGCTAGGAAACTCGTAACGACACATCAGCAGTAATCTGGGAAACGGTTAGTTTGTGACGCTTTGTTGACTAGAAAGTTTTCTTTCTGTTGTTATGGACTTCCACGCGTATCAGTTTTCATTACTAATTACGACGCACCCCATATACAAACCATGCCTAATAGTATCAATGACCGGCTAAGTGGTAATACGAGTAGGTAGGCCTACTCCCTCCCCCCATGAACCATGGACCTTGCCGTTGGTGGGGAGGCTTGCGTGCTTCAGCGATACAGATAGCCGTACCGTAGGTTCAACCACAACGGGGGGTTATCTGTTGAGAGGCCAGACAAACGTGTGTTTCCTAAAGAGCGGCAGCAGCCTTTTCAGTAGTTGCATTGGATGATTGACTGATCTGGCCTTGTAACAATAACCAAAACGGCCTTGCTGTGCAGGTACTGCGAACGGCTGAAAGCAAGGGGAAACTACGGCATTAATTTTTCCCGAGAGCATGCAGCTTTACTGTATGATTAAATGATGATGGCGTCCTCTTGGGTAAAATTTTCCGGAGGTAAAATAGTCCCCCATTCGGATCTTCGGGCGGGGACTACTCAAGAGGATGTCATTATCAGGAGAAAGAAAACTGGCATTCTACGGATCGGAGTGTGGAATGTCAGATCACTTAATCGGGCAGGTAGGTTAGAAAATTTAAAAAGGGAAATGGACAGGTTAAAGTTAGATATAGTGGCAATTAGTGAAGTTCGGTGGCAGGAGGAACAAGACTTCTGGTCAGGTGACTACAGGGTTATAAACACAAAATCAAATAGGGGAAATGCAGGCGTAGGTTTAATAATTAATAGGAAAATAGGAATGCAGGTAAGCTACTACAAACAGCATAGTGAACGCATTATTGTGGCCAAGATAGATACGAAGCCCACACCTACTACAGTAGTACAAGTTTATATGCCAACTAGCTCTGCAGATGACGAAGAAATTGATGAAATGTATGATCAAATCAAAGAAATTATTCAGATAGTGAAGGGAGACGAAAATTTAATAGCCATGGGTGACTGGAATTCGGTAGTAGGAAAAGGGAGAGAGAGGGAAACATAGTAGGTGAATATGGACTGGGGCAAAGAAATGAAAGAGGAAGCCGCCTGGTAGAATTTTGCACAGCTCACAACTTAATCATAGGTAAAACTTGATTCAAGAATCATAAAAGTAGGCTGTATACATGGAAGAAGCCTGGAGATACTGACAGGTTTCAGATAGATTATATAATGGTACGACAGAGATTTAGGAACCAGGTTTTAAATTGTAAGAGATTTCCAGGGGCAGATGTGGACTCTGACCACAATCTATTGGTTATGACGTGTAGATTAAAACTGAAGAAACTGCAGAAAGGTGGGAATTTAAGGAGATTGGACCTGGCTAAACTAAAAGAACCAGAGGTTGTACGGAGCTTCAAGGAGAGCATAAGGGAGCAATTGACAGGATTGGGGGAGAGAAATACAATAGAAGAAGAATGGGTAGCTTTGAGGGATGAAGTAGTGAAGGCATCAGAGGATCAAGTAGGTAAAAAGACGAGGGCTGGTAGAAATCCTTGGGTAACAGAAGAAATATTGAATTTAATTGATGAAAGGAGAAAATATAAAAATGCAGTAAATGAAGCAGGCAAAAAGGAATACAAACGTCTCAAAAATGAGATCGACAGGAAGTGCAAAATGGCTAAGCAGGGATGGCTAGAGGACAAATGTAAGGATGTAGAGGCTTATCTCACTAGGGGTAAGATAGTTACTGCCTACAGGAAAATTAAAGAGACCTTTGGAGAAAAGAGGACCACTTGTATGAATATCAAGTGCTCAGATGGAAACCCAGTCCTAAGCAAATAAGGGAAAGCAGAGAGGTGGAAGAAGTGTATAGAGGGTCTATACAAGGGCGATGTACTTGAGGACAATATTATGGAAATGGAAGAGGATGTAGATGACGCTGAAATGGGAGATACAATACTGCCTGAATAGTTTGACAGAGCACTGAAAGACCTGAGTCAAAATAAGGCCCCCGGAGTAGACAACATTCCATTGGAACTACTGACGGCCTTGGGAGAGCCAGTCCTGACAAAACTCTACCACCTGGTGAGCAAGATGTATGAGACAGGCGAAATACCCTCAGACTTCAAGAAGAATATAATAATTCCAATCCCAAAGAAAGCAGGTGTTGACAGATGTGAAAATAACTATCGGTTTAACAAGTCACAGCTGCAAAATACTAAAGCGAATTCTTTACAGACGAATGGAAAAACTAGTAGATGCCGACCTCGGGGAAGATCAATTTGGATTCCGTAGAAATGTTGGAACACGTGGGGCAATAATGACCCTACGACTTATGTTAGAAGCTAGATTAAGGAAGGGAAAACCTACGTTTCTAGCATTTGTAGACTTGGGGAAAGCTTTTGACAGTGTTGACTGGAATACTCTCTTTAAAATTCTGAAGGTGGCAGGGGTAAAATACAGGGAGCGAAAGGCTATTTACAATTTGTACAGAAACCAGATGGCAGTTATAAGAGTCGAGGGACGTGAAAGGGAAGCAGCGGTTGGGAAGAGAGTGCGACATGTTCGTAGCCTCTCCCCAATGTTACTCAATCTGTATACTGAGCAAACAGTAAAGGAAACAAAAGAAAAATTCGGAGTAGGTATTAAAGTCCATGGAGAAGAAATAAAAACGTTGAGGTTCGCCGATGACATCGTAATTCTGTCAGAGACAGCAAAGGACTTGGAAGAGCAGTTGAACGGAATGGATAGTGTCTTGAAAGGAAGATATAAGATGATCATCAACAAAAGCAAAACGAGGATAATGGAATGTAGTCGAATTAAGTCGGGTGATGCCGAGGGAATTAGATTAGGAAGTGAGACACTTAAAGTAGTAAGGGAGTTTTGCTATTTGGGGAGCAAAATAACTGATGATGGTCAAAGTAGAGAGGATATAAAATGTAGACTGGCAATGGGAAGGAAAGCGTTTCTGAAGAAGAGAAATTTGTTAACATTGAGTATAGATTTAAGTGTCAGGAAGTCATTTCTGAAAGTATTTGTATGGAGTGTAGCCTTGTATGGAAGTGAATCATGGACGATAAATGGTTTGGACAAGAAGAGAATAGAAGCTTTCGAAATGTGGTGCTACAGAAGAATGCCGAATATTAGATGGGTAGATCACATAACTAATGAGGAAGTATTGAATCGGATTCGGGAGAAGAGAAGTTTGTGGCACAACTTGACCAGAAGAAGGGATCGGTTGGTAGGACATGTTTTGAGTCATCAAGGGATCACCAATTTAGTATTGGAGGGCAGCGTGGAGGGTAATAATCGCAGAGGGAGACCTAGACATTACTACACTAACAGATTCAGAAGGATGTAGGTTGCAGTAGGTACTGGGAGATGAAGAAGCTTGCACAAGATAGAGTAGCATGGAGAGCTGCATCAAACCAGTCTCAGGACTGAAGACCACAACAACATGGTGTCACGGGTAGTGCTGCAAAATGGTCAAGTCATACCTCGCCAACAGGAAACAAAGGGTGTCCGTGCAAGGGATTAGTGAATTAAGTCGTCAGTCATCATCAGAATGGGAAGAAATTACAAGGATCCATCTTAGGGCCATTGCTTTGTCTTGTGTACATTAATGATCTCTCATCAGTTACACTGCCAGAAGCAGAGTTCGTTTTGTTTGCAGATGACACAAGTATTGCAATAAATAACATGTCGAGTGTAGTTCTAGAAAGATCTGCTAATGATATTTTCATGGATATTAATAAATGGTTTAAAGCCAACTCACTGACATTAAACTTCGAAAAGACTCACTATACGCAATTCAGAACCTGTAAGAGGTTTCCACCCAGCATATGCATAAGGTACGAAGAAGAGCAGATAGAAGAGGTTGACAGTCTTAAATTCCTGGGATTACAACTTGATAATAAATTCAGTTGGGAGGAGCACACCACAGAACTGCAGAAACGCCTTAACAAATCTGTATTTGCAATTCGAGTGTTAGCAGACATAGGCGACATAAAAGTGAAAAAGCTTGCATACTTTGCCTACTTTAATTCCATAATGTCATATGGTATAATATTTTGGGGTAACTCTTCAAGTCAAACAAAAGTTTTCCGGGTCCAGAAGCGTGTAATACGTATTATTTGTAGAGTAAACTCACGGACGTCTTGTAGAAACCTCTTCAAAGAACTGGGTATACAAACTACTGCCTCTCAGTATATTTACTCCTTAATGAAATTTGTCCTAAATAATATATCTCTTTTCCAGCAAACAGCTCAGTTCATATATACAATACCAGGAACAAAAATGATCTGCACAAGGACTTAAAAGCACTTACTTTAGTTCAAAAAGGGGTCCACTACAGAGGAACACTCATATTCAATAATTTACCAGCAAACATAAAAAATTTAGTTACAAATAGAGATCAGTTTAAAAGTAGCCTGAAAGACTTACTAGTGGCCAACTCCTTCTACTCCACTGACGAATTTTTTAATAGAAACAATTGATGTGTTTTATATATTTATACTATTAGTATTGTTATTTCAGCTTATATATATATATATATATATATATATATATATATATATATATAAAGGTGACATGTTCCACATCAACGAGGATCTCCTCAACATGGATCTATGGAACGAAAAACGAATCTATCTATCTATCTAACTGCTTATAGATGTTGACTCTGAAATTATTGATATATCAGAGCACCATTTAAATAATTTGACAATTCAGAGGCTTCCTTTACCAGGATACAGATTAGCTGGCTGTTTCTCAAGGAGTTCTTTGCGGGGTGGGGGAGTGTCTGTGTACATAAAAAAACAGTATTCCACTGCACTGAACAGATATTTGAATGTTGTGCAGGGGCAGTTGAATTTAGTGAACCAAAACGTCTAATTATTGTTGTTTATAGGTTCCCTAACTCTGATTTCACGGCATTTCTGATCAAGCTAGAGAGAGTTCTTGAAGTACCGAAAGTAGTTGTCTGTGATGACTTCATTATAAATTTTGTATATGATGGTGCAAGAAAAAGGATGTTGGTAGATATCCTAAATTCATATGATCTGATGCAGACTGTGCTTTTTCTAAGTAGGGTGCAGGGGAGCAGTAGCACAGCCATAGACAATATTTTTGTTCTTCTTCATTACTAGATGCGCATTCTGTTAGTAAAAGCGTGAATGGCCTTTCAGACCATGATTCACAAATTTGAAGACTAAGAGGCTTTATGCACTCAAACCAATGTCATATTTAATTACAAACTATGTAGGAAAGTTAATCCAACAGCAATAGAGAGTTTTTTAAATCTCCTCAAGGAACAAGAGTGGCAGGATCTTTATAGTGCTGATAACATAGGTGATAAATACAATGCTTTCCTTAACACATCCCTCATGCTCTTTGAGAGTTGCTTTCCATTAGAACACTCTAAATGGGGTACTAGCAGTAACAGGCAGCCCGGGTGGCTGACTAGTGGGATGAGGATATCTTGTAGAATAAAGGGGTAATTATACCAAAATGTTAGAGTAGTCACAATAAAGCTACAGTAGCCTATTACAAGCAGTATTGTAAGGTGCTTAAAATTTTATTAGGAAGGCAAATAGTATGTGGTATGCAAATAGAATAGCTAATTCACCGGATAAAATTAAAACCATATGGTCAGTTGTGAAGAAAGCATCTGGTCAGCAGCACAAGGTCAACGATATAAAGTCAGTTTTCATTAAAAATATTTCTGTTACAGATAAATCAGATACATGTACAGTATTTAACAATCATTTTCTGAGCATTGCTGGCGAATTAAGTAAAAATTTAGTTTCTACAGGAAATCACACACCGTAACTTTCTTGGCAAATGTCTTTCCAAGATTGATGTCTGAAATTCTCCTCTGTGATACAGACAAGAGGGAGATTGAGTCAATAATTAAATCACTGAAGACTAAGGACTCTCATTGTTATGATGGAGTGTCTAGCAGAATATTAAAGTACTGTGCTGCACATGTTAGCCCTTTATTTAGCCATATTCGTAATTTTTCCTTTAGGAATGGTCAGTTTCCTGGGTGATTAAATTACTTAGTAGTAAAGCTGTTTAATAAAAAGGGAGAAAGTGATAATGTAGATTATTGTAGACCTATTTCTATGCCATCAGTATTTGAAAAAGTTATTGAAAAGGCTGTGTATGTAAGGATAATTGATCATTTTATATCACACGATTTGCTATCAAATGTACAGTTCGGCTTTAGAAGTCGTTTAACAACTCAAAAGGTTTCTTTCTCTTTTCTCTGTGATGTACTGGATGGGCTAAACAAAAGGTTTCGAACGCTTGGCATAGTTTGTGATTTAACTAAGGCATTTGATTGTGTTGATCACAAAATACTGCTCCATAAATTGGACCATTATGGAATACGGGGAGTAACTCACAATTGGTTCACCTCTTACTTCAGCAACAGGCAGCAAATGGTCATTATTCGCAATGTTGATAACGGCTGTGATGGGTGGGGGGGGGGGGGGTGGAGAGGGTCTGAGTGAGGTACTGTCAAGTGGGGGTTACCCCAGGTATCAGTGTTGGAGTCACGCCTGTTTGTTATTTATGTAAATGATTTGCCCTCTAGTATTACGGGTAACTCTAAAATATTTCTGTTTGCTGATCACACTAGCTTGGTAGTAAAGGATGTTGTGTTCAACATTGGCTCAGTTTCAAATAGTGCAGTACATGACCTAAGTTCATGGCCCAGTTTGTAACACACAATTCAACAAAACCCGATGTTTTAATTTCACAGAACGGGCATATTATTAGTGAAACTGGGCAGTTAAAATTTCTAGGTGCTCAGATAGATAGTAAGCTGACGTGGAAAGCCCACATTCAGGATCTTGTTCAAAGACTCGGTACTGCCATTTTTACTATTCGAACGGTATCAAAAGTGAGTGATACCTCGACACATACACACCATCGAGTATGTAAACGATTAGAGTTGAAATTGTCTGTAGCAGGTAGAACGCCCACCACACTGCATTAGCGTTGTTCGTGTTTTGTGTTGTTACCAGTCCTCATAGGATGTATGAAAGGGGAGAACAGCGTCAGGTGTTGAGTGGTCACTGTGAATGGCTCGGGAATGTCATGTTCTCCTATGAGGTGGCGTTATCAGCGCTTGACAGTTGAAAAGGGGCCTCACCATGGGCCTCAATTTGAGCAGCTGGTGGAATTGTGCAGTACCCATATTTTTCGGACACTAGGTTGTGACAGTGGCACTGTGTGGGAATGTGACGGCAGGCATACCCGTCATACAGGTCTCAGTTGACCATATCTGACCACAAGGGAGCATACCGTACTTCGAAGCGAGCACATTGCCACCACTTCCCATCCGCACTTGCCATACGGGAATAAGTAATGAAAAGAGTCGAACGCTAATCAGAAAAAGATACGACATTTCTTTAATAGTTTGCGTTTTCCAATGTGTTTGCGTGTGCAACATTTCATTTGGTAAGTGACACCGTTGCGAACGAAAAGTAGTACAAATAGTCATGTCAGTTACGGAATTGTCTTATCTGAAGTTCGCGTTTTCGCGCAATAAGAAGACAATCTTCTGACCTTCACTGTGAACGGGTGCTGATATAAAACTTTCATTTCTCTCAAACGTTCCACAGTTTTTTCAGACTTTGTCAATAGTATTTTGTCTGAGAAATGAAACATCCTGGAAGATTAATATTGTATGCCGGACCGCGACTCGAACTCGGGACCTTTGCCTTTCGGGGGCAAGTGCTCTACCAACTGAGCTACCCAAGCACGACTCACGCACCGTCCTCACGGCTTTACTCCTGCCAGTATCTCGTCTCCTACCTTCCAAACTTTACAGACGCTCTCCTGCGAACCTTGCAGAACTAGCACTCCTGAAAGAAAGGATACTGCGGAGACATGGCTTGGTAGGGCACTTCCCCGCAAAAGGCAAAGGTCCTGAGTTCGAGTCTCCGTCCGGCACACAGTTTTAATCTGCCAGGAAGTTTCATATCAGCGCACACTCCGCTGCAGAGTGAAAATCTCATTCTGGGAACATCCCCCAGGCTGTGGCTGAGCCATGTCTCCGCAATATCCTTTCTTTCAGGTGTGCTAGTTCTGCAAGGTTCGCAGGAGGGCTGTTGTAAAGTTTGGAAGGTAGGAGACGAGATACTGGAAGAAGTAAAGCCGTGAGGAAGGAGCGTGAGTCGTGCTTGGGTAGCTCAGTTGGTAGGGCACTTGCCCGCGAAAGGCAAAGGTGTCGGGTTCGAGTCTTGGTCCGGCACACAGCTTTAGTGTGCCAGGAAGTTGCAGTAGGTACTTGTAGATGAAGAAGCTTGTAAAGGATATAGTAGCACGAAGAGCTGCACCAAACCAGTCTCTGGACTGAAACCACAACAACACGTTTCGAGAAGTAAAACAAGTATGTGGTACGTGCGGTAGATGCAGCTAGTAAATGCCGCTAGAGAGCGTTGCGGTGGCAGAGCACGTCGGTGAACGTCCCTCGCCCTCCCGTGAGAAAGACTCGACTGCGAGAAGATGGAGCCGTCACTCACCTTGAATCCCGTGGGGCACCAGTCGACGAAGCGGATGCCGCGCTTGTTCTTGATGGCGGCGATGGCGGCGTTCACGTCCTTGGGCACCACGTCGCCGCGGTACAGCAGGCAGCACGCCATGTACTTGCCCGCGCGCGGGTCGCACTTGACCATCTGGTTGCAGGGCTCGAAGCAGGCGGTCGTGATCTCGGCCACGGACATGCCCTCGTGGTAGGCCTTCTCAGCCGACACGACGGGCGCGTAGGCCGCCAGCGGGAAGTGTATGCGCGGGAAGGGCACCAGGTTGGTCTGGAACTCTGTCAGGTCGACGTTGAGCGCGCCGTCGAAGCGCAGCGACGCCGTGATGGACGACACCACCTGGCTCACCAGGCGGTTGAGCGTCGAGTAGCGCGGCTGCTCCACGCCCAGGCACCGCCGGCAGATGTCGTAGATGGCCTCGTTGTCCACCATGAACACGCAGTCCGAGAAGTCCATGGACGCGTGCGTCGTCAGCACCGCGTTGTACGGCTCCACCACGGCCGTCGACACCTGCGGCAGTGCAGTTTAACAGAACAGTTCAGCTCGACCACACTTGTACTACACAACTGGCCATTAAAATTGCTACACCACGGAGATGACGTGCTACAGACGCGAAATTTAACCGACAGGAAGAGGAGGAGGGAGGATATTGGCGTTTAACGTCCCGTCGACAACGAAGTCATTAGAGACTGAGCACAAGCTCAGATTAGGGAAGGATGGGGAAGGAAGTCGGCCGTGCCCTTTCAAAGGAACCGTCCCGGCATTTGCCTGGAGTGATCTAGGGAAATCACGGAAAACCTAAATCAGGATGGCCGGACGCAGGATTGAACCGTCCTCCTCCCGAATGCGAGTCCAGTGTGCTAACCACTGCGCCACCTCGCTCGGTCTGACAGGAAGAAGATGCTGTGTTAAGCAAATGATTAGCTTTTCAGAGCATTCACACAAGGTTGGCGCCAGTGGCGACGCCTACAACGTGCTGACATGAGGAAAGTATCCAACCGATTTCTCACACAGAAACAGCAGTTGACCGGCGTTGCCTGGTGAAACGTTGTTGTGATGCCTCGTTTAAGGAGGAGAAATGCGTACCATCACGTGCCCAACTTTGATAAAGGTCGGATTGTAGCCTATCGCGGTTGTGGTTTATCGTATCGTGACATTGCTGCTCGCGTTGGGCGAGATCCAATGACTGTTAGCAGAATGTGGAATCGGTGGGTTCAGGAGGTAATACGGAACGCCGTGCTGTATCCCAACGGGCTCTCATCACTAGCAGTCGAGATGACAGGCATCTTATCAGGATGGCTGTAACGGATAGTGCAGCCACGTCTCGATCCCTGAGTCAACAGATGGGGACGTTTGCAAGACAACAACCACCTGCACGAACAGTTCGACGACGTTTGCAGCAGCATGGACGATCAGTTCGGAGACCATGGCTGTGATTACCCTTGACGCTGCGTCACAGACAGGAGCGCCTACAATGGTTTACTCAACGACGAACCTGTTTGCACGAATGGCAAAACCTCATTTTTTCGAATGAATCCAGGTTCTATTTACAACATCATAATGGCCGCATCCGTCTCTGCCGACGTCGCGGTGAGCGCACATTGGAAGCGTGTATTCGTCATCGCCATACTGGCGTATCGCCCGGCGTGATGGTATGGGGTGCCATTGGTTGCACGTGTCGGTCACCTCTTGTTCGCATTGACGGCGCTTTGAACAGTGGACGTTACATTTCAGATGCGTTACGACTAGTGGCTCTACCCTTCATTCGATCCCTGCGAAACCCTACATTTCAGCAGGACAATGCACGAACGCATGTTGCAAGTCCTGTACGGGCCTTTCTGGATACAGAAAATGTTCGACAGCTGCCGTGGCCAGCACATTCTCCAGATCTCTCACCAATTGAAAACGTGTGGTCAATGGTGGGCGAGCAACTGGCTCGTCACAATACGCCAGTCACTACTCTTGATGAACTGTGGTATCGTGTTGAAGCTGCATGGGCAGCTGTACCTGTACACGCCATCCAAGCTCTGTTTGACTCAATGCCCCTGCGTATCAAGGCCGTTATAACGGCCAGAGCTGGTTGTTCTCGGTACTGATTTCTCAGGATCTATGCACCCAAATTGCATGAAAATGTAGCCACATGTCAGTTCTAGTATAATATATTTGTCCAATGAATACCCGTTTATCATCTGCATTTCTTCTTGGTGTAGCAATTTTAATGGTCAGTAGTGTATTGTTGTTGTGGTCTTCATTGCAAATACTTTTTTGATGCACCTCTCCAGGCTAGCCTACCCACTGTAACCATTTTAATATCTTTACAGCTACTACAACCTATATCCATTTAAGCCCCCTTAGTGTAGTCAAGCCTTGGTCTCGCTCTACAACTATTCTTACCCCTCACAATTCCCTCCATTTTCAAATCATGCCTAAGGATGTGTCCTGTCAAGGGATCCCTCCTTTCATTCAAGTTGTGTCATTAATTTCTTTTCTCTGTGATTCGTTTCAACAGATCTACTTCATCAGTTACCTCATCCATCCATCTAAAATCTAAACTTCAGCATTTTTTTTATAACGTCACAACGGAAAAACTTTTGTTCAGTTGTCTGAGCTGTTTTTTGTTCTCGTTTCCCTTTTGTACAAGGCTACATTCGAGTCACATATTTTCGCAAAACACTACCTAATACTCAGAAAAAAAGGAATGATTGTGTGGCACTGTTGGCCGGGAGACCCCATCCGGTGAAGTTCGGCCGCCAGGTTGCTAATCTAATTTCAGGTGACGTCACATTGTACGACTTGTAGGTCGGTGACGATGACGAGAAGATGACGAGGACAATAAAACACCCAGTCCACAAGCGGTGAAAACCTCCAACCCCGCCGGGAATCGAACCCGACCTCTCTTCATAGTAGGCAAGCACGTCACAACATAGCTAAGAAGCGGACACCTAGTACTTAAATTCACATTAGATGTTAAAATATCTTTCTCGGAATCACTTTCTTTCTGTTGCTAGACTGGATTTTATGTCTTCTCTACTTTGGTCATCATGGATATTTTACTGCCCAAGCAAATACTTGCTCTCAAGCACATAAATCCAAAATATTGGTAAAACAGTATGAGTTTAAGGATGTACTTATTGGAATATGAATAGACGTCCATGAAAAGCACAGATCTGAAACAGCTGGCCCAAAAATGTTGGCTGGCTGATCACTTACTTAATAACTGGATGGACCAACCAACTTCTGCACACACTAACAGTGGCAATGGCTGACTGTAAACTCCACGGATAGCAAAAATCATGTTTCACGTTGCGTTTTAACAAACCCTTAATGAATATTGAAACTTACGTAGTAATCTTGGGGTTATTTACACAAATGGGTCCAAGCAACCACTAGCAGTGACCGCTCGAATATTTCCCCTGACAGTCTTCTGAGGTTTCGTTTGCTCGAAACAAAAATCAAAGAGCACCGGGACTGTAGGAGTTGGGGAAGATCGTAGCACGGATACGACTCATCTTCTCGAGTACCGTCTTCATGCATGCTGCTGAATACCACGCGCTGTGATTATTAGGACGTTACCTGTAAAAACCACTCAGCGGCCAACTCTATAGCGTTAGGAAGTATGAATGTTTAACTAACTTGTTTTATGTTTAATATGAACTAACCGAAGATGGCGTCGTTACAATAACATTCAATTGAAAGATTTATTCAAGTACGAATAAGATACTGAAGTAATGGGACAAAGAGGCGTGAATTAGTTTACTAACAGAACAGTGTTGTCAACATACGACCAAGAGGAAACTGAACGTCAGATAAGTAGAAATGTGAGGATTGCAACTTAAATAGTGGCAACTACACTCCTGGAAATGGAAAAAAGAACACATTGACACTGGTGTGTCAGACCCACCATACTTGCTCCGGACACTGCGAGAGGGCTGTACAAGCAATGATCACACGCACGGCGCAGCGGACACACCAGGAACCGCGGTGTTGGCCGTCGAATGGCGCTAGCTGCGCAGCATTTGTGCACCGCCGCCGTCACTGTCAGCCAGTCTGCCGTGGCATACGGAGCTCCATTGCAGTCTTTAACACTGGTAGCATGCCGCGACAGCGTGGACATGAACCGTATGTGCAGTTGACGGACTTTGAGCGAGGGCATATAGTGGGCATGCGGGAGGCGGGGTGGACGTACCGCCGAATTGCTCAACACGTGGGGCGTGAGGTCTCCACAGTACATCGATGTTGTCGCCAGTGGTCGGCGGAAGGTGCACGTGCCCGTCGACCTGGGACCGGACCGCAGCGACGCACGGATGCACGCCAAGACCGTAGGATCCTACGCAGTGCCGTAGGGGACCGCACCGCCACTTCCCAGCAAATTAAGGACACTGTTGCTCCTGGGGTACCGGCGAGGACCATTCGCAACCGTCTCCATGAAGCTGGGCTACGGTCCCGCACACCGTTAGGCCGTCTTCCGCTCACGCCCCAACATCGTACAGCCCGCCTCCAGTGGTGTCGCGACAGGCGTGAATGGAGGGACGAATGGAAACGTGTCGTCTTCAGCGATGAGAGTCGCTTCTGCCTTGGTGCCAATGATGGTCGTATGCGTGTTTGGCGCCGTGCAGGTGAGCGCCACAATCAGGACTGCATACGACCGAGGCACACAGGGCCAACACCCGGCATCATGGTGTGGGGAGCGATCTCCTACATTGGCCGTACACCTCTGGTGATCGTCGAGGGGACACTGAATAGTGCACGGTACATCCAAACCGTCATCGAACCCATCGTTCTACCATTCCTAGACCGGCAAGGGAACTTGCTGTTCCAACAGGACAATGCACGTCCGCATGTATCCCGTGCCACCCAACGTGCTCTAGAAGGTGTATGTCAACTACCCTGGCCAGTAAGATCTCCGAATCTGTCCCCCATTGAGCATGTTTGGGACTGGATGAAGCGTCGTCTCACGCGGTCTGCACGTCCAGCACGAACGCTGGTCCAACTGAGGCGCCAGGTGGAAATGGCATGGCAAGCCGTTCCACAGGACTACATCCAGCATCTCTACGATCGTCTCCATGGGAGAATAGCAGCCTGCATTGCTGCGAAAGGTGGATATACACTGTACTAGTGCCGACATTGTGCATGCTCTGTTGCCTGTGTCTATGTGCCTGTGGTTCTGTCAGTGTGATCATGTGATGTATCTGACCCCAGGAATGTGTCAATACAGTTTCCGCTTCCTGGGACAATAAATTACGGTGTTCTTATTTCAATTTCCAGGAGTGTATTTATTCACAATAGATACAAAAGAGTTACATGTTTGCACCTGTTACTGTCCTTCAAAGTAGTCACCAGCATTGTGTAGAACCCGTTGCCAGCGATGTGGAAGGCGTAGTAAACCGTTATCAGAGCCTGTTCTGTTAATGGTGAGAATGGAGCGGTCTACGCTTGTCGAATCTCTGGAACAGTTCTGAAGCGAATGCCATGAAGTGGTTCCTTCATCTTTAAAATCAAATCAAAGTCACAAGGAATCAAGTCCAGAGAGTATGATGGATGGTACAGTACTTCCCAGTCCTATCGAACGATCAGAGCAGGCACAGCTTGCGCTGTATGCGCCCACGCATTGTCGTGCAAAATGATGGGTGGGTTGCGCAGAAAGCATCGCCGCTTCTCTCGCAAAGCTGGTCACAGGTGATGCTCCAAAAACTTACAGTAATACTGTGCGCTGACGGTCTACCGTGGAGGAACGTAATGCGTTGGGATAACACCGTCACAGTCACACACGAGAATCACCGTAACTTTAGACTCTTCCAATCGCACCATCAACACAACAGGCTCCCCTCACGGTATACTACGCCTTCCACATTGCTGGCAACGGGTTCTACACAACGCTGGTGACTACTTCGAAGATCAGTAACAGGTGAAAACATGTAACTTTTTTGTACTGATTGTGAATAAATAGTTGCTACTATTTAAGTTCCAACCCTCGTATTATTACTTATTTCGATGAAAAGTTGAGATCTACTTCTGCGGCCGTCTCATAATAAAGCCGAAAATCCGTTGCCTTAGTAGACAGTTGGGTCTTGTAACAATGCATCTACTGACCACGCGAAAGTCTAAACCCTTACCAGACCGAGAAATTCCTTAGTGTCGCTCACGAGTCCACTACACGCAGGAGGCGGCTGCACCGGTAGCAGGGGCTGTGTGGCGTCGACTGGGCGGTTTTTCAGGTTAGAGGGTCTCGGGAAAACACAACAAGGGCTTCAGTCACAGAGGGTGCAGGCCGAACATAGGAAAAACGTAGATACAGAACGGAGACGATAGACTCTGCAGGAGAGACGCTCAGTAGCTCGGTACGGCTTTCGTTGAAGTTTCGAGAACATACCTTCACCGAGGAGTCAAGCAATATATTGCTCCCTCCTACGTATATCTCGCGAAGAGACCACGAGGATAAAATCAGAGAGATTAGAGCCCACACAGAGGCATACCGACAATCCTTTTTTTCCACGAACAATACGAGACTGCAATAGAAGGGAAAACCGATAGAGGTACTCGAGGTACCCTCCGCCACACACCGTCAGCTGGCTCGCGGAGTGTGGGTGTAGATGTAGAAGGAGCTCGTAAGCCGCAGCCTGGTGAACGAAATGATTTAATGCTGTGGAACACAACGACGAGGTAAGTAGTTGCGCCCACCTGGGGGGCCGGATAGACGGCGAACTCGAGCATGCTCTTCTTGGAGTACTCCTGGTAGAGGCGGTCCATGATGAGCGAGGTGAAGCCGGAGCCGGTGCCGCCGCCGAACGAGTGGAAGACGAGGAAGCCCTGCAGGCTCTCGCATAGGTCCACCATCTTGCGGACGCGGTCGAGCAGAGTGCCGATCATCTCGCGGCCCACCGAGTAGTGGCCGCGGGCGTAGTTGTTGGCCGCGTCCTCCTTGCCCGCCACCAGCGACTGTGGGTGGTACAGGTCGCGGTGCGTGCCCTGCCGCACCTCGTCTGCAAGCGCCGAAATCTTCCTCATTCAAAACTAAACCAAATTCACTGTAACACTATTTCCTAACAAGGGAACCTCCCCACCGCACCCCCCCCCCCCCCCCCCTCAGATTTAGTTGTAAGTTGGCACAGTGGATATGCCCTGAAAAAGTGAACACAGATCAATCGAGAAAACAGGAAGAAGTTGTGTGGAACTATGAAAAAAATAAGGAAAATATACAAACTGAGTAGTGCGTGCGCAAGACAGGCAACATCAAGGAGAGTGTGAACTCAGGAATGCCGTGGTCCCGTGGTTAGCGTGAGCAGCTGCGAAACGAGAGGTCCTGGATTCAAGTCTTCCCTCGAATGAAAAGTTATGATCTGCCCGTTCATTCATTGACGTCTCTGTTCACTGCCGGCACGGTAGCTCAGAGGTTAGCTCCCTCTGTAATAAAAAAACTGAGTTAATCGATCAACAACGAACTTAAACGGATGTCTTACGACGTCCGTCCCGAGCAGATGCAACGAACAAAGTCGAACAAAATGAGATTAAAAGAAAAAAACTGTAATAAGTTTAGTGTCTGTGTTTTGCGACCGCACCGCAAAACCGTGCGATTAATAGACGAAAGGACGTGCCTCTCCAATGGGAACCGAAAACATTTGATCGGAAGGTCATAGGTCAACCGATTCCTCCACAGGAAAACACGTATGATATATTCTATACGACACTGGTGACAGCATGTGCGTCACATGACAGGAATATGTTGTCGACCCACCTAACTTGTACACTTGGCGAATGGGTAAAAATATTCTTCTACCTTGCCCGATTTAGGTTTTCTTGTGGATGTGATAATCACTCCCAAAAAAGTGATGAAAACATAAGAGTTTGTCACATAAACTGCAACAAATGAATGCAACATTTTCACAGCCGCACAGTTTTCCCTGTGCTCTGTCAAAACATATGTTTGTAACGTTTTCTAATTTTTCCATGCCTAGACCGTCAAATCCTGCATATGTCCAAGCAAATCTGAACATGTCCTGGAATTTTGGAAAACGAAGTTCATTATGTGTGAGTGCCTGGGCTTTGATAATTGTCTGGAAATAAAAAATTAAACTTTTCACTCGAGGTAAAACTTGAATCAAGGACCTCTCATTCCGCAGCTGCTCATGCTAACCACGGGACCACTGCGCTCCTGAGCTCTCACTTTCCTTGATGTTGCCTAACTTTCGCATGGACTACTCAGTTTTTATATTTTGCTTATTTTTTTCATATTTCCACACAACTTCTTCCTGTTTTCTCAATTGATCTGTGTTCAGTTTTTCAAGGCCTATCCACTGCACCAACTATAACTAAATCTGTGGGTGGTAGCATGCGGAGGTTCCCTTGTAAGTAATAGCTCAGTTTATTTACAGGCAAACATTTTTGGACGATGACTGTCAATAGCCGTCAAATAATGTATAAAATGCATGTTTTACCATCAGTTGCCTTTATTGTAAACCCAAAGATCGACAGATTTCACTCGTGGACCATATTCAGGAGTAAGGGTTAAAATTGTTTAAGCCAAAACATTGCATTTGTCATTACTTAAATAATATGTGGAGCAAGTCATGACTGTCAATACACGACACAGGACTTTTAGAAGCAAACATACTAATAACAGACGTAAAGACCCGGAATCGGTTGACCTATGACCCGCCAAGGTAGTCGAGAGCGCTGATGCACTGCTTCATGGACTCGGGTAGGCGCGCCCAGCGGATTAACGACGAGGGCCGGTATGCCGGCCAGTCTGGATGTGGTTTTTAGTCGGTTTTCCACATTCCGCTAGGTGAATACCGGCCTGGTTCCCAAGTTCCGGCCGGCCGCGGTGGCCATGCGGTTCTGGGCACTTCAGTCCGGAACTGCGTGAGTGCTACAGTCGCAGGTTCGAATCCTGCCTCGGGCATGGATGTGTGTGATGTCCTTAGGTTAGTTAGGTTTAAGTATTCTAAGTTCTATGGGACTGATGACCTCAGAAGTTAAGTCCCATAGTGCTCAGAGCCATTTGATTTGAACCAACCCCGCGTTGGAGCGGGACAAAGGCCCCGAGTAAGAAAGAAAGAAAGAAAGAAATACTAATAACAGACGTAAATAAAGCAGTACTGTTCTTCGTACACGAGTGACATGTCCTGCACATTATTTAAGTAATGACAAATGTAATGTTGTGGCTTAAATCATTTTAAACTTTATTCCTGAAGATGGTCCACGACTGAAACCGGTCCTCAGCTCATGGTCTAGTGGCTAGCGTAGCTGCCTTTGGATCACGGGGTCGCGGGTTCGATTCCCGGCCAGGTTGTGGATTATCTCTGCCCAGGGATTGGATGTTTGTGTTGTTCATTCGTGACAGTGGCTAGATTGGACTTTTAATAAAAATTGGACTGCGTAAAAATTTGGGCTTTGTAAGGGCTCTGATACCAGCGCAGTTGAGCGCCCCACAAACCAAACATCATCGTGACTGAAACCAATCGATATTTGGGTTTAAATTAAAAGCGGCTGATGGTCAAACATACATTTTTTATATTTGCAGACTGTTACAATCGGCCAACTAATTTCATAGTGGCATTTTCAAAGCAGATATGAGGATATGACTAAAGGCAATTTCACTGGAACTGATGCTGCAACATAACTCTGTTGAACTAGCTGCTCTTTTCATAACCCTGACATCGATTGCGACCAATCGATCATCTCCAATCGATTGCTCCAGATGAAAACTTTTTTGTAAACTATAAGCTAAAATTCTGCGTAATAAAAGCCGGTTCCGATTTGAGGTTACAGACACTTTCCGCTACTACAAAAAATAGCTGAAAGATTTACGCCCCTTCCAAATCGTCGATTTTACTTGCATTCTTCGTGTGGTTCAAGTTTTCGTATTTGGCTTTGCGTTCAGAGATTATCCTCAGCTTAACTAACAGATATTGGAAGTCAGAACAATCTCTTATTCGCAGAGACGTAATAGGTTTTTTGGCGGCTAGGTTCCATCATCTAATCCTGGAACGTCAGATCAGAGAACACCGATTATCTTAGTGTTGGAATTTTCTCAGAAAAACTTTTTGAAGGAACTTGTATGTTAATAGAAGAAGGAGTTCCAAATACCTCTACTATGATAGCTTCCTTTAAAAAGCGATATTTCAGTTACAACTCGTATTAAAACATCGATAAAGATACATGGGAAATTCTAGTTACAGTTAGAAAAAATTCAGTTTCATTTTCGGAAAGCTGTGACCAAACAGAATCGTCTGATATACATCACACTAACATTGTGTAATTTTTATTTTCGTATTTTTCTAGCGATTTTCGTTTTTGTTTGTTTTCAGCTCTTCCATCTCCTTTCAGACTGTTTCACTCAATTTATTATACACACAGTCTGCATGCAATCAGAATCCGAAAATTGTGAGTGACCCGCGATGTTATTAAATGCATTGAATGTTCATAATAGCTTAAAATTACATCAAGCTTAAATTCAGTTGATAGGACATATCGCAATTCTGACGTAGGACTTGTACGTCGCCATGGGAATGACGTAACAAGCCAACAGAATAAACACAGCAGCTTCAGCTGAAGGGGGTCACTTGGGCTGCAGTAGAGCATCATTTGTATGGGCAGTCTTTGCACTCTGTCTAGTTTTTGAGAGGGAGCTGTATTGTTTTCGCCTAGCATCAAAGTGGCAACACTGAAACACCGAGACAGTTGCGTGCGCTTCACTATTGTTATTTTGGATGCAAATAAAAGACCATTTTCCGAAACTATTGTTTGTTAGTTATAGTGTTAAGTTGTGAATGCAGTTCTAGTAGGAAGTGAAGCACTCTCCCCCGTGAGTTCCCACGAGCGCCCAGACATGTATAAGCCACATGGTGACAAATCTGAAGTGTAGACTGGATATTAAAAGAATAACAGCCAACGTCTCTTTCTTTACTCCCGCGGACACACACACGCAGTCTTCAGTGCTATGGCTCTTTGTGTAATGGGCAGCTCCAAAGCGACGAGTGAGGTGGCAGCAGTAGGCTGCAACAACGGTCCTACGTTCCTGCGGGAATCCGGCAGGGCAGGACGCCTTTGTAATCAACCCCACAAGAGCATAATGCTGACATCACTCAGCGACAACTATGCCTTATCATTCACCTGTGTCTCCTCGTCACTCCCTAATGGTCGGCTATCTTCAATTTGGAGATGTCATGGCGGGTCATATGTAACTATTCAGAAATAAGATATCCTATTCCATACTTACAATGAGGTGAAAAACGTCATGAGATACAACCTGTTACCTTGATGGATGATGGAGAGGGTTGTTTGGGCGCACTACGGCAAGGTCTTCAGCGCCAGCTCAGTAACAGATTGAGACGGGTGTCAAGAAAATACTCAGAACAATAAGTTAAAACAGAACGTAAAACACAGGTAACAAGTATGTGCCTACCCACACCGAAGCCTGAGAATGAAGCATGCCATCAGCAGTAAAACATGGACAACACAAGAAGAAAGTGGTAGAGGGAGCTAAAACAATATAGCAGATGGAAATGGCTGGCTGACTGCAAGGAAAAAAAAAGAGGAGCCAGCCACTTTGCAATACACTAAAACCTCCAGCTTAAAAGTTTATGTCAGAGTCCAGACACATCACAAAACTTTAAAACCCTAGACACACACGTCTCATCATTAGCTAAAACACAGGGCAGATCCCCATCCACTTGTGCTTCTGCCCTTGCATCACGGTATAAAATGCAGTCTGTTAAAATGTGCCGGACAGAAATGTGCACACCACAAGCATCACAAAACGGGGGATCCTCCGGCCGTAAGAGAAAGCTATGTGTGAGAGGACAGTGCCCAATCCGAAGACGTGTAGGGTCACTTCCTCCCGCCTGAGCAACCAGCAGGAGGAACGCCACGGCCGAGTTGTTGACTTCACCAACCGCAATTTATTGGCCGTCACCGCCAGCCATTCTTCCTTCCACAACTCCATGCACTACTTGTGGAGTGCAGAAATGACACACTGTAAGGGAATAGGACACTGGACCACATCCTGCTCTCTGTAGGCCGCCTTGGCAGCCCGATCGGCCTGTCCATTGTCCCATATTCCTACATGACCAGGCACCCAGCAGAAGGACACCTCCTTACCACGCCGTTGGAGCAAGTACAGTTGGTCATATATCAGCTGGACCATCTCCTCAGTTGGGTACAGATTCTGCATGAGCATCGGAGCAGAGGAGAAATCGATTGCCCCTAACATGGTTCATCTGCTCCAGTGCCTTCAGAATCGTGTGGAGCTCCGCTGCGAAAACCGTATATTCATCAGGGAGGCGAATCCGGGCAACATGATCAGGGAACACTACAGAAGAGCCAAGGAAATTCTCTTGTTTGGAGCCATCGGTGTAAACGACGGTCAAACCGTGATGCACATCTAAAGTGTTAAAAAACAGAAATTGAACGTAAAATCTGGTGTACTATCTTTTTTTAAATCAGTCAAATCCGGTCGGACCTCCTTTTGCCCGGCGTAGTACAGCAGCAGGTCGTTAGAAGTCCAGCGAAGAAATATTGAGCAAATTGCCTCTATAGCCGCCCATAACTGCGAAAGTCTTGCCAGTGCAGGATTTTGAGCACGAACTGACCTGTCGATTGCGTTCCAAAAACGTTCGATGGGATTCATGTCCGACAATCTATGAGGCCAAACCATTAGTTCGAATTGTCCAGAATGTTCTTGAAACCAAACTATTAGTGAACAAATGTGGCCCTGTGACATGGTGCACTGCCATCCATAAAAATTACATCCTTGTTTGGGAACATGAAGCCTCTGAATGGCTGCAAATGGTCTCCAAGTAGCTACCATAACCATTTTCAGTCAATGGTGAGTTCAGTTGGACCAGAGGACCCAGTCCTTTCCATGTAAACACAGCCCACACCGTTATGGACACACTACCAGCTTGTACAGAGCCTTGTTGATAACTTGGGCCGATGGCTTCTTGGTATCCGCGCCACTCGAACCCTGACATCAGCCCTCACTAATTAAAATCGGGACTCAACTGACCACGCCACGGTTTTTCAGTCGTCTAGGGTCGAACCGAAATAGCCACGAGCGAAGCAGTGGCGCTCCAGGCGATGTCGTGATGTTAGCAAAGGCACTCGCGTCGGTCGTTTGTTGCTATAGTCCAGCCGCGCGGTATTAGACGAGCGGTCAGAGGCGCTGCAGTCATGGACCGTGCGGTTGGACCCGGGGGAGGTTCGCTTCCTCCCTCCGGCATGGATGTGTGTGTCTTTCTCCTTAGGATAATTTAGGTTAAGTAGTGTGCAAGCTTAGGGACTGATGACCTTAGCAATTAAGTCCCATAAGATTTCACAAACATTTGAACATTTGCTATAGTCCATTAAAGCCAAATTTCACCATACTATCCTAACATATACGTCCGTCGTATGTCCGACAGATTTCTGCGCCTATTTCACGCAGTGTTGCTTGTCTATTAGCATGGATGTGTGTGTCTTTCTCCTTAGGATAATTTAGGTTAAGTAGTGTGCAAGCTTAGGGACTGATGACCTTAGCAATTAAGTCCCATAAGATTTCACAAACATTTGAACATTTGCTATAGTCCATTAAAGCCAAATTTCGCCATACTATCCTAACATATACGTCCGTCGTATGTCCGACAGATTTCTGCGCCTATTTCACGCAGTGTTGCTTGTCTATTAGCACTGACAACTCTACGCAAACTCCGCTGCTCTCGATCGTTAAGTGAAGGCCGTCGTATTCTCGGCACAGTCTTGACGCTATAGATCGCGGAATACTGAATTCTCTAAGGATTTAAAAATGGAATGTCGCATTCTTCTAGCTCCAACTACCATTTCGCGTTCACTTCTGTTAATTCCCGTCGTGCGGCCGTAATCACGGCTCAGGACACCTCTCTGCATAACTCACCTGAGTACAAATGATAGCTCCGTCAACGCATTGTCCTTTTATGCCTTGTGTACGTGGTACTAACGTCGTCTGTATATTTGCATACCGCTAGCCAACGACTGGTTGTCACTTCAGTGCAATACGAAAATGAAATTGCTGTTGGTACCTGCCATGTGCTGTAGAGCTCTACTCAGTACACCACAGTTCTCTCAAAGAGTGGGTTCAACGAGGAATTTCTTTATTCTTGCAACAGAAATGGAAACTAAAAACATATAATCAAGTTTGTTGTGAAAATACCATTACTATGAATTTATGATATGTTTTAGTTTATAATTTGTCTAACACATTATTACACTACTGACCATTAAAATTGCTACACCACGAAGATGATGTGCTACAGACGCGAAATTTAACGGACAGGAAGATGCTGTGATATGCAAATGATTAGCCTTTCAGAGCATTCACACAAGGTTGGCACCTACAACGTGCTGACATGAGGAAAGTTTTCAACCGATTTCTCATACACAAACAGCAGTTGACCGGCGTTGCCTGGTGAAACGCTGTTGTGATGCCTCGTGTAAGAAGGAGAAATGATTACCATCACGTTTCCGATTTAAAAAGGTCGGATTGTAGCCTATCGCGATTCCGGTTTATCGTATCACGACATTGTTGCTCGCGTTGGTCGAGATCCAATGACTGTTAGCAGAATAAGGAATCGGTGGGTTCAGGAGGGTAATAAGGAGCGCCGTGCTGGATCCCAACGGGCTCGTATTACTAGCAGTCCAGATGAAAGGCATCTTATCCGCGTGGCTGTAACGGATAGTGCAGCCACGTCTCGATCCCTGAGTTAACAGGTGGACACGTTTACAAGACAACAACCATCTGCTCGAACAGTTCGACGACGTTTGCAACAGCATGGATTATCAGCTCGGAGACCATGGCTGCGGTTACCCTTGACGCTGCATCACAGACAGGAGCGCCTATGATGGTGTACTCAACGACGAACCTGGGTGCACGAATGGCAAAACGTCATCTTTTTGGATAAATCCAGGTTCTGTTTACAGCATTATGATGGTCGCATCAGTGTTTGGCGAAATCGCGGTGAACACACATTGGAAGCGTGTATTCGTCATCGCGACACTGGCGTATCACCCGGCGTGATGGTATGTGGTGCCATTGGTTACACGTCTCAGTCACCTCTTGTTCGCATTGGCGGCACTTTGAACTCTGGACGTTACATTTCAGATGTGTTACGACCCGTGTCTCTACCCCTCATTCGATCTCTGCGAAACCCTACATTTCAGCAGGATAATGCACGAACGCATATTGCAGGTCTTGTACGGGCCTTTCTGGATACAGAAAATGTTCGACTGCTGCCCTGGCTAGCACATTCTCCAGATCTCTAACAACTGAAAACGTCTGGTGAATGGTGGCCGAGCAACTGGCTCGTCACAATACGCTAGTCACTACTCTTGATGAACTGCGGTGCCGTGTTGAAGCTGAATGGGCAGCTGTACCTGTGCACGCCATCCAAGCTCTGTTTGACTCAATGCTCCGACCTATCAAGGCCGTTATTACGGCCAGAGGTGGTTGTTCTGGGTACTGATTTCTCAGGATCTATGCACCCAAATTGCGTGAAGATGTAATCACATGTCAGTTCTAGTATAATATGTTTGTCCAATGAATACCCGTTTATCATCAGCATTTCTTCTTGGTGTAGCAATTTTAATGGCCAGCAGTGTACTTCTAAAATCACTTCAGAGGAAATTCGCCTGGCGAGTTTTAGCGGAGATACGAGAGCTACAAGCGGGCAACTAGTTGAGGACAGTAACAAAGGCATCATCAGGAACTGACCGATGGTCGTGGGCTCGAGGTCTACCATGACGGTGCGGGGCACGATCTTGCCCGCCTCGGTCTGTGAGAAGAAGGTGGTGTAGCACTCGGTGTCGACGGCCACCTTGTCCGAGGGAATGCGGCCGTTAGGCTGTATGCCGTGCTCCAGGCAGTACAGCTCCCAGCAGGCGCTGCCGATCTGCACGCCCGCCTGCCCGATGTGCAGCGACACGCACTCCCTCTGAAACATGCTTCTCTGTGTATGCGCGAATCGAAACACGACGAAAAAGATCTCGATCGAACAGTCCACGCGTGTACTACGATCCGCAGTGTGCAACTATGGACTGTCAGTATACCCGTGAACTGTTCTATCAACAAATACACCAGGAGAAACTGAAGAATCACAAAAAGAACTTGAATGTTGGAGCGAAGAAACTTCCGCCAGGGACTGCACAGCTACTTGCCGTGTTTGCACAAGGTGAAATAGAATAACGGGAATGGTGGTGGTGATGGTTAGTGCTTAACGTCCCGTCGACAACGAGGTCATTAGAGACGGAGCGAAAGCTCGGGTTAGGAAAGGACTGGGAAGGAAATCGGCCGTGCCCTTTCAAACGAACCATCCCGACATTTGCCTGAAACGATTTAGGGAAGTCACGGAAAACCTAAATCAGGATGGCCGGAGACGGGATTGAACCGTCGTCCTCCCGAATGTGAGTCCAGTGTGCTAACCACTGCGCCACCTCGCTCGGTAAACGGGAATGTTTGAAATGAGTATTGTGGTATGAATGACACAGTGCTCAAATGGTTTAAAACATACCTAACGGGAAGAGTGCAGAAAGTTGAAATAAGCAGTTCACATAATATGCAAAAAACGTGATTTCTCAAACTGGGGAACAATCAAGATTGGGGTGCCGTAAGGTTCGGTCTTGGGTCCTCTGCTGTTCTTAATATATATTAATGACTTGCCATTCTATATTCACGAAGATGCAAATCTGGTACTTTTTGCCGATGATACAAGTATAGCTATCACACCTGTCAGACAAGAATTAACTGGTGAAATTGTAAACGATGTTTTTCAGAAAATCATTAAGTGGTTGTCTGCAAACGGGCTCTCATTAAACTTTGACAAAACACAGTATATACAGTTCCACACAGTAAATGGAATGACACCATCAATAAATATAGATTTCGATCAGAAATCGGTAGCTAAGGTAGAATATTCAAAATTTCTAGGTGTATGCGTTGATGAGGGGTTGACCTGGAGAAAACACACTGAGGATCTGCTGAAACGTTTGAGTTCAGCTACTTATGCTGTTAGGGTCATTGCAAATTTTTGCGATATACATCTGAGTAAATTAGCTTACCATGCCTATTTTCTTTCTCTGCTTTCGTATGGCATCATATTCTGGGGTAACTCATCATTGAGTAAAAGTGTGTTCATTGCACAAAAGCGTGTAATCAGAATAATTTCTGGAGCTCATCCAAGATCATCCTGCAGACACTTATTTAAAGAGCTAGAAAACTTCACTGTAGCTTCACAATATATATATATATATATATATATATATATATATATATATATATATATATATATATATATATATTCTCTTATGAAATTTTTATTAACCATCCGAACGAATTCAAAAGTAATAGCAGTGTACATGGCTACAACACTAGGAGAAAGGATGATCTTCACTACTCAAGGTTAAGTCTAACTTTGGCTCAGAAGGGGGTAAATTATGCTGCCACAAAAGTCTTTGCTAACTTACCTAATAGCATACAAAGTCTGAAAGATAGCCATATAGCATTTAAAAGGAAATTAAGAGAATTTCTTAATGGCATCTCCTTCTACTCATTAGATGAATTTTTGGATATAGTAAGCGGGTAATTTCCCAACCTCAAAAAAATTGAGTGTCATCTAATATTTTGTCTAATGTGATATCTTGCACAGACTCCTTTTATTAACCTGACACGTTTCCATATCATTACGAAGTGTCGTATTCATGACCTATGGAACAAGTACTAATCTAATCTAATCTAGTAGTGGCAGCCATGAGCAGTTGGCAGCACAGCGGGTGCGTGACAGGTAGCGAGTAAACAGTCCGTCATTTCAGTAATCATGCATCAGTGGAACGGACAACAGCGTACGTTAGCCATAAATCTGTTTTATAAAAGCAATGATAGTTTGGTAGTGGCGCAGAGGGAGTTGCGACGTTTTTATAATTTAGAACGTCATGATGCCGTTCCGTCGAAACATGCTACAAAATTTTGGATTAATAACTTTGAAGAGACGGGATATGCCCTCAAGAAGAAACCAACAGGACGACCAAGAAGTGTGCGTTCTCCAGCGAACACTGATGTTGTACGGGAGTCTGTCTTACGGAGCCCACGGCATTCAATTCGTAAGCAAGGAACAGTGGTTGGTATGTCCTGGGAGAGTGTTCGCAGCATTCTTCATCTTGATTTAAAATTTTGTTGGTAAAAAATACAGATGGTGCAACGATTGAAGAACAACTACTACCGGTTACGATTAGGATTGCCGGCGGAGTGGCCGAGCTTTTCTATGCGCTACAGTCTGGAACCACGCGACCGCTACGGTCACAGGTTCGAATCCTGCCTCGGGCATTGATGTGTGTTATGTCCTTAGGTTAGTTAGGTTTAAGTAGTTCTAAGTTCTAGGGGACTGATGACCTCAGAAGTTAAGTCCCATAGTGCTCAGAGCCATTTGAACCATTTGATTGGGATGCTGTCAACAAATGATAATAAAAATAAACAATGACGATGAATTTCTAAACAAGTTGTTGTCAGATGAGGCAAATTTTCATCTCACAGGTTAAGTGAATAAACAAAACTACTGTTAATGGGAAAACAAAAATTCTAATGAGGTTCATGAGTCCTTTACACGCTAGTTAAGTGGCAGTATGGTGTGATATTTCATCACGTGAGATTATTGATCCGTATTTTTTCGCAAATGAACAGGGAAACACAATCAATAACTGTCAACGACGATCGTTACTTGAAGATGTTACGAACTTCCGTTAAACCTGCATTGAACAACTTTCCAAACGTTCAAGAAGTCTGGTTTCATTAGGACAGAGCGTCATCATCACACACTGCACGCCAATCAATGGCATATCTGCGAGAATTTTTTGGCAACCGTGTGATCTCACGATTCGGTAACATTCCCTGGCCCCCTAGATCGCAAGTTTATCCGTTTGTGAGTTTTCCTTCTGGGGCTACCTCAAGAGAAAAGTCTACACAACTCGACCAAGAACTCTGAATGAGTTAAAATTCACAGTATCCCAGCGGAGATGTTGCAGCGGTCAATGAGGAATCTCAACAGCAGATTTCACGAATGTATTCGTACAGGAGGACGCTATCTAAAGAACGTAATTTTTAAAAATGGTAAATGCCATCAATGTTTTGTAAACGGCAAAGTTGTAAGGTTTCGTTTACTATGAATGCAATTCTTTCATTCATCACTTCTAGTGTTATTGGATTGTGGAAATGTTCCCATTTTTCTGTGTCACCCTTGGCAAGTAGATCCTAAAATTAAAACGAGGCTGTAAATAGTTTGCATCAGCTGGAAGAGGTCAGAGAAGTCATACAAGGCTACTGACCGACCAACATGCTCTCCGTAATTTATAAGACGTTCACTTGAGTTACCATCGGCTATATAGATAAAAGCATTAGCTCCTGATCTGGCAAAGGAATGAGCTGAGTTTAGAAGGAGAAACAGCGTAATGTGCCATTTCTATGGCTTGAAGGGACGTTGAGTAGGCCTGTTGTTGTTGTTGTGGTCTTCAGTCCTGAGACTGGTTTGATGCAGCTCTCCATCCTACTCTATCCTGTGCAAGCCTCTTCATCTCCCAGTACCCACTGCAACCTACATACTTCTGGATCTGCGTAGTGAAGTCATCTCTTGGTCTCCCTCTACGATTTTTACCCTCCACGCTGCCCTCCAATACTAAATAGGTGATCCCTTGATGCCTCAGAACATGTCCTACCAACCGATCCCTTCTTCTGGTCAAGTTGTGCCACAAACGTCTCTTCTCCCCAATCCTATTCAATACTTCTTCATTAGTTATGTGATCTACCCATCTAATCTTCAGCATTCTTCTGTAGCACCACATTTCGAAAGCGTCTATTCTCTTCTTGTCCAAACTATTTATCGTACATGTTTCACTTCCATACATGGCTACACTCCATACAAATACTTTCAGAAATGTCTTCCTGACACTTACGTCTATACTCGATGTTAACAAATTTCTCTTCTTCAGAAACGCTTTCCTTCCCATTGCCAGTCTACATTTTATATCCTCTGTACTTCGACCATCATCAGTTATTTTGCTCCCCCAATAGCAAAACTCCTTTACTACTTTAAGTGTCTCATTTCCTAATCAAATACCCTCAACATCACACGACTTAATTCGACTACATTCCATTATCCTCGTTTTGCTTTTGTTGATGTTCATCTTATATCCTCCTTTCAAGACACTGTCCATTCCGTTCAACTGCTCTTCCAAGTCCTTTGCTGTCTCTGACAGAATTACAATGTCATCGGCGAACCTCAAAGTTTTTATTTCTTCTCCATGGATTTTAATACCTACTCCGAACTTTTCTTTTGTTTCCTTCACTGCTTGCTCAATACACAGATTGAATAACATCGGGAAGAGACTACAACCCTGTCTCACTCCCTTCCCAACCGCTACTTCCCTTTCATGTCCCTCGATTCTTATAACTGCCATCTGGTTTCTGTACAAATTGCAAATAGCCTTTCGCTTCCTGTATTTTACCCCTGCCACCTTCAGAAATTGAAGGTGAGTATTCCAGTCAACATTGTCAAAAGCTTTCTCTAAGTCTACAAATGCTAGAAACGTAGGTTTGCCCTTCCTTAATCTAGCTTCTAAGATAAGTCGTAGGGTCGGTATTGCCTCACGTGTTCCAGCATTGCTACGGAATCCAAACTGATCTTCCCCGAGGTCGGCATCTACTAGTTTTTCCATTCGTCTGTAAAGAATTCGCTTTAGTATTTTGCAGCTGTGACTTATTAAACTGATAGTTATTTTCACATCTGTCAGCACCTGCTTTCTTTGGGATTGGAATTATTATATTCTTCTTGATGTCTCAGGGTATTTCGCCTGTCTGATAGATCTTGCTCACCAGGTGGTAGAGTTTTGTCAGGACTGGCTCTCCCAAGGCCGTCAGTAGTTCCAATGGAATGTTGTCTACTCCGGGGGCCTTATTTCGACTCAGGTCTTTCAGTGCTCTGTCAAACTATTCAGGCAGTATTGTATCTCCCATTTCAGCGTCATCTACATCCTCTTCCATTTCCATAATATTGTCCTCAAGTACATCGCCCTTGTATAGACCCTCTATACACTTCTTCCACCTCTCTGCTTTCCCTTATTTGCTTAGGACTGGGTTTCCATCTGAGCACTTGATATTCATACAAGTGGTCCTCTTTTCTCCAAAGGTCTCTTTAATTTTCCTGTAGGCAGTAACTATCTTACCCCTAGTGAGATAAGCCTCTACATCCTTACATTTGTCCTCTAGCCATCCCTGCTTAGCCATTTTGCACTTCCTGTCGATCTCATTTTTGAGACGTTTGTATTCCTTTTTGCCTGCTTCATTTACTGCATTTTTATATTTTCTCCTTTCATTAATTAAATTCAATATTTCTTCTGTTACCCAAGGATTTCTAGCAGCCCTCGTATTTTTATCTACTTGATCCTCTACTGCCTTCACTACTTCATCCCTGACAGCTACCCATTCTTCTTCTACTGTATTTCTCTCCCCCAGTCCTGTCAATTGTTCCCTTATGCTCTCCTTGAAGCTCCGTACAACCTCTGGTTCTTTTAGTTTAGCCAGGTCCAATCTCCTTAAATTCCCACCTTTTTGCAGTTTCTTCAGTTTTAATCTACAGGTCATAACCAATAGATTGTGGTCAGAGTCCACATCTGCCCCTGGAAATGTCTTACAATTTATAATATCTGTCTTACCATTATATAATCTATCTGAAACCTGTCAGTATCTCCAGGCTTCTTCCATGTATACAGCCTTCTTTTATGATTCTTGAACCAAGTGTTACCTGTGATTAAGTTGTGCGCTGTGGAAAATTCTACCAGACAGCTTCCTCTTTCATTTCTTTGCCCCAGTCCATATTCACCTACTATGTTTCCTTCTCTCCCTTTTCCTACTACCGATTCCAGTCACCCATGGCTATTAAATTTTCGTCTCCCTTCACTATCTGAATAATTTCTTTGATTTGATCATACATTTCATCAATTTCTTCGTCATCTGCAGAGCTAGTTGGCATATAAACTTGTACTACTGTAGTAGGTGTGGGCTTCGTATATATCTTGGCCACAATAATGCGTTCACTATGCTGTTTGTAGTAGCTTACCCGCATTCCTATTTTCCTATTCATTATTAAACCTACTCCTGCATTACCCCTATTTGATTTTGTGATTATAACCCTGTAGTCACCTGACCAGAAGTCTTGTTCCTCCTGCCACCGAACTTCACTAATTCCCACTATATCTAACTTTAACCTGTCCATTTCCCTTTTTAAATTTTCTAACCTACCTGCGATTAAGTGATCTGACATTCCACATTCCGATCCGTAGAATGCCAGTTTTCTTTCTCCTGATAATGACGTCCTCTTGAGTAGTCCCCGCCCGAAGATCCGAATGGGGGACTATTTTATCTCCGGAATATTTTACCCAAGAGGACGCCATCATCATTTAATCATACAGTAAAGCTGCATGCTCTCGGGAAAAATTAATGCCGTAGTTTCCCCTTGCTTTCAGCCGTTCGCAGTACCAGCACAGCAAGGCCGTTTTGGTTATTGTTACAAGGCCAGATCAGTCAATCATCCAGACTGTTGCCCCTGCAACTACTGAAAAGGCTGCTGCCCTCTTCAGGAACCACACGTTTGTCTGGCCTCTCAACTGATAACCCCCCGTTGTGGTTGAACCTACGGTACGGCTATCTGTATCGCTGAGGCACGCAAGCCTCCCCACCAACGGCAAGGTCCATGGTTCATGGGGGGAGGGAGTAGGCCTACCTACTCGTATTACCACTTAGCCGGTCATTGATACTATTAGGTTTGTATATGGGGTGCGTCGTAATTAGTAATGAAAACTGATACGCGTGGAAGTCCATAACAATAGAAAGAAAACTTTCTAGTCAACAAAGCGTCACAAACTAACCGTTTCCCAGAATACTGCTGATGTGTCGTTACGAGTTTCCTAGCTGGTATAACAGCAAAACCCCGATTGCTTGAAGAATCGAACTTCCACGTACAAAACAGCTTCAAACATTTGATTACCTTTCAAATGACTTAATATGATGAATATTTGAATTTACGCATGTAAGCGAGAAAAGAAGACAGGAAATTTTAGAAAAAAATTGTCCTTAAAGTCTGTTGGAAGCCGCTAATCCTTTCATTATGAAATACTGAGTAATTTGCTCTCTTCTTTAAGCAAAAGCTTATTTTTACGCATCTCAGTACCTATGATGTTATATCTCCTGAAATGTATGTTCTATAATGATTTAACTCCACATGTGCAATCAGTGATATATGTGGATACTACCTGCATAGTGTGTTTCGAATAGAATCGGTAGTACAGAAGTAATAAATTAGAACGACTTGCCTTATGCTAAAGTTTTACTAAATGAACAGCAAAAACTTACTAAGCGATACAAATTTTCCCTTTCAAAATTTTATGAGGAGTGTCGGAGAGAAAATGTTTTGCAACGGTATGAAAGTACATATAAAATTTGTTGGAATTCACCAAGTGCTCTCATTGCCAACTACTGTATGAGTAGATTGCGGGCATTTGCGTGACGTCAGATACACTGCCTCAAGATAAACTTAATACTTGTCTTCTAGAATGAGATTTTCACTCTGCAGCGGAGTGTGCGCTGATATGAAACTTCCTGACAGATTAAAACTGTGTGCCGGACCGAGACTCGAACTCGGGACCTTTGCCTTTCACGAGCAAGTGCTCCACCAACTGAGCTACCCAAGTACGACTCACGAGCCGTCGTCACAGCTTCAATTCTGACAGTACCTCGTCTCATACCTTCCAAACTTCACAGAAGCTCTTCTGAAAACCTTGCAGAACTAGCACTCCTGGAAGATAGGATATGCAGAGACATGGCTTAGCCACAGCCTAGGTTAGCAGAAGAGCTTCTGTGAAGTTTGGAAGGTAGGAGACGAGGTACTGGCAGAATTGAAGCTGTGAGGACGAGTCGTGTGTCGTGCTTGGGTAGTTCAGATGGTAGAGCACTTGCCCGCGAAAGGCAAAGGTCATGAGTTTGAGTCACGGTCCGGCACATAGTTTTAATCCGTCAGGAAGTTTCTTAGTACTTGTCTTATTGTGGTAAATCTGTAAAGCAAGATTATACCACTTAATTAGTACATTATGATATCATTTTAATTTCTTTGATTTGGCCAAAAATGAAGCGGATTATTAAAATTTATATTTTTGTTGTCCCTGGAAGCTGTTACGCAGGCAGCCAGCAAATGGAACTGAGTTCGAGGATCGAGGTTTAGTGTCTCCTAAGAGTCGTCAGACGCATTTTCTCTCGTGTTACGAGACGTATCTGTAATTTTCAGTTCCACACTTCACGTCTTTCATGTGACGTCAACCATCGATGGAAACGGTCGGTTTGTTTGCCGTCACAGACAAAATTATTTTTAAAGCGGAATTTTACTTCCCATTCAGTAGAGCGGTCCCAGATCTGTCTAGTACGACATTCGTTTTATCGATATGTATTAACAGGGACATTAAAACACAAGGAATAACAAGTAACTCAGCAGCGACTGAGCAGCGCTGCATGCTTGGCCGGTAGCAGTCAGGCGGTGCTGTGGCTGTTGGAGTACTGGTTATTATTCGAGTTTTACTGTCCCTGATGATACATAACGATGAAACGAATATCTCACTAGACTGATCTGGAATCGCTCTACTGAATGGGAATTAAAATTACACCTTGAAAATAATTTTGCTTGTAACAGAAAACAAACGCTTTCCGTCCACGCTGGTTACCCCATGAAAGACTTGATGAGTACAGTTTGTTTGGAATGATACCAGCTACGCAATGCAAAAACGAAACTTGCAGATATCTACGGAAACACCAGAAAAAATGGGCCCGATGACTCTTAGGAGGCATACTCTGTGTATGCAGAATTTTAAGTTCTGGACTCCCATCACATTTGGCTCAAATTACACTCAAGACCTACATTAACATGAAATATGAAACGTTACGTGCGGCATTTTACTGCCTACTCGTACAGAGCCATTCAATGTGGCGTCCTCACATTTGGAAGCAACACTTGCGAGTTAACGAACATTGCGCTCTCATTTAAATATATGGCCGAAAGGAATTGTGAAACGAACTCTGTCGTCCAGGACCGTGTGCCACAAAGGGCGCATATTCGCCACGAGATGGGGAAACTCACAAGCGTCTATTGTGCTGTAGTGTGCGAGTGAGACAGACGACAACCTACGTCATAGGGAAACCCCGCAGAAGCCTTTTGTGGCCAGGCGGAACTAAGATCGGCCATAAAGGTTAACATTTATGAAACCTACTTAATTCCGAAAGAATGCAGGGAACGGAGCCACAGTAATTTAAATCTACCATCCTTCATAAAATTTCATGGTAATCCAAATAAAACTTGAATATTGGTCGTACCTATAATAGCTTAGGACTTACTGTTAAAGTGAAATTAACAAGTTTTGTAACAAAGACCTGAATGCTAAAATCTGAACGCTTCGATCGATCTTAACCATCGATATTTCATATAGAAGCGCATCATTAAAATGCCAAACGTTGCAAATATCAACTCTGGAACTTAATTTGTGTAAAGGATATAGTGAATTTAAGTTATCAATATTTCCGGTTAAGCATCAGATCATCGTTTGCTCCACGCAAAACACGTTGAACGATGGCAGCATGGCCCTTTATTGAATCATTAGGCAATAGAATTTTTGATGTAAAGTTTAGTGCAAAATAGTTACTTTAGTTCTTTATTTATTTATCAGAAAGCGCATTGGAGTAAGGCTAATGACCGTGACATTCAAAGTTAAGAAGGAAATTGTATTGGTTTTATGTAAAGCAATTTAACGTTTATTATGTAATGGATATTATTGTTACTTTATCTATAACGTGAAAATGGTCAGGCTTTGATTATATAAATATGTTAAAAATAAGTAAAAACTTTGAGGTTCGCCGATGACATCGTAATTCTGTCAGAGACAGCAAATGACTTGGAAGAGCAGTTGAACGGAATGGATAGTGTCTTGAAAGGAGGATATAAAATGAACATCAACAAAAGCAAAACGAGGATAATGGAATGTAGTCGAATTAAGTCGGGTGATGCTGAGGGAATTAGATTAGGAAATGACACACTTAAAGTAGTAAAGGAGTTTTGCTATTTGGGGAGCAAAATAACTGATGATGGTCGAAGTAGAGAGGATATAAAATGTAGACTGGCAATGGGAAGAAGAGAAACTTGTTAACATCGAGTATAGATTTAAGTGTCAGGAAGTCATTTTTGAAAGTATTTGTATGGAGTGTAGCCATGTATGGAAGTGAAACATGGGACAATAAATAGTTTGGATAAGAAGAGAATAGAAGCTTTCGAAATGTGGTGCTACAGAAGAATACTGAAGATAAGGTGGACAGATCACGTAACTAATGAGGAGGTATTGAATAGGATTGGGGAGAAGAGAAGTTTGTGGCACAACTTGACCAGAAGAAGGTATCGGTTGGTAGGACATGTTCTGATGCATCAAGGGATCACTAATTTAGTATTGGAGGGCAGCATGGAGGGTAAAAATCGTAGAGGGAGACCAAGAGATGAATACAGTAAGCAGATTCAGAAGGATGTAGGTTGCAGTAGGTACTGGGAGATGAAGAAGCTTGCACAGGATAGAGTAGCATGGAGAGCTGCATCAAACCAGTCTCAGGACTGAAGACCACAACAACAACAAAATGTAAAATAATGTAGAATAAGCTGTAGCCAATCAGATGGATGGCTTCAGGAAAGGGAACTGACCTAGTCAGTTGAGCGAGGAGTATGTTTTCCGGCCGGAGTGGCCGAGTGGTTCTAGGCGCTACAGTCTGGAACAGCGCGACCGCTACGGTCGCAGGTTCGAATCAAGCCTCGGGCATGGGTGTGTGTGATGTCCTTAGGATAGTTAGGATTAAGTAGTTGTAAGTTATAGGGGACTGATTACCTCAGTAGTTAAGTCCCATAGTGCTCAGAGCCATTTGAACTATTTTGAGGAGTATGTTTGGCGCGGAAGCGCGGCCAGGGACGGGCAGAGGGACAGTGCTGATGCAGACGCGAAAGCGGACAGTTCGGCTGGAAACGCCAAACTGGACAGTTCGGACTGAGACGCGAAAGCGGACAATCGGTCTTTAGGCAGCTAGGAAGTGCAACGACTTAGAAAATTTCGCATTGCGTGGTATCGCGAAACTAAGTCTCTGAGCGGTGAGCAACCGCCCGCCTGGTGTTAACTCTAACTTTTCGTGTAAATAAGGAGGTGGAGTATTGGACTTGTGTTTCACAATGAGATTGTGAATGATCGAACTGTGTCGAATGGATATGAGCTCGAGTGTAACAATAATTCTAAATACGAACACTTTCGCTATTAGTTTGCTTTCTGAATAACCATTATTCTAACCAAATCGCAACTGTGTGGCCTACATCATTTATGGGTCATTAATTTAGTTCCTGATATTATTATTACTGTTATTGTATGTTATTTTAACTTTGTATTTCGCAAATTTGCGATCAGCCAGACAATTTAACCAAAGCGTCACGAGTGTCTAATATACACTCCTGGAAATGGAAAAAAGAACACATTGACACCGGTGTGTCAGACCCACCATACTTGCTCCGGACACTGCGAGAGGGCTGTACAAGCAATGATCACACGCACGGCACAGCGGACACACCAGGAACCGCGGTGTTGGCCGTCGAATGGCGCTAGCTGCGCAGCATTTGTGCACCGCCGCCGTCAGTGTCAGCCAGTTTACCGTGGCATACGGAGCTCCATCGTAGTCTTTAACACTGGTAGCATGCCGCGACAGCGTGGACTTGAACCGTATGTGCAGTTGACGGACTTTGAGCGAAGGCGTATAGTGGGCATGCGGGAGGCCGGGTGGACGTACCGCCGAATTGCTCAACACGTGGGGCGTGAGGTCTCCACAGTACATCGATGTTGTCGCCAGTGGTCGGCGGAAGGTGCACGTGCCCGTCGACCTGGGACCGGACCGCAGCGACGCACGGATGCACGCCAAGACCGTAGGATTCTACGCAGTGCCGTAGGGGACCGCACCGCCACTTCCCAGCAAATTAGGGACACTGTTGCTCCTGGGGTATCGGCGAGGACCATTCGCAACCGTCTCCATGAATCTGGGCTACGGTCCCGCACACCGTTAGGCCGTCTTCCGCTCACGCCCCTACATCGTGCAGCCCGCCTCCAGTGGTGTCGCGACAGGCGTGAATGGAGGGACGAATGGAGACGTGTCGTCTTCAGCGATGAGAGTCGCTTCTGCTTTGGTGCCAGTGATGGTCGTATGCGTGTTTGGCACCGTGCAGGTGAGCGCCACAATCAGGACTGCATACGACCGAGGCACACAGGGCCAACACCCGGCATCATGGTGTGGGGAGCGATCTGCTACACTGGCTGTACACCTCTGGTGATCGTCGAGGGGTCACTGAATAGTGCACGGTACATCCAAACCGTCATCGAACCAATCGTTCTACCATTCCTAGACCGGCAAGGGAACTTGCTGTTCCAACAGGACAATGCACGCCCGCATGTATCCCGTGCCACCCAACGTGCTCTAGAAGGTGTAAGTCAACTACCCTGGCCAGCAAGATCTCCAGATCTGTCCCCCATTGAGCATGTTTGGGACTCGATGAAGCGTCGTCTCACGCGGTTTGCACGTTCAGCACGATCGCTGGTCCAACTGAGGCGCCAGGTGGAAATGGCATGGCAAGCCGTTCTACAGAACTACATCCAGCATCTCTACGATCGTCTCCATGGGAGAATAGCAGCCTGCATTGCTGCGAAAGGTGGATATACACTGTACTAGTGCCGATATTGTGCATGCTCTGTTGCCTGTGTCTATGTGCCTGTGGTTCCGTCAGTGTGATCATGTGATGTATCTGACCCCAGGAATGTGTCAATAAAGTTTCCCCTTCCTGGGACAATGAATTCACGGTGTTCTTATTTCGATTTCCAGGAGTGTATGTCGTGAGATGCGAAACGTGCGGTTCAACTGCTAGACGAGTTTGGGCCAAGACATTTCGACGAAGAGGAACCACATGTGAACCCGAACATCTTTGGGATGTTAGCTCGCACACTGCACTCCTCTGTCTAGTGAGTTAATGAGTTTTTTCCAAACTCCTCCTATCACATCATATCATGAATCTATACTGCTGGCTGTACCAGTTCTTAAGCCGCATCAACTAAAATGCTGAACAGTTCATTTGGGAGGTTGCTGCAGACAAAAATCTAGATGGTTGGGGTGAGATTATAACAGTGTTTATCACTTACCTAAATTCATAAAAAAATTTTGCATTTAAAATTTGTCACACATAACTTGTGATACGCAAGGACTGTATAAAATATGTGATATACCTGATGTTAGAGTGCTTTGTTGATGTATGATTGTAACTTATGTAAAGAAATATGTGAAATGTATAATTTACTAAATAATATTTTGTCATGGATTAATGAAATAGAAATGTTCATATATGTAATTTTATATACTTTTGCAAGTTGTCATTTGTATAAAATGGGGCACGCTTAGGGACAATATGTAGGATACGTATTGTGTAAAAGATTGAGTCCTTTCTTATTGTATGGAAACTACTGTGGGAATCGTAAAAGGTGGCTTGGGTTTTTGGCGCGCTAGCTACAAAGGTTTTTGGTACAAGTTGTGGAGCTATGTAATGGACAGTAAAACGACGCTAAGAAGAATTAATTAGCCCATTCTTCAAGAAACCGGTACGCAGTACCATAAGACATTTAGCTGCCGTTACTATCCGCCACACCCAACTCCTACAGGCAACAGGATACCAACAGTATAATTAGAATTGTAGAAGCGAGAACCATTAATTAAAAATTAACTTTTCTGGATAATTATTGCGTTAAAACATAAAATTTGGTCTATTCTGATTTTTATTCCTAATTAGTCACCTATATGGGATCCTTATTCCGAGTAAACTCGTTTTAAAAATATTTGAAGCGCTTTATTCAGTATCTACAAGCACTAATTTTCATCTTCAAATAAATGTCTGAAGATAATTGTTGTGAACTAATTTTTAAAGTGATAATGAGTAAATAAGTTTTGAGTAAAATATAGATAAAACTCTGTCAGTTGTAAATGAAATTCAGTAAAGGACAAAGAGTTATGAAAAGAAAATTTCTTATGTGACTCAGTAACACATAAGCAGGGTTGCATAAAAATACTAAAATACTGAATGACTATACAGAGTGACCACACCGTCACTTCCTTTGGCTTTTGACAGATCATTTGTCAAGACAGAGATGTAAACAAATTGTCTTAATAAATTTAAATGTGTGTATTATGCTATTAGAGTATGTAAGTATTTAATGTGTCAGTCATACAAAATGCAAACATAGAAGTCCTTCCTGGATAAAACTTTTTTAGCGCATTGTAATGATTAGAAATTCGTGGCCTTTCTATATCAAAACCACATCGGTATGTATGTGGGTGTAGTAGATAAAAGATTCTTGTGTCTTTCACAGGACCATATCCACAAAGTTATATTTGTTTATGAAGGTATATTAGGGAACAGAAGAAAAGTAGGTCAAATATACTTCTGATTTTCTGCAACTTAACCTCTTCTTTGTTGCCTAGATAGATCGGCGACCGTAAATACATTAGACAAACCGCTTAATGAACTTCCCAGATTCAGTATTATTCCATTTTTTTACTGTGTTTCTTACTTAAAAGCTAGAAAACTCTTAGGAGAAGGAACTAATAGTCTCATTTCCATGACCTTTAGTCATGCATCACGGTCAAATCTTGTGAAAGGAATAACATTAAACTGGCTTTTCCATTAGCAGGACTACTTGTTCTGTTGAAGTATAGTGTCATAAGGTGACCTTGGAGTCCAAGATATGGGCTGTGCTCACCTCACCGCCACGGATCCATATTCGTGCATTTAATGGCGTCCTACATCACATCAATTTATGCCTGTCCCCTCATCATGCATTTAACATATTTTTCAACGTTGCGGAAGTTACTGTAGGTTATGGATAAAATCTGACCCTTAGAATGTGACTTAATGGAAAAGCTTACATTTGAAATACATTTGTAGTACTAATAATAATTTCGTGTGGCTTAATGGCTTGGTGAAGCTCTTTCAACTGGGTGCTGTTTCGGAGACTAGCGTATCCCTAACATACTGCAGTTATTTGGAAGACTTCCTTAAGACGAAGATTGGAAAATCCGTTGTTCGACTGAGATTCGATCCCGAGGTCTCTCGGTTTGCAGGCACGTGCACCACCGCTCCTTTTTAGTCTCAAAATAAAAATATGAAAATCAAATTTATCCCTACTTGGCACCGCCAGTTTTACACTAACATAAAAAAAAGAACTCTCTCCATGAGGCGTTGCCCCTAATTGTTCTCAAAAATTCTCCCAAGACGATGGGGTCCACGGGTCTATAATGTATTTTTTTGTATTCATTTTTTTATTAGTTTCTTTATTAAATGATTATAATTAGTAAATGTGTACAATGAGAATTCAATAAAACAGGAGGCTATAAAAATATGATTCAAAGGATAAACTATAATAACTTTATATATATTACTTGTGCTGTGTTCAAATGTGTGTGAATTCCTAACGGACCAAACTACTGGTGTCATCGGTTCCTAAACTTACACACTACTTAAACTAACATATTCTAAGAACAGCACACACACACACACACACACACACACACACACACACACACACACAATACTCGAGGGAGGGGCCGTGCAATCCGTGACATGGCGCCTCAAACCGCACGGCTTACTTGTACTACTTCAGCTAAAATTATCTTTCTTCAAGAAATGGTGCAAATGAAGTTCTTGTGTCCAATGCTGATGGCGTTTTCTTTCTCCATCAATGCCGCCTGAATTATCTACAAACAGATAAATGCTGCATTGCTAATGCCTTAATGAATGTGTTTTTACCATGAATCAGCCAGTCTCACTGCTTACACTTCAGGTAATTATGTCTTGGATGTGGTGCTGCACGAAGGTCACACTGAGCCTGGTACTCACCAACTAGAGATTTCACGAAAACACTGCATAAATAATTTACAAAGAGCGTACGGTGCCTCGATATGGGTTCAAGAGCGTTGTAAGAGTTCTGCATGTACCACCAATACTCAAGCTTCACTTTCTGCCCTTCGTCGGAGACCGCTAGACCACGAGGCCAGACATTTTTACTAATGGTACTAATTAGCAGCTGCGCGAGATTAGCCGAGCGGTCTAGGGCACTGCAGTCATGGACTGTGCGGCTGGTCTCGGCGGACGTTCGAGTCCTCCCTCGGCCATGGGTGTGTGTGTTTGTCCTTAGGATAATTTAGGTTAAGTAGTGTATAAGCTTAGGGACTGATGACCTTAGCAGTTACGTTCCATTAGATTTCACACACATTTGAACATTTTTTTGAACTAATTAGCACAACGTTTCATACTGAAATCAGTGGTGATGTGTAGCCATACATTTCCAATTATCTCGCAAACGCCTCATTTGCGAGGACATATTGACTGAACGTTTTTGCTTCGGTTATCGTCTACTTTCGCACGTGTCAGTTTTCGCAGTTAATTATAATCCAAAATATTTATCACTGTGGTTACAAATAAATAATTTAAAAATCTCCTGTGGCTCACAGCTTGGTGCAAATATTTTATCAGACGGAATGTCAGTAACGAGCGTGTCAGTTTAAATTGATGCTGCCAACAGTAATGGCACAAAGGCCCACGGCGTGACCGCTGCTCTTCCGATACACTGGTGGATTCAACGTATATGACACGACTAAACTGCTTCTGATTGTATATCATTAGCCCTCAGGACATTTTGTCTAATGAATTGCACAGAACCGCGCTTCTTGTCCAGCTACGTCTATTCCCTCCTTTCCTTCCCCACTCGTCACCCAACCATGGCGGAAAGTTCTTCTTTGGTTTTCGAGAAAACTTTTGTACCATATAGGCAGGTTGTTCTGTGGACGCTCGACCAGCGCTTTAGTGAACTGACGAAAACATACTCGAAGGAAAGGAAAATTATCTGAAGCGTTTTATGAAAAGTATCAGGAAAAAGAAAGGAAGGGAAATGAAAAACAAGCTAGGGCCATGAAAGTTAAGTGTGGCCTTCTACAAGCAGTAAAAAATCTTGTACATGTCTTTTCACCAGAATGTCGTGATTTTCAGTGATGATCTTCCTACATCTACAACTGTCTCTTCCAAGAGTTGAACCGTTGATGGTTCAGATATCAGCTTATTTTTTCACTTGCCAAACTTAGTTTCACGCTTCTAGAAAATTACGAATTTTCCTTATTGAATTTCATTAGTGTAGTTGTTTATTATTACTATCAGCAAACAGCTTTGTAATCAAGTAAGTAATGTGATCTTTAAGAAATGACAGTACAGCAATCTCGACTATCTGGCTCACGACTAACCAGCCCTCCATACTATACAGTCTTCACAAAAACCCAGATTCGTTAAACCTTTACAGGAGAGCATCTACCACGATTCAGTGTGTGCAAATTTCAGCTTCAGCATGAAAACTGACGATTTCATTAAATAGGATAATGCATCATTTCGCGTTTCCTTACACATTGTAACAATTGTCTTAAAATAGTCTTGCCAAGATCGCAAAGAAAGGGTAGTAATATCTGATAGAGTGAAGGAGGGCGCCAATTGATATATCGCTTGTGTGGAAAAATGTTCTCGAATCGGCTCTGGTCAAACCAATAATATTTCGTAGTACGTATTTTTCCGGAACAGTTAGGATTTGCAGCGTACAATTTTATGTTGCTAACGAACAAAAAAAACATTATTTTACTTCAAATAGTCATCATTTTGTAGTCTTATTGCTAACAGTATGCAGATTGTTTAAGTCGTTCCTCATGACTATGCTGCTCATGGATAACTGTAAAAAAATGAGTTGCGACTTTTGACAGTTCAGTGTGGAACATATGGAGAGGAGCGTAGTTACAATAAAGTGAATACCCCTAGCTGCATACAGGCGTTGATATAAATCAACGGGGACAGTTGAAAATGAGTGCCCAACTGGGACTCGAAGCTGGGGTCGCCTGCTTACATGGCAGACGCTCTATCCATCTGAGCCACCGAGAACGCAGAGGACAGTGTGACTGCAGGGACTTATCTCTGGCACGCCTCCCGTGAAACCCACATTCACAACTTATTGTCCCGCACTATATTCATAGTGGCCCAGCCCATTGTACTCATTACTCGCGGCTTGTTGCCGGACATGTCCGAAAGAACAAATACCATCTTCATAAATATGTATAGTTAAGGTTCACCTACCATTTGACCATCTTCTTCTGTGCGGATGCACAGTGCTCGACTCTTACGGGAATCGGCAAAAAGCGGCGAGTAATGAGTACGAGGGTCGGTCAAAAAGTAATGCCTCCCATTTTTTTTCTACTTAAAAAAATTAAGTTAAGTGAAAAATTTGAATTTGACGCCATTCCTCAAACCTTCTTCTGCAATCCACTGCTGTAGTAACTGTCTGTGTCAACAGGTGGCAGCACAGCAGAAGTTTGTAAGATGGCCGACATCGATGTACGTTTGAGACAGTGTTGTGTGATTGAATTCTTGAATGCAGAAGGTGAAACGCCCATACGCATTCATGAAAGACTGAAGAAGGTGTATGGTGTTGTGACAGTGGATGTCAGCACTGTTAGACGATGGGTTCGTCGTTGTAAGGAAGCTGAAGGGCAAACACCGTTGACTGACGAAAAGCGGAGCGGCAGGCCGGTGAGTGCAGTGACTCCACACAACATTCAGCAAGTTGATGACATCATTCGTGGTGACCGTCGGGTGACTGCAGATGAAGTGTGTCGCATTATTTCTCTTAGTAAAGGCAGTGTGATCACGATTATTAAACAATTGGGGTACTCAAAAGTTTGTGCACGGTGGGTTCCAAGAATGTTAACCGATCAGAATAAAGAGGCAAGGAAAACAATAGCCTCCCAACACTTGCAGCACTTCCGTTTGGAGGGAGATAAGTTTTTGAAAAAAATTGTGACCGGGGACGAAACATGGGTGCATTTTTTTGAACCCGAATCAAAGAGGCAGTCAATGGAGTGGCGTCACACAAGCTCGCCGAGGAAGAAAAAATTCAAAACTGTGCGATCGGCAGGGAAAGTTATGGCAACAGTTTTCTGCGATACAGAGGGTGTGATTCTGGTTGATTTTTTGGAGCAGGGATGCACAATAAATTCTGTTCAATACGTCATAACCCTCAAAAAACTTAAAGCACGTCTTCAGCGAGTTCGCCCAACAAAATCAATGGCAGATGTTCTTCTTTTGCATGACAATGCAAGACCACACACCAGTCGTCACACCTCTGACGAGATTGTCAAAATTGGATGGGAAGTTTTGCCTCATCCCCCATACAGCCCTGACCTGGCACCATCAGACTTCCATCTGTTCGGGCCACTAAAAGAAGCTCATTGTGGGATTCATTTTGAAGATGAGGAGGCCGTCAAAACATCCGTGCGTCAATGGCTTAGGAAGCAGAGCTGTGATTTTTACCGTGCTGGGATACATGCCCTTGTTCAAAGATGGACCAAAACTGTAGAGATGGGCGGAGATTACATTGAAAAATGACAAAATGATCCTCAATGTTGTGGTTTTCAACCTATGTAATTGCATTTAAATTTCCTGACAATTAAACGTAGAAAAAAAAATTGGAGGCATTACTTTTTGACTGACCCTCGTATAATGGGCAGAGGCATTATGAATATAGTGCGGGACATATGTTGGGAATGTGAGTTTCACGGGAGGCAGTGATAAGTTCCTCTGTCACACCATCCTCTATGTCCACGGTGGCTCAGATGAATAGAGCGTCTGCCATATGCAAGCGGGAGAGCCCGTGTTCGAATCCCGGTTGGGGTAAGCATTTTCAACTGTCCCCGTTGACTTATATCAACCCATGTATGCAGCTAGGGGTATTCATTTCATTGTAATTTCATTCTAACGAGCTGCATGGTCACCAATGGGAACTGTTCTTTCGGATATGTCGCCTTTATCTATCCTCATCGCTAGTTACCCACAACTCGCAACGGCTTCGAGAAAGGGGTACCTTCACAGTCAGCAGGTACGACTATGGTGCTCCAAGGAGGCACCGAACATCCAACTGAAAGAAATCGTACTGCTTCACATTAAAGAGAACCCGTCAGCGAGTACACGAGGAATTCCGCATACGATGGATGTTGTTCTCATTTGGCATGTTCTGCATGAAAATACTTGAAAAAGTGATCCGTTACCACCATGTTTTCAAATGGATGTAACACTAAAAGTGTACGTTTTCGGACATGGGTTCCATTCAAAATATTATCTATTCACTCCCCACTAAAAATCCCAGAAGTTTGTAACGGGAATTTCCGAACACTTTGTACAGCATCTCCCAGGAGAAATGGTCAATTTTCACGCATATTGCAGGAATGATCATTCCAAGTGTTCGAGGCAAAGAAGGCTATAAGAGGTATGAGCACATCATCTACGACACTGTGAAATAAATCTCTCCTTCTGCAAACTCTTTGCTTTCAATATTTCAAGAGGTGGTAGGACCAAAACAAGAAAAAAAATGTCCAGTAAACGTGACCGCTAAAATGCATACCTTAAGAGCTATGAGTTCTTGTTCACTAGAAGAGAGGTATTTTACAGTAGTGGAGAAGAACAAGTGTTATTTAAATGTATGTATTTACTTTATTTAATATTTATATTTATTTATTATTTATATGTTTATTTTATGTTTATACATATTTATAATTTTTATTATATATTTATATGTATATACATGACATTTTTTCCTTTTTTGAACCATATTATCACCTCAAAAATATGGAAACTAAAGAGCCTATGTTGGTAGAGATTTGTTGCACATTATCCAACATGAAAAAGTGCTCACAGGTCTTAAGGGGATAGGACGTCAAATGGGCCAACTTGGAGCAAGAGAGGCACCACAGGACATATTCATTTCCACTGTCTTTACTTTTACAAATAAATTTATAAAACTTTGTCGGCATGACCAGAAAGGAATCAGAATTCAGTCACAACAATGGAAGTTCAAAAAAAAAACAAAATAAATTTTTTTACATGTGAAATTTCATCATTTTTTTCGTTTACTATTGGCTGCATTTGTTGCTATACGTTCACTTTTCTTCATAAGTAAGAGAGATTCTTCAATGTAAGGGGGGTTGTTTGTGTTATTGCCCCAGATGATAATGAGACGAAATATTTGTCACGATTTGTAAGCGGTGGGTCCTTGAGGTACGGCAATACGCGAACATGAGAAGTAAGTTTAAACAGTGTTATTAACAAAGGCTGATTATAAAACACGCATGCTATGCGCACCCGTCATCACTGTCTGACATCGTAATTGCGGTTGTATCGAAAGGCTCCATGGTGAGCTAAGAAAAGAAACATATTCGCGCTCGGGGCCACACTAGTTAATACGGCGAGCTGCGGACGGCGGCCAGTGGCTTACTGCCTACGTCGCACTGCGACCGGACACACGTGTACTGACCAAGCAAATTGTCAGCATTCCAGACATGTCGGATGGCGACCGCGTTTTACATACCGTAGGGCTGCGTGCAACCCCTAGACCCTTACATCGATGAATTTTAGACCACATACAAACCATACTTACATATACATGAAACTCCAGAATTTATTTAATTTATGAAAAAATGGAAGAGCTGTTACATTTTTAACTTCACGTTTAGAAAAAATTCAAATTTTATAATTAATTATCTCTATTTTTACCAAAGTTTTTAATAGATTTAGAAAATTCTACAGTTTCATACATCTGTAAGTATGGTTTGTATGCTGTGCAAAATTCATCGAAGAACCTTTGTTATTTATGAAGAAAAGTGTACCTATAGCAACAAATGCAGCCAATAGTAAGTGAAAAAATTATGAAATTTCACGCTAACAAAAATTAATTTTGTTATGTCTTTGAACTTCCACTGCTGTGAGTGAGAATCCTGAATCCTTCCTGGTCATTCTGACAAAGTTGTATGAATTTATTTGTAAAAGTATAGACAGCGCAAATTAAAATGTCCTGAGGTGCCTCTCCTGGTCCAAGTCGGCCCGTATGACGTCCTAACCCCCCCCCCCCCCCTCCGTCCTCCCTTAGGTATGCCGTTTAGAGCCCATGATTACTAGCCCTCTAGACCTGTTGAATGATCGTTCTTGTCATATTCCTCAATATTGGCCATTCCTCCTGGGGCACCCTGTATTAAATTGCTCACACTTCGAGAGGTAAACGCCAATGTAAAAGTAAACGTAACGTCTGTGGTGCCTAGCCCGGTCTGCGGATGTAGTGCCGTCTTTCTTCGCCTCGGTACTAGGAGGGGCCCATCGCCCCTGCCGCCTTAATACCCCAGCAAAGATTCCTGTGTTTATCTGAAAGCTGAGTGGACCTGAGGCCATCCTGGAGGAGGTGGAACGAAGAAAAATCGCCAGCACTGTCCAGGACTGAAACCGCAAGGTCCAGAGCCGGAATCTAGTGCTCTAAACGCTCGATAGACCACGTTAAGTACAAACGCCACTGGGTTCCACCTAAAGAGACATTTCAGAGTCAGCTAAACAAGCAATTAGGGATTAATTCGTATATATCGACTGTGGCTAGCTTGGTCACATATGAGATGGACAGCGCATGACGTTATTAATAGAAAAGTAACATCTCGATCAGGTGACAGGGGCAGGAATGTTTCAGGTGGCTAAATATGAATTATTTATTTGTTGTTGTGTTTTCAGTCACAGCTGATTCATTATAAGTGTGAAATCTTGTACAGCTAACATATTTTTCCAATGCAATGCACTGCACTGTAGTTAAAGCTAAGGAGTGATATCGGTACAGAGCAGATGCGCATTGTCTGTTGTTCTTAATTATTTGCTCACAGAAATTTTCTGGTGTTATTTGCAATAAATAAAGAACCTCCTTTCAACTTTTAAACGCATCGACAGAGAAACGTAACTTCATTGACACTAAAGATTATGCATAACCAATACTTACATATACTCTGTACTTTCATAACAGTGTGATCACATATAGTGAGTTCCAGTATTATATCCAACATTTATTTGTATATAAACGTTACAAATTTACTAATAAAGGTCATTATATAGCTGTCTCTAAAAGTACGTGCTGAAATTCGTTAAATATTAGCTAGGCCTACATCTTCCTTCCCTTTTTGTCCCTGACACGAAGTTCTTTTTACATAAGCATAAATCCAGTCATCCGTCCCGAAATCAGTTTTCCCTCTGATGAAGTATGAAAGGACCGTTTGAATCCTCACCTTGAAAATCAAAGATTTTTAAGACACACCAACACTCTGAAGTAGGAAGTAAACATTTTTTGCCTGTCTGTTTTGACGCTGGACTTTGCTGTTAGAAGAAAATGAAAGCGAGCTACTGTGCCATCAGTTCTTAATTTTCCTCAGCATTTGGCATGTATGTGAAGAAAGAATAAGCTGTCACTTTAGCGAAATATACAATAAGTGTACTTGCATGTGACAGTGTAGTACAATGTATTTTATTTCCACTGTTACCGAGATGACTGTCAAGTTAACTGACCGAGATTCAAAGATAAAATAACATTATCTTCCTAATTGCAAGAGATTCATAATAATCAGTGTTTTCAAAATATATTCTGTATCTTGTCTTAATTTCGTCCCAGTATCTGTACAGGATTTAGTAAAACTCAGAAACGTAAATGGCAATTTTGTGTAACATTGGACATGATAAATGAATGTAGATGTCACTTGATTTTCCAGTCCTCTGTGAACGGTACACCAAGTGATGAACAGTGCAGCAAAAACGCTGAATTAACTGAAATAGGTAATTATGGGTCTTGGAAAAACAGAACAAAAATGTGCATATAACGTTTCAAACGCTCACTGATACGCCTTTACCTGACAATGAATAATACCCACAGTAAAACAAAAAAAAATCAAAAATCTTCAATATTGGTCGGTAGGTCGCTCAGTTGTGAAATTCAGTGGTTTATTTCAGCTATAATTAAAAAAAAAGTTTCATTCCACCCGTCACATGACTTTGTTGGGTGATAGCACTGTATTATAACCATTGGGGCTTGTGCGATCTGCATGAATTTCTAGTTTAAATTTGTCATTTATACAAATAAATGCTGTTATGTCCTCGCTAAAAATGTTTAAACAGAAGATTGCTGCTGGTCGTGTCAATTGAACTTTACGCTATGTTCAGTAAGTTGTTCTAAATACCATTAACATCCTCACAGTTATTAATCGGTTTTTAGAAAACCTAGATAAAGGAGTAACTCGCAATATTGTTTTCCATGTTCAACTGCCTAAAACGGGAACTGGCAGAGCTAAGCTGCTGTATTGCACGGAAAACGAATCAAAATACGTAGCATGTGGTTCACTTCACTACCTGTTTTGTGGAATTTTGTGAAAGAAAGTTAATGTACATATAGCTCTGTGTTATTTACCAGTTATTGACGTTATATGATTACAGCTGTCTCACTTGCACTGTCCGAGATATACACACCAATCGGCCGAAATGTGGGAACTAATTCACAGTAAATATTAGCGTGTACTTTTTAATATGCCTTAGGCATATCAGACCTGTGATGAGATTATCTATAGCCTTGGGTGTTTATTTGCTGATGCAGTTATCATCTGCGTCACTGGAGCGTTATCAACCGAATCTATTGCCAGAAATCCCAAACGAATATATTTAACCCGTACATTTATTTGTTTGGCAAGCTTCGGTTTAGTGCTATAAATAAATAGATTTATCTGATGGTAGATCGCGTTGATGATGTGTGCATATACATAGGAAGACGAAAATTGATTTTACTGGTCAAGCTTAACGTTAAACGGCTTAAACAGATTGAATAAAAAATCGTAGTTCCTTACCATACTGGAGAAATTTTGAGTTCCGGGTGTGTAAAATTTGGAAAACCGGGAAAAATTTTGAGCCGAATGGTGGAACGGTGTAACCAAAATTTGAAGGTACTGAACTGACTTTGTTTTGTTTTGCTTACATGTCTATGAGTATTGTTGTTTAGTCAGAGAGTAGCAAATCTGAAGAAAAATATCAATTAATGTTGGTCACAGAGAGGAGGAACGATTTAAAAGAAACTTCCTTTCTTTTTCGTGATTTTTTGTCGTTTTTCCGTATTTGTACTTACTTGAAATTCGCAGTACACATACACATTAAACTGCTTGAAGTGAAGTTTTAGCCATACCCATAGATATATTACGTCGCATTATGTTAAGATGTAACTATATGAAGAGAAACAGATGTTGCTGTGAACTTGAAATAACTTGAGATCTTGACTGAAATGATTTTACGATTACGCCTACGTGATCTAGAACCACAGGACTGTATAATACGTAAAAGAACTGTTTTTGAATAGCCTGTTGTTACCTAATCACTTCTAGCAGGGTAGAAGAGCCATTATACTTCGAAATTAGTTACTATTTTGCATATTTTCTTTCGTGTAAGTCGTCTGTGGTATTTTACACGAGAAATGAAATTAGACGAAATTTTACAGTCTACTGATTTCCATTCAAATCAAGATGTTACAGACAGCCGTGGAGCTGTGTTTTGTGGCGATAGGATTTGTGAGGACTTATTTCATACAGAAAATATCGGTATTGTATTTCAAACGATCCTAACATTTAAGTGTGTCACTACTGGAAAATGCATTAATGCACAACGAAATTAACTCGATTTCAATCCTCTGATATCTAGAAACATTTGCAATGCTGTGTTTTGTCATTTCATCTGAACACTGTAATAGTATCAGAAAAGCTTATAGTTTCGAATTTTATAATTGTTGCGCAGGCCACGGTGGCCATGCGGTTCTAGGCGCTTCAGTCCGGAACCGTGCGACTGCTATAGTCGCAGGTTCGAATCCTGCCTCGGGCATGGACGTGTGTGATGTCCTTAGATTAGTTAGGTTTAAGTAGTTATAAGTTCTAGGGGACTGATGACCTCAGATGTTAAGTCCAATAATGCTCAGAGCCATTTTTATAATTGTTGCCCTATGATGAACATATATGCTAAAACAGATTTTTGTTTGTTACATGAAAGATGGGTATAATTAAATTGTAAAGGCGTTAAGGCACTACTGTACTTTTTGTTGCCTTCTCCCTCCCCACTTCCCGCTCGCCAATATGTGCTATCGCGGGCCTGTTTCATTGCCTTTAAAATAAAGCGTTCTCCATACATGAAATAAAAATTAGATCTTCTGCATTAAATGAAAAATATGCCCCTTCCTGTGCAATTGTGTGTTCGTTTTATCACAGAAGTCTGGAACTGAATAGTTGTTGCATGAAATTGTTGGATAGTGTATGGAGGGGACTGAGAGAACGTACTGTATAGCTATTGTAGCAGCAAAATAAGGAGTGAAGTGTATGAGTAAGGAAATCATAAAATATAATCGAATAGTAGAATCCATATTTTTACAAATATGGGGAATCCGATATATCGATGTTCAAGATTGTTACTATCGGACCTCGATATATCAAAACGATATCTTTATATCGTCAGAAAAAAATATTGACGTGCCGCCTATAGAAATACCGGCTCCACATTGTACATATACTGCCAACTTTAGAGCTGTACATTTAATTATTGACTTATTATTATATTTTCTGTACATCAACAAGCTAGCAGCCTGCCTGCTCCATTAGAGCAAGAATTGCAAGGAAAACGATGCATGTTCACGCTTGGCGATAACCACTTTGCTAACAATGGTAACTGCAGGCAGGTGGCACAATTAAGGTTTTCGATGCGTCCGTCGTTCGATTTCGTCACATTCGTCCGGAACACTTCATGTCAACTTCCCTGTTTTTAATTTCTGCCAACACCAATGACCTAGCAGTTGAAGTGTTAAAATAGCAGGGTGAGGCTAAACGTTGCAGTTAATGTTTGTAGGGCCGAGTGCCGATTACGTCAACATTTCCCCTCACACGTCTCCGCCCACCGGAAAGACCCATCTTGTCATTTATTTTTTCTCCTCATTTTCAGAAACTGCTTTTGAAGGGTACCGATGTGAAGAAACATCACACTAGCTCGTTAAAATTTGTTTTCTGCCAGAATGTTTCGTACCAGCGCACACTCCCCAGTAAAGGGAAAATTTCATGATAAGAAAGAACTTCTCTCAGACTCTATCGCACCTTTAGCCTGTTTCTCCGACTTTTAATAATTCCAAGGGTTTTAGGTTCATCTCCTCAGATCATCAACAGTTTACTGTCAGCTTCGCTTCCTGGAGATTCAAGGCTTTTCGAATAGAAAATGAGACTCATAACATACATGAGATCTCGAAAGTAATAAAACGAAATATACAGAAACGGTATCTGAGAAAAAAAATAGACTGAAGGAGTAAACCGCGAAAAGAGATCGACAACAGAAAGGACTCTGCACATCTTCCTTAACAGAATGAAATTGTCACATGTCAAAGCAAGATCATGAGTAACTGTCGATATGTTCTATTGGATAAGATGGGAGACGTTCGCTAACGATGCTGTTGTCTATGTCTATGGTCTGTAAAGGGAGACCCAACATCATTTCCTCGTAGTGCAGCGTGAGAACATGTTTTATCGTAGCATTCACAATGAACGACTATAAGAATTAATCAGGCTCTCACATGGTTCTGCGATTGTCATCCCACACATGGGGTTCACGATGAAGGAACTTACAAAAAACGTTTCCACGATTGGTGTTGTCTTCGCGCCAATTACTTTGGAGCTATCGAATACTAGGTGAATTTCAATCATCGCTGCATCAAACTCGTCTTTGGACTGAAAATAACAACAACACCAAACAATATTGTAATATCTGTAACGTTGAAACGAGTATATGAGTTCAGCTACGTGAAGCTGAAATATTCGTTTCAAGCTGTGCAAAATAACAGCATCTCCGCCAGAGACGTCTACTAAAAGGGTGAACAGAAGATTTTTTTTATTATTTCGTTCGTCGCGATTTCTGTTCAACAAAATGAGATGAAGAGTGTCACTGAGAAGTGCGTTTCGTTCCTGCTAAAATAAAACCAATTCGTAAATAAAGGCAGTTGAAGAAGGAATAAAACAAAACATTTCGCTGTATAAAAATTCTTAATCATCTCTTTTCTTCAAAATACTGAGGAAAATGCGCAGCAAATAGAAACGAAGAAGACAGTAGTTATTGTGTGATTTTTTAATGCACAGAAGTTTTAAACATTCACATTGATAGAAACAGGTGGCTGTTGCCTTCTTCAGAATCGTGCATCTTCTCTCAGTCAGTCGTGTTATCCTCACACACGTTTCTGCATATTAAAGTACAGGGTTCGAACCATCACGACATGAATAACATGTGTATCTTGTCATTTGGGATTTCATTTCCTTCCGACAATGCCTACATCTCTTCCCCACGTTTGTAGCACATTGTTTGGTTTCATTTGTGTCGATTGTCCTCCTTTCCTCATTAATGCCAAGGACTGTACAGTCTAATAACAGGGGAAAGGAGAAAGCAGGTTTTGAAATTCTAAATTAGTGGCATGAAATATTTTGAAATCAACTGAAGTTAACATTTTTCAGTAGCCAGACAAAAAATTGATCACGTCCAAGAGGCACGATGCCAGTACTGTGTAACACAGTATCTAGCGAGGAAGTAAGATGTAAAGCTGCTTCAGGTGTGCAATATCCAGCTAGAGCAACTCATCAATGATTTGTTCTGTAGAGCTAAGAAATTGCGGGAATGTTGATTGCTACGTTTCACACGCTGCTGCAAATTGTCTATGGAATTAACGGGCTAGTCGAGGTGTTATAGGATTATCCGTCAAACTAGGGACGCATTTGTGGAACCCTGTCCACACAGTTGTTGGGGTCTTGTCAGACGGGCTATTGATAATCATCCTGGCTCAAGTTCTGTGTAACCTGAACGACTGGGCCGAAGTGATGGTGCGGAAAACACCGTCAAAACATCACAGAACCACCTCCAAGCTCAACTACACCCTCCACACACAGACGGTTAAACGCCCCACTGGGCCGACGACTTGCATTATTTCAAAAGAGACAAAAACGTACTCATCCGATCACATTGCACGTTTACATCAGCTGATGTCCAGTTTCTGTCAATTTAGCCCCTGTGTAGACTTGCAGCTTTATGTGCTGCAGTAAAAAGTTCCCCACACTCAAATGTCGATTGCATGCAGTTCCTGTCAAAATGTTCTCTTATAAACTGGCTGAGATGTCATTGCCAGTAATAACTGAGGTGTCGCACTCTTCTACACTCCTGGAAATGAAAAAAAGAACACATTGACACCGGTGTGTCAGACCCACCATACTTGCTCCGGACACTGCGAGAGGGCTGTACAAGCAATGATCACACGCACGGCACAGCGGACACACCAGGAACCGTGGTGTTGGCCGTCGAATGGCGCTAGCTGCGCAGCATTTGTGCACCACCGCCGTCAGTGTCAGCCACTTTGCCGTGGCATACGGAGCTCCATCGTAGTCTTTAACACTGGTAGCATGCCGCGACAGCGTGGACGTGAACCGTATGTGCAGTTGACGGACTTTGAGCGAGGGCGTATAGTGGGCATGCGGGAGGCCGGGTGGACGTACCGCCGAATTGCTCAACACGTGGGGCGTGAGGTCTCCACAGTACATCGATGTTGTCGCCAGTGGTCGGCGGAAGGTGCACGTGCCCGTCGACCTGGGACCGGACCGCACCGACGCACGGATGCACGCCAAGACCGTAGGATCCTACGCAGTGCCGTAGGGGACCGCACCGCCACTTCCCAGCAAATTACGGACACTGTTGCTCCTGGGGTATCGGCGAGGACCATTCGCAACCGTCTCCATGAAGCTGGGCTACGGACGCGCACACCGTTAGGCCGTCTTCCGCTCACGCCCCAACATCGTGCAGCCCGCCTCCAGTGGTGTCGCGACAGGCGTGAATGGAGGGACGAATGGAGACGTGTCGTCTTCAGCGATGAGAGTCGCTTCTGCCTTAGTGCCAATGATGGTCGTATGCGTGTCTGGCGCTGTGCAGGTGAGCGCCACAATCAGGACTGCATACGACCGAGGCACACAGGGCCAACACCCGGCATCATGGTGTGGGGAGCGATCTCCTACACTGGCCGTACACCTCTGGTGATCGTCGAGGGGACACTGAATAGTGCACGGTACATCCAAACCGTCATCGAACCCATCGTTCTACCATTCCTAGACCGGCAAGGGAACTTGCTGCTCCAACAGGACAATGCACGTCCGCATGTATCCCGTGCCACCCAACGTGCTCTAGAACGTGTAAGACAACTACCCTGGCCAGCAAGATCTGCGGATGTGTCCCCTATTGAGAATGGTTGGGACTGGATGAAGCGTCGTCTCACGCGGTCTGCACGTCCAGCACGAACGCTGGTTCAACTGAGGCGCCAGGTGGAAATGGCATGGCAAGCCGTTCCACAGGACTACATCCAGCATCTCTACGATCGTCTCCATGGGAGAATGGCAGCCTGAATTGCTGCGAAAGGTAGATATACACTGAACTAGTGCCGACATTGTGCTTGCTCTGTTGCCTGTGTCTATGTGCCTGTGGTTCTGTCAGTGTGATCATGTGATGTATCTGACCCCAGGAATGTGTCAATAAAGTTTCCCCTTTCTGGGACAATGAATTCACGGTGTTCTTATTTCAATTTCCAGGAGTGTATGTTCCCTGTCAGGACTCTTCTACGATCACTGCTCGTACAATGTGTTACATAACTGTGAATGGTCCACTATCCGTTCTAGACAAGTCCGGCAGTCTGCACTGACACACCAACAAAATGGTCAACTTCATCATTGTGTGGTTATGGGCATGTCCAAACACGATAGCATCGTTCTTCCGTTATGTCACGTCACGATGTCGACCCACGTTACTGCACTAGTTCCACACAACTGACTGGCACTTACGCACCATTTCACTGCCACGTCTTGACAGCAGTGGAGGAGAACATGGCCACCTGGCACTGGTGGACGGCGATCATATGTCAATGTGCTACAGCACACTTTAAATATGGCACGAAAATAGTGTCAGTTCCCTCTGAACACAAGCCGGAAATCGTATTAAAATTACACCATTTGTCTTCGAATGCATGTTGGTATGCGAACAAAGTGAACGAAAACATGTTTCGTAGTGCTCTCTCCTCGATAACCAGAAACCAGGGGGCCCAGCGCTGAAATGAATTCAGCCGCGTTCCGATCTGCTCACATAACAGAAGCAGCTAAGCAGCTATCTGTTGTTTGACTACGTATGCTGCCGCTTCCGTGCGGAAAATCAATATGTAATTGAAAACGTAACCACTGATTTCTCTCTCAGTTGCGTCGCTTCACCACTATCAAACCGAAGTCCGCGAAGGTATTTTCTAAGTTTTGCAACAGATACAAATCGGACAGGGCCAAGTAGGAACTGTATCGAAGATGATCGATGACAGTGAACCCAAGGCGTCGAATTGTAGCGGATGTCGCAGCGCTCGTGTGTGGTGCATTGTCTTGCTGAAGGATGGTGAATTGACGCATGGTGCAGGGAATGGCAATTCAACCTCAATGTAGACTAATTGTAATGTGCTGCGAATACATAGAAAGATAGATCCCTTATCATTTAGCTACAAAATAGCAGGTTAGCAACTGGAATCAGTTAATTCCGTAAATTATCTGGGAGTACGCATTAGGAGTGATTTAAAATGGAATGACCATATAAAGTTGATCGTCGGTAAAGCAGATGCCAGACTGAGATTCATTGGAAGAATCCTAAGGAAATGCAATCCGAAAACAAAGGAAGTAGGTTACAGTACGCTTGTTCGCCCATTGCTTGAATACTGCTTCCGTACCAGACAGGGTTGATAGAAGAGATAGAGAAGATCCAACCGAGAGCAGCGCGCTTCGTTACAGGATCATTTAGTAATAGCGAAAACGTTACGGAGATGATAGATAAACTCCAGTGGAAGACTCTGCAGGAAAGTTTCGAGAACATACCTTTACTGAAGAGTCAAGCAGTATATTGCTCCCTCCTACGTATATCTCGCGAAGAGACCATGAGGATAAAATCAGAGAGATTAGAGCCCACACAGAAGCATACCGACAATCCTTCTTTCCACCAACAATACGAGACTGGAATAGAAGGGAGGAGCGATAGAGGTACTCAGGGTACCCTCCGCCACACACCGTCAGGTGGCTTGCGGAGTATGGATGTACATGTAGATGTAGAAGGAGAAGGTGCTCCACGTTTAGACAACTCTGAATATGAAACTCGATTACATCACGCTGTTTTTCGCGTGCGGACAGATTTTTTTTTTTAAGTAATTTGTGGTAAGATCTTATGGGACCAAACTACTGAGGTCATAGGTCCCTAAGCTTACACACTACTTAATATAACTTAAACTAACTTCCGCTAAGGACAACACACACACCCATGACCGAGGGAGGACTGCAAACTCCGACGTGGGGAACCGATCGAACCATGAGAAGACGCCTGAGACCGTGCGGCACGTGCGGACATAGCTACGTTACACACAGTTCTGTTACACGCTACAATTAGGAGCCCTGTAGCGGCAGAGGGCTGTAAATACGCAGACATGAAGATTAAATACGTAGAATATTAACAGCCTTTGCTTTATTTAAAAAAGCTTTAAGAGTTTTCGTGTAAAAAATTTGGAGCCATTACTTTCCAGCACGCTTTTGTACAAAGAAAAGTTTGAATGCCTGAGAAAATCCTGTTGGATACAAACAAGAATAACCAGCAAAAAAAGAACTTGTATGTGCGCCGTGAAGCAAAGCAAGCACTGTGTCATGTGTGAGATACAGTGGTGAGCCAGTGTGCCGAAACTTACCCCAGTTCACTGCTAAAGCGAGCGTCATTTATGACGGCGGCCGAGTTTAGGTTCGTTCTGCGCATCTAACGTCACAAAACACAGTCAGCCAATGAACAGAGAACGACGTTGCCAGAGCTCGACTGCAGTGCAGAGCACGGCCGAGTGTCTTCAGTTTTAGAAACGTTCAGTCATAAATAAAGTAATTGAACAAAAGCAATGTCTTGATAGCAGACTTTCTTTTATAGAAAGTTTGGAAAAAGCATTCTTTATACCAATTACTTCATATTCTATTAATTAATTAAACCAAACAAGCAATAAGCCTCCTAATTCAGGCGATAGCAAGGAAATGTGTTTGTATCATTCTCACTAACCGCTTTTTCGCAATAAAGAAGAGCGGTAATTGTTTATTTCCTATTGTGCTTCGACGAAACGTGAATAATTCATAATCATACCAACACTGTTTGTCGGTATTTTGCGCTGATATTTTAAAATCCTCTGGGAGAAATATCGAACGATTAGCTGTGTTAGCGTAATGGTTAAAGTGCATGGCTGCTAAATAAAAGATTCTGAGTTCAAACCTTGATCGATGATTAATATTTTCTTTATTGTAAAAACAATATCGAATTGTCTTCAAAATTTCGTGCAATGGTTTACTACATCTAATGCTGCACAATAACTGCGTTGAACATCTAAACAAAATGAAATCATTTATGGGGGGAAGGTATCAGTCAAGAAGATATGTAAAAATCAAATTTTTGGGCCAAGTAGTTTTTGTGAAATCGAATGATAAAGTATGTCAAAGCAGTCGGAACACCATGTGTCTGCACAGGCGAGCAGTGCAGTGATGACAAAATCGCGCACATCGCGGAATGCAGGGAGCAGGTCTCTGTAGCAGCGGAAGAGTTAATGCGGCCGTGGTGGCATTACTTCTTAAACTGCGCGCTCCCCCCTAAACGTAAGTTTGCGAACTATACTATGGCGCTGCTTCTATTGGCGCGTACAACTGGCAACGCCGCACTCTCCCGCGTCTGGGCGGGCATGCGCGAACCGCCAAGATAAAAGAATTGAACTATAGTAGCGTCAAGTCACCTTAACGAGTCTGCGCGAAGCGCACAAGTATTGCACCACAATTAAGTACGAAATAAAAAATCAGTTAGTGCTGTAATGTTCCAAAGACAAATTCTTTATGTTCTAGACCTAACAGTTCACGTAAAAATGCGGTTTTAAGAGGAAAATAAGTAGCACTAAATAATGAAGCTAGGAAGGCAGAATTTGGTCAGAAGGTGCAGTTAGAGCTCATAAATACGTGGTGCAGGTTTCCAAAACCATATAACAGAAATTAACACTGGAATCCACAGTTTTAGGAAAAAATCATACGCGCTAAATAATGGCCTTGGAAACACGAAAATTTGTTTTGTGCTTCAGTTCACCCCAAAGATAATAGAGACCATGTTAAGCTACCTCTTATAGTTTTTGAGTAATTAAGTAAAAACCAACTTTGTAACTAAAATGTACCCACTTCTTGTAGATTAGCTAACCAGGGTAGCCGAGCAGTTCTAGGCGCTACAGTCTGGAACCGCGCGACCGCTACGGTCGCAGGTTCGAATCCTGCCTCGGGCATGGATGTGCATGATGTCCTTAGGTTAGTTAGGTTTAAGTAGTTCTAAGTTCTAGGGGACTGATGACCTCAGAAGTTAAGTCCCATAGTGCTCAGAACCATTTGAACCAGCCATTTTTTTTCTTGTAGATTAAAGTCGGCCGTCTGCTCCGACACCTATCGGTATATAAACGCAACCCGAGAGGCAGTAAGAAGGTTCACTTCGCATTCAGCTACAGTAAGATCCACGTCTGTTAAATGTCGGATCTCGCCCTGCCTCGGATGACGTCAGAGCCGAACTGGGACAAAGCGCGTATTTTGCGGTAAAAACGGATAGTGAACTCGCGATAACTGTACACCGACCTGTATCGCTTAGAATTCGCCAGAGTAATTGTTAGTGTGCGGTCCGTGAGAATTTCAATTCCGCGTGGCAAGTGGTGACTTTATTTCCACTTTTACGGGGAGAATTAATTTTGAACATTTTTTTACAACTTTCATTGAGTAATTTTAGTCAGGGCGAAAGAGTCTGGTAGGAACGTACCGTAGAGGTCGCATCTGAACTGCTAAATGTGCTGTTAGAATAGAAACACTTGCTTTCAATTGAAAATAGTCGATTTCTAAGTGTTACATGGTGAAGAAACTTTATGCAATATAATTGTGACTGGAACTTTATACTTTTATTTAAAATCATAGTTCTTTCAGTGGTCTGGATCAGAATGTGGCCGTGCTGACTGGAAACTAAGGTCAGTATGTCTCCCTTCGCTTTCTGGCTGACCACGAAATTAGTTGCCAGGCTCGCGTGAGAAAAACGGCGAACAAACAAGTGAATAACTTTTAGCCGCCTGTATAGGGGGAGAGTGGCCAGCCGGACGATATTGTGGCCATTTTTCTGCCAAACTGCGGGCGGGACTCTTGAATGGCCAGTAGTGGCGTAGTGGAGTACACACTCACCGAATCAAAAGCACAAAACAATATGCCGAAACCATTCGTTAAATGCCTTTGTTTATAAGAATAATGTGTTATAATAACTTTCACACAGCCAATTTACATGTCTGCTTTCAAATTTAACTATGAATATTGCAAGTTGTTTTATATCTAGTAAAAGGCAAAAACGACTTCGACTGCCCACTGCTTTCGTCTTTCTTCAGTGCGTGGAAATGCTAACATGCGAAATCCACCTTCGCCTCTATTGGAACAACCAAATGCAGCACAACCTGGCATCGTTTACGAACATCTGTAGAACGAATTACAGATGTCAAAAATAATACTGTACAATTACTAACGTGTTTATTTCAAACATGTAGGCCTACCGACTTCATTACAAAACGCTCATTATTTCAACTCGTATTTAAAATCGAAAACGCTAATTACGTACTAAAAACGATATATAGCTAAATCGAACATGCATGCACAACGCATAACAAGTCTCTCAGTAATACCTTTTAATTGTTTCCAAAAGTCCTCTGAACTTCAATTCAACTGAAAAGCATGGCGAACATAGGAAGCGCGAGAAACATTTGGCGCCATTTTTCTGCCAAAGCGAATCAACCAATCACGGGCAACTTCACCTACGGCCACTCTCTCTGTATACAGGCTCTTTACCCGACGCCCCACAACTGGTTACTATTCTGGTGGTCGACAAAATTTTCACTGCCAGTATTCGGCCGGCAAGGCGAAGAGGGTTGGTGGCGTAAGGTTCCTGATCACCAGGGTTTGCGCCGACGTCCTGGTTTAAATACCAAACCTCTCCATAGTGTCTTATGAAGTGATGGCACGTGAGATTTTGTTGGTGACCCGTCCAGCGAACGGGGAAATTAAGCTTGGCGATCGTGCTATTCGCTGGGAGTAGGCTATGTGCCGGCGCCGGGTTTCACCCCCTCCCTTCTCTCACTGTCATCAAAAATGGTTCAAATGGCTCTGAGCACTATGGGAATTAACATCTTAGGTCATCAGTCCCCTACAACTTAGAACTACTTAAACCTAACTAACCTAAGGACATCAAACACATCCTATTGATTAACTACACTATTTCATAGACGAGGAAACATGGCATAAACTTAAGAAAAGCTTAGTCAACTTTGATATCTATAACAATTATTTTCGCGTCTTTTATCGTTACGTTTTTTAGTGTTTGGCTAATTTCAGTTGAGAAAAAGACGTTTTGAAGGCTAAACTTCTTCAGTTGTTTGTGGAAAGTGTAAACCAGACTTCGCATTCGACTAGATTTGTGTAAACGTTACTCACACTAGCTGTAGGACCGAACCAATGTGTTCGTCATCTCACCTGTTTGGCATTTCAACTGGAATGCTGAATTTTTAAATCTATGACTGCATGTTATTTTCGAAAAGATACAGTTGGGTTCACAGTTTAAGTATAGATGAACACACATACAGGGTAGAAAGCTCTAAGACTTAAGGTGTGCACACTGGTGAAAAGTTGAACTGGAAGACATCATAGAGTACTGGCCCTGTTAAAACGTTTAGGTTTAGCTGCTTTTATGCTAAGAGTAACTGACAAATTTAGGGATACAGAAGTTTATAAGTTAACATATTTTGCGTAGTTTCATTGGCGTGTGTCTTAAGGGGAAACTCCTCACTTAGGCAAAAAGTATGCTTTGCACAAACGAAAACGGAAGTCCCTGTAGGGAACATACAGGCACATTATGAAGGAATTTTAACCACTATCTAGAAATACTTTTTTCACATATGAAGTTTGTTATCGACAATCCATCACAGACCGAGAATAACAGATATTCACAAGCACATCCGTAGAAGGAAAAATTTTCTGCATTACCCGTTAATGAATCTAACTTCCGCACACAGAAGTAAATATATGCAACTATAAAACACGTTGACAATAGATCCGTGAAAATAAAATGTCTGACGGACAGGATAGCCGTAAGTGTTTTCAAATGTAGATCAAAGATGTTTCTCCCTAACAACTCTTTCTACCACAGAGGAACCCTTGAATAGAAATAATTAATTATTTTCTTCAGAAAAAACCTGCATATGGCCACATTTACAAACTTTGGGGACAGGTTAATTACACCAAAACAAGAAAGAACGGTACAGTCAGTATGGGCTACAAAATGCACACCTAAGAGCTATGAGACTTGTTCGTCTTCGTAACTGTGAAACACAACTCTCTCGTACTGACCAAGTTCTCATAGCTCATAAGGTATTCATATTAAATTCCATGTTTGCTAGACATTTTTGTCTTGTTTTGCTGTAATACAATGTGTCCCCAAAGTTTGGAAAGGTGAATCACCTAACATTACCGCTGGATATATTTCATAAACCACATCAAATAATGACGAATCGATTCCACAGACCGAACGTGAGGAGAGGGGCTAGTGTAATTGCTTAATACAAACCATAAAAAATGCACAGAAGTATGTTTTTTTAACACAAACCTACCTTTTTATTAAAATGGAACCCCGTTAGTTTTGTTAGCACAGCTGAACACATAAACAAATACGTAATCAGTGCGGTTTGTTGCATTCTAAAATGTTAATTACACCCGGAGATATTGCAACCTAAAGTTGACGCTTGAGTACCACTCCTCCGCTGTTCGATTGTGTGTAGCGGAGAGCACCGAATTACGTGGCGATCCAAAGGGAACAGTGATGGTCCTTAGGTACAGAAGAGACTGAAACAGCACATTACGTTCACATGCTAACACCTTTTTATTGGTCTTTTTGACTGACGCACATGTACATTACCATGAGGGGTGAGGTACACGTACACACGTGGTTTCCGTTTTCATTTACGGAGTGGAATAGAGTGTATCCCGACATTTCAGGCCAATAGATGTTCAATGTGGTGGCCATCATTTGCTGCACACAATTGCAATCTCTGGCGTAATGAATGTCGTACACGCCGCAGTAAATCTGGTGTAATGTCGCCGCAGGCTGCCACAATACGTTGTTTCATATCCTCTGGGGTTGTAGGCACATCACGGTACACATTCTCCTTTAACGTACCCCACAGAAAGAAGTCCAGAGGTGTAACATCAGGAGAACGGGCTGGACAATTTATGCGTCCTCCACGTCCTATGAAACGCCCGTCGAACATCCTGTCAAGTGTCAGCCTAGTGTTAATTGTGGAATTTGCAGGTGCACCATCATGCTGATACCACGTAGGTCGACGCGTTTCCAGTAGGACATTTTCGAGCAACGTTGGCAGATCATTCTGTAGAAACGCGATGTATGTTGCAGCTGTTTGGGCCCGTGCAATGAAATGAGGACCAATGATGTGGTCGCCAATGATTCCACACCATACATTTACAGTACACAGTCGCTGTCGCTCTACCTGTCTGAGCCAGCGAGGATTGTCCACAGACCAGTAATGCATGTTCCGTAGATTCACTGCCCCGTTGTTTGTGAAACCCGCTTCATCGGTAAACAGGTAGAACTACAACGCATTCTCTGTTAATGCCCATTGACAGAATTGCACTCGATGATTACAGTCATCACCATGATGTAGCGACACATGAAACGGGTGAAAGCGGTGACAATGCAGTATGCGCATGACACTACTTTGACTCAGTCCACCGGCTGTCGCAATGTCCCGTGTACTCATGTGTGGGTTCATGGCAACAGCAGCTAACACACCAACTGTACCCGCTTCTCCTGTGACGGGCCTGTTACGGACCCGTTTGCGTGCTACGACTATACCTGTTGCATACAGTTGGCCGGACAGAGAGCAGCCAACGTGCCGCACATTGCAAAACATCTACCGCCAACTGTATGCAACAGGTATGGTCGTAGCACGCAAACGGGTCCGTAACAGGCCCGTCACAGGAGAAGCGGGTGCAGTTGGTGTGTTAGCTGCTGTTGCCATGAACCCACACATGAGTACACGGGACATTGCGACAGTCAAAGTAGTGTCATGCGCATACTGCATCGTCACCGCTTTCACCCGTTTCATGTGTCGCTACATCAGCAATTAACATGGTGATGACTTTAATCATCGATTGCAATTCTGTCAATGGGGATTACCAGAGAATGAGTTGCAGTTCTACTTGTTTACCGATGAAGCGGGTTTCACAAACCACGGGGCAGTGAATCTACCGAACATGCATTACTGGTCCGTGGACAATCCTCGTTGGCTCAGACAGGTAGAGCGACAGCGATCGTGTCTGTAAATGTATGGTGTGGAATCATTGGCGACCACATCATTGGTCCTCATTTCATTGCACGGGCCCAAACAGCTGCAACATACATCGCGTTTCTACAGAATGATCTGCCAACGTTGCTCGAAAATGTCCTACTGGAAACGCGTCGACCTATGTGGTATCAGCATGATGGTGCACCTGCACATTCCACAATTAACACTAGGCTGACCCTTGACAGGATGTTCGACGGGCGTTTCATAGGACGTGGAGGACGCATAAATTGTCCAGCCCGTTCTCCTGATGTTACACCTCTGGACTTCTTTCTGTGGGGTACGTTAAAGGAGAATGTGTACCGTGATGTGCCTACAACCCCAGAGGATATGAAACAACTGTAAGTAGGCTGTTTAGGTTTTTTATATTGGTAACGCCATGTAGCGCTCTGTATGAAAATCACTTGCTGTGCTGTGTGTAGTCAGTGGTTGGTTGGCATTGTTGTAATACTCGCCATTGTAGTGTTGGGCAGCTGGATGTTAACAGCGCGTAGCGTTGGCAGTTGGAGGTGAGCCGCCAGCAGTGGTGGATGTGGGGAGAGAGATGGCGGAGATTTGGAATTTGTAAGAATGAATGTCATGAACTGATATATATATATATATATATATATATATATATATATATATATATATATATATATATATATAATGACTATTAAGGTAAATACATTGTTTGTTCTCTATTAAAATCTTTCATTCGCTAACTATGCCTATCAGTAGTTAGTGCCTTGCGTAGTTTGAATCTTTTATTTAGCTGGCAGTAGTGGCGCTCACTGTATTGCAGTAGTTCGAGTAACGAAGATTTTTGGTGAGGTAAGAGATTTGTGAAAGGTATAGGTTAATGTTAGTCATGGCCATTCTTTTGTAGGGATTTTTGAAAGTCAGATTGCGTTGCGCTAAAAATATTGTGTGTCAGTTTAAGCACAGTCTTGCATAATTGTTCGAAGGGGACGTTTCACAACGTATTGTGGCAGCCTGCGGCGACATTACACCAGATTTACTGCGGCGTGTACGACATTCATTACACCAGAGATTGCAATTGTGTGCAGCAAATGATGGCCACCACATTGAATATCTATTGGCCTGACATGTCGAGACACACTCTATTCCACTCCGTAATTGAAAACGGAAACCACGTGTGTACGTGTACCTCACCCCTCATGGTAATGTACATGTGCGTCAGTCAAAAAGACCAATAAAAAGGTGTTAGCATGTGAACGTAATGTGCTGTTCCAGTCTCTTCTGTACCTAAGGACCATCACTGTTCCCTTTGGATCGCCACGTAATTCGGTGCTCTCCGCTACACACAATCGAACAGCGGAGGAGTGGTACTCAAGCGTCAACTTTAGGTTGCAATATCTCCGGGTGTAATTAACATTTTACAATGCAAAAAAAGGCACTGATTACGTATTTCTTTATATGTTCAGACGTGCTAACAAAACTAACTGGTTTCCATTTTAAAAAACGTAGGTTTGTGATAAAAAATATACTTCTGTGCACTTTTTTATGGTTTGTATTAAGCAATTACACTAGCCCCTCTCCTCACGTTCGGTCTGTGGAATCGATTCATCAGTATTCGATGTGGTTTACAAAATATATCCAGCGGTAATGTTAGGTGATTCACCCTGTATAACTGGGCTGGAGGAAGTGTGTAGTGTTTAAATGCTAACCCTGTGAAAGTGAATGTAGATCGCCTCAGCAAGCACACACAGGCTTGTTTGTGAACGGAGAAATGGTAAACTACTAGTGGGATTAAAGTGTGCAGCAGTGGGATGGCGAGGGGACTGCATACCACAGTCACTTTTATGTATTTATGGTCCTTTTTCTCGGTGAGCGAGAGTTCGATGAAGTGAAGAAAAATGTAACGGTATCGTAACGGGTCACAGCAGCCCTGATCACAGAACAGCGGAGAAAGCCCAGTTCACACCAAAGAAACAGTGAGGTGTCCAGTAACCAGCATGACGACCAGACAAATCCAGAATACGATATTTCCCCCCACACTTGACACTAGTGAACTTCCTGTCACGGAGAATCGCAGACAATCGACTTCTAGATATACGTGAGAATTCTGCAGTGGATAACAAGTCCAGGTGAGGACATGCCCCCTTCCCCCTCCAAACGGAAACATACGACCTACGATTTCAATTAAACCAGTCGGTCTTGACTCTCTTGTACGGCAGAAATTTGCCTCTACAGTGTTAACGTTTTGATTTATTTTTTGAAGGATTTCTTGATGTCCTCAGCTGCCATTCTCTTTATTTCATGTGCGATTGTACAATTTCGGCCTTAGGCCATTTCAAGTATTTATGGTTGATTTTTTAGTAGTAAATTATGCCTTGTATGATTTATGTAAAGCGGCCCATAGACGATCAATACTATATTTTCCGGTTGTCCGATAATATTGAACTTAACGTAGCTTATATTCATCTTTTGGATCTCCAGGTCTTCTTCTTACTTCCGCATTTGCAGTTTAATTGTAGAGTATGGGTTACACTTTTTCCAAACACCCTGTTTCTTCTTTTTACACAAACATGTTTCAGCACCTCTGTGCCATCATCAGTGGGTTTTGTTTATTGAAAACTGTAAAAAGTCAAAGTATTTTAGGTTATAACTGATCTAACAATGTGAGGCCTAAAGAAAGTTTTTATTCGTTTTGCTTCTTACATCGATTTTATATTATGTGGTGTTGTAGGATGAAGTGTATGATGTAAATTCGCCCACTTTAAAATCCCTACCACAGAAACAGAAACAGAGAACACACTAAATTTCCTGTACCTTGCCATACGATAAACAAACAACACCTATGATTTCCCAGTGTTCAGGAAACCGACAACCACGAGAACCACCGTCCACAATCAGTCAAACCACCCTGTGACACATAAACAAGCAAGCTACAGATTCATACTCCACAAACTGAACAGAATACATGCAAGCAAACAGAATTACACACAGAAGCTAAACACAATAAAATTGATAGCAGAGGAAAATTGTTTAAGTCCCATACGATAAAGATATTAAACCAACATATCTCTAAACAAAAAAGGAACAAAAGAACAATACACACAAAAACTTACACAAACACAATCAACACAACATACAAACAATGACCATATGCAAGGCAAAACAGTACAACACCACACACACAATACAAAATGGTACATACCAACCTAAAATAACAAAACTGACCGCAGAATAGGCAACACAGTGGAGAAACAGAGACTTCAAATAGGATAAGGACTGACAACACTACACGGAAAAAACTCAGAACACAGGAGACATCCACAGATAAATTCAACAGATCACGAATGTATGAAGTCACATGCAACACGTTTAGTACACATAGGACAAACATGCAGGAGCTTTAAAACAAGATACTCAGTAAACCTCAGAGTCCTAAAAAGTAACTGCACCCATAGCACATCTGCTGACCACCTAATAGCCCATAACCACCACCAAACTACAATAGCAACAGATTTAAAAATATTGTAATTCAGCCACAGTCTATACCACAAACTAAACTGACCAATAGAAGAGAACTTCCACATACAGAAGGCAATAGCAGAAGCGAAACAACTTCCAAATGAAAACACTAAACTCTGTAAAGGCACATTATTTAACACATTACGGGAACTTTACAGAAAAGACAACGCAAACAGCTAAAGGAATTTACACACACACACACACACACACACAGAAAGAGAGAGAAAAGTAAACAAAATTCAAATTCGGTGCCAAACTCTTTCGGGAACAAATGAACCCCAACTGGATTAGGAAAAACAGCAACATAGTGTTCACCGCGTTTTGCGACGTAAAAATAAGTTTATAAAGAAAGAAATTACGCAAAGCACGCTGATATGTGAGTGCCGTGTGCTGGAACCTAAAAGAAGAAAGATCAGTCACAACAAAACGTGAGTAGTAACAAATATTTATGCAAAACATTCCGACACGCCGAAATCACGATTTTTTAAAATCAGTAGATGTATTAACTCGCCAATGAAATTTACATTTACATCGTTTGGTTTGCAGATGACAAGCTATCAATGCAGGACACCTTACAGTTGATACTGCAAAACCATATAATGTAAAATCGCGATAAGAAGCAAAAGGTACAAAAACTTTCTTCAGGCTTCACATTGTTAAATCAGTTATAACCTAAAATACTATCACTTCTTACAGTTTTCAATAAACAAAAACCCAAATCGCGATAAGAAGCAAAAGGTACAAAAACTTTCTTCAGGCTTCACATTGTTAAATCAGTTATAACCTAAAATACTATCATTTCTTACAGTGATGGCACTTCTTACAATGATGGCACAGAAGTGCTGAAACATGCGTGGGCAAAAAGAAAAAACACAGGGTGTTTGGAAAAGGCGGAACCCATATCCTACAAGTACGTAGCTTAGCTTGATGGGGTGTGCAATACTATTGAACGCATCAAAAACTTTTGAAATATATTTTGCTACCGGAGAAATATTGGTTGTCTGTGCACACTATTGACAATGTCCTTACCACTCGCTCATGTGCTACATTGTATTACAGTCACATGTGGATCCACCCACAAGTTTCTGAGGCTGTTTCGCCTACGCGGCGGAAGTTTCGCTTTCTTCTATGTGTCTCTATTTCATTTGGCTGCCCCTTATACAGCAATACTGCAGTGTAGGGACCGCTTAAGACAGTTACCAGTAATAATTTTATCGTCTACCAGGCAAACCCAAATATCGGAAATTTAATTCATATTTTTTCGTTAGCCGTGTAACCAAATAGCGTATGGCTCTTTTTTCGTCAAGGAAATAGTGGTTTTTTCCGAAATATTTATTTTATGATTTTACTGTCCATTTTACTCATACTTCTGCAAAATTGTTTATTCTCAAGTCTCGTCGATCCATATTACGCGTTACTCTGATGTGTGCCTCAATTCTCACATGATAGAAGCGTGTGTGTCACTATCATGGTGTAAGATAATATGTAGGTTAATCTCTGTAACCATAATATAGTACAGATAGGGTTGCAAGGTCCAAAAATAGAAAGTCGGAACCCGGCGTTATATTTAGCCGGACATTTTGCCCCAAAAGACGGAGTACCTGCTTTAAACAAATAGTCAGGTGGGTATATTCAGTCGTTTAGTGATAATCAAAGTACTGTGACATTTTTGCGAGATCAGCCTTAAACGTGCTTGAACCAAAACAGAAAGTATTTTAAATAGCCAGATACTTTGATATTTATGATGACAACTACCTGCTCAATGTTCTTAATTGCAGTCTTCTTCAAAGATAATTTTATGTTAAAAAAATTAAAAATTCTTCTCTAAACAAAACAAACAATTATTTTTTCTTCTTGGACGGAAAACGAAAAGATATTTAATAACTTCGCTCGTTCCAGTAAGATTTATAAAGGAAGAATAATCTGCAGTTACAGAATAATATTTCTCATTTGAATTCACTTGATCAAAAACAGTTTTTTCTTGTAAATAATTTCATGAGACTCTTGAAAAGGTAATTTTAAATTACACGACAACAACATCATATTTCTGATTGTGTCGGTTTGCAAGTTATTGCGTTCCTTTGCCCATTTTCCATTGAAGATAGAAAACAAGCTTCCAAAATTGCCGTTGTGGCCCAGAATGGCAAAGTATATTCGTTAGTTTCAATTGGTCCGAGTAAAATTCTTACTTGCGCTGTGATTCGAAATTAACTGCCCATTATTCACGATCCAAAAGGTTTTGTAGGGCAATTATCTTGTTTCGTAACATTTTGCCAGTGATCAAAGAATTTACCATCATCCAACATTACGTTTTTTTTTCTAGACAAAATATCTATTGTTTCTGCTGCTTTTTCAGCTAAGCACAAAGTGCTTTAATTGGGTGCAGAATTCACATGTCCCGGATTTCAAGAAGTCTTTGACAGTTATGTGGCATAGATGTTAATCATGTTTGCTCTAAATTCTTCTACATAATATTTATCTGTCTCTGATAATCGCCTTAAAATTCTGATAACTTAAATGTGACGTTGACTTCATCTCTAAAAGCCTATCGAATGCCAGAAAGGCTGGACCTCTATGCGCTTCGCCGGACACCAACACTAAAAGATAGACATGTCCGAATAAAACTGGCCACCTGGCAACCGGTTTAAGCAGAGAGGAGGATATTCGATTGTATCAACAATGTACGAAGTAATTCTTCTACATATTCACAATTCAGATCATATGCATCTCTAAAAAATAAACGATATTGTCGTACAGTACCATATATATATATATATATACCTGGATGTCGTAAATTCAAAACCTGTTCCCAAGTACTTCGTTCGAAGACTTAATTGCAACTGAGTTGCAATCAAGTCTTCGAAGGATCACTTGGGATACGGTTTCCGATTCATGACATCTTCCAGATAATACTTCATTATAGATAACTGCATCATCTGAAAAAAGCCAGATTTTGTTATTAATATTGCCTACTAGGTCATTAAGATATAACAGGAACAGCAAGAGTCCCAACACATTTCCTGGGGACACCCCAAGTTACTTTTAAATCTGACAATGACTCTCCATCCAAGACAACATGTTGCTTCCTCCCTACCAAAAAGTCATCATTCCAATCACAAATTTCACTTGATACCCCATATTTGACGATAAGCATAGGTGTGGTACTGGATCAAAGGCTTCTCGGAAATCAAGAAATACAGCATCTACCTGATTCCCTTACCCAAACTGATCAGTGTGCCACACGATCGATGTGTTTACAAAACCCATGCTTGTTGGAATTGAGGGATCATCCTGTTCAAGATACCTGATTATCTTTGAGTTTAGAATATGTTCTAAAGTTCTACAACAAATCGATCTCGGGGATATTGGACAGTAGTTTTGTGGATCACTTCTACTACCCTTCTCGTAGACGGGTGTGACATGTACCTTGTTCCAAGAACTGGGCAGAGCTATTTGTTCCAGGGATCTGCGATAGACTATAGTTAGAAGAGGTACTAACTTAGCCGCAAATTCAATATAGAATCTGGCAGGGGTTCCATCGTCCCTGGAGCTTTGTCCAATTTGAACGATTTCAGAATGGGCCTACTGACCTCCAGATATATGAACACAGTGCACTCACTTGTCAACGTCATTGTAACAATGTACTCTTTAAGCATGCGCGTCTTTTCAGGGGTGCATTGAGCACTGACTTCATTGTGATGCAAGAAAGTGCACGACCACTTCGAACACTGCGGGAGGAGAAGATCTTGGAGTGGGAGGCTATTCTGCGCAGCACTGTCCTGTCCGTTCCAATGACATCAGCCCAAAGGAGTTGGGAGGAGCACACCACAGAACTGCAGAAACGCCTTAACAAATCTGTATTTGCAATTCGAGTGTTAGCTGACATAGGCGACATAAAAATGAAAAAGCTTGCGTACTTTGCCTACTTTCATTCCATAATGTAATATGGTATAATATTTTGGGGTAACTCTTCAAGTCAAACAAGAGTTTTCAGACTCCAAATGCGTGTAATACATATTATTTGTGGAGAAAATTCACGGACGTCATGTAGAAACCACTTCAAAGAACTGGGTATACTAACTACTGCCTCTCAGGACATTTACTCCTTAATGAAATTTGTCCTAAATAATATATCTCCTTTTCCAACAAACAGATTAGTTCATACATACAATACCAGGAACAAAGCTGATCTGCACAAGGATTAAAATCACTTACTCTAGTTCAAAAAGGGGTCTACTACTCAGGAACACTTATCTTCAATAATTTGCAAGGAAACCTAAAAAATTTAGTTACAAATAAAGATCAGTTTAAAAGGAGCCTGAAAGACTTACTAGTGGCCAACTCCTTCTACTCCATTGACGAACTTTTCAATAGAAACAAATGATGTATTGTATATATTCATACTATTAGTAATGTTATTTTAGCTTAAAAAATTGACATGTTCCACATCCACGAGGATCTCCTCAGCACGGATCTATGGAACGAAACACTAATCTTATCTAAGTAGGTGTGGGATGCTTTGGGCAATCGAATTGCAGCACGTTGACATGCACCAACGACCGTCCAGTAGATGTCAGTCGCACTGACGGAGGAATGGAAAGCCCTGGCGGAACAACTCCTTACCAATCTTAGGAGTTCATTGCAGAACACGTATCGCTGTCCGTGGTGATACACATCCTGTTAAGAACCATGTAATGTCCAGGGGACCGTCATAAATGGCGGTCACTTCATTTTCACTATTATCTTTGAATAAAAGTTTCATTTCTGTTCGTTTCATTGCGTATTTGTTTTAGTTATCAAATGTACTATACTGTAGCAATTTTTTCTATGTATGGTCCAATTTCATCGAGCTGTGTTGCTTGCCAGTGACAAATCGTGTGAAATGTACTTTCGTCCTTGAGTTTTGCACACCAATGTAGTTACCGAGGGAACTGGTCCAAAGTCGGTAGTTCAATATGTCACATCAGCGCCAGCTGACATTCCTACAAGCTGAAGCGACTTCTACCGACATGCTGATATCAGTATGTTTCTGGGCTGTGAGAGCCTAATCATATATACGAGAGATATGTGACCAGTTGCGTAAGTTTTGTTTCTTCCGAGCAAATTAAATTTTCTTCCAACTACGTACCCATTACTACTTCATTTCGCGAGTGTTTCAATTTGTCGCATAATTTAAAAGTGAACCAATTTTTGCTAAAAGCCTGCACGAGTCTGAGAGACGCCCGCGATTATATCTGTACATTTTATAAAATAAATTTTAACCATCAGCTATTTATTGTCCCATTAGTCATATACCCCCTACGTATGGTCCACATAGGGACCGTGACGATAAGACTAGAATAATTACTGCACACACAGAGGCATTCAAACAATCAGTCTTCCCGTGCTTCGTACGTGCAAGAAAAAGAAACACTAATGGTTCAAATGGCTCTGAGCACTATGGGACTTACTTCTGAGGTCATAAGTCCCCTAGAACTTAGAACTACTGAAACTAATTAACCTAAGGACATCACACACATCCATGCCTGAGCCAGGATTTGAAACTGCGACCGTAGCGGTCGCGCGGTTCCTGACTGTAGCGCCTAGAACCGCTCGGCCACTCGGGCCGGCTCAATTAACACTAATAACTGGTGCAATGGGATGTACTCTTTGCCATGCACCTCACGGTGGTTTGCAGAGTATAGATGTAAATGTAGATTCAACATTATGCCTCTCCACGCCATAACACTTCTACTGCCAAAACGATATGTTACAAAATGTTCCTGCTCGTGCACTGCGTGTACCCACCTCTCACCATATGAGGGTACGTCCAGAATCACTAGTAAGTCAGTCTGCTGTTGTCTGAGAAGAGTACGTCACCCCACAGCCCATCTGTCCAGTCGCTATAGCTTTGTTACCATCGCAAAAGATGCCGCTGATGTGCGGGTGTTTTATTCTCTACTGTATTCTCATACTTTTTATCATGCACTGCAATTCTCTCTGCTATAGTAATTTTCGGATTCAAGTAGAAAATTTAGTTCTTCTGTCGAAAATGACCAATTCATTTACATCAAAAACGGTAATTTACGAGGGTCTTGCTACTGGTCAACCCTCCCGGAAAAACGCCAGCGGGCGCACATGGGAAGAAATGTGTCTGTTTTAAAGAAATACAAGTTCAACAGACATTAAGAATGCCTTTATGTTGTGAAGATTTACTAATTATGAGATATATTTTTTTCTCTTTCTTCTTTCCTTCCCTCTGCTTCCTTTTACTCTATACGTACGTCTTTGATGATCTGGAACGTTATTTTTGTTTTGTTCTTTAATGTGAAACGTGACTATGTTTTGCTTTATCAGCATTGCTGCATGTACTCCTTTTAACTGAATATGCAAAAGTTTCAATTTCTTCTAATACCGTAGTCTAATAAATACAGTCATGACGTCCTCTGGTGCGAAAGTTGGTGCCGTCTGAAAGCTGGAGCGCCACTAGCACTCTAAGCGGTGAGAAAGCACACGCGTCGTACGGATGTTTTTTTAAAATTATTTTACCTAATTAACGGAATAGTTGTCATATTTTTGCGCAACATGTGTTAGTAAGTTATCAAGAGATATGAACTATCTTGAAATAATGGAAGAACAACCGAATCAGTGAGATTCAGTGACATAAGCTACAACTCGCTCATGAAGAAATACTTTCGATTATGTCTATATTTGCAGCTTACCCCCCTGAAAGCAAGAGAATATAACCACATTGCAGTCTTGAGATGCATGTATTTCTGTTGTTGTCTGTTGTTACTATGATGGGCATTTTTCTTCACACTGAAATTTTTTTTAAGGAGGCAAATATTCGCCCCTTCTTACACTTCACTCGACTTATTAATACACGAATTATTTTGTAAATGTCATCACTTTTACTTCAATAGAGAAAGTGTTGAAGATTCTTGACGTTTGTTGCTCAGATATTTAGCAACAATTGTGCAATTGGTTTTTCATGTGTTGAATAACAGTTTTGTTGCTTTTGACGATTTATTATCACACCTGTGTGGCTTTCCTTAAGCTACAGGTCTTTTGGCTTATTTGATACGTTAAATAATGTAGGTATTACATTCCATATGGATTTCCTACGTTCCACATTCACTGATTTGGATGAAAATGTAGTGAACTACACTCTGCTTTGTTGGATAGATATATGACGTCTTACTGTAAAACGACTGGTCTTTTAGTGTTTACTAGCAATTCTTTGCAATAAAGGAAAACGACATCATTCAGTTAATGTTTGTAGATTACAAGAGAATAATAAATAAGCCATCCTATAAGGCACCGTTTCGTTTCTCACAGGATCCTTAGCAAACTAAATAATCACAAATGTGGTGTGTGGTGTAATTGTTTAGTTATTGTTGATTTTTGTGGCACTACCATGAGAACTATGTTACAAATCAATATAAACGTCAGTATTCGCACCCATCCAACTACCGTATTCAGAAGCATTCAGAAGTATCGCTTGCTGACCGCTTGGGGCGCTGCTATCGCTGGGGGTAAGAAAAACGATGAGTGTCGCGACTGTTATGTTAGACTGTGGCAATATTTATGTGTAACGCGATGTGTAAAACCAAATGCAATACGCAGCACTGCCATATGATCTGTGACGCGATATCGATAATTACAGTCTAACAGTGAAGAGAGGTGTGCAATGTCGTGGCATATGCGCGGTTTTTGTTGTGTAATCGTGCTAGACAGAATCTTATGAAAATTCATGTCCGCGTTGCTGTTTTGTGGTCACGTCTGAAACCAAACTTCAACGTGGACGTTATGGAACAAAATGTTAGACTGTGTGAGTGCTATGAGGTTCGTGGAGTACAATAAACAGCAGTGACAGTGCTTGTACGAAGGGACTGTGTGTGTCGTTGTGAGAACCGAACTGTTTGCAGCTAACCGAACTCGCCAAACCAATATACTTTCGAGTTACTATCTCTTGGAAAATTAACGAGCTGCCACGCGAGCTGAAACATTAATTGTCGCCGTGATGACTTGCAAACTGTGACGTGCAGCAGAATTGTAGGTTCTCGACCGTGATTGCTAAAAGTGTACGGACTGTACTGAGATCATTGGGTGGAATTGAATACCATACTGTTTTAAAACTGTGTACGGAATGTTAGATACAGAAATATGTGTGTATGGAACGTTGTGATCGTACACTTGGGTAGTTGAGTTAAACACGAACAAATACGTCCTACCGGCCTATAAGGAATGCAACGACTACCAGAATAACCGCCTGGCCGGCCGAAGTGGCCGAGCGGTTCTAAGCGCTACAGTCTGGAACCGCGCGACCGCTACGGTCGCAGGTTCGAATCCTGCCTCGGGCATGGATGTGTGTGATGTCCTTAGGTTAGTTAGGTTTAAGTGGTTCTAAGTTCTAGGGGGCTGATAACCTCAGAAGTTAAGTCCCATAGTGCTCAGAGCCAATAACCGCCTGGAGGAACACAGTCTACACAAGACGATGTGTACATGTCAGTTCCGTGACTGATGAAGTTACACTAATTCCGCCGCCAGCACCAACAAATTGCTGCTGGCGTGACGACGCATCGCATGCAAACAGATGAAATGAAGTGAAATGTCGTGTGGCTAGGGATTCCCGTCGGGTACCGGTCGCCTAGTGCAAATCTTTTGAGGTAACGT